>NC_081290.1:234399307-235024534 GCF_030435805.1 Mustela lutreola | reverse complement strand
GAAGAGAGGCAGGGCCCCTGCTGAGCAGAGAGCCCAATGTGGGGCTGGATCCCAGGACCCTGGGATCACGACCTGAGCATAAGGCAGAGGCTTTACCCCACTGAGCCACCCAGGTGCCCCATCCTGATCATTTTCAATGGGTTAAAAAAAACTCTAATTTTCAACATTAGAGTTTTTTTTTAACCCATTGAAAATAAAAATATATGTTTATAAAAAATAAAAAAAATATATTAAAAAAAAAAACCTCTAAGAACACTATACTACAGAAACTCATTATGGAGAGACTTTGATTTCCTTTAATGTTGTGGAATAAATATTTGAACTTCCCTCTGGTATAAATACTTAAACATACTGGATTCATTTAAGTAAAACCTTTTTTTAATTTCCAGAAACCAAGATTTAAAAGGTAAATGAAATCCACAGGAATATGTGCCACAAATCACATTGTTTACTTATACTAACAATATTAGCAATGCAGAAACTGTGATTCATATTAACTACACAAGACTCATGTCCCCACACTCATTTCAGAAATATAGGAAAGATGTTGAAGATATTAGAACTGAGCTCCCATGTAGAATCAAAATACTGTCCAAATACAATTCAGAAAAATTAAGGGAAGAAAAGTTATCTTTTTCTCAGGAAAAAATGACAAAGGTTTTGTTAACAATATACTCAGAAATCATTCTTAACTTTTTTCATCCTTCTTTCATCTTCATTTCTTCTGTTTTCTGGAAATTTTGAAATAATATATAACCTGTGAGAAAAAAGAGATCCACAGGGGCAAAGCAAAGTACAGTTTAAACACTGAATAGAGAGGGTTTCTTCCTTACATATTTAAAAGTTTTGGAATAAGACTCAAATAGACTTCATATTTGGTAGTAAGTAAAACATGCTATAGTTAAAACCTATGCAATTAATCAAAATCACTTCTAAGAGGGAATTCTATAGCCATAAAAGTCAACATTAAGAAACTAATATTTCTAATAAACAATTTCACTTATCACCTCAAGAGACTAGAAACAGAACAAAGTAAGCCCGAGTGACAAAGGGAAAAAGAAAGAAAAAAAAAAAAAAGAAAGAGCAAAGATCATAACAGAAATAACTGAAATGGAGGTGAAGAATGCAGAAATGACCAATGAAACTAAGCTGTTTTTGTAAAAGATAAACAGAATTTACAAACTTTTAGCTAGACTATGAAGAACATGAGAGGAGTCTCACGTGAATGAAATCAGAGATGAGAGATGAGACATTACTACTGATACCACAGAAACAAAAAAATCATGAGAGTTTTCTACAGATTATTATAGACCAACAAGCTGGATAACCTAGAAGAAAAGGATAGATTCACTAAAACATAAAACTTACAAAGATTGAATCAGGAGGAAATAGAAAATTTGAACAGACCAATGATGAGTAAGGAGGTTGAATCAGTAATCCATCATTGCACACAGAAAAGCCCAGGATCAGATATCATGGTGAACTCTACTAAATATTTAAAAAAGAATTAATGCCAACCCTCTCAAACTCTTTCAAAAGCTTGAAGAGGAAGGAACACCTCCAAACTCATTTTACAAGGCCAACATAACCCTAATATCAAACCTAGATTAAGACACTATAGGAGGGCGCCTGGGTGGCTCATGGGTTAAAGCCTCTGCCTTCAGCTCAGGTCATGATCCCAGGGTCCTGGGATCGAGCCCCGCATCGGGCTCTCTGCTTGGCGGGGAGCCTGCTTCCTCCTCTCTCTCTCTCTCTGCCTGCCTCTCTGCCTACTTATGATCTCTGTCTGTCAAATAAATAAATAAAAATCTTAAAAAAAAAAGACACTATAAGAAAAGAAACTACAGACCAATAATCCTGATGAATATAGATGAAAAAATTCTTGATAAAATATTATCCTCTGAGACATGCTACCATATTCACCTGACAACTAGTCATGCACATTGCAGTTGAAGTGACACTGTGGCCTGCCATTCTGGTCATCCCATGCCTATTGCTCATAGCGTCATCTGAAATTTTCAGAACCAAGTTAATATCCTACACTTACTGTAAACACATGGCCCTGGTGAAGCTTGCCACAGAAGATGTTTCCATCAACAAAGTCTATGGTCTCCTTGGAGCCTTTATTGTTGGTGGCCTGGACTACATTTTGATCAGCCTCTCCTATGTACAAATATTTATCACTGTCTTCCACCTGCCGCAGAAAGAGGCACGTCTGAAGGCATTGAGTACCTGTGTTCCCCACATATGTGTCTTCTTCCAGTTCTATCTCCTGGCTTTTTAATTATTTTATTTTATTTTATTTTTTTTACCTTTTTCACCCACAGGTCTGAATCATATATTCCATCACATATACATATTACCTTATCCAACCTTTATCTACTGGTTCCACCTTTCCTCAAACCACTTGTGTATGGGGTGAAAACAAAACACATCTGGGATAAGGTAGTAAAAATGTTTCATTCTAAAAGCCAGGGCTGATATTTGTTGGAAATACTTCCTCTTACAGATTTCATGGCTCATCTTTTGGTCCTATGTGTTGTGAAAATCCAGCTAACAGTTTGGAATATTGTCATGCATTATGAATGAAGAATGAATGATTGAATGAATGAATGAATAATTATTTTAAATAATCCCACACGATATTGAGCTTATGTCAGAAGGCAGTTATTAGAAATTGAGGAAATAGAAGAACAGATAAGACACTGAAATACTAAATGCAGGCTATAAGAAAAGCCAGAATACATGACTTCCTTAGCACCTGATGCTGTTTGGAGCAGAACAGACAAATTCAAGGTCCTTTTGCAGATTGTAGTAGAACGTAATACTTAACACTGATTGTTTTATACTTAGAGCACTATGATTAACCTCCTGTATATAATATACAAGTCCAACTACATTTTTTCTCCAGCTATTTTAAAATCTTCCTACTGTTTACTTTTCCCTTAAAAATTCATCCCTTGAGCATAACAAATATCATGGAGGACAAGGGGTGTTAGAGAGGAGAAGGGAGTTGGGGTAAATTGGAAGGGGAGGTGAATCATGAAAGACTATGGACTCTGAAAAACAAGCTGAGGCATTTGAAGTGGCGGGGGGGGTGGGAGGTTGGGGTACCAGGTGGTGGGTATTATAGAGGGCACGGATTGCATGGAGCACTGGGTGTGGTGAAAAAATAATGAATACTGTTTTTCTGAAAATAAATAAATTGAAAAATTAAAAAAAATTCATCCCATGAATATATCTTTGTTAAATATAGTTGGAACTATGTCTGATATAAAGATCTATAAATATCTCCTTTTTCTCAAATCCTCTCTATTAATTTATGTTTAATCAAATTGCTCCTTCTCTTAACCTAAAAATATATTTGCTCCACCAATCTGGCACTAAGGCCACCCTAATCTTTTTATTCTTCTTCAGGGTTCATTTAATTTTTTCATTTATATAAAGAGCAATTTGAGAAAAGCTCTGGTATTTGTTTGTTGTTGTTGTTGTTATTGCTGCTTTTTAAGGAATGTGAAGGTAAGTTCTAGAGTTATTTTAAACAGCATTATTTTTTTTTAACATGTAATGTATTATTAGCCCCAAGGGCACAGGTCTGTGAATCACCAGGTTTACACACTTCACAGCACTCACCATAGCACATACCCTTCCCAATGTCCATAACCCCACCACCTTCTCCCTGCCCCATTCCCCACTGGCAACCCTCAAGTTTGTTTTGTGAGATTAAGAGTTACTTATGTTTTGTCTCCCTCCAGATCCCATCTTGTTTCATTTATTCTTTTCCTACCCCCTAACCCCCCGTGTTACATCTCCACTTCCTCATATCAGGGAGATCATGTGATAGTTGTCTTTCTCTGATTGATTTATTTCGCTAAGCATAATACCCTCTAGTTCTATCCACATTGTTGCAAATGGCAAGATTTCATTCCTTTTGATGGCTGCATAATATTCCATTGTATATATATACCACTTCTTCTTTATCCATTCATCTGTTGACGGACATTAGGTTCTTTCCATAGTTTGGCTATTCTTTATCCATTCATCTGTTGATGGACATTAGGTTCTTTCCATAGTTTGGCTATTGTGGACATTTCTGCTATAAACACTCGGGTGCATGTGCCCCTTCAGATCACTACGTTTGTATCTTTAGGGTAAATACCCAGTAGTGCAATTTCAGGGTCCTAGGGTAGCTCTATTTTCAACTTTTTGAGGAACCTCCATGCTGTTTTCCAGCTTGCATTCCCACCAATAGTGTAGGAGGGTTCCCATTTCTCTGCATCTCACCAGCATCTGTCATTTCCTGACTTGTTGATTTTAGCCATTCTGACTGGTGTGAGGTGGGATCTCATTGTGGTTTTGATTTGTATTTCCCTGATGCCGAGAGATGTGGAACACTTTTTCCTGTGTCTGTTAGCCATCTGGATGTCTTCTTTGCAGAAATGTCTGTTCATGTCCTCTGCCCATTTCTTGATTAGATTATTTGTTCTTTGGGTGTTTAGATAAGTTCTTTATAGATTTTAGATACTAGCCCTTTATCTGATATGTCATTTGCAAATATCTTCTCCCATTCTGTCAGTTGTCTTTCGATTTTGTTAACTGTTTCCTTAGCTGTGCAAAAGATTTTGATTTTGATGAAATCCCAATACTTCATTTTTGCCCTTGCTTCCCTTGCCTTTGGAGATGTTCCCAGGAAGAAGTTGGTGTGAATGAGGTCGAAGAGGTTGCTGCCTGTGTTCTCCTCAAGAATTTCAATGGATTCCTTTCTCACATTGAGGTCCTTCATCCATTTGGAGTCTATTTCCATGTGTCGTGTAAGGAAATGGTCCAGTTTCATTTTTCTGCATGTGGCTGTCCAATTTCCCCAGCACCATTTGTTAAAGAGGCTGTCTTTTTTCCAATGGACATTCCTTCCTGCTTTGTCGAAGATTAGTTGACCATTGAGTTGAGGGTCTATTTCTGGGCTCTCTATTCTGTTCCATTGATTTATGTATCTGTTTTTGTGCCAGTACCATACTGTCTTGATGATGACAGCTTTGTAATAGAACTTGAAGTCTGGAATTGTGATGCCACCAACTTTAGCTTTCTTTTTCAATATTCCTCTGGCTATTCGAGGTCTTTCTGGTTCCATATAAATTGTAGGATTATTTGTTCCATTTCTTTGAAAAAATGGATGGGACTTTGATAGGAATTGCATTACATGTGTAGATTGCTTTAGGTAGCATAAACATGTTCACAATATTTGTTCTTCCAATCCAGGAACTTGGAACATTTTTCTATTTCTTTGTGTTTTCCTCAATTTCTTTCATGAGTACTTTAATAGTTTTCTGAGTATAGATTCTTTGCCTCTTGGGTTAGGTTTATTCCTAGGAATTTTATGGTTTTGGGTGCAATTGTAAATGGAATTGACTCCTTAATTTCTCTTTCTTTTGTCTTGTTGTTAGTGTAAAGAAATGCAACTGATATCTGTGCATTGATTTTATATCCTGGCACTTTACTGAATTCCTGTACAAGTTCTAGCAGATTTGGAGTGGAGTCTTTTGGGTTTTCCACATATAGTATCATATCATCTGTGAAGAGTGATAGTTTGACTTCTTCTTTGCCAATTTGGATGCTTTTACTTTCTTTTTGTTGTCTGATTGCTGAGGCTAGGACTTGTAGTACTATATTGAATAGCAGTGGTGATAAAGGACATCCCTTTTGTGTTCCTGACGTTAGTGGAAAAGCTTTCAGTTTTTCTCCATTGAGAATGATATTTGCGGTGGGCTTTTCATAGATGCCTTTGATGATATTGAAGTATGGACCCTTAACCCTACACTTCGCAGAGTTTTGACCAGGAAGGGATGCTGTACTTTGTCAAATGCTTTTTCAGCATCTGTTGAGAGTATCATGTGGTTCTTGTTCTTTCTATTAATAATATAATGTATCACATTGATTGATTTGCAGATGTTGAACCAACCTGATAGCCCTGGAATAAATCCCACTTCGTCGTGGTGAATAATCCTTTTAATATGCTGGATCCTATTGGCAAGTATTTTGGTGAGAATTTTTGCATTCAAACAGCATTATTCTTGGGGCTCCTGGGTGGCTCAAAGGGTTGAGCCTCTGCCTTCAGATCAGGTCATGATCTCAGGGTTCTGGGACCAAGCCCTGCATTGGGCTCTCTGCCAGCAGGGAGCCTGCTTCCTTTTCTCTCTCTGCCTACTTGTGATCTCTTTCTCTGTCAAATAAATAAATAAAATCTTTAAAATAAATAAATAAATGCACAGCATTATCCTTAACTTTTGTTCAATCATTTTCCTAATTCAACCAACAATAACCCTTTCATCCAAGAAACCTGCTCAGAAATTCTGATGGCTAAGATTCTCACTATGTTGGTTTTCCAAAGTACATTTTTCTTTTTCATAGAAAGCAAGTACATTTTGTTATGCTTTACAATGATTATATACCAGTGATAATATTTCATAGAGAAGCTGTATTTTGCAAGACCAACAAAAGTGAGGGCAACTACTCCAATATTTGTCAAGAATATTTGATACAAAAAGCAGATTTCAGTTTGATAAGGGAGAAAACCATTGTGGAAGTTGTTACGTTCATGAGTTCTGGAGTGAAATGAGCTTGGTTCAAAACATTATTTTGCCATTTATGAACTACATGTGTTGGAATACAACTCATAGTTGTATATTCAGCTACTAAGCTATCAACACGGAAGAATGACAGGAGTTTCATTGGGAACTAGAAATGGAGTGGTCATGGTGTAACAAAATGAAAGCACTTATGTAAGGCCCTTACCATGGGGTGTGATAACTGGTGAAAACTCAGGAATGGTTATCATAGCCATTATTGTCATTAATGTAAGGTTTTACAGGCGAGATACACACAACACCAGGCGAGATAGGGGCAAGGCAAGGTTTATTAAAGGCGCTCTCAGGTGAGGTTCCACGACTCAGGAGAGGAGAGTCAGGGAAGTTGTGTGTGGGAAGGGGTTGATGAGCTTTTTTTGGGCCAAGGCAGAGCAGGGCCTCATAACCATATTTGGTAAGGTTAGAGGTTGGGGGTTAGGAAGTCTCAAAGTGGCTGCATTCTATTTATTGCATAGGTTTCGGTTTGCTCAAGGCGACTAGTCCTTCTGGTGGGGAAGTCCTGGGTAGGGGGAAGATGACAGCCTGGCAGTCATCTTATTGTTCCTCCTGCAATCTCAGGGCTGCTGACCCAACAATCACCATTATCATTTTCATTGTGAAAATCCGCATCACTCCTACTGTGCTTGAGCTGAAATGCTGAACCACTATTTTCGAGTTTATTCATACCACACTAAAGTTAATTAAAAAAAAAATTAACGCTTTATGTATGACCCAGTCTGTGGTCTTTTTCATTCACTTGTACTTGTTGACTGAAGTGTTATTATACTTCTATCTCTATCCATATTCACATAGCTGTGTGTGCATAGTCAAGTTTGTTAGTTTTAGGTGACTTTATATTTCTATCATTCGATATCTTCGCTTGTATTTTCAGCTTTAATACAAGTGTGTGTGCAAATGTTCCATTATGAAAGTGGATTACTCTTTGTCTCCTGTTTGAGCTGCTGATTTCCTTGAATTTTGTATTTTTCAGCTCTGGGTAGTGAAACACTTCCTTTATTTAGTGCATGAAGATCTAAAGTTGAGGGATCTTCCTTTTGATTGACCTTTATATCACTGTGAAACCCTTCTCCTTCTCTGTTCTTGGAAAAGCTCGGGTTTGTTATTTTCTACTAGCCTTTATTTTAGCTCAGTAATCCTGGCTTCTCCTCTGTAATTCTGTATTCCTGAATTATTAGGTTTAGCTCTTGTGCTTCAAAATTTTCTAACGTCCATCTGATTCATTTTATCTGTCTCTCTTTATTTTAAGTTTTAGTATATTCTATCTTCCTGGCAAAATTCCCCAACTCTTTATTTTAAAAAATTAATAAATTCCTCTGTAATCCATCCTTTTATTTCCTTGAACCCATTAAGCATTGTCGCTTTAAAATCCCTGACTGCTGTTTACAATAAATACACGCGTGGATGACTCTGTTTCTTCTGTTTTCCCCCTTGTTTCTGAACTCATGTTCCTGTCTCTTGCTGTACCTACTAATTTCTTATTGGGTGTTAGACTTTGTATATGAAAATGATGAAGACCAGATGAAGTTATATTGTCCTCCAGTAATAATTCAGCCATTGATCTGTGATGAACTCCATATAGGACTTCTACCTTGATCTGATCAAAATATGACTGAGTTGAAGCTTATTCTACCACTTTATTGGCCAGTGGCCCTTTTGCATCTAAGGCTTAACCTGCTCAGGCTTTCAGCTGTGAGAAAGGGTATAATCCACAGTATGGGCTATACTCTCTGCCAAGGGAAATAAAAAAAAAAAAAAAAAAAAAAAAAGACTGCCCCAAATTCCTTCTTTATTTTTCAAATGTTCTCTGCATACTGTTTGACTTCCCATTCCATGCAGTTTCAGAGGTTAGCAAATGTTTCCTCTGGAAACTAACACACGTGGTCAGTGTCAGGTCTCTGTTCCTCCTTTCTCAACTGGAATGAGATGTTTTTGTTGCCCACTTTGGTCTTTTATGCTCTACTAGAGGTCCCAAATCTTTGTTTTCTGACTCTCAAAATGAGCTTTCTGCTGGGAGAAATCTTCCTTTGGGGTCAGAAATAGCAGATGGCTCTTGGTGTCAGGAATGGCCAGCAACCCCTGTACTGGCAGATGAAGGATGACTCCAGACTTTTCTGTGAAAGAGAGGAGAAGGCAAGGGGTGTGGGGACCAATGCTCAGGGACACAACCCTTGGCTTTTCTTTGCTCTGGAACTTTTGTAGGTCCTTCAGGATACTCACAAATGCTTATCACTGTTTCTCAGGCAGTGATGTTTGACCAGGGGTCTTACTGGAACTAGGAGGATCTGTTTTGGGGAAAGATTTGCTAATCTGCTTGTTCTAGGAGTCCTGCTAAACATAGCCTAAGGGACAATGCCTACCTCTCTTAGATCACAGGGCCTCTGTTTGGGCTAAGCAAGCTTCCAGAAAGGCAGCTTCCCTGGGCATTTCAATGGCAAAGTGGTCGTGCAGACCTCAGCATTCCCAAGGCCTATTCCCTTCTGTGAAACCTTCCGGGCCTCCCATAACAGCCTCTGTGTAACATTTTTGCAAGCTAGGTATTAATGGCTGAATTCATGCTCTATGTTAAGCCCAACTTCTTGTCAAATAGAGCTTCAAAAAGTCAGTTTTCATGTGTCTGATAGCCATTTGTATGTGTTTATTGGAGAAGTGTCTGTCCATATCTTCTGCCCATTTTTTGATATGATTGTCTGTCTTGTGTGTGTTGAGATTTAGGCTTTCATTTTCAGACACATGAAAAAAAGTTCATCATCACTAGCCCTCAGGTAGATTTAAATTAAAACTACATTGAGATACCACCTTACACCAGTTAGAATGGCCAAAATTAGCAAGACAGGAAACAACATGTGTTGGAGAGGATGTGGAGAAAGGGGAACCCTCTAACACTGTTGGTGGGAATGCAAGTTGGTGCGGCCTCTTTGGAGAACAGTGTGGAGATTCCTCAAGAAATTAAAAATAGAACCTCCCTATGACCCTGCCATTGCACACCTGTGTATTTACCCCAAAGATACAGATGTAGTGAAAAGAAGGGCCATTTGTACCCCAATATTTATAACAGCAATGGCCACGGTCGCCAAACTATGGAAAGAACCAAGATGCCCTTCAAAGGATGAATGGATAAGGAAGATGTGGTCCAGTTACACTATGGAGTATTATGCCTCCATCAGAAAGGACGAATACCCAACTTTTGTAGCAACATGGATGGGACTGGAAGAGATTATGCTGAGTGAAATAAGTCAAGCAGAGAGAGTCAATTATCATATGGTTTCACTTATTTGTGGAGCATAACAAAAAGCATGGAGGACATGGGGAGTTAGAGAGAAGGGGGTTGGGATAAATTGGAAGGGGAGGTGAATCATGAGAGACTATGGACTCTGAAAAACAATCTGAGGGGTTTAAAGTGGCGGGGGGGGTTGGGAGATCAAGGTACCAGGTAGTGGGTATTATAGAGGACATGGATTGCATGGAGCACTGGGTGTGGTGAAAAAATAATGATACTTTTATGCTGAAAATTAAAAAAATGAAAAAAAATTAGAACTCTGGGAAAAAAAAAAAAAGAAAGTCAGTTTTCTCCAACATCAGAAATACTCTTCTCTTTTTTTATCCATTCTGATACCCTGTGACTTTTGACAGGGGCATTTAGCCCATTAACATTCAGGGTAACTATTGAGAGATATGAATTTAGTGCCATTGTATTGCCTGTAAGGTGACTGTTACTGTATATGGTCTCTATTCCTTTCTGATCTACCACTTGTAGGCTCTCTCTTTGCTTAGAGGACCCCTTTCAAGATTTCCTGTAGAGCTGGTTTGGTGTTTGCAAATTCTTTCAGTTGTTGTTTGTCCTGAAAGCTTTTAATCTCTCCTTCTATTTTCAATGATAGCCTAGCTGGATATAGTATTCTGGGCTGCATGTTTTTCTCATTTAGTGCTCTGAAAATATCATGCCAGCTCTTTCTGTCCTGCCAGGTCTCTGTGGATAAGTCAGCTGCCAATCTAATATTTTTACCATTGTATGTTACAGACTTCTTTTCCCGGGCTGCTTTCAGGATTTTCTCTTTGTCACTGAGACTTGTAAATTTTACTATTAGGTGACGGGGTGTGGGCCTATTCTTATTGATTTTGAGGGGTGTTCTCTGAACCTCCTGAATTTTGATGCTCGTTCCCTTTGCCATATTGGGGAAATTCTCCCCAATAATTCTCTCTAGCATACCTTCTGCTCCCCTCTCTCTTTCTTCTTCTTCTGGAATCCCAATTATTCTAATGTTGTTTCATCTTATGGTGTCACTTATCTCTCGAATTCTCCCCTCGTGGTCCAGTATCTGTTTGTCCCTCTTTTGCTCAGCTTCTTTATTCTCTGTCATTTGGTCTTCTATATCACTAATTCTTTCTTCTGCCTCATTTATCCTAGCAGTGAGAGCCTCCATTTTTGATTGCACCTCATTAATAGCTTTTTTGATTTCAACTTGGTTAGATTTTAGTTCTTTTATTTCTCCAGAAAGGGCTTTTATATCTCTCGAGAGGGTTTCTCTAATATCTTCCATGCCTTTCTCGAGCCCGGCTAGAACCTTGAGAATTGTCATTCTGAACTCTAGATCTGACATATTACCAATGTCTGTATTGATTAGGTCCCTTCGGTACTGCCTCTTGTTGTTTTTTTTTGTGTTGAATTTTTCCGTCTTGTCATTTTGTCCAGAGAAGAGTATATGAGGGGGAAAGTAAAATACTAAAAGGGTGGCAACAACCCCAGGAAAATATGCTTTAACCAAATTAGAAGAGATCCAAAATCGGGAGGGAGGAGAAAGGGGATAAAAAGAGGTTCAAAAAGGAAGAAAGAAAAAAAAAGAAAAAAAAAAGAAAAAAGAAAGAAAAAAAAAAGAAAAGAATTTTTTTAAAAAAAGAAAACACCTAAGAAAAATATAAAAAAGAAAAAATATATGTATTAGATAAACTAGTAAAAAATCGTTAAAAAAGAAAAAGGTAACAGTTAAAAAAAAAATTTTACCCGAAGGCGAGAAAAAAAAACAAAAAATGAAAAAGAAAAAAATTAAATTAACTGCAAGACTAAAAAAAATCACAGGGCAAAAGCCATAAAACCCATCTATATGTTGCCTTCAAGAAACTCATTTTAAACCCGAAGACACCTCCAGATTTAAAGTGAGGGGGTGGAAAAGAATTTACTATGCTAATGGACATCAGAAGAAAGCAGGAGTGGCAATCCTTATATCAGATCAATTAGATTTTAAGCCAAGACTATAATAAGAGATGAGGAAGGACACTATATCATACTCAAAGGGTCTGTCCAACAAGAAGATTTAACAATTTTAAATATCTATGCCCCCAACGTGGGAGCAGCCAACTATATAAACCAATTAATAACAAAATCAAAGGAACACATCAACAATGATACAATAATAGTAGGGGACTTTAACACTCCCCTCACTGAAATGGACAGATTAGCCAAGCAAAAGATCAGCAAGGAAATAGAGGCCTTAAAGGACACACTGGACCAGATGGACATCACAGATATATTCAGAACATTTTATCCCAAAGCAACAGAACACACATTCTTCTCTAGTGCACATGGAACATTCTCCAGAATAGATCACATCCTGGGTCCTAAATCAGGACTCAACCAGTATCAAAAGATTGGGATCATTCCCTGCATATTTTCAGACCACAATGCTCTGAAGCTAGAACTCAACCACAAAAGGAAGTTTGAAAAGAACCAAAATACATGGAGACTAAACAGTATCCTTCTAAAGAATGAATGGGTCAACCGGGAAATTAAAGAAGAATTGAAAAAAAATCATGGAAACAAATGATAATGAAAATAAAACGGTTCAAAATCTGTGGGACACAACAAAGGCAGTCCTGAGAGGAAAATATATAGCGGTACAAGCCTTTCTCAAGAAACAAGAAAGGTCTCAGGTACACAATCTAACCCTACACCTAAAGGAGCTGGAGAAAGAACAAGAAAGAAACCCTAAGCCTAGCAGGAGAAGAGAAATCATAAATATCAGAGCAGAAATCAATGAAATAGAAACCAAAAAAACAATAGAACAAATCAACGAAAGTAGGAGCTGGTTCTTTGAAAGAATTAATAAAATTGATAAACCCCTGGCCAGACTTATCAAAAAGAAAAGAGAAAGGACCCAAATAAATAAAATCATGAATGAAAGAGGAGAGATCACAACTAACACCAAAGAAATACAAACTATTATAAGAACATACTATGAGCAACTCTACGGCAATAAATTTGACAATCTGGAAGAAATGGATGCATTCCTAGAAACATATAAACTACCACAACTGAACCAGGAAGAAATAGAAAGCCTGAACAGACCCATAACCAGTAAGGAGATTGAAACAGTCATTAAAAATCTCCAAACAAACAAAAGCCCAGGGCCAGACGGCTTCCCGGGGGAATTCTACCAAACATTTAAAGAAGAACTAATTCCTATTCTCCTAAAACTGTTCCAAAAAATAGAAATGGAAGGAAAACTTCCAAACTCATTTTATGAGGCCAGCATCACCTTGATCCCCAAACCAGACAAGGATCCCACCAAAAAAGAGAGCTATAGACCAATATCCTTGATGAGAACAGATGTAAAAATACTCAACAAAATACTAGCCAATAGGATTCAACAGTACATTAAAAAGATTATTCACCACGACCAAGTGGGATTTATTCCAGGGCTGCAAGGTTGGTTCAGCATCCGCAAATCAGTCAATGTGATACAACACATCAATAAAAGTAAGAACAAGAACCATATGATACTCTCAATAGATGCTGAAAAAGCATTTGACAAAGTACAGCATCCCTTCCTGATCAAAACTCTTCAAAGTGTAGGGATAGAGGGCACATACCTCAATATCATCAAAGCCATCTATGAAAAACCCACCGCAAATATCATTCTCAATGGAGAAAAACTGAAAGCTTTTCCGCTAAGGTCAGGAACATGGCAGGGATGTCCATTATCACCACTGCTATTCAACATAGTACTAGAGGTCCTAGCCTCAGCAATCAGACAACAAAAGGAAATTAAAGGCATCCAAATCGGCAAAGAAGAAGTCAAATTATCACTCTTCGCAGATGATATGATACTATATGTGGAAAACCCAAAAGACTCCACTCCAAAACTGCTAGAACTTATACAGGAATTCAGTAAAGTGTCAGGATATAAAATCAATGCACAGAAATCAGTAGCATTTCTCTACACCAACAGCAAGACAGAAGAAAGGGAAATTAAGGAGTCAATCCCATACACAATTGCACCCAAAACCATAAGATACCTAGGAATAAACCTAACCAAAGAGACACAGAATCTATACTCAGAAAACTATAAAGTACTCATGAAAGAAATTGAGGAAAACACAAAGAAATGGAAAAATGTTCCATGCTCCTGGATTGGAAGAATAAATATTGTGAAAATGTCTATGCTACCTAAAGCAATCTACACATTTAATGCAATTCCTATCAAAGTACCATCCATCTTTTTCAAAGAAATGGAACAAATAATTCTAAAATTTATATGGAACCAGAAAAGACCTCGAATAGCTAAAGGGATATTGAAAAAGAAAGCCAACGTTGGTGGCATCACAATTCCGGACTTCAAGCTCTATTACAAAGCTGTCATCATCAAGACAGCATGGTACTGGCACAAAAACAGACCCATAGATCAATGGAACAGAATAGAGAGCCCAGAAATAGACTCTCAACTCTATGGTCAACTAATCTTCAACAAAGCAGGAAAGAATGTCCAATGGAAAAAAGACAGCCTCTTCAATAAATGGTGCTGGGAAAACTGGACAGCCACATGCAGAAAAATGAAATTGGACCATTTCCTTACACCACACACAAAAATAGACTCAAAATGGATGAAGGACCTCAATGTGTGAAAGGAATCCATCAAAATCCTTGAGGAGAACACAGGCAGCAACCTCTTTGACCTCAGCCGCAGCAACATCTTCCTAGGAACAACGCCAAAGGCAAGGGAAGCAAGGGCAAAAATGAACTACTGGGATTTCATCAAGATCAAAAGCTTTTGCACAGCAAAGGAAACAGTTAACAAAATCGAAAGACAACTGACAGAATGGGAGAAGATATTTGCAAACGACATATCAGATAAAGGACTAGTGTCCAGAATCTATAAAGAACTTAGCAAACTCAACACCCAAAGAACAAATAGTCCAATCAAGAAATGGGCAGAGGACATGAGCAGACATTTCTGCAAAGAAGACATCCAGATGGCCAACAGACACATGAAAAAGTGCTCCATATCACTCGGCATCAGGGAAATACAAATCAAAACCACAATGCGATATCACCTCACACCAGTCAGAATGGCTAAAATCAACAAGTCAGGAAATGACAGATGCTGGCGAGGATGCGGAGAAAGGGGAACCCTCCTCCACTGTTGGTGGGAATGCAAGCTGGTGCAACCTCTCTGGAAAACAGCATGGAGGTTCCTCAAAATGTTGAAAATAGAACTGCCCTATGACCCAGCAATTGCACTATTGGCATTTACCCTAAAGATACAAACGTAGTGATCCAAAGGGGCACGTGTACTCGAATGTTTATAGCAGCAATGTCCACAATAGCCAAACTATGGAAAGAACCTAGATGTCCATCAACAGATGAATGGATCAAGAAGATGTGGTATATATACACAATGGAATACTATGCAGCCATCAAAAGAAATGAAATCTTGCCATTTGCGACAACATGGATGGAACTAGAGCGTATCATGCTTAGCGAAATAAGTCAGGCGGAGAAAGACAACTATCATATGATCTCCCTGATATGAGGAAGTGGTGATGCAACATGGGGGCTTAAGTGGGTACGAGAAGAATAAATGAAAGAAGATGGGATTGGGAGGGAGACAAACCATAAGTGATTCTTAATCTCACAAAACAAACTGAGAGTTGTTGGGGGGAGGGGGTTTGGGAGAAGGGGGTGGTATTATGGACATTGGGGAGGGTATGTGTTTTGGTGAGTGCTGTGAAGTGTGTAAACCTGGTGACTCACAGACCTGTACCCCTGGGGATAAAAATATATTTTTATAAAAAATAAAAAACTATATTAAAAAAAAAAAAGAAATACTCTTCGCTGGAATCTTAGGTAGGAATTCAGATTCTAAGGACTCTGAGGGTCCTTTAATTTCTTCTTTTCTTGTTCATCGGGTAAGCTTTTGCCTCTAGTTTCTCCTTCTTGCTCCTTTTGGGCTGAATTATAATTTGGATTTTATACACAAAGCATTTGAATTTTCCTCATTTTTCTCTTTTTAATACAGTTTTGGGTATGCTTAGAAAACTATGCCAATCACAAAATTTATGTATGGTCTGAAATATATGTGAAATAATCTGTGATGTCTATGTATGTGAAAACTCCATGGGTCAGTTAAAATAATACCATATCCTGTGAAAAATCCTTCTGTTTAAATATAAAATACTTCTCCCTAATGAGTATGATATTTGGGCTTTTTAAAAAAGATTATATTTATTTATTTGACAGAGAGAGAAATCACAAGTAGGCAGAGCAGTAGGCAGAGAGAGAGGGGGAAGCAGTTTCCCTCTGAGCAATGAGCCTGATGCCAGGCTGAATCCCAGGACCATGAGATCATGACCTGAGCTGAAAGCAGAGGCTTAACCCAATGACCCACCCAGGTGCTCTGATATTCAGGTTTTTTTATACTTGAATACATGTAGAATTATTTTAAGTACTACTAGATCATCTCACAAATGTTTTTCTGCACAGTTTTTAGCTACTATTGTAATAATATAGGAAAGTTTGTAACATACCGCTTTGGGGATTTTTCACTTTCAATATGCCCATGACAATGAATATTATAGAAGTACCATAATTCAGTTAACTTTTTCTCTCAATAAAGAGTTTTGGAAACACATTCATGATGTAATAAATGTTTATGGCCAATTACGTCTTTTCATAGCTCTAAGTAATTTTGTTCTATGCATTAATAAAAATAGAATTGCAGTACAAATATAAATACCACACATATTTTTTAAAAGATTTTATTTGGCAGTGAGAGAGATCAAAAGTAGGCAGAGGCAGGCAGAGAAAGGAGCAAACAGGCTTCGCGCTGAGCAGGAAGCCCAATGCAGGGCTCCACCTCAGGACCCTGAGATCATGACCTGGGCCTAAGGCAGATGCTTACCCATCTGAGCCACCCAGCCTCTCCATATACAGATTATTGTGTTATTTGCTGCAGTTTTATTCTGTTAAGTTGCTGAAAACACAGCATTAATGAACTCTGAAACACAGCATTTCGTTGCTGTTGCTTTTGAGACTCTGATCACATTTTCTATAACCAGTTTTACATAATCCGTGTATGCTTCTGTCTAAAGGCACATTTCAATATGTATTTCCTACAAATAATGAATTTCATGCACTATTTCATTGTAGTAAGACACTAGCTGAGCAGCATTTCCCATTTTCCTGGCCCTGGGTCGTGTGTCTATAGATTCCTTTGGATTTCACCCTACAATGGTGCCATCCACTACATTTTATTTAATCTGTCATTACCTCATGGATTCACAAATTTAGCCACTTTCCCTGCTTTGCCATAGTTTCATCACATACTCTCGATGCTACCTTAGCACTTGAGGCACAGCCTCATACACAGATGGGTAAACCTCCTCATGCTTTTTCTGAATATACAGCATTTTTGATGCATTAATATTGAACTCACGGACAACAAAGCTAGGATCTAAAGGCAGCTTATCTGACACGCTTATTTCCTCTGTGAGATGGACTACAGCCTGTGTATATGAGCCTGGACAGCACTTCCACAACATGCTTGGGGCCATCTTCAATGGTTCCCGTCACCACCACCACCAACAAATGACAAGAACAGAATGTTAAATAGACACAGAAAGGGATACTCATTTACTCCTATTAGATATAAACCAGAAGGCAGAGCTTTGCCTTGTCCAACCACAGCTGGGAACAGGTGTGCTAGGAAACTGAAAGTTTTTGGTGCTCTGCAAAAACTTAAATGTCCACTGATGGTGACAGCACCGAATCATTGCTTATGAGGTTTCAAATACATTTTAACCAGTAGGCGAATTCACAAACACAGAATCTATAAGCAATAAGGATCGACTACATGTGTGTATATATATATACAAACACATATATATATACACACACACATATATACATATGCACACAAATATGCATATGTAGATATATATCCATATACACATATATAATGCCTTAATAGCTACTTTCAATTTAGTAACAATTTATTTAAAATAAAGTACAAATCTGTAAACTCATACTCTCACATTCTCTCTTGTTTACTCAAATAAATAAATAAAAGCTAAAAAGAGTCACACTAATTTTCTTATAAAATATTAAAAACAAATAAAGTTAACAAGCCAAACAATAATTTCCAAAATTGAAGTTTTCCCTGTTTATTCAGATATTGATGGTGGAACGTCATTACCTGAAGGTACATGTGCAACAATTTGCTTCCTCCCATCTCCGCGGCTTAACTGTACTTTGTCTCTGCTGGTACCTCTGCTGCCCAGTCATGGCTAGTACACAGCTGTCATTAGGAGACGAAATTTAAAGAAATAAAAACATCTTGAGCTTGCTACTATGTGTTTTATTTTTTATTTTGGGAGGTCAATATTTTTCAAAAGCAAGTACCCAAAAAACTACATTTGCTTTTTATGATTAAATTGAATTTCCTATTTTTATCTATGAGACTTAGGAGTGAAATATACATTGAAAGGATTCTCAAAACCACAATTCTATCCCCAACCTAGCTACCAATGTTTTACTTCTATCTCTGGGCCTTAGCAACCTCCCTTAAAAATAAAGAGGTTACTGAAACGGTCTTTAAAATTTCACATATGCTGACACTAAGACTGAAATCAACTGACAGCTCTCATGAGCACTGTAAACTATACAGATTCAGGGCACATGGTAGCATATGTAGAGATGTGATAGTCAATTCTGTCAGTGCTCACCAAGTCTTTTGTACTCAACTATAATCTACCCTACCCATCCAGTATTCTATTAGGGAGTCAGAATGGGCTTTCCTGGCACATTGGCTTAATTACAGGCAGAAGAGGTGAGGTGTGAGTGACTTTGTGGTGGCCCTAGGAAGGCAGCCCCAACATATGACAATAAGGATTATTATGAATTGAAGTAATTTAAGAAACAGCCAGTACAAGAATACTGACTCTTCTTTGTCTCCAGAAAGCTGGAGGTCCATCTCCCTTGGGAAAGGTACCCTGTCTGTACCAAGAGGTAATGAGAGATCCTTATCATCCGAGGTAGGGAATGTAGGGCATATAAGGCCAAAGCAGCCTATATGAATAAACCTTGTGAAAAAATAGAAAGATAAAATAAATACAGGGGCTCCTGGGTGGCTCAGTGGGTTAAAGTCTCTGCTTTCAACTCATGTCGTGATCTCAGGGTCCTGGGATGGAGCCTGGCATTGGGCTCTCTGCTCAGTCGGAAGCCTGCCTTCTCCTCTCTGTCTGCCCTCCTGTCTACCTGCTTGTGATCTCTGTCAAATAAGTGAATAAATAAATAAATAAAGCTTGTAACTACTACTAACACATTATCTCAGCCCGGATTCTAGTCCAAATTACAATTCCTTACTAGTTGAAGTTCCTGAGCATAAATTTTCTTTGTCCCATCCATTCCTCAAAGATAAATTATTCTTTGTCTAAAATGAACAAACACTTCATGCTGGGGAGCCTCAGTGGCTCATTCGGTTAAGTGTTCCACTGTTGGTATCAGCTCAGGTCATGATCTCTCAGTCATGGGATCCCTGCTGGGGTTCTGTGCTCAGCATGGAGTCTGCTTCAGATTCTCTCTCCTTCTCCTCCTGCTCTCTTTCTTTCTCTCAAATAAATAACATCTTAACACACAAAAAAATACCCAAAACAAAACAAAGAAAAAAACCCCCACTTCATGCGTTGGTCATTTCTTAGGGTATGAAATTCACTACTGGGCCTCTACGTGCATGGGGTTAAATATTGTTTTTTTCCTGTTAATCTGTCTCATGCCAATTTAATTTTTAGACCAGTTTAAGAGAACCTTGAAGGATAGAGTAAAATTTTCCTCTCAACAACCTTAACAGAGTCAACTTGCAGTAACTGATAATAATATGTAAAGGCTATTCATTTCATACATAGTAAATGTACAAATATACCAGTTACATGAGAAAATAAAATCACACTCTGAATTAGAAGTCAAGAAGCATGAATGGTACTGTAAACTTGGGAATTACCCAGGCAAGTGCTCATTGACACACTACGGAATATAACTCACTGTAGTAATTAACATCATACTGAATTTTAAAATTTGGGAATGAGATCAGTAACATATCCTCTGCATATTTCTCTAGCTTTGGTGAAAACTAAGTTAGAAAATGACTATTTTCTAAAGTATGCTTTTAATCTGTTAAATATTCCATATAAATGTATTATTTCTGCCACATGTTATAATATGTCATTCCTATTGCAAACACTCCCTTCCTTTCCTTAGAACACATTAACCTCCAGTACTCAGTTTGGTTTAGTGAACCATCTCTGGATCCTAATACGTATTTGTTGGGTTTTGACACTGTAGATGATGGGGTTCATCAAGGGTGGGAAAAGGATATAGATGTTGCCCATGAGGACGTGGACCACAGGAGAGAGGTGCTTTCCAAAACGGTGCACCATAGTCAGACCAATGATTGGGATATAGAAAACTAGAACTGCACAGATGTGGGAGACACAGGTCTGCAAGGACTTGAATCGCTCCTCCCGGGATGCAATAGTCAATACTGAGTGCAGGATCAAGATGTAGGAGACCAGAATGAGCACTGCATCCAAAAACAGTGTGCAGATCACCAGAGCCAAGGCATAGAAGCTGTTGAAGCGGATGTCAGAGCAGGCGAGCCGAAGTAGGTCCTGGTGCAGGCAGAAAGAGTGGGAGAGGATGTGGGGGCGGCAGTAATCAAAGAACTTTAGGCGGACAATGGGAGCAGTGAGGAAAATCCTCCCTAAAATGGCCACACCAATGCTGATGATTCTTGTATTGGTGAGAATGGATGTATATCTCAGAGGATTGGAGATTGCAGTGAAGCGATCAAAGGCCATGGCCAGTAGGACGCCAGACTCCATGCATGATAGACCATGAACAAAGAAAGCTTGAGCAATGCATGCATCCAGACCAATCTCCTGGTTGAGCCCCCACAGGATGCCCAGGACTGTGTGTACTGTGGACAGCCCCATGCATAGGTCAGTGAGGGCCAGCATGGCCAGGAAGTAGAACATGGGCTGATGCAGGCTCGGCTCTGTCCGAATCACGTGCAGCACCAGGCAGTTCCCTGAGAGTACCATAGCATAGATACAGGAGAAAGGGATGGAGAGCCAAGGGTATTCCCGTTCCAGACCAAGGAAACCCGCAAGGAGAAAGGTGGAGTTACTGACTTTGGAACCAGCTTGAACAGACATAAATCTATAAAAACAGAAACCTCTCAGAAAAAAAAAAAAAAAAGTGTGTGTTTGTGTGTCTTTGTGTGTATGTGTATACACATATATATTTAAGGGAATAGCTTATTAAGAATCCTTAATGTAAACTTTCCATCCCTTAATATAAACTTAGAGAGAAAAGCCATAGAAAGAATGACTGGATTTGGCACTACAACTCATTTTATATAAGACCAATGCTTTTTTACCGAAACTGCATTTACTCTGAAACAAACTACATTATGCCTACATGTGAAACCTCCTTGTTATTAGATCATTACCCTATCAGAGGAATCCATGTCCATATACACAATCTCACTGTCACCTTCTATTTCAATGCTATATACTAAAAATAACAGAGAAAAAAATGATTTCTGGCATGTGAAGGTATAATAATGAAGTTTAAGTACACCAAGTAGAAAAAGAAAACACATTTGAGTTTTTGCATTTGAAACCTGGTGAATTAAAAAATAAAAAAATAAAAAAAAAAAAATAAAACCTGGTGAATTAAATTGCAAATCACTGCCACGGGCTATAAGATTAACCTCTGCCTGTTACATAAAACACTCAGTCACTTGGAGAATTCATTTCTCAGTCATGTTGTCCATCTGACATGTTGTTTTTGCTGCCTTAAAAAAGAACAACTGTCACTCACAGTAGAGATGGTCGCGCCAATCTTGAAAATGGATCTTGTTCTTCCTCCTTTTGTCCCAGTGGCAGGGCCATTCTAGGAGAAGCAAAATTTATGCAGGTCTGGGAATCACTAGAGTAAAGCCTGAACCCCAGGAGGGGCTGAGAGTGAGTGAATTACAGGGCTGTGTTCCTTTGGGGTAATGAAGGCAAACCCCGAGGCAGTGTTTGCAGGGCAGACTCTCCACTCCACCAAATTCTGAATAGTCTCACAAGTGCATGTTTGCAATTACAATTCTCCTGTCCAGGGAGATTTGGAGTAAATGTCAGACAGAGAGATCAAGAAATGTCTTGTAGCTTGCTCCCTCCCTAATGAGTCCTTACATGTTTTTTGAAGGGCAGCAGATATATTCTATAGAAAACAGCCTATTGTTATTAACAGTTACAACAGTTACAACTTTTCCTTCTTTTTTTTGATAACATGACTTCACTATTCAAAGACTTCATGTGCTAGCAAATAAAACATTCTTCAAAGTCAATAGTTTTGTGTAAGGTTGATAATTATTATAAGCTGCTTGAAATCTGAGTCTCTACTTTGATAATAGCAATTACACCAAGCACTTTTTTTTAGCATTTAAATTGCAGTAGGAATTTTAGCATTATTTAATTCTCAGAATTAGAGTATGTCTGTTATCTATTTAAATTTCTAGAATTACTGAACACACATATCTTTTATTTTAATGTCAGTAGATAAAAAATGTGCTTATAAACCAGGCTTTCTGGTTTGGAAGCCCTTCTCCAACACCTGTGAGTACTCTGTCCCTGGGCAGGATACTTAGCTTCATCTAAAGTGGGGATGATGACATTACTTCATAGGATTGTCCTGACAATTAAGTTAGATGAAATTGTAAAACATTTAGAATCACGAAAGACATAAAGCAAACACTTAATACAAGTAAATTGTAATTGTTTCCATTTCAGAGATGAAGAAACTGAGGTTAGAGTGGCATTCTTTAATATGTTATCCATGAGCCACCAGGGCCTATTTTGTACTTGGAATGTGGCAAGCCAAATTGAGATGTTAAGTAAGTACAAATTACAGACCAGATGAAAGACTTAGTTGGGAAAGAATGGTTTAAAATGTCTCTTCAAAAATGTTTATATTGACTACATATTGACATAATATTTTAGATATAGTAGGCTAAATAAAACTTAACATGGGTTTTACCACTCAGTTTTACTTAGAATCTAAAACTACATAATGACACGTGGTTAGAGATATATACTGGAAACTTCCTGAAGATCACATAGCTATGGCATTTAATAATGTTCCAATTACTTAAATGTGAGTCTTTGGACCTAACTGCATAATCTTTCTACCTTAGAAAACAATTTTAAAATATTTATTGTTGAAAATGTTTAATTCATCCAACCTGATCATTTTCAATGTATTAAAAAACTCTGGTTTTGATACTACACTTGATCTTAGCCAAAAGGACTAGAAGCAAATGTAATGGTCTGAAGGGGCATGTGCACCCTAATGTTTATAGCAGCAATGTCCACAACTGCCAAACTTTGGAAAGAACCTAGATGTCCATCAACAGATGAATGGATACAGAAAATGTGGTATATATACACAATGAAATACTATGCAGCCATCAAAAGAAATGAAATCTTGCCATTTGTAACAATGTGGGTGGAGCTAGAGGGTATTATGCTGAGCAAAATAAGTCAATCAGAGAAAGACAGTTATCAATGATCTCCCTGATATGAATAATTTGAGAGGCAAAGTGGGGAGTTTGAGCAGTAGTGAAGGAAAAAATGAAACAAGATGGGATTGGGAGGGAGACAAACCATAAGAGACTCTTAATCTCACAAAACAAACTGAGGGTTGCTGGGGAGAGGGGGTCGGGAGAGGGTGGTGGGATTATGGACATTGGGGAGGGTATGTGCTATGGTGAGTGCTGTGAAGTGTGTAAGTCTGACTATGCACAGATCTGTACCCCTGGGGTAAATAATACATTATATGTTAATTTTTAAAACAGAAAAAAAAATCTCTAGTTTAGGAACACTACACTACAGAAACTGTGGAGAGACTTTGATTTCCTTTAATGTTGTGGAATAAATATTTGAACTTCCCTCTGGGATAAACACTTAGAAATACTGGATACACATTTAAGTAAAACCTTTTTTAATTTCCAGAAGCCAAGATTTAAAAGGTAAATGAAATCCACAAGAATATATGCCACAAATCACATTGTTTGCTTATACTAACAATATTAGCAATGCAGAAACTGTGATTCATATTAACTACACAAGACTCATGTCCCCACACTCATTTCAGAAATATAGGAAAGATGTTGAAGATATTAGAACTGAGCTCCCATGTAGAACCAAAATACTGAACAGATACAATTCAGAAAAATTAAGGGAAGAAAAGTTATCTTTTTCTCAGGAAAAAATGACAAAGGTTTTGTTAACAATATACCCAGAAATCATTCTTAACTTTTTTCATCCTTCTTTCATCTTCATTTCTTCTGTTTTCTGGAAATTTTGAAATAATGTATAACCTGTGAGAAAAAAGAGACCCATAGGGGCAAAGCAAAGTACAGTTTAAACACTAAATAGAGAGGGTTTCTTCCCTACATATTTAAAAGTTTTGGAATAAGACTCAAATAGACTTCATATTTGGTAGTAAAACATGCTATAATTAAAACCTATGCAATTAAAAAAATCAGTTCTAAGAGGGAATTCTATAGCCATAAACACCAGCATTAAGAAACTAGTATTTCTAATAAACAATTTCACTTTTTGCCTCAAGAAACTAGAAACATGTGTCTGTTGGCCATCTGGATGCCTTCTTTGCAGAAATGTCTGTTCATGTCCTCTGCCCATTTCTTGATTGGATTATTTGTTCTTTGGGTGTTGAGTTTGCTAAGTTCTTTATAGATTTTGGACACTAGTCCAAATATCTGATATGTCGTTTGCAAATATCTTCTCCCATTCTGTCAGTTGTCTTTCGATTTTGTTAACTGTTTCCTTTGCTGTGCAAAAGCTTTTGATCTTGATGAAATCCCAAAGTTCATTTTTACCCTTGCTTCCCTTGCCTTTGGCGATGTTCCTAGGAAGATGTTGCTGCGGCTGAGGTCGAAGAGGTTGCTGCCGTGTTCTCCTCAAGGATTTTGATGGATTCCTTTCTCACATTGAGATCCTTCATCCATTTTGAGTCTATTTTCGTGTGTGGTGTAAGGAAATTGTCCAATTTCATTTTTCTGCATGTGGCTGTCCAATTTTCACAGCACCATTTATTGAAGAGGCTGTCTTTTTTCCATTGGACATTCTTTCCTGCTTTGTCAAAGATTAGTTGACCATAGAGTTGAGGGTCTATTTCTGGGCTCTCTATTCTGTTCCATTGATCTATGTGTCTGTTTTTGTGCCAGTACCATGCTGTCTTGATGATGACAGCTTTGTAATAGAGCTTGAAGTCCGGAATTGTGATGCCACTAACTTTGGCTTTCTTTCTCAATATCCCTTTGGCTATTCGAGGTCTTTTCTGGTTCCATATAAATTTTAGAATTATCTGTTCCATTTCTTTGAAAAAGATGGATGGTACTTTGATAGGAATTGCATTAAATGTGTAGATTGCTTTAAGTAGCATAGACATTTTCACAATATTTATTCTTCCAATCTAGGAGCATGGAACATTTTTCCATTTCTTTGTGTCTTCCTCAATTTCTTTCATGAGTACTTTATAGTTTTCTGAGTATAGATTCTGTGCCTCTTTGGTTAGGTTTATTCCTAGTTATCTTATGGTTTGGGGTGTAATTGTAAATGGGATGGACTCCTTAATTTCTCTTTCTTCTGTCTTGTTGTTGGTGTAGAGAAATGCAACTGATTTCTGTGTACTGATTTTATATCCTGACACTTTACTGAATTCCTGTATAAGTTCTAGCAATTTTGGAGTGGATTCTTTTGGGTTTTCCACATATAGTATCATATCATCTGCGAAGAGTGATAATTTGACTTCTTCTTTGCCGATTTGGATGCCTTTAATTTCCTTTTGTTGTCTGATTGCTGAGGCTAGACACATGAAAAAGTGCTCCATATCACTCAGCATCAGGGAAATACAAGTCAAAACCACAATGAGATATCACCTCACACCAGTCAGAATGGCTAAAATCAACAAGTCAGGAAATGACAGATGCTGGCGAGGATGCGGAGAAAGGGGAACCCTCCTACACTGTTGGTGGGAATGCAAGCTGGTGCGGCCACTCTGGAAAACAGCATGGAGGTTCTTCAAAATGTTGAAAATAGAACTGCCCTATGACCCAGCAATTGCACTACTGGGTATTTACCCTAAAGATACAAACGTAGTGATCCAAAGGGGCACGTGCACCTGAATGTTTATAGCAGCAATGTCCACAATAGCCAAACTATGGAAAGAACCTAGATGTCCATCAACAGATGAATGGATCAAGAAGATGTGGTATATATACACAATGGAATACTATGCAGCCATCAAAAGAAATGAAATCTTGCCATTTGCGACAACATGGATGGAAATAGAACGTATCATGCTTAGCAAAATAAGTCAAGCAGAGAAAAACAACTATCATATGATCTCCCTGATATGAGGAAGTGGTGATGCAACATGGGGGCTTAAGTGGGTAGGAGAAGAATCAATGAAACAAGATGGGATTGGGAGGGAGACAAACCATAAGTGGCTCTTAATCTTACAAAACAAACTGAGGGTTGCTGGGGGAAGGGGAGTTGGGATTAGGGGGGGTGGGGTTATGGACATTGGGGAGGGTATGTGCTTTGCTGAGTGCTGTGAAGTGTGTAAACCTGGCGATTCACAGACCTGTACCCCTGGGGATAAAAATACATGTTTATAAAAAAATAAAATATTAAAAAAAAAGAAATCATGTTTCTCAAATAAAATTTAATACCATTGGAAAAAAAAGAAAAAAGAAACTAGAAACTGAACAAACTAAGCCCAAGGTGACAGGAAAGAAGAAAGAAAGAAGGAAGAATGAGCAAAAATCATAGCAGAAAGAAATGAAATGGAGATAAAGAAATGTAGAAATGAGCAATTAAACTAAGCCATTTTTGTAAAAGATAAACAAAATTTACAAACTTTTAGCTAGACTATGAAGAACATAAGAGGAGATTCAAGTGAATAAAATCATAGATAGATGAGACATTACCACTGATACCAGAGAAACACAAAAAATAATGAGAGACTTCTACAGACATTATACACCAACAAGCTGGATAACGTAGAAGAAAAGGATAAATTCCCTAAAACATAAAACTTACAAAGACTGAATAATGAAGAAATAGAAAATTTGAACAGACCAATGATGAATAAAGAGGTTGAATCAGTAATCCATCATTGCACACAGAAAAGCCCAGGATCAGATGTGATGGTGAACTCTACTAAATATTTAAAAAAGAATTAATGCCAACCCTCTCAAACTCTTTCAAAAGCTTGAAGAGGAAGGAACACCTCCAGACTCATTTTACAAGGCCAACATAATCCTAATACCAAACCTAGATTAATACACTACAAGAAAAGAAACTATAGACCAATAGTTCTGATGAATACATTTGAAAAAATTCTTGATAAAATATTAGCACTCTGAACACACAAAGCAGGAACAGTATATTAAAAAAGCATACATCAAGATTCAGTGGCATTTATCCCTGGGATGAAAGAATAAGTCAACATATGCAAATTAATAACTGTGATACAACACATTAATATAATAAAGGACAAAATCATATAATCATCTCAGTAGAGGCAGAAAAAGCATTTGACAAAATATATCATCCTTTCATGATAAGAACTCTCAATATATTGAGTATAAAAGAAACATACCTCAACATAATAAAGGCCATATACGACAAACCCATGGCCAATATTATATTCAACAGCAAAAAGTTTGAGATTTTCTTCTAAGATCAGAAATAAGACAATTGTGCCCATTCTCCCTACTTCTATTCTACATAATTGGAAATCCTAGACAGAGCAATCAGACAAGAAAAGGCAGAAAAGGTATCCCAATAAGAAATGATGAAGTAAAATTGTCTTTGTTGGCAGATATTCTGTTATATAGAGAATATCCTGATGATGACACAGAAACAAAAGAAGCAAACAAACAGAAAAAAAACAGCTAGAATTAATCAATAAATTCAGTTAAGTTACAGGACATAGCAAAACATCTGAAAAAGAAATAAGGGCATCAATCCATTTACATTAGCATAGAAACAATAAAATACTTAAAAATAAATTTAACTGTGTGTTAGCTAATGTTATGGCGGTAATCATTTTGAAATATGTAAAATATCAAGACAACATGTTGTGCACCTCAAATTTACACAATGCTATGAGTCCACTCTACCTCAGTAAAGCCGACAGGAGCTGGAGAGAAGCTCTATTGAGAAAATTAGTGATTGCTGAGAATCAGTTGCTCACAAAGACTGGAAAGTCTCCAGAGCAACAGAAGAAACAGAGTATCTACCTTGTGGTAGCTGGTGAGAGTTGAAAGCCTGGTTTGTGAAGGAAGGCAATATGATAGAGGATCTTAAACTCACTGATGATCTTGCAGAAAGCAAATAGAACTGATAAATGAGATACTCTTAGTATAAATTTAAAGATTAGAGAGAACTCCTGAAACCTTTAAACCTCATGCTTTATGAAAGCAACAGGCATTGAAGTGATCCCAATGAAATTGAAGACAGAGAGATGAGTAGTTCAAAGCATGTGCCTTGGAGTCAGCCGGCAAGGATTTCAAATCTTCACTACAGTGTGACTTTAGCAAGCTGCTTAATCTCTCTTGAACTCAATGTAGTCATCTATAACGAGGGCTCACAATAGTGCCCACTACGTAGGGTTTGTGTGGTATTATCTACTTCACAACTGAAGTATAACTAACGTACAGTGTTATATTAGTTTCTGTAATAGTTTTTAATAGTTTTAAAACAGTGTTTGAACTTTAAATGGAGTATGTGTCTGTTAAATAAAACAAGTGCATTCCCCATGGCTAATTCCAGATTGCAGGCAGATGATGACTATTTTGAACATTCCCTTTGAAATGTGAACAGAATATCTCTAGGGACATGCAGTCCATTTATATCCATATCTTTCCTGATGTTATATACTATGGCCCTCCAGCTCTCTCTTGGTATAAGCACTTACAAAGATACAATCTACTTTCTTCAGAGCAGAGAAACAAATGTATCTTGGAGTTTTTGCAATTGAGTTGAGACTTGAGCAGTAATTGGCAGATAGAAGAGAAAGCTGGAATCACTGGTTGTATGAAGAGACAGACTGAACAGCATTCAAAAGATGAAGAATAACTTTTTACAAATACTCTGAAAGATTAGTAGACATCTGGAAAGTCAAAATTTATCATAATTGCTAGTTGCTTGAGAAAAGACAAAATCTATTTAGGATCACTTTTTCCTTCATCTACGCTCCGTATTTTTCTAGGTAGAAATAAAACAAGATTCCTAAATGTCGAGGGGTACTTGGATAACAGATGTGAACAACAATAAATGTGACTTTTTAATTTAAAGAATTCTGTAATACATACATACACCACTTTTGCTCAGATTGATCCTATATGAGAATACAAGTTGTATGAAAGTTACCTAGCAAATGGACACCAACATTGACTCATAGAGAAAATACCTCACATCATCCATGCTTGCTTTTCCACCTTACAGCACCAATTCCTCAACATTTCTCCTAACAGGCTTCCCTGGCCCGGAACGGGAATGAATACCCTTGGCTCTCCATCCTTTCCTCCTGTATCTATGCTATGGTACTCTCAGGGAACTGCCTGGTGCTTCATGTGATTCGGACAGAGCCGAGCCTGCATCAGCCCATGTTCTACTTCCTGGTCATGCTGGCCTTCACTGACCTGTGCATGGGGCTGTCCACAGTACGGACAGTGCTAGGGATCTTGTGGGGACTCAGTCAGGAAGTCAGCCTGGATGCCTGCATTGCCCAAACTTATTTCATCCATCTGTCTCTCAGAGTCTGGAGTTCTTCTGGCCATGGCTTTTGATCGCTTTACAGCAGTCTATAATCCTCTGAGGTATACGTCCATACTAACCAGTGCCAGAATCATTAAGATTGGGCTTGGGGGACACCTGGGTGGCTCATTGGGTTAAGACCTCTGCCTTCGGCTCAGGTCATGATCCTGGGGTCCTGGGATCAAGCCCCGCATCGGGCTCTCTGCTCAGCCGGGAGCCTGCTTCCTCCTCTCTCTGCCTGCCTCTCTGACTACTTGTGACCTCTCTCTCTCTGTCAAAAAAAAAAAAAAAATAATAATAATAATAATAATAATAATTGGGCTGGGAATTTGGGTTAGGAGTTTTGCATTCATCCTTGCTCCCATAATCCGCCTCAAGTTTTTTCACTATTGCCATTCCCACATCCTCTCCCACTCTCTCTGCCTGCACCAGGACCTACTTCGGCTCGCCTGCTCTGATATCCGCTTCAACAGCTTCTATGCCTTGGCTCTGGTGATCTGCACACTGTTTTTGGATGCAGTATTCATTCTTGTCTCCTACATCTTGATCCTGCACTCAGTATTGACTATTGCATCCCGGGAGGAGCGATTCAAGTCCTTACAGACCTGTGTCTCCCACATCTGTGCAGTTCTAGTTTTCTATATCCCAATCATTGGTCTGACTATGGTGCACCATTTTGGTAAACACCTGTCTCCTGCGGTCCATGTCCTCATGGGCAACACCTACATCATCTTCCCACCGCTGATGAACCCTATCATCTACAGTGTGAAGACCCAACAGATCCATGGCAGAATTCAGAAGTGGTTCTCCATGAAGAGGGAGTGAAGCACTTTAGATTACAGAGATGCAAGTGGTTTACATGTAGAAAATTTCAGGCGGGGAGAGGGGAGGAATATATTTATTTAATAAAGTTAAAAATAAGGCAATTGAAAACTGAGACTTATAGGATATGCCATTACTTGAAGGATTTGTAAGTATCAAAAATGGTAATCAAGGGGCACTTGGGTGGCTCAGTGGGTTAAAGCCTCTGCCTTTGGCTCAGGTCATGGTCCCTGGGTCCTGGGATCAAGCTCCCCATCCAGCTCCCTGCTCAGCAGGGAGCATGCTTCCCTTCCTGTATCTCTCTGCCTGCCTCTCTGCCTGCTTGTGATCTCTATATGTCAAATAAATAAATAAAATCTTTTAAAAAAATGGTAATCAATAGTAATCAAACCCAAGTTTGAAGCTCTGATAGTAGAGTCATTTGTCACATTTCATTATCATTTCTGCCTATAAAAAGTAATATTCACAATTGTCCAGAAAAGTTTAACTTGAAAAGAATACCTACAAAAAAGCCATCCAAACACACAGTGTACATTCATCCCCGGAGGTACAATTTTATCACCACTTTCTATGGTTGCCTTGATCAATGTAGACATTACAGTTGGTTTCCAACGTTAAGTGATGTTTTCAGACTGGTTTGTAGTTTGATGTAGAGTCATTCCAAGGCATAATCATCCTTGTCTTCACATTAATTTGTCAACAGACAACTCTGTTTCCTGCTTCTCAGAAGAATTTCTATCACTTTTTTTTAACATATCTCTAAATAACTACCAACCTGACAATCTTATTTGAGTCTTACAGAAATTCATATCCTTTACTGTATAGAATAAATGTTTCACTGATCTGCTTTATAGGAATTTCTTTTATCTTTTCTAGATTTGATAAATATCAGCAAGGCAAAAACTTTTCTTTTTTTGTAGGGGCTTTCCTACTGATGGCAAACCATGTTTACTTAATAATTAATGTGAGGTCAGATAACTAGCCACTTGGGAAAGTAATAAAACCTAGTCTGTACTGGTAGCTATGTAAAATTGTCATTCTTGAGGATCTTTAAGAGAGAGAATACTGTTATCTTTTTTAATCTGTAGCAACAACTTATCTTCATCATTCTCATCCTATTCACCAAATTAGGAAAAATACTCCTGCATATGGGCTAGATAGAGCTGATCTTTACTACTCTGTGGAACTCTGTCCATAAGCTTCTGAGAGCAAACTTGGTAAGTAGTTCATCTCCTTATAAGATTCCTTTGGAGTCTTTATATTTTGGGAACTCAAGATTTGAACAAATCATGAATGGTGCAGTGGATTGAAAATAAAAATAACTTGCAATCTTCAAAGGTAATATGGCATTGGGTTTACAATATTACATTTGCCCTTTTACCTACTTCCCATTAAAATACATCTAAATGTGTATCAAATGTAGATTTCACAACTCAAAAATAAGGAAAAATTGTTAAATGATTAAAAGCTTGTAAGTAATTTCCATAATGTAAATGAGGCTACATTGTAAACAAATCTGGTTTAAAACATATAATGGATTATTCGTGCCTCTTTGTGAACTGAAAAGAATCACCAGTCTGAATCTATTTAAGAAGTAATTTTTTCCCATTCAACTTATAATCAAAGAGATGGAGTTTAAAACAGCAATGATTATGTAAAAAAAAAGATTTTTCATAGGGTTTTGTCCTAATTTTCTTTAAAGTATGGAAAAAGTCAAGAACTTTCACTATATGTTAATAATTTAATGTTATTTCTTAATTAGTCAATGAGATGAATTTAAAAATTAATTAAAATGTTCATATGAGATGGAAGAAAATAATGTTCATAGTGACTTCAAACTGACTCTAAATGTTATATTCAGTAATTTCTTTTCTAACAATTTGTTAAAATTATAAGCGTTAGGGGTGTCTGGGTGTCTCCGTGTCTCAGGCAGTTGAGTGTTCGCCTCTCTTTCCACTCAGGTCATGATCTTTGGGTTTTAGGGTCAGGCTCCCTGCTCGAGATTCTCTCTTCTGCTCTCTGTCCCTCCCCCACCCAGGGCGCAAGTGGGTGTCCCTTCTCACTGTTCTCACTCACTCTCTCCCTAAAAAAACAAAGGAAAAAAAAATCATTAAAACTCAGGTAGTGGTTGTAAGGGCATACACCTGAAATAGAAATATGTTCCTACTGTACATAACTGTATCTGTTCTCCTAAAACATTTCCATAGTTTCACTGACTAAACAACAATATATTTAACCTCACAAAATTTTTATACTTTCTTAGAGAAGATTAAAAGAGAAATAAAAGAATTTAAAAACTACATTTCCAAGGGTGTTTGAGTGGCTCAGTTGGTTAAATCTCCAACTCATCATTTTAGCCCAGGTCATGATCTCAGGGTCCTGGATTGAGCCCTACGTTAGACTCCCCTCTAAGTGGAGAGTCTGCTTGAAGATTCTTTCTCTTTCTCTTTCTCTTTCTCTTTCTCTTTCTCTTTCTCTTCCTCTGCCCCTTTGCCAGCTTTAGAGAGAGATGCTCTAAAATAAATAAATAAATAAATAAATAGATTTTTAAAAAAATACATTTCAAGGAAAGCTTGGGAGTAGTTTCTAAAATTAATAAAATACATATAAACCAACAATATTTTGTACAATAAGATATAAGAAAAAGGAACACCCACACCCACACATCTCAGTATAACAGAATCTTAAGTACAGAACTAACAGTAGATATATAGAAAAAATGAATACATTTAATGAATTTTTAGGGCCATTTAAATTCTTTCAGAAAATAGAGATTATTTAATAATCATTTAGCAATTTTAGAGATAAATATATGCCTAATTTCTTTTTATTTCAAGTTTTTATTTAAATTTCAGTTAGCTAACATATAGTGCAACTTGAATTTCAGGTGTAGGATTTAGTGATTCACTACCCACATACAAACTAGGTGCTCACCACACTATGCCCATCACCTATTGACCTCATTCCCCTGCCCTATACCTAATTTCTTAACACAAACACAGTTGTTACAATATTCCAAAATTATTTATATTTATACCAATATCATACATATAAAACTAAAACTGTAAACTTAAGGAAAAACTGTTCTTTTAAAAAACATTTTTAAATAAGCTATTGGTTCCAGATATGGACAGAAAATGAGTTCATAAAATGAAAATCAGTAATTTGATACAAACACACATACACATATAGAGATACATAAAAACAGTAAGAAATATCCAACTCTTAAGCATTTGTAATTCAACACATGACAAAATTAGTTTACTCAAGCAAAATACATTGCAAATCAATATGATAAAAAAAATATATAAACCAATAAAAACAATACAGAATTTAAATCGTCAGTATGTCTGGGTTGCTTAGTTGTTAAGCATCTGCCTTAGATTCAGGTCATGATCCTGGGGTGCTGGGATTAAGCCCTGCATCAGGCTCCCTGCTTGGTGGGGAGTCTGCTTCTCGCTCTCACACTTCCCCTGCTTGTGTTCCCTCTCTTGCCGTGTCTTTCTCTATCAGATAAATAAATAAAATTTTAAAAAAGAAATTAAAATAGTCAATAAATATTAAAATATGTTCAATTTCATTTAAAATTAAATAATCACAAAATTTAGAATAGTAGGTCAAATACAACTTTGTATTTGGTATACAACTGGAAACATAAAACATGGTTACCAGAATCCAGTGCTACTGAGGTTGTTAAGATACAGAGACTTGCATATGCTTTAATATGAATGTAAGTTAGCAAAAGATTTTTGGGGATAAATATTACACATATGAACAGTGAAATCTCTTATTTAGGTTAGATGGGGAGTTGTTAAAATGTTTACTGTCCTGTAATTTGCATACCTTTGGAAGTCATTAGCTAATATTTATTAATGTTATAAATCATCATGATGTACTCTTTATCTTAAAAGTTGCATATTAAATATTTCCCAAAAGTTTAACTAAATATTTGAATTAAATAAACTCAAAAGCTCACTTTTTTTTTTTTTTCTTGGAGTCCTTCAATATTTCCATGATGACAAAATGGAAGAACAGAAAAAAAAAATCAGAATAAGTCTTTAGGGACATTACAGAAACACTTTTAAACATCACTAAATCTTGGCTGAATGAATTTAAGATGAAACATTTTCCATAGGATAACTCAAGAAAGTGAGCTTAACTTTAAGTTTAGGAAATAATTTGTGGAGAGATGACCAAACTTTTCTCTCTGAGCTCTAAAGTATCTAACACCATAACCTTGGCAACTGAACACTGGTGAAAGGAATAGCTTTAAAAATAGAGACAAGATTTTCTGTCATGGCAAACGCCACAGAGTATTTAGATTAGCTCACAGGCCTTTTGAGGCAAACTTTAATCCCTGTTTTCATTAGCTAAAGTTATGTCTCCATGGGAACTCTTTGGAGCAAGCTGGTTGTGGTCTAAATTAGTATAAGGAAAAATTCTAACTCCTTGAGGCTGACAACATAACCTCGTAGAATTACATGGTAACTTATGTGAAACCAAACTCAGATTTAGTATTATGATCAAGACCAACTTTTTTCAGTTAGAGTCATAATTGTCACAGAACATCCTAATTTCCTAAAACCACTTATTATTTACTCAAAATAATGTTAGTGCTATGGGCATAAAATTAGGCTATCACTTTTATTTCATAATAAAAATTCTTTATCTATCTATTATATTGCCAAAACAGATTTATTAATAATCAAATAGAAGTAGAAAAGGAATATTTGGAGGATGATGAAAGCAGAGATCAAGAAGATCAAAAAAAAAAAAAAAATCCATTATGTCAGTGGTTCCCAACCCAGGGTTCTGATTCCTGGAGAGCCATGGACTCACTGTAAACAGTATATAAGTTTCAAGCATTTACCAAGCATCTTTTATAGATTACTCAAATAAAATTTTACATGTGTATATGTGTTTTTCAGAGTATATAAATTCTATGATTAATAATGTGCAATTAATTCAATATTACTTTGTTGTTTTCATATATTTCAGACACTGCATTTCTTTTATTGCTAATGTGTCTGAGTGTCCTAACATATGCTGGAGAGACACTTGTGCCTTTTCACTCACATAAAGTAGTGAGTGCATTTTTTTCAATATGCAATTGCTAAAAGCAAAATTATCCTTATACAAGTAGATAAAAAGCTTGTCCAAAACACGTCCTTTTACTTAAATAAGCTAGAAATTACTACTTTATGCAACTGAAGTACATATGGCATGTTTTCTTTTTTTTTTCCTTCAAGTTTTTATTTAAATTCTAGTTAATTAATATGTAGTATAATATTGGTTTCAAGAGTAGAATTTAGTACTCATTACTTACAGTGCTCATGACAATAAATGTCCTTTTTAATACCCATCACCCTGTTACCCAATCCCCCCCACTACCCCTCCATCAATCTTCAGTTTGTTCTCTATAGTTAAGAGTCTCTTATGCTTTGCCAACCTCTCTTTTGCCCCCTTCCTCCATGTCCACTTCTTTTGTTTCTTAAATTCTATATATGAGTGAAATCATATAGTATTTATCTTTCTTTGACTAACTTGTTTTACTTAGCATAATACACTCTAGTTACATCTAAGTCATTGCAAAAATGGCAAAATTTCATTCTTTTTGATGTCTGAGTAATATTTCTCTCTCTCTCTCTCTCTGTAAATTATTCTTCTTTACCCATTCATCAGTTGATGGGCATTTGGGCTCTTTCCATAGTATGGCTATTGTTGATGATGCTGCTATAAACACCAGGATGCATGTGCCCCCTTAAATCGTATTTTTGTATCCTTTGGGTAAATATCTAGTAGTGCAGTTGCTAGGTTGTAGGGTAGCTCTATTTTTAACTTCATGACATACCTCCATACTGTCTTTCAGAGTGGCTGTACCAGATTGCATTCTCACCAGTAGTATAAGAGTGTTCCCTTTTCTTGACATTCTTGTCAACATCTGTTGTTTCCTTTGTTGTTACTTCTACACTTTCCAACTGGTGTGAGGTATCTCATCATGGTTTTGATTTGTATTTCCCTGATGATGAGTGATGAGCATCTCCCCATGCATCTGTTAGCCATCTGTATGTTTTCTTTGGAAAAATGCCTATTCATGTCTTCTGCTCATTTTTTAACCGGATTATTTGTTTTTAGGGTGTTGTGTGTGATATGTTCTTTATATATTTTGGATATTAACCCTTTATCAGATACGCCATTTACAAAGATCTTTTTCCATTCCATACGTTGTCTTTTAGTTTTGTTGATTATTTTCTTGCACTAAAATTTACTAACATGGCCCAAGACCCATAATTTTTCATTTCAGGGAACATTCATACTATTCCAAGATGGACAAGATGATATGGAAACAAATGTTGTGGAAAATATGAAAGAAGATTACTTCTATGCAATTTCAAGGTCATTTTGAAGTTAATGGCACTGGCTCTCTAATAGAAAAGAGAAATAAGAAGAAAGGGAAAGAAAGAATGAACTGTGTTCATTTTTAAGGAAAATTATAAAACTAGTGTTTAGAGGTTGAGATGGACCAGGCTGGAAAAAGCCAAGAGTTAGACATCACTCAGAAACCAAGGGGGAAAGGAAGGAAGGTGAGTGGCCAACACATACGTACAGGGTCATTATTCTAGATTTTCAGAGCTTAGGCAGGAAATGAGTCCAGAAAATAGATCTGTGGGATTAAAATCCAAGGGAAAAGGTGGGAAAAATGTTTAAAATGTTAAAAAATATTAAAAATGTTAAAAGCAACAATTACAAAAATGGGCAAAATTTGGATAACTTTACATCAATATGGAGGATTTTTTTTTTTTTTTCCTCATGGAGAATATTAACAGGTAAGACCAAGGCAGAAGCCATTGGCAGAATTTAGCATTAGTTTTAGGTTGGAATATGCAAGAAGCACCTTCAAGTCAACAAGAAAAACTCAAATTCAAGTTTTTAACTTTATGAAGAACCTCCATACTGTATTAATAAAACCATACTAAATAAAAATAATCAGTTAAATCAACTACTTTATGTGAGTGAAAAGGCACAAGTGTCTCTCCAGCATATGTTAGGACACTCAGACACATTAGCAATAAAAGAAATGCAGTGTCTGAAATATATGAAAACTTGCAGCATCACTTATTTAACATTTTAGAAAATATCAAAGATTTAAAATCCAGAGAAGTAAGAAATATAACGTATGAATTACTGACAGGAGGATAGAGAATACACATGAATCTGTGAGTACATATGAACCCCCATGAGCCTGGTGAGAAGAAATACAAAGTAACTGCGTATGCACATTGGGTCACAGTAAAATGGCACAAGGGAAAAGAATAATAAAATGGGGATCTGGAAATAGCATGAATTACTATTTATTCAGGCCTTATGATTTCCTGAGCTCAATAGGAATCACCAGACTGTCTACACTAAACTCTTTCTCATTTATCTTCTTACAACATTCTCTGTGGGAAGATTAACAGTCCAGTGACATCGAGTACTATAGGTCTGTCTCTAAAAACAGTATTTCCCCAAATAGAAACAGATGAGCTTTATCCACAAACTCTGGGGAGTGACGGTGTTCTATGGATGCCCCAGTGTTATGTCTCTGTGTAATTCTGGCCTTTCTTGTTTACCTTCCATCTCCATATCTCTTGTGGATATAATCAAAGGACTTCTGGGCTTTCCTAAACCTGATGAGAACCTTGAACATCATAATATTACATTACAAGGCAGGCATGGCTACCATCTCGGTCCACAGAGGCCATAATGTCCCCAGAGTCACTGTGTCATACATTTTAAGGATTCTTGAATAAGTGACCTTATCTGGACACTGCAATGGAAAACCATCATCTGAAGATTTGCAGAAAAAAACAATTCATGTTATTATATGAGGTATTATTATAGATCAGTCAGATGGCAGTCAAGTTAGAAAAGACTATCTCTAGGTAGAGAAATGACAATGCATGTTTATAAGAGACATTATATTTGAGTAATGTGACTTGGTACTAGAGAAGGAAAGAAATATTCATAGAGGTTAAAAACTGCACAATAAAATGAAATATATTTTTATTACCAGAATCTTAGAGTTTGAAAAACAGAAAGGGTTGAAGTAAGGCTGATCCCTGTAGCTATGATTTCCCCCAGGAGTGCTCAACACATAGGAACGTGGAAGAGCTGAAAAATAGAAGAAAAAGAAAGTGTCCTAGAGGAAGATTTCCTGTCTCCTTTCAAAAGTCCTTCAAGCTGGACCAAGTATAAAATTGACCTGAGACAGAATAACAAGAAAAAAAAAAAAATGTTATAGTGTGCATATAGAGAATCCGCACAGACATGGGAGTTCCAGATCTAGTGAGGTAAAATGAGGTCTATATGGCATCCTGAACTAAAAGAGAAGGTGGACTGCAGAGGGAAAAAATGCAGTTCAGAGGGTGGAAAGAAGAGCAGATGTTTGCCCAACTGTATAGATGGGTCACTGAGATTATCTCTGCTAATTATTCTGGGAAAGACTCCCAATTTGGATTATTCAATGTACTTAAGAGAGGGACAAAAGTTTCTCTTGAGCCAGTAGGGTTTTTTCTTTTTTCTTTTTTAAAAAATATTTTATTTATTCATTTGACAGACAGAGATCACAAGCAGGCAGAGAGAGAGAGGGAAGCAGGCTCCCTGCTGAGCAGAAAGCCCGATGCAGAGCTTGATCCCAAGACCCTGGGATCATGACCTGAGCTGAAAGCAGAGGCTTTAACACACTGAGCCACGCAGGCGCCCCAAGCCAGTAGGGTCTTGATAGCCTTCAGCTCAGAGTAACCTTCATGTTAAAATGGGGCAGCCTATCCTTGGTCCCTACAAAAACAGTGGAATAAGATACTTAGATATGCTAATTAGTAAAAGTTTGAAGTGATGTTCCACAAAATCTGTTCATCTAGAGAGAAGGGATTAATAATGCTAGGTGTTAGAGTATGGGAAAAGAATGTGAAATGCTATTCCCGTGATGCATTTTTTGGAATTTAGGTTTTCAAAGAAGCAACAGTTATAGATGATGATAGATGTGTGCGGGGTCATGTATAATGTAGTGAATTCATCTTTAGAGGCCAGTGGGTTAGAAAGGATCTAAATATAAATATTTCAAAGTCATCTATTAATATAATAGCAATGCAGGTGGAAATGTAAAGTACAAGCCATATGGCAAAGTTTTCAATGAATATGTGTGAGATCTACTAGTTATTTGTAGATGTCAAAGCTGCGGATGAAGAGTGTTTGAAGTGGGAGGTATGAAAGTGCAGTGAAATGAAAATTACCAGCCCAAGGGGAGAGGCTCCTGAACTCCAGATTATGACAATTTAAGAGAAGCATCTATGTAAGAAAGCGCTTTTCCTTTTTCCTTGCTTCTTTGCCCGTCTTTTTTTTTTTTTTTAAATGGAAAATGGGGTAAATTTTAATGGGATGAAGCTGCAGCTGCAGATATGAGTTAAGTTTTCTGTCTTTTCTATGTCTTTTTTTCTTTTTGGGAAAAATAAATTGGCTTTATCTTTCAAAATACACAGAAGTCTTTCCCTCAAGCCCTCCGCCCAATCCCAGAAAGTTTAAGGGGCTGAAAATATATATATTTGGCACACATATATTGTTGCTTTCTACTATTTTAATATACTTGACTTCTTCCTTGAATGGTAGAAAAATTTGGAGTAATAATAGCTTCTGGAAAAATAGAAAGCCAAATATAGAATAACATATTATGTATTACCACATTCCTTTATGAACAGAAATAAGGATGGTTTGGACTTATGTCTGTCACTCAAAAACATAGTCATAAAATGCTGTTTTCCATGTCTTAAAATAATTCCCTGTGTACCCATTTAGAATTCAGCACATAGCTGTCCTCTGGACATAATGTTATACTTCTACACTGTACTGCTTTTTGAAAGGAAGCACAGTATTGATGAAAATTAAGAGAATGTAATCTTTGATTAAACTGGAGGAGGAATGTCTTTGTTGATGATGGGATATTTAGGGAGTGGTGGAACCACCACCTTCCCCATTTGCCAACATAGAACATAAGGGTCAAGGATAACTCTGAGATTTTTAGTTTAAATGTCTGTGTGACTGACTGCTATTGCCAGCAAATGAGATACAGGCAGATGGTAGGGGAGCTTTGAGGCAAATAGCGAATATTGCGTGGGATATCTTGAAGTGATATTATTTAAGACATGGTATAAACATGTTATATATAATAAAACAGATCACATAGAAAACATTGCATTCTCTCCTTGAACAATGCTTTCTCGAGTGGCAGATTGCCAGCAAGGGATTCTGCTAACTAACCCAGATGCAGGTAAAATTGTTAAAGTCCAGGTGGCAGAAGGAACATTGTATCTGTATGTTTCAGAAACAGATGGAAAAACAGAACTATCAGGAAGCCAGAGGGTGTGAGCAGGCTTTCTGACTTCCAGGGCAATCTGTCTGCTAAATATAAGGTAATGAATGACCTTATTGACTTCATTCAAAATAGGCTGCTCTGCTCTTTGCGTTGTTTCACTTATAGCTCCTTTTGTTACACATTCTAATGCCCTTAAGAGAGCCTGGTCCCTCTATAAACTGAAGCTACTTAAAATCTTTCTCTTAGTATTTCCTCTTTTTTTTTTTTTTTTTTTTTTAAGATTTTACGTACTTACTTGACAGAGAGAGAGAGATAGAGAGTGCAGAGCGGGGGGTGGGGGCAGGGGCAGAGGAAAAGGGAGAAGCAGGCTCCCTGGTGAGCAAGGAACCCTACTTGAGGCTCAATCTCAGGACCCTGGGATCATAACCCAAGCCAAAGGCAGACATTTAACTGATTGAACCACCCAGGCGCCTTTTAGTAATATCTTATAAAGTACATTTACTGATGTCTATAGACCTACTTTTGTTAGTATTATGTATCACAAAGCAATTAAGCTTACTGGTTTGGGTCCATGATCAAAGGAATGAGACTGACACAAAGCGAAAGTCAAGCAAAGCTTTATTTCATGCCAAGCATCAAAAATCAAACCGACCAGTCGGGGCTGTCTCTTACAAAGAGGCGACGACGACCAGGACACCGACCCCGACGACTCCCCTTACCCTACAACGACGCTCTCCTCTGTGCTGCTACCCCGCAAGGCCACTGCCCAACGACAACGCTCCCAGCCGTGCTGCTCCCTGGCAAGGCCGCTCCACAGTGAGGCCCATGACGCTCCCCATGACCACGATGCTCCCCACGATCCCCACGCTCCTGAAGATGCAGCTCCCCACGCTCCTGAAGATGCAGCTCCGGATGCTCCCACGATGCTGCTCTGCTCCTGATGACCCTGACGCTCCCCATGTCCTCGACACTATCACTACTCCTCCCCTGCCTCATAGACTAACCTTTATAGAGGTGGTTGAGTACGGCTCACATACAGGTGGCCGATGAGATTGCAACACACAGGGAGAACTGCACAGTCAGGCTCGGTCAGCAATACGGGTGGCCAATTGAATTTCAATTCACCATAGCAAATATATGCGCACCCCACTGATTGGATGTCTCCATCCAGCTGGCCTGCCCCCCATATCAGGGGCCTGCAGACAAGTTCCTCAAGGAAGGGCAGGGTCAACCCAAGCTCACAATGAAATGGCTCCTTCTGGCCAACCAGGCCCTTACACTTACATTTTGTTCTATGTAATTTTTTTCTACCTAGAAATCATGTTTATGTTTCTAGGTGTATTATTTACTTGCGGCATACCTAGTTCTCTGACAATATCCTCTTGAATTTTTGGTTATCCCAAAATGAGAAAAAATCATGAAACATGGAAAAAACCTGTAAAGGTATCAAGTACTCTTTATATTAAACTTAAAAATCTTTTATAGTTTACATGTTCAATACTAGAAGTTTCTTGCCCCAAGTTCTTATGCTCCCGTTTTTGAAAGATATTTTCTCTGCATGTAGAATCTCAGATTGCCAATTTTTTTCTTCAAATATATGGTTTTGTTATCTTCTGAAGTTTATTGATTCTGATGAGAAAATAGCCATCATTTTTATTGCTGTTCCTTAAAATGAATGTTCCAATCACATTTATCATTGATTTTCAGTACTTTGATTATGATATGCCTAAGTGTGGCTTTCTTCATATTTTCCCCACTTTGGGGTTTGCTAAAATTGCTGCTTGTTTGATATCTTTCATCAAGTATGATCCATATCTATATCTATATCTATATCTATATACCATTCTACCTGAGGTTATGGGGCTCACATCCAATGTGGCAATCCCTAACCTAACTCTGGCCCTTTGTATTTGGGATAATGTTTAAATTCTGAATTCTCCTGAAATATTTATAATGATTAACTCAAATTTGAATTCTCACTTTCTTATAAGGAAATATCTCAGATATTTATTCACATAGGTCCAGAGTAGCATATGCTTAAAAGGACAATATGCATATTACAAACAGAAAGTTCTTCCCTCACAGATATTATATGGACATTCAAACAAAGAGGTATTGTCAGTAGGAATATTTATTAATATTTATTGAACTTTCATATCAGTTGAGTTTAGGAGCAGATATTGGGGACAATTACAAATTTTAAAAAGGCATGTTATGAAGACTGGAGTGTGCATTCCAGAATTATGATATTAGGAGGAAATCTGATCCTCAGAAGAAGGTTTGAGGGCCACTACTAGACCAAAAGGACCAGATCAGTGAAAGATCATGAGAAGATGCTTGTGGCACTCAGACCTGGGAGACTGGATGGAAGTTGTTTTGTTCTTCCTTACCATTAGGCAATGGTGGTTGCAAAGCTAGGATCAAGGCCAGGAGTCAGAGGAGGCAGAATACCAAATGAACTTGCATTATTCCCATTAGCGGAAAATGTGTGTTGATAACATTGTTTCAATTATCTGAAAGGATGAAGAAATAAAATTTTCCAAAAAAAAAAGAAAGAAAGAAAGAAAGAAAATCTGAGGGCAAGTAACTTCTTTACTTTACATCTTTCCCCTATCATTTAAAACGTTAAATTAACTTTCATGTAAATCTTTTTTAAAATTGTGTATGGTGGATGTGTGGGTGACTCAGTTTGTTAATGAACTGCCTTCAGCTTAGGTCATGATCCTGGAGTCCTGGGATTGAGTCCTGCATTGGGCTCCCTGTGCAGAAGGGAGTCTGCTCCTCTCTCTGACCTCCCCTTCTTGTGCTTTCTCTCTCAAATAAATAAATAAAATCTTTTAAAAAGTGGTGTATGGTAACTTGATGAGATGTTGAATAAAGTTAACTTTCCTTGGATGGCGCCCCCCCCCCAAAAAAAAACAGTTTTTCCTTATTACTTGAAACATAGTATACACTTATTAAAATTGGATGGACTGAAAAATGTACTCATATAGGTACTTGCTTTTGAATTATATAAAAAGTTGTGGAGATATAGCCATTGGAAAAAAAAAAAACCCTGTTTTCTGGAGAATGTTAATTTAAAACTCTATGGCAGATTCATGTTTTTCTACTGTTTTCAGTTGATATTCCTCACTTTTGATACATGCTTCTAACAACCTATCCTTCTGATTATCTTTAAGATCTTTTCTGAGATAAGAAAGCATTTTCCATGTGTTTATTATTTGTAATGTTCACAAGAATTTTGGCTATATTTAAGCTTCTTGGATTTCTTATTCTCTTATTCTGCATTCCTGACTATTTGTAGACTACCATGTTGTTAAGATTATAATTGCCTTTTACATAACCTACGAATTATTATATATATGCATGCATGGCACCTGTGTGTTTGTGTATGCCTGCATGTATTTCCATACTTGATCAAGAATTTCCTGAAAGAAGTGGCTTTTACCTTTTTTAAAGCAAAGTTGATGTCACACAATTCAGAAAACTCCTAGGCACAAAGAAGCAGAAATTTTATCATGACCTGTATACTTGGTAGATAATAAAAATCAAAGTGTAGACAAGAATAAGATTGAACAGAGAAGGGAAAATTTAAAAAGAACTTGATTCAAACTTTTTATTTTCAAATGAAGATCCTGAGGTTCATAATAGTGAAGTGATTGACCCAGCAGCTTCCAGAAGTTTCAGGGAAGAGTCAACCCTTTAGATAGGCTATCTTAGTGTGCCTGGAGTCTCCATATAGTGAATCAATCTTTCTGTCAACCTGATTTTTGCCCATAGGGAACTAGCCTGTCTACTTTGCATCCAAGTTTGCAAACTTTCCAGTTTTAACATGGCAGACAATGCTACACATCACTACATCTCATCTTTTTTCCTGGTTGGTATTCCTGGTTTGCAAGCTTTTCATCGCTGGATTGGCATCCCTGTCTTCCTCCTGTTTGCCCTGGCCCTGCTGGGGAACAGCGTAATCATCATCACCATCAAACTAGAACCAAGCCTCCACCAGCCTATGTATTTCTTCCTTTGCAGGCTGGCAGTGAATGGCATGGCTCTTGCCTCTTCCACAACCCCTAAGATGCTTGGTATCTTCTGGTTGGATGCTCACAGGTTTGATTTTAGTATCTGCCTAGCACAAATGTATTTTATCCACACATTCTGCATAATGGAGTCAGCCCTCTTGGTTGCCATGGCCTTTGACCGCTATGTAGCTATTTGTATCCCACTGCGTTATACAACCATCCTGACACCACCAATGGTCATTAAAATGGGTCTTGCTGGTATGACCCGAGCTGCCTTTATGGTTTTGCCCTGTCCTCTTCTTATTAAAAGGCTACCATATTACACTAAATATGTCATCAACCATGCCTACTGTGAGCACATGGCTGTGGTGAAGTTGGCCAGTGCCAACACCCTCATTAACAGAGCATATGGAATCTCTGTGGCCCTTTCAGTGATGGTGTTGGACCTCGGGCTCATAGCCACATCCTATATCAAAATCCTCCAGGCAGTCTTCCGGCTGTCTTCCCAGAACGCCCGCTCGAAGGCACTGGGCACCTGTGCTGCACATGTCTGCACTATACTTGTGTCCTACACACCTGCGCTGTTTAGTTTCCTAACTCACCGCATTGGCAAGAAGGTACCTCCAAGCATTCATATAATTTTTACAAGTTTGTATCTTTTGGTGCCTCCCACAGTCAATCCTCTGGTGTATGGTGTCAAGACCAAGCAAATTCGTGACCGAGTAGTTAATCTCTTCTTCCAAACAAGAAGATTTCTGAAAACTAAAATACGTAAATTTCAGTCCAAATTAGTAAAACATGATTATTGAAAGTTATGGCTACCCTGATGAGTAACAGAAAGTAGTCTCCATCTGTTCTTTCTGGGTTCTCCTTATGCCTTGCAGCAGGAAGAGTTGATGCTGTCCAGTTACATAAAAAGTTGGATTATATAAACTTCTGTTTTCAGTTGACTGAAATAAACTCAAATCAAATCATAATATGTCATATGGAAAACATTTAATATTTTCAACAATTTTATTATTTTCTATGTATTTTATCTCATTTTTAAAAATATTTATTTATTTATTTTTGAGAGAGTGCCTACAAACTGGAGGGCAGAGGGAGGGGGAAGAGAATCTCAAGCAGACTTTGTGTGAATGTGGAGCCTGAGAGGGACCCTGATCTCATGACCCTGAGATCATGACCTGAGCTGCAACCAAGAGTTGGACACTTAATTGACTGTGCTACCCAGGCACCCCAATATATTTTAATATGGAATTATTTCAAAGTTATTTACATCACATCTCCAAATGTGAAATAACCAAACAAGTATTATCAAAATATAAAACTCTCAGTTAATTTGGTCAGGGGGGTGGGAATTAGTCTCTTTCTTTCAGCATAGTCAACATACTAGTTACATTAGTTTCAGGTGAGCGACATAAATATCCAACATCCCTCTACATTATGTTTTGCTCTCAAGTGTAGCATCTGCTGCACAGATACCATCTGTCACCATACAATGCTATTACATCATCATTGACCATATTTCCTGGGCAGAAGCTTTTATTCCCATGCTGCATTCATTCTACACCTGGAAGCCTGTATCTCCCACTCTCCTTCACCCCTTTTGCCCATTGTCTCATCCTCCTTTCCACTGGCAACCACTGATTTGTTCTCTATTTATAGGTCTGATTCTGTCTTTTGTTCATTCATTTGTTTTGTTTTTTAGATTTACATGTGAGTGAAATCATATGGTATTTGTCTTTCTCAGTCTGGTCACTTTGATTCCCAAAAATACATTTACCAATTGATGATAACCAGAAGTTTTGTTTTTATTAACTAATATGTCTTTAAACAAACTTTAATTCTAGGATTCATTACCTAAAGTATGTATATATGAGCCATAACAGCAGCAAGCTGCCTGCAATCTAGACTTCTGATAAGGGAAATAATGACCTTTTATGGCTCACAACATATTCTGGAATAATTACATGATGACTTGTCATAATCATAACCAAGATAAATTTATTTTAACAAACTAATAATTGGACAAAACACTGTGATTCTTATTAATCCCCAATTTGTCCATACATGTATTCAATTTAACACTAACTCAGTGGGCTTAAAAAGTAAAAATTAACAGGGCTTTTGGCCTCTTTCATCACACAGGACATTTGCAATTATTCCTGGGTGGGATAACCTCACCTGATTGAACAACATTCTGTTGTGGTTAAGAGTATGGTCTTTCATCTGGATGTTTGGGTTTAAAATCTGGCACCACTGCTTTTTCATTGTGCGTCTTTGGGTATGTTCTTTGGCTGGTACAAGCTTCAACTGTCTCATTTATAAAATAAGACATTATGAGAATTTAATTCAGATGAGTAATAAAAGATTAAATGAATCATCATAAAATGTACTCAGGCTAGTTTTTAAAACTTAGTATACATTGTAAACCATTTAAGTGTTCATTTTAAACTGCTGATGATGAGAGATTATTTTCCAGATATCGTTGTCAATTATTAAATATGGGAAACCACTAATACACATAAGTCTATGTGTATGTAAGATGAGGAATACTTTAAAACAGGTAAAATAAAAATGAAGAAAAGTATTAAAAGCCTGAAAACAAAATTTTAAGTCTGAACAGAGAATACGACAAGCCTAGATCAATGACAAGGATAGGGTATTTGAAACAAATTTTCATATTTTGCAGTCTATCCCTCCATTCTGTCCAGGGTCCTAACCAGAATTCAAAGCTGACAATTACTGAATTCGAGTATTTAATTCCTGCAGTTGCAAAGAACAATAACTGAAAGTTGAAAATGACTACATAAGCAGCAGAACTGAGGTGGCAGAAGAGAGAATTAATCACATGAAGAGAGGCCAATTGAGATGATCCTCTTTGAGGAACAGAAATAGAAAAGAATGAAGAAAATTAACAAAGCCTTAAGGACCTATAGGATACCCAAAAGTATACTGACATATACTGATGGGAGTTGTAAGAGAAGAGGAGAGAAAGAAAATTGGGAGTGGGGGGGGGGTCTTGAAAAAATAATAGCAGAAAATATCCCAAATTTAATGAAAAGCATTAATCTCTATATCCAAGACCTTGACAAATGCTACTAAGTATTAAAAAACAAAACAAAACAAAACACCAAGAAGTGAGATAAACTCAAAAATATTAATATATAGACACATCATGGGTGCCTGGGTGGCTCAGTGGGTTAAGCCACTGCCTTTGGCTCAGGTCATGATCTTGGGGTCCTGGGATCGAGCCCTGCATCAGGCTCTATGCTCAGCAGGGAGCCTGATTCCTCCTCTCTCTCTCTCTCTGCCTGCCTCTCTGCCTACTTGTGATCTCTCTCTGTCAAATAAATAAATAAAATCTTAAAAAAAAAAAAAGACACATCATAGTTAAATTGACAAAACTCAATCGAAGATAAAAAGAATCTTGAGGCTGAAAGGGGGAGAATGACTCATTGCATTCATAGGATTCCCAATAAAATTTGTAGCTCTCATCAGAAGCTATGGACTGCAGAAGGCATGGGCATATCATATAAATTTCTCTTGAGAACTCATCCTCGATGTATGTTATTTAGAGGTATATTGCTTAATTTCCAAATACTTTGGGGATTTGCTAGGTATCATTCTATTACTGGTATCAAGTTTAATTCCATTATTGTCCGAGAACACACTTTGTATGATTTCTGTTATTTTAAATTAAAGTTTGCCTTATGTTCCATAATTTGATCTTGTTTAATAGATCATATTGATTTGTATTTATATTCTGGTCCTACTTGATTTTTCAAAAAGATTTTATTTATTTATTTTCAGATAGAGAGAGAGAGAGCCCAAGCAGCAGGGGAGGAGCAGCAGGCAGAGGGAGAAGCATGCTTCCTGCTGAGCTGGGAGGCTGATGAGGGACTAGATCTGAGTACCCTGGTATCATGACCTGAGCCAAAGGCAGACACTTAACAGACTGTATCCCAAGGTCCTGCCCGATTTTATGCTTGCTTGATTTATCAATTCCTTTTTCAGTAATGGGTAACACTAGAAAAATTTAAATGTTATGCTCATTCAAAAGCTACACCTGGATGAATATAGTAGCTGTATGAATAATTGCCTAGTAATGGAAATAACGCAAATGTTCTTCAATGAGTGAATGGATAAACACATTGTACTAAATCCATACAATGTAATATAGTTGGATGTTTTCTAACATCATGATTACAATGGAGGTTAAATGACTCTATACATATGTAAAATCCTATCATATTGTATGGTGAAAGAAAAAAGTGAACTCTTCCTTATGATAATTAGTTTAATTAAAAATTTGTAGGTAGTTGTAGGTAGGTTAAAAGTAAAAAAAAAAAAAAGGAAAAATAAAACATGACAGGGCTCTTCATAAAAAAAAGTAGAATTGATATATTAATGCAGACAAATATACATCAAAACCAGGAAATAAATAAAATCTTAAAAAAAAAAAAAAAGGACCCTGAAACCCTCTTTATGCCTGTATATCAGATCAGAAGAACATGGAAAGCTTGAAATTACCAGAAACATAAGGAAATAAGTATGATCATTTATTGCACAGCTGGAGGGATGATAGACAAGCTTAGTCACAGCAGAGAGCAATCCTGACTCATCATCTCTGAAGGACTGAATACACAAGGCAATACATGCATGTGAGCACGGGTTAATAGAAGAGGAGAAATGCAAGGTGACCAATGTATGAGAATTGTGTCAGTAAAATCGTACAAAGGAAAAGGAAAACACATCAGAGATCATGCAATGCCCTGAGCTACCTTTATACTTTCAGACTATTGATCTTTTCCTAAGACATAGGTGCAAATTCAATGATAATCATACTGGAATTAAGGTTAACAATTTGCTTCTCTTAATTTTCAAATAGTTTGCCCACACTAAATTGATTTTCTCTAACCCTTCTCTCAGATTACTTCTGTGAATTGCATATTTGATGGACATCTCAGCCATCTCATTCAACTGGGCATTGTGAGAGAGTCTCTAAAGACTGTATCCTCCAAAGGCGAAACAGGAGAGTACTACCCACATACAAGCTCCGGGGAGTTTACATAGCTGTTCTAGAGAGACATTGTTACTGCTTTGTGCTCAGTCCTGGCCCAGTACTTTTTTCCTTTGTCCTCTTCTCTCCTAAAGGACCTATCCGTCTTCCATATAGAGGGGCCTTCTGAGCATCTAGATAGCCCATTATAAATCAACAGCAGCTATGAATCAACTACAGTCCTCACTGCTCCAATGGCAACCACAGACATACTTTTTAACCAGCCCCACATAGCATATTGACCTAGATGCTCCAATGGAAAATGAACATTTGAAGATTATCAGAGAATAATAGTTGCTTTTATTATCATCTGCAATATGTTGTGGTTTGTGAGATGGAATTTAAGATAAAGCAGGTGAAAGTAAAATGGGAAGGCATGATCTGTAAACATAAAGGATGATCCACTTTTATGAGACATGATGGATATTGAGTAATATGATGTGGTAGTAGAAGAGGAACCAAACAAAATCTTAAACACACACACACACACACACACACACACGCACATGCACACGCACACGCACACACACACGCACACACACTCTGAGACCCTGTTTATGGAAGAACCTTGGAAATTTCTGCTATTGGGAAGTTTCTGGTTCTGTAACCTTTCTCTGGGAGATCAGTAGCCTTGGAAGCAAGATAAAAATCTGTGAAGTTCTTAAGAAACTGAAGAGGAAGTACAGAGACGTCCCATCTTTCTCTCAGAATCTACTGAAAGTTAAGATTCAGAAACTTCCTTTGGGAGTTCACACTGATGAACATGGTTGACATGAATAATTGCTTACAAAGCGTACAGTAAGAGCTCTAACAGAAACAAGGACTTCATGGTTGTTGACTGAAGTATTAGATATAAACAGATTGAGGAGGTAAGGAAAATTCTGTGATTTCCTAATTTAATTTCTGGGTGGCCATTGTGGCCAGCATGTAAGATACAATCACGTGGGGGAAGGATGGGAGAACTTACTGATTTTAGTGTGGGGTATATTTGTGTTATTATTATAATACATTAATATGAAGTAGATAATGCATGCAGAAGCACTGTATAAAAAATGCCGTGGTATGTGCCATGGTATTTGCCAAGGTATAGAGTCCTCTACTCTCATGTGGCAGATTCAGAAACAGGCAAAATGGCTTGACCCAGAAACAGGCAAAATGGCAAAGCCCAGGGAGTCAGAAGGCATATGGTACTTAACATGACTCAGAAACACCAGGGACGGTTGTGCTAATAGATACTCTGAATGTCCTCCCAGACTGTCTGCTGAACATAATATAAAGAATAGTCTGATAGAAACAAATGGATTTTTTCAATATCTCTTTCAAACTAAGCCTGAGAGAAGACAGAGAAGACCTTCTAGGTAGAAGTGGAAATGGCAACAGGCAGACTGCCATGTGTGGGGCATCCTCTGTAATTTCTTATGTGCCCTACCCTAGAGGTCTCACAGAAAACTTTTGTTTAATGGGAAGTCACTGCTCTTATTTTCTCTTGGTATAGATTAAATATGTTGTTGTTTTATGAATTAATTTACTGAAAACTAAAAGATGATTTTAAAGTATTTGCATATACCAAGAGCATTACCAAAAGTAATTACTCTTGTTTGCAGTCATAAGTAATGTTTCCTAGTTAAAATGTATATGCCTATATTTCTAGGCAAACTAGTCTCTTGCATGTTTGGGACTCTCAGAAGAAGATACAAGAATGAAACTTGGCAGAACAAGTTTCCAAGTGGAAAACAATTATGTGAGGATCTCCAAGAGCAAAAGTTTAATACACACTTAAAAGACTTTCATACTTTGAATTTTTTATATCCTGTATATTTTGTCTGAAGTTCTCTGCCTGGACTTACAGGCTTCATCCATATCTAGTAATTTCTACAACTCTAGGTTTAAGCTCTGGCTTTTTTTTTTTTTTTTAAGATTTTATTTATTCGACAGACAGAGATCACAAGGAGGCAGAGAGGCAGGCAGAGAGAGCAGGGGAAGCAGGCTCCCTGCTGAGCAGAGACAAGGATGCTGGGCTCCATCCCAGAACCCTGGGACCATGACCTGAGCCGAAGGCAGAGGCTTTAACCCACTGAGCCACCCAGGCGCCCCAAGCTCTGGCTTTTTTCTGAAACATTTTACAACTCATTTGACATTTTTCAATTCCTTACAAAATACCTCAGATATTCATATAGTCCCAGTGTAGTATGCTTAATACTGGAATGCAGATTCCATAACCAGAAAGTTTTTTTCCCTACACAAGTAGTATTTAGACCTCCATAAAAGGAAGCTTTGCCATTCAGAATATTTCTCATTAGATCATGAGCTCTCACATCAGTGGCGTTAGTGAACAGAAATTGAGATAAATTTAAGAAGCAGATTAAGAAGAGTAGAGTGCATGTTCCAGAATTAAAATATTAGGTAGAAACTGGATGGTAGGAAGAAAAACCGAGATGAGTTATCAAAACTAAAGGATATGGTCAGAACAAAAGTCATACGAAAATATTTTTGCAGCTGAGTCAGGCTGAATTCTGCCTGATTTGCTCTTCAATGTCATTAGGCAGGTCTGGGTGCAAGCCAGGGGTAGGGCTGGGTTTATAGCTGAGAGTGATGGCTTTGCAGAATATATACTGAGCTTATTAACCACTAATGTGCTTATTTGTAGCAACTTTAAATCATTTACCAGCATAAAGAAATTAAAATTTTCCTCCTTTTCCCTGTTTATATGATTATGCTATGCTGTCCACCTTCAGATCGTCTGTTCTTTCTTCCACTTTCAGATCATCTCGAGCAATTCTTCTAAAATAGGAATAAATTTGTCTTTGATAATAAGGCACTTATGGTATTTAATTTTTATAAGCCTTGTTCTTCCCTAGGGGATAAGATCTTATTCTGAATTCCTGATTAGTTATGTTCTTTATGAATAACTGTATTATTAAAATAATGATTGCACTTTGAAATATTTGTTAATTATTGTGTGTATGTATGTTTATTCATGTGTATCTATACTTGAACTCAACGTCCTTGACAAGACTTGACTTTTTTTTTTAATGTTTGTATCACAAAATCCAACACTGACTTTGACAAACCATGAGGTCATTTTATTACTAACTGATCCTCTAGTAGGAAATTAAAAAATAGAGTAGAATTAAATAAAATTCCAAAATTCAGGAAAAAATTTCTGAAATATGAACACAATTTTCTCATTTGCAGATGAAGATTTGAGATTCAGAATGAAGTGGTTTACTGATGATTTCAAGCTTTAACCTTTCAGGTGCTAGCAGTATTACTCTGCCATCCTGTTTTCTGCCCAGAGGGGATTAGCCTGGTTACTTTATATCCAAGTTTGCAAACTTTCCAGTTTTAACATGGCAGACAATGCTACACATCACTACATCTCATCTTTTTTCCTGGTTGGTATTCCTGGTTTGCAAGCTTTTCATCGCTGGATTGGCATCCCTGTCTTCCTCCTGTTTGCCCTGGCCCTGCTGGGGAACAGCGTAATCATCATCACCATCAAACTAGAACCAAGCCTCCACCAGCCTATGTATTTCTTTCTTTGCATGCTGGCAGTGAATGACATGGCTCTTGCCTCTTCCACAACCCCCAAGATGCTTGATATCTTCTGGTTGGATGCTCACAGGTTTGATTTTAGTATCTGCCTAGCTCAAATGTATTTTATCCACACATTCTGCATAATGGAGTCAGCCCTCTTGGTTGCCATGGCCTTTGACCGCTATGTAGCTATTTGTATCCCACTGCGTTATACAACCATCCTGACACCACCAATGGTCATTAAAATGGGTCTTGCTGGTATGACCCGAGCTGCCTTTATGGTTTTGCCCTGTCCTCTTCTTATTAAAAGGCTACCATATTACACTAAATATGTCATCAACCATGCCTACTGTGAGCACATGGCTGTGGTGAAGTTGGCCAGTGCCAACACCCTCATTAACAGAGCATATGGAATCTCTGTGGCCCTTTCAGTGATGGTGTTGGACCTCGGGCTCATAGCCACATCCTATATCAAAATCCTCCAGGCAGTCTTCCGGCTGTCTTCCCAGAACGCCCGCTCGAAGGCACTGGGCACCTGTGCTGCACATGTCTGCACTATACTTGTGTCCTACACACCTGCGCTGTTTAGTTTCCTAACTCATCGCATTGGCAAGAAGGTACCTCCAAGCATTCATATAATTTTTGCAAGTTTGTATCTTTTGGTGCCTCCCACAGTCAATCCTCTGGTGTATGGTGTCAAGACCAAGCAGATTCGTGACCGAGTGGTTAGTCTCTTCTTTCCAAACAAGAAGATTTCTGAAAACTAAAATATGTAAATAAAAACCCATATTGGCAGAATCTGTTTAATACAATTACGGTACATTTACAATAGTTGCAGCTTTGTCTCAACATGATATTTCTCAATTCATTTATACCTCTCAGCAGGGATATGTGATGCTGTACATTTTTCTCTCTATTTTCATCTTTTAATATTTCCTTTTCTTTCTCTTAGAAATAAGCTTCATGGGAAGCTTTCAATAAATATTTGCAATAATTGTTATTTATTTATTATTGACATTACTTTGTATTCTATATTTGTGGATAATATTTTATAATATTCACAAATGTGAAATAACTAAGATAATTATTGTAATAATTTTAAAATTCTCAGTACATTGGACAATGTAATTTACAAACATGATTTTTTCCCAATTCAATTGTTACCTACACTGATTAAAAATTCCTGAGTAAAAGTCATTATTTTCAAGTTTCATTTTTCTTATTGTAATAGTTATGATAATTGCTTACACCCAAATAATGATCACTGTGGGCTTGGCTGTTTACTAATCTCTTTATATATATTTACTCCTTTCGTCCACAAAACTATACTGTGATATAGATGGTATTATTTTTCTCACTGTACCAAGTAGGAAACTGAGGCACAGAAAGGTTAAGTAAATGGCATAAAGGTAATGCGCCTAGCACAAAGCAATGCAGAATTGAACCCAGGGACTATGGCTTTCAAAAGATATGCTCCTTATAGTGCAATATTATCCACCAATGTGCTTACAATTACTTGCTTTATGATTATGGGAGCTTATTCCTCTAAATACTTTTTTTTTTATCCCTCACATCTTCCTTTCTTTTAGATATTGTGGTAGATTTTTTCAGTTTCCTTAAAACTCCTTATAAATGATAAATCTACTATAATATTTTGACAAGACCCCAAGCAAGAATTGCTTCTATTTTATCAGAGGAATGTCCAATCAGTATAGCCTGGTAACATTATAACTATGCTTTCCAGACTTAAGTAAAATGCTAAGAAAATCTCTGAAAATACTACTTTATCCACATGCTATTCTCCCCTCTTTTTCCTTCCTTCCTTCCTTCCTTCCTTCCTTCCTTCCTTCCTTCCTTCTTTTGCTTTAGTGAATATCAGTTTGTTTCGGTCACATTCATTTAGTGCTAAAGTTGAAAATGATTCACTTCTTTATCTAATGTTAATTTTATTATGCAGGGAACACAGAAGAAATTACATCGGGCCTATCTATAAAATGCTCTGTTCAAAATATTGTTTTACTTTACATCACCATGGAATGAAAGGTTCATTGAATTGGAAACTGTTAGTTTTTGATCAGGACTAGTATTTATTTTGTGGACATTACATGAACATTCTATGCTCTCAAATTAATTCCTCAAAAACTTTACATTTTTAGGTGATTCATCTACAGCCACATTCTTATTTGTTAATGACTGTGCATGTATCTTATCAACATCTTTGTTTTATGTTGAAAATAATTGTGTTTCCTTATAATTATCATATAGTTCTTCCATTTCTTCAATGAGTCTATATTGAGTGGGTTGATCAGATATTTTAGACTGGGTTTTTGGGGGAAAGGTCATTTAAATACTGCTTCTCACCCATCACTAATAGCTGGATGAGTGTCATTTTTAACATTATAAATCCTAACTTCATCATTGGGAAACACGGGAAATAATTTTTATACTTTATAGTGCTAAAGTCAGAATTCAATGAAACAATGGATGAAACATAATTATCACAATATTCAACACAATCTTCCATACACACCAATGCTCACTGCCATGATAGCCATTGAAAATATTAAGATCAACTAATAAAGGTATCTTTTCGAATGTTTAAATAGAGTTCCCAAATGGGTATATCTCCTAGAAGGTCCTACTTATTTAATCAACATACCCCAAAGTGGGCATTTTGCACTTATTACCTCACACAAACTATCTTTAAAAAAATTATTTTTTTCTAAAAAAATTTCTTATCTCAGTGAAAAACATGTCAAGTGACACAGAACAGTTAATGTCAGCAAGTGTTTAAGTGTCAAATATAGGCCAAAGATACATGAGAAATTAAATGATAAAAAATTAATTAAGAAACAGAAAATAAGATCCACCAGCCACCCCAGATAATATAAACAAAAAAATTAAGTATAATATAGTTAATAATGTGTAGATGATGGGGAGCTGGATGGCTTCATTGGTTAAGCAAAAAGTACAAAAGTTCCAAAAGTTCAGCATGAAAATGAAATTAAATGGAATGGAAAATGGAATTAAAATGGAGAAACCTGACAATTAAGGTCAATATACACAATGGATAAATTATGTTGATAATTTGTACCTTTGGTATGTCATCAACATGGGACTTTAACAGCTATGATTTTCCTCCCCAAAGCACATAATTCCAATCTAATCAATACAATGACATCAGATAAATTCCAATGGAAAAGATTCCTATGAAATACCTGAACAGTACTCTTCAATGTTTTGAAAGTCATTAGAAACAAGTAAAGTCTCAGAAAGGTATAGCCAAGAGCATCGTATAGAGATCTGACAATCAAATGCAATGTGGCATCCAGGATGGGATCTTGGAAGGAAAAAAAGGAAGTTAGGTAAAAATTAAGAAATATGAATAAAATATGGAATTTAGTAAATCAGTTTATCAGTATTGATACACTAACTGTAACATATATTAATGAAAGATGACAATAAGGAATACTAGGTAGGGGGTGTATGGGAACTCTTAGTAACTACATATTCAAGTTTCTACAAATCCAAATCTTTTAGATTTTAAAAATGTATTAATTTTCATTTCAATAAAAATTAAACATCCAAAACTTCTTAATGCTCAGATGAATGTAAGTCAGAAAATAATTAAGACTTGAATGGTGATGATAATTAAAATGATGAAGATGATAAAGTTGAGGAGAAAGACTACTGAAATCAAAATTAGAAGACAAATTAGTACATGGTGATCAGAATTATCAACTTTAGAATGAATTTATTGTTTTTGAAGAACCCCATGAACTTAATATTTTTAATTGAGATTAACCACTTAAATTTATTTGTGTCTTTAAGAAACGTCCTCACTGAAAAATTAAAAATTTTCATTGACTAAGTCAGAAAAAGTCTTCATGTTTTCTGACTTTTATACCATCTACTGATGAGTTGATAATATATTCATAAAAGCTAAAATTGTTTACATAGGAGACAGATCTTGTCTCCAAAGTAAAATCTAGAACTGTATATTTCAGCAGCACAAATGACCTTGAGAAAGCACAAAATCTGACCCCAAACTAGTATTTTTCAAAGTGAAATTTTATTATTTAAAAGGAGTTAAATGAGAAATCAAGATGGATCTTTAGAGTAGAAAATCTTGGACACTCGATCTCGAATCTGTTTGGTCTTCACCCCATACACAATAGGATTGAGCAAAGGAGGGACAAGCAGATAAAGGTTGGACAGAAGAATATGAATGTAGGGTGGAATATGGAATCCAAACCTGTGTGTAAAGAAGGAGAAGAAACCGAGGAGATAGAACTCGAGGAAGACACAAATATGGGCAATGCAGGTATTGAAGGCTTTGAGCCTAGCTTCCCTCTGAGGAAGACTGAAGACAGTAAGAAATATTTGGATGTAAGAGACTGTGATGAAGACTATGTCAAATCCAAGTATAGTGAAAGCCACAAAGAGACCATAGATCTTGTTGATTCGGATGTCTTCTGCTGCCAACTTCACGATGGCCATGTGCTCACAGTATGAATGGGAGACCACAGTGGTCCGGTAGTGTTTCAGCCGACATTTGATGAGGATGAGACATGGAGCTACAAGGAGGGCTGCTCTGAGCGTCACTCCAACCCCAATCTGAGTGAGAAGTTGGTGGGTAAAGATGGTTGCATGTCTCAGGGGATCACAGATGGCCACATAGCGATCTAGGGCCATGGCCAGCAGAATTCCTGATTCGATGCACTGGAAGGTATGGATGAGCCACATCTGAAAGAGACAAGCATCAAAGTATATTTTTGGCAGATGAAACCAGAATATTCCAAGCATTTTGGGTAGGATGCAGGTACTGAGAGCAATGTCCGTTGCTCCAAGCATTGCCAGGAAGAGATACATGGGCTCATGGAGGCTGCGTTCAGATCTGATGATGACCAGGAGCAGGGAATTTCCAAATAGAGCAGTGATGTACATGGCACAGAAAGGAATTCCAATCCAGAACTGCACAGACTCCAATCCAGGGATCCCGATCAGTGTCAGCACGGAGGGCATGAAGACTGTGCCATTGAGATTGAACATTTTGGCTTAGAGCTGCCTGATTAGTGCTTCAAGTTTTATATTGGTTTCTCTCTTCTTTATTTGTTCTCATCTAGAGTTATTGAAATTTCTAGAAACAGAAATTGAATGTGTTTTTAAAAGGCATTTTGTCAATCATATGTATTCATTGATGATGTAAGTCTAGAATGCATATACAGGCTCCCAAAATTCTTTGTCTCTGTCTCTGGCTCTCTCTATGAAGGCAAACAAATACACAGGACAATTCAGTATGCAAAGCAGACTCAGTCACACCTGATATTGTATGTGCATTTGTGCACATTTATCAGTTACAAAATATTAGTTTGGATTAATAATATGTTCAGAAATTTAAGATATTATATATATCAATTCTGTTTTTACCCAAGAGGAATTCATAGGCATTTAGTCTGCTGTCAATACAAAGAGGAAAAAAAAAGGAACATTCTCCATTCCAAGAAGTATTCTATACTATGGGAAAATAGGAAGTTACAAAGTTGTGATCTTGACTTTAAAGACAATAATCTGTTTGTGAAGATGCATTGCTATAATAAAAAGTTAAGTGTCTCTGTGCTTAAAAGGAAAACTTAGTATTATTAAAATGTAATTTATTGTCCACTTGATGCATATATACAATGTAATCCCAATCAACATTCCATTCAAAACTTGTATATATGTACAAACTGTTCTTCAGTTAATATGCAAAGGCAAAATACCCAGAATAGCAACACACACTGAAGATGAACAAAGTTGGAACAATGACACTATTTACTCTAGAATTTAGCACGGCAGTGATCAAAACAGTGTTGTAATGCAGAATAAACAAATCTTTCAGTGGAACAGAACTGAAAGCCCACAACTAGATACACATATGTAAGTAGTTAACACAGGAACAAAGGCAATTTAATGGAGAAAGAAGGGTCTTTTCAACTAATGGTGCCAGAACAACTGCACATCCACATGCAAATATAAATGGAAATAGAAAACAGACCTTACACCTTTCACAGAAATTAACTCAGAATGGATCACAGTATTTCTAGATTGAAATTTTGAAACTCTACAAATTCTAAAAGGGAGAATGGAGTAAAATCTGGGAGACCTTGTCTCTGACAGTAATCTTTTTATTAACATTAAAAGTTTGATCCATGAATAAAGAAACTGATAAGTTGACCTAATTAAAATTGGAAAGCATCAGTTCTGTGAAAGACATTGTTAAGAGAATGAAAAGACAAAGCACAGACAGGTAGAAAATATTTGCAAAGCATATATTTGATAAAATTACTTTTTACTTCAAAATATACAAAGGACTCTTAAAACCCAACAATAAAAAAATTATCAAATTAAAAAGCAAACTCAGGGTTGCTGGAGTGGAGTGGCGTGGGAGAGATGGAGTGGTTGGGTGGTAGACGATGGAGAGGGTGTGTGCTATGGTGAACTCTGTGAATTGTGTAAAACTGATGAATTACAGACCTGTACCCCTGAAACAAATAATACATTATATGTTAATACAAAAAAAAATTTTTTTAATTATACGCCCCCCTAAAAAAGGACTCAAACACCTCACATTTCTTATATGATTCATTATTAGAACCTTTGGTTTTTGCCTCTCTGCTACCTTTTGTGCTATTAATTCATCAGCAGGAAAACATCTATGAAGTCAGTTTAAATTTTTACAAAATAATTTAAAGACTTAGATCTATAAAATGAATGCTTTAGAAACAGACATTAGAATGCTAATTCCACCCAATGTGGACTTCTACTTCTCACTTGTGTTGGATGACAATGTTCTTCTCACTTGTGTTGGATGATGATTCTTTGGTAGGTTTTATAAGTATGTTGCATAAGTTTCATTTCAGAGACATCATGAAGTTCTGACTATAGATAAGATTAAAAAAAAAAAAAAAGTGCAGTCTAATTCCCCTAGTTCTTGAAGGGATTTTAAGAGCTATAAATCCGAAGATTTTGTTTGTTGGGCTACTTGTTTGTTTTTTGTTTGTTTGTTTGTTTGATTTGTTGCTTAATTCACCACTCATCGTGGCTGACTAAGGAACATGCCAACCTCCATAAGTATCTCTCTATCCTTAATTCCCATTAATTCCCCATACTCTCATGAAAGTCCTTAGTGTGAAGCCAGTATTCTTAGTTTACTATCATTATATCTTTGATCATGCAGAGCCTGCTTTATATAATACTATCCATGTGGGGCACCTGGGTTGCTCAGTGGACTAAAGCCTCTGCCTTCGGCTCAGGTCATGATCCCAGAGTCTGGGGATTGAGCCCCACATCGGGCTCTCTGCTCAGTAGGGAGCCTGCTTCCCTCCCTTTCTCTCTCTGCCTGCTTCTTTGCCTGCTTGTGATCTCTGTCTGTCAAATAAACAAATAAAATTAAAAAAAAAATCCATGTAAGTCTTCCACCCTTCAATGCCTCAATCCATTCTGTATTCCCTCAGAAAAATTTGTTGATCAATACAAATTTGTTTTCTCTCTATCCACCTCATTCTTTACACATTTTCTTTCCTTTATATCTGTGCTGATGTATCAGCCAACAATTTCTTTCCGAATTATTTTCTCTTGGCAATGTACTGAATGCAACTTGTTGCATGAAATTATTGGCTTCAAAATAACATTCATCTAAATGTTCCAAATTTTAAAAAAGTAAATCACTAAAAGGCACAGAATTCTTATATTTAGATTATAAAAATAACAGATTAAATGAGACAAGTGTTCCTGTACCTGGATTTTATTTTTCTGTCCTGGCAGAAACACTGAATACTTATTATGTTTTAATAATTGTGAATGAAGAAAATAAGGTGTTTTATTTTGTTTTGCTCTTTTATTTTTAAATCTCCATGAGTAAAAGCTTTTAGTCATGTTTCATATTCATAGAACTTCACAGAACCATAACATAAACTTGGAATCATCCTGAAAATGTGTACAACAGACACTATTCATGTACAAGTTACTCATCAAAACTTTGTATTCTAATAAATACCTCTTTTTTATTTTCAGTATATTGTGATCCATGTTGTTTATTTTTCTCTCTAATTCAGGGCCACTATCCCCTCTTCCTAACTCAAATTCTTCTCTTGCTTTTTATTTATCGTATGACATATTAGCTACACCTTGATCATGTAATGAAATATCTTTGCTCATTTAATTACCCATCAGTCTGTGTCTGAAAATCTCAAATTTTGATCAGTCTCTTCTGTTATTTTAACAGAGAAACTCAATAATACTAGAGAAAATCTTAAAAAGAGTTGTCACAACATTTATGCAGCTCTGAATTCCCTGACTGATTTCTATATCCTTCTATGTCTAAATTAAACCTTTCTATTCAATTTCCACCTCTCTCTCTTTTTCTCTCTGCCATTAAATGTATTTATAATATACATATACAATTCTCACCTTCCTTTTTCTCCCATTTCTTATCCCAGCAGGAAGAGAACTTCTCTTTTTCTTCTGGTCAAATTTCCCTAGATACATTTTGATTTTTTGTTGTTGCTTATTACTTTTCTCCTAAAATTTTGTATTGTAAGCATTTGCAATATTCTTGTTCTTTGCCTACTGACAAACTATTCAAGTATCAATACATTTTGTTATACCAGAAGCGGGGACCTCCTCCTGCTAATATTCCCTCTCTCATTTTGTTTATATTCCTAACCGTCACATTAGTCACTATGACTTCTGGTTTTCTAATCAATCAAAGTGCATTTCAAACCACTGCAAATAACGCTTACATGTACAACTCTAACTTCACTTTTCTGGAAAAAAAAATAAAAATGATCCTCTATTAACCAAACATAATAAACTTGGTAAAGACTCTGAATTGATACTTGTGCAGTGCTTGACATTATTTTCTCCTTAAAATACACATTTTGTTTCTATATTGTTTATCTTAATTTCTTTTCTTCCATTTCAAAAATACCCTTCCTATGTTCCTTTGTCTGACTATACTGTTGATACCAGAAATTCCACTGACAATTATGTTCATCTTCATGGTTCTCCTTATACTACGTGTCCTCTCCTGGCAATATTACCCAGTCCCACAGCTATATGGATCACTGAAAATAGAAGAATTACATATTGCTTTTCCATAAATCTAATTTTGAACACAGAAGGCAAATATCGAACTGCCTTTTAAATAGTTCAACCATGGTGGAAAATAAATAAAACAAATTGAAAGCGTCTTTGAATTAAATTCACCTTTCTCATTGTTGTTGACAGGACCTTCCCCCCAATACCCCTGATTCCTGTTGACCCATAAACTAGGAAATACTGACCTTAAAATGTTTGGAAAGGTGATTCCTACCTTTAACTCCAATTTGTCACTCACTTTGCCAACAGGTGAAGATGAAAAGTGACTCATAAAATTGTTGAGATTAGAAAACATGTTAGGTGTCATTTATTTTCTTTCTTTCTTTCTTTCTTTCTTTCTTTCTTTCTTTCTTTCTTTCTGTCTCTCTCTTTCTCCCTCTCTCTCTCTCTCTTTCTCTCTCTTTCTTTCTTTTACCTTTGGTGATCTTTCTCTAAGTCTCTTGTTTTCTCTAAGACTTTGTCTGTCTGACTTTGTCTCTTTCTTCCTCTCATTTTCATTTTGATCTCTCCAGTACAGTCAGGAGCAGCAGATTACTCTTTGTACTTCTAACGCCACATAGTGGTTAACCTCGTTGGTGACTGGCTGTGGCTGGATGGGAAAGTCCCTCTACTTCACTTATAAATAAGGAGAAAAACACTTACTTTTTGCCTGATATTCTTGTATTCTGATTTAATCTAGCTTCACCAACCATGAAAACCATATATCTCATTCGCGCAAGACACGAGAGATTTTTATTATACAAATCTCAAGGGGCATCTGGGTGGCTCAGATAATTAAGTGCCTGCCTTTGGCTCAGGTCATAATCTCCGGGTTCTGGGGTCGAGTCCTATATGGGGTTCCCAGCTCAGGCGGAGTCCGCTTCTCCCTCTCCCTTTGCCTTTCCCCCTGCTTGTGCTCTCTCTGTCTCTCTCTCTCTCTCAAATAAATAAATAAAATCTTAAAAGAAAAAGACACCTATAAGGAGATATTATTGTCTGTAATTGTATATGCAATAAAAATATTTCATTTTCTCCCCCTGCCAAAAAAATAGCTAACTTACCATTCTTTCAAACTCGGTCATACATTTTGTGACTAAATTCTTAACATATAAGAGATGAACTTCAGTACATACTATTGAAGTGTTTTCGCTACCTTTAACTTAATCCAACTGCAAATTTATTGTCATAAGAAAATGTATATTAGATCTATAAAAAACCACTTTAGGTTCTACAATTTTATTATACTTTTCTTTCATTATAATCTATTTTCCCTTAGATTTTCTCCTGTACCCAATATGTTTGTTACCTAGCAAATAATTGTTTATTATTCAAGTCTGAGCTCAAGAATCAGCTCCCCTAGTTCCATCTCCTGTTTATTTTTTATTTATTTAATTTTTAAAAAACTTTATTTTATTTTTTCAGCCTTCCAAGATTCATTGTTCATGCACCACACCCAGTGCTCCATGCAATACATACCCCCTTCATACCCACCACCAGGCTCACCCATCCCCCCACTCTCCTCCCCTTCCAAACCCTCACTTTGTTTCTCAGAGTCCACAGTCTCTCATGGTTCATTTCGCCCTCTGATTTCCCCAACTCTCTTCTCCTCTCCTTCTCCCAATGTCCTCCGTGTATCTCCTATTTTTAAGCAGAATTCCAAATTCTTCCTTTACATCCTGGATGCAAGACAATTACTTACTAGTTACTGAGCATACCCTTGGAAGAATAAATTAATTTAGCAGTTTACTTTCCCTGGATCGACTTAATATCAAAGAACACATCACATTTAATGTGGGTGCAAATCTATGTGTTCTATTTCCAGGAGTATATCTGAATGGAGAAAGATTAGAAAACACAAAGAAACAGTTTAGGGAAAATATTAGGAATTTTAGTTTCTTGATATGTAAGCTTTCTTTGTACTTCTGCATTATCTTTACCTAAATACCTGAGGCAGGATGCATACCTCCTTAATGAAAGATCTAGAAATATTCACTTTGGATAAGTGAAGAAAAGAAAGGTGAAAAATGTTCTGACACTCTATATCTTGGGTCAAATCTGACAACTGAATTACTTATTTTCCTTCAACAATTTCCATTCAGAGTGTCTTCTTATGCACAATAACAAGGTGTAATTCCCCCATGCTCCCTTTGGGTCCTTTCTAAATATTTGTCTATTTAGATCTCAGAGGCACCTATGAGAACATTTACTCACGAGTTTAATTCTTCAGCCTTCTTATGTGCACTCACCTAGTTATAAGGCATAGTTATAAATAGAGCAGTTATTTAAAAGATCACTTCCAGTGAAATATAATATTAGACTATGATGCAATTCTCCTGAGGAATGTGAGGAAGTGATTAGCTATATTCCCTGTGGTCAACTATGGAGATTTTATACACATACACACACACACAACTATGGAGATTTTATACACACACACACACATGCACACACATATTAGTATAAAGATGGGATATTAAAAAAATATCCCAGGGGTGCGTGGGTGGCTCAGTGGGTTGGGGCATCTGCCTCCGGCTTGGGTCATGGTCCTGGGGTACTGGGATTGGGCCCCACGTTGGGCTCTCTACTCAGCTGGGAGCCTACTTCCCCCCTCTGCCTGTCTCTCTGCCTGTTTGGAATCTCTGTCAAATAAATAAAATAAAATCTTTGAAAAAAAAATCCCAAACTCCTTTGCCTCTAGTCCATGAATCTTAGTGATTTCTGTTCTTATCCCACAATATTTTTACAGAAGAAATCTCAGTCTTTGGTAGTCCTTGAGGTTAATAACAAACAGGGCAAGAAATCCATCAATGATATAAAGGCTTTAAATGGATTCTAAAATTGAATATACCAATGATGGGAATAAGTCAGAGACAATTCCAGGACATTTCTGGTATAGTCATTCATTCATATCCATTCATAAAGTTGTACTCTCCAAGTTGTACTTTTTGCATTTTGATATACCTTATACATTTTTTAAAAGTTATTAATATTCTACTTATTAATATTCTACTTGTCTAAAGACAAGTAGAAATAGTTTTTCCAATAATAGCTGATCATGTTGAACTATCCATTTGAACACTTTGATTTTTTTTTTCACATGTAATTGTCCTTTTATTTGAGAAACCACCGTGGTCGTGACCAGTAGGCAACTCTGAATATCTAGAATCAGCAACTCAGACTTTCACTTGAGTTGGCTTATAGAAGCTTCTTACTGTTAAAAAAAAACAAAAACAAAACCAAAACAAAACAACAACAACAAAAATCTTAGTATTATTTTATCAGAAAACTATTTAGACAAAAAATGAATTAAACTGGTTCCTGATTCTTACACTCTCTCCAATACATGTACTTACTATTTTATGTTTTAAAGCCATTTATTTATTTAATATTTGAGAGAGAGAGAGAGACCATGCACAAGTGGGTACTGGGTTAGAGGAAAAGAGAGAGAGAGAGAATTTTAAGGAGACTCTGCGCTGAGTGTGGAGCGCAACATGGGCCTCGAATCACAACTAAGATCATTACCTGAACCTAAATCTAGATTAGGCCACTTAAGTGACTAAGCCACCCAGACACCTCATGTGTTTACTATTTTACCTAGAATATCCTCCAGTATTAAAATGTGGTTGATATAGATTTGCTGTTTTAAACAAGAAAAGAGTTATTGACTTAAAGAGAGTACTTTGTGGTTTCTGAAGAAGGTTTCTTTATAAATGTATAATTATTATTGTTGTTGTCATGGTTGTTATTATAAAATCAACCAAGCCATAAAGTTAGGTACTCTGCTGTTATAACTCTTTCTCACTAGAAATAATCTTACTGAACACATAATGAACTTGCAATTCTCTTTCAGCCTTCCCAGTGTGAGAGAGGACATGGTATTGAAAATTTTCACAGCCATTTCCAGTACAGACTTAAGATACCTATACTTCCTATTACTCGTGACCATTTTTTTTATGATTTCGTTGAGTGTTACTTCTGATATTTATAAAGTGATAGCATAGGCCTCCATAATCTTGAAGCCCTTAGTCTGCCTTGCCTTAACTTTCCACAGCTATATGTACTCACCAGAGAATTTCATATACACAGAACCAAAAGAAGACCTTTGGTTCAGGAAGTGTGGTCAAAGTCTTCATGAGAGGGTCTGGAACATTTCTGCATAAGTTTGATTAAATAGATTTTATATGTATGACTTATATGTATATGCTTTATGAATTATGTCATGTATACATATATACAAAATATGGCGTATGTATGTGTATCTATCTATCTATATATTTCATTTAGTTTACATTTACATTTAGTTTACTTTTTCCTAGTGTCTATAATTATTAATGTAAACTGAAGACAGTGCTCCAAATGTGTGGACCACACACTTACGTTTAATTATCTGAATGGAGTGAGGTGATTGGAGGATGAATACAAGAATAGTCTAAGACTGGAATTGCTCCTTTAATGATATAAACATACCCATTTTATTTATTAAAGAGAATATTTGATAAAACAAAAATTACAAACTTTTAATCAGTCAAACTTGTTTAAGTCTTTCCTCATTTTGCATGACATTTAACACATTACTTAAATCTCTGGTGACATTTCTCTCCTTTATGGAAATGATAATTTTGGGAATTATTAAAACGATGCCAAGTGTATATGAAAGGACATATGGCATTATATGTGGAACATAAAGCACTAAATAAATGATAGCTTTTATGTGTATGGAACTCAACATCTTTAATCAGTCGACACTCCTCATCTTTGGATGTGTATTTAATACTCTAATTTAACATTTCCACAAAGGTTCCAGCAATTTCTAGATTATGATAAGCTTTTATAAATCTCTGGATTTATAAAATCCATGAATCATCAAAAAGTCATATATGAACTCTTAAAATTTATTTTAATTTCAGACAAAATTATAATGATTTGCCATTTTTAAATATAAGACCAGTCAAAACCTATTCCTAAAATTCTTTTATATTTCTAGGTATGTTTTTCTCTCATTAACCATACCAAGAAAAGCACTTTCCAAAAACCTTTATCTTACCTTCCTTATGGTGCAATAAGAAATTAAAGATGTAGTTAAGGAGAATACTTTTGGAGAGTATTAAATTCTCCCTAATCACTTACATTAATATATTGTAAGTACATTCAATTGAAAATATTAAAACTAACATTATGCTGTACTTAAGGCTTTTAAAATATTGAATATCATGTTTTCATGGATCTAAAATTGATACTTATAATGCAGTCCCTTTTATTTTTACATTATTTGCCTAAATGATGTTACAAAAACAAAAATTAACTCATAAATTGTCAAAAGTATGTATCCTATAACTCTTGATGAGCATAGAATTCAGCTGAAAAAAATAAAATGTTTTGGTATTGTAAAAAACAGACTATAAGATATATGTCATTAGTATAACATGGACATCTAGGAATCTACTTTATCCGTTAAATGTATGTTGGTTAAAAGGGTATCCTTTGTACTAGCTTTCCCCCCAAAGTAAATATGCTGTTAAATACTGCCATATTTTTATTTGGGATGGTTTATTTAACTAGAATGACATTTCTATATTATATAACAACTATACTTCACCTTAGACTTAACACTGTAGCAGAATACCCCTTAATATATTTATTTCTTTCCTTTGCCATCATACTAAACTATTAATTAGTAAAATATGAAAACTTCAGTTTATTAAATTTCTCTATTAAAATTATGTATCCTGCAGGTAATCAATATCATTGTAAATCCACCAATGTACTACTTAGTAAAGACCCATTGAACCTATAATCAATAACCTACTCAGAGTATAACGCCAGACATTTGAGGAAATAAAAGTTTAGGCAATGTGTTTGGTTAATCATTGCATTCAGACATAATTTTCTGTAAGTGAAAAATAATATAAAAAGAAAACTTTGTGGAAGGAGCTGAGATGTCCTTCACCAGATGAACGGATAAAGAATATGTGGTTCATATATGCAATGGGATATTACTCAGCCTTCAGAAGGGATGAATACCTATCATTTGCTTTGACGTGGATGGAATTGAAGGGGATTATGCTAAGTGAAATAAGAGAGAAATACAATTAACAGAGAAAGACAATTATCATATGGTTTTATTCATATGTAGAACATAAGGAATAGCATGGAGGACCATAGGGGAAGAGATGGAAATCTGGATGGGAAGAAATCAGAGATGGAGACAAACCTTGAGAGACTCAGGACTTGTAAACAAACTGTGGATCACAGAAGGGAGAGGGCTAAGGGGATGGAGTAACTGAGTGATGGGTATTAAAGAGGGCATGTGTTGTGATGAATACTTACTGGGTGTTATATGCAACTAATGAATTATTGAACACTACGTCAAAAATTAATGCTGTACTGCATGTTGGCTAACTGAACATAATACTAAAAAATATAAAAAGTAAAAACTTTGTAAATATATTTAAATGACATAAATAACAGTGCATTAATAAAAAGATTCTAAATGTAATCTAGAATTTGCAGGTGGGTGTCTTCCTAAAGTTCTCAGAGAAAGATATAAAATTTAGCTGAAGAATGGGGTGCAGTTGTCAGGAATAAAAAGAATAGTCCTAGAGGATTTGTTATATTGTTTGAATACACCGTGAGGTTTGGGAGATGAGAGTTAAGATTTTGGAGCAAAATCTAGTGATGTGCAACATCAACAGAACTCATGATCAGAGAGGTAGGGTGTTTGTATGAAACCTACAACGTCAAGTTCTACAGCATTGATGAACCATAGACAAATCAAATATTTTTCTACTTTTAAAGCATTTACATTTAGTTGGAGCAGAAATGTAATAGACACAATGAAAGTTTATTACATTAAGGCTTTAAATCTAAAAAAAAATAAAATTAGTTCATATTCTGGACTCAAGATCACTAGAATGGAATTCGACAAACAGATTGAGTGTTCTGCCTTGTGATGAAGGTATCTTTTAGGCTCACTGATTTTGATGAATCACTGCTCAAAGGCCATCTCAAAAGACAAAGTGCTAGAGCATACAACCACATGCACCAGAACATTAATGCACATATAAACAGCCACATCCACATTACAAAAATTGTATCTACATTTATTTTTCTATATATATCAACCCATACTGACTCCCTTGAGATTCACTCATGTTTTCTTTACTTTTTATTTTTATTATCCATTTGAGAAAGAGCAAGAGAGAGCATGAGCTGGGGATGAAGGGCAGAGGGAGAGGGAGAAGCAGACTCCCCACTGAGCAAGGAGCACAATGTAGGGCTCGATCCCAAGACCCCGAGATCATAACCTGAGCAGAAGGTAGATGCTTAAGTAACTGAGCCACCCAGGGACCCCGAGGTTCACTGAGGTTTTCAATAGAAATTCCAAACGATAGATTTAATTCTACCATTTTTTATAGTTGTTTTTTTTTTTTTCCTTTTAAGTAGGCTCCATGTCCAGTGTGGACCCCATGCAGGCTTGAACTCATGACCCTGAGGTCAAGACCTGAGCTGAGATCGAATGAGACACATAACTGACTGAGCCACCCAAGTGCCCCTTTTTCTTTTTTGATATTGTAATTTCCACCCAAGGTGAGGGACGGGCCTCCTATGAATCTCAGCTTTCATGCCCATCATCTCTAACATGGATTAAACAGTTTATGGGATTCATATAAGAATGCAACTAGATTTTGAATGGAATTTTATTATTATATTTATTCAGTAAAATTTTATTTTGTATGTATCATGTCAGCACCATAGTAGGCATTGGAGATATGAAGATAAATTACACCAGTTTTTTATAGATTGTATTAATAGCTGCCAAGTAGATATCTGAACTAGGGAGATTCATCCTGTAAATTAAACAGTAACATAAGGAGATTTTATGATTGTGTTTCTCCTCCTAAACAATCCTTCAAAATTCCTTATGGCAGTGAGTACCACACTAAGTCAATGAAATCAATGAAAGTCTGTCCAAGTCATTGAGTATTAATTAAGTGTCACATATATGACAAAAGGTTAATTGATGCTACATGATCAATATTGTTATTAGACATCCAGTGTAATACCCAAAACGATAGATACATTTTTATATAGTATGGTTTGAACTGCACAGACTGCTATGGATTACAAAGAATAACACTGAACCCAAAAGGAAATCTCAATTAAGTCATCCTGAGAAAGATATCAAAAATGTTGGACTAAATCCTACAGAGGGAAGATTCTGCTAATATAGGAATCAGAGACAGAGGCTCCGGGGAGAGGATATACCACAATGAGTGTGAAGGGTAAAAGTAACAGAAATGGATGTATCTCTTGAAGAGAATATTGTCTTAAAAGGAAGAAAATAGGGGCCCCTGGGTGGCTCAGCGGGTTAAAGCCTCTGCCTTCAGCTCAGGTCATGATCACAGGGTCCTGGGATCAAGCTCCGCATCAGGCTCTCTGCTCAGCAGGGAGCCTGCTTCCTCCTCTCTCTCTCTCTGCCTGCTTCTCTGCCTACTTGTGATCTCTGTCTGTCAAATAAATAAATAAAATCTTTAAAAAAAAAAAAGGAAGAAAATAAATGTCCAATTGGAAAAATTCTGACTTTGGCACTATACAGATTACTGATCATCTGGCAATTAAAGAGAAGTGTAATGTTAATGGTAAAAATCCCACACAATTTGGTGTGCAGCAGATGACTAGTTCTCCATGTGAAAAATTTACTCCAAAGTCCAAACACATAAATATAATGAAACTGTTACTTTTTGCCCTCATAGAATCTGACACTATACTTCATCAACCACACAAAATGTGAATGTCAGGTTTACATAAAAAAACACGATACAAAAATACACTAACCAGGAGGTAGTAGATAGAAAGAGAGAAGGTCCAAACCCATGTTCCATATTGTTTTATCATTAAGCCATAGTTATGAATCTCCCTACATAGTAGTTGTTATTAGACTGAACCTGACTTTTACATTTAAATTTTTTATTTGATGTATCTATAAAGTTATAAAACTTGCTATTTAAAATATTATTTTACTTCTTTGTACGGTCTTACAACAAAATAAGTGAGTATGCTCACTGCTAATTATTCCATATTTATTTCATTTATCCTCGATTCAAATTTCTCTATTAGAATTTAATTTACATTAAGAAATCTAATATATGTACCCCTATAATAGTCTGTGTGAAATATTTTGTGGGGAAAGAAGAAACTATGATTACATTTTGATGCACAAATTAAAAATCTCAATCTCCACTTAATGCTTAATTCATGATCACTTAGTAAAGAATTTTGGGATAATGAAGTGTGATCATAAATGGTAGTAGATAAATGACAGAATTAGTTTCATATACACTAGAATTATATTGAATTTCTTGCATAGTAAGAAAAAAATGTCACTTGATGTTTTTAAACAGAGGCCAAAATATTAACATTTAATTTGATTTAAGAAATATTTGTCTTAGTGACAAAGAGCTGATTGAGCTTCAAAAATTTATTCATGATTTTTGTCATCTATGTCATGTGTGAACTAGATATGATGAGCTCTGCCTGTTTCAACTAACTTTGTTCCAAAACAAGTGAAAATTTAAAAATAAGAGTCAGCGCTTTACTGTCTTGAATGCAAAACTATAACTACATATTCTTTTACACAATGAACTTGAAAAGGCCTAAACTTCCACCAAGAACATTTTTTTCACTATTTTATGGTTGTTGCTGTTATTTGATATAAAATGACATAGTGAAAAATCCAGATGGATCCTTAGAGTAGAAAATCTTGGACATCCGATCTCGAATCTGTTTGGTCTTCACCCCATACACAATAGGATTGAGCAAAGGAGGGACAAGCAGATAAAGGTTGGACAGAAGACTATGAATGTAGGGTGGAATATGGAATCCAAACCTGTGTGTAAAGAAGGAGAAGAAACCGAGGAGATAGAACTCGAGGAAGACACAAATATGGGCAATGCAGGTATTGAAGGTTTGAGCCTAGCTTCCCTCTGAGGAAGACTGAAGACGGTTAGAAATATTCAGATGTAAGACAGTGTGATGAAGACCATGTCAAATCCAAGTATAGTGAAAGCCACAAAGAGACCATAGATCTTGTTGATTCGGATGTCTTCTGCTGCCAACTTCACGATGGCCATGTGCTCACAGTATGAATGGGAGACCACAGTGGTCCGGTAGTGTTTCAGCCGACATTTGATGAGGATGAGACACGGAGCTGCAAAGAGGGCTGCTCTGAGCGTCACTCCAACCCCAATCTGAGTGAGAAGTTGGTGGGTAAAGATGGTTGCATGTCTCAGGGGATCACAGATGGCCACATAGCGATCTAGGGCCATGGCCAGCAGAATTCCTGATTCGATGCACTGGAAGGTATGGATGAGCCACATCTGAAAGAGACAAGCATCAAAGTATATTTTTGGCAGATGAAACCAGAATATTCCAAGCATTTTGGGTAGGATGCAGGTACTGAGAGCAATGTCCGTTGCTCCAAGCATTGCCAGGAAGAGATACATGGGCTCATGGAGGCTGCGTTCAGATCTGATGATGACCAGGAGCAGGGAATTTCCAAATAGAGCAGTGATGTACATGGCACAGAAAGGAATTCCAATCCAGAACTGCACAGACTCCAATCCAGGGATCCCGATCAGTGTCAGCACGGAGGGCATGAAGACTGTGCCATTGAGATTGATCATGCTGGCTTAGAGAACCCTGGTTCAGAGCTTCTGGTTCAAAGTGGCAGTATATGTTTAGCGTCTGTCTTCTGTTTTCTCTTCTCACCTAGATTCATACAAACAGAGGCTGAATATGATTTCACTGGCATTTTGTCGGGCATACTCATTTTTTTCTGAGATATTTAAATGGGACCAGGAACACAGAAATAGGCCCCTTCAATAACTTACTTGGATATTGGTTTTGTCTTCTGTTTTGTCTCCCAGTTTCTCTGTCTCTGTCTCTCTCTCTGTCATGCATTCATACAGATACAAACACATACTTACATATTCATACAAACGCTCAGTATAGAAAAAAAAGAAATGCTTATTCTAGTGTGTGTAAATTTTAGTGGCTTATTTGCATAATTAGTTAAAGGATATCTCATTGACTATAGTTTGAGCTTTTTTTAAATTTAATTTTATTTTTTTCAGTGTTCCAAGATTCATTATTTATGCATCACAGCCAGTGCTCCATGCAATACGTACCCTCCTTAATACCCATCACCAGACTCACCCATCCCCCCAACTCCCCTCCCCTCCAAAACCCTCAGTTTGTTTCTCAGAGTCCACAGTTTTTCATGGTTTGTCTCCCCTTCTGATTTATCCCAATTCACTTTGCCTTTTCTTCTCCTAATGTCTTCCATTATACTTTGAACTTCTAAATTAATAGGACTGTGGAACTTAACTGATGTGCTATGTATCACCTCTTTCTTGTTTCCTTACCAAAAATCTTTTAGTTTAGTCAGTCAGACAGGCAGAAGTTAAAATAATAATAATAAAAGCAACATTAATAATGAAATCCTCACTCTTTAGGAGCTCTTCTTGGTCTTGGGAAAATAAGCCCTACAGTAGGGACTTTGACTTCAGGAGGCCACCTGATACCATATCCTTGCTTTTTTAATTATCTACCCCTCTGTGCTTGAATATCTCATGTTATAATCTATACATCCTGTTTTTCCAAAAGAAAAGCTTAATGATATTAGAGAAAGATCACCATTCTAGAAGGATTCCCATTAAAATTTTGCAGCTCTTAATTTCCTGACTAATTTCTGGCCATTTCTATTCATTAATTTCACCTTTCTTCATCTCTATAATAACGCCTCTCTTGATCCTAAGGTGTTGGGTACAATATTACAAATTCTCACTTCCTTCTCTCTGCCATCCCCTACTCCCACAGCAAGGAAATCTCTTTTCTGCCAGCTGCTTTTCCTAATGATGTTCTCTTTCAAAAATTAGCTTTTTGTTTTTTCATTAGCTTTCTCCTAAAACCTTGTATTTTTATCTTACATTCATTTATTGTTATTTCTTTTCTGATAACATTTGTTTCTGGTGGGCTTTTTTAGTTACAATTTCAAGCACATATTTTTATAATAGGTGTCATGTTTTTCTACTAACAATCTCTATCTTAATTGTCACTATGATCCTGACATGAATCACTATGACTTGCCTTATTTTAAAAGTCAAATTCAGTAATTTTTCAAACCACTCTCATAAACCTTTACATCCATAACTCTGAAGTTTATTTTTCTGGAAAAAGTTTAAATGACACTCTAATTAGACATGATAGACTTTTTAGAAGACTCTTTGTAGTCAATATACTTTCTCTTTTAAATGTATATTTCACTTCTGTTGTTACACTTTATCCTGTTTTCTCCTGTCTCAAAATACCCTCCCTTTGTTGCTTTGTTTGACTCCCTTTATATTGTTAATGCCAAGACTTCCATTATTAACTGTATTCCTTTCCATGGCTCTCTTTCTCCTCATTCTATTTATTTGTCCTGTCCAGAAATATTGCCAAGTTCATAGTTTTAATAAACACTAGTTAAAAATACATAAATATCCCCTCTCCATAAATCTAACCTGAAAACAAGACACACTTGTTAAAACTGCTTGTTAAACAGTCCCGGCTTGGTAAAGGTCCTCTCTCTCAGGAAGCAGGGAGAATTAGTGAAAAATCTGATTTAGGTTTTAGAGTTAAGTATCTGTATTTAATCCTGACTTGTCAGTCACCCAGCCAATACACTTTAATAAGTTCAGGACTCCATAAAGAAGGTCCTTATTGTGTGTAGCTGTATAGGGGGAAAAAATCCTAAATTTCTCTAGAAGAAAATTAAATAACCAGCTATTCTTTCAAATTATTTCAAATTGTACATTCGGTAATTAAATGTTTTGGAATAGGAGATACAATTTTTATATATGCTATTCATATTATTGCTAACTTTCACTGAATCACCCTTGAAAACTTATCAGTCATATTGAAACACATGCTAGAATTCTGTAAACTAATTCAGAAGTCTGCAACTATTTTTCTTATATTTTCTTTTGTTTGTATCCTTTCCTCTAGCTCTCCTCCTGCCCCTCCTTGTCTTTCCGATCTCCAAAATACTTATTCATTATTAAGCTGTCAACTCAAACATTATTTTCCCCCTCTTATTCATGGTAAATATCTTCAAGATATCTGTGAAGGATTGCATGATGATAGAAGCAAGATTCAAAATTCTTCTTTTATATCCTTGACATATGGTATTTATTAAATATATTATGGTAGAAATTAATTAGTACTTCATTTAATACTATTTATTAATACCTGTTTAATATTTTAAAAAACACATAAGACTTAATGCAGATGAAAATCCACTGGCCCTATTTTCAGATGTATCTCTGCATGGAGAAGAGAAAAGAGGAAAAGTGAAGAATCAGTCTAAGAAAAATGCTAAGGATCTTACCTAGAAGGAATATAAACATCTTCTGTTTTTATTTCAGCATTATCTTCAAATACATAAATCAAGATAAATATTTGTTTTGTTTAAAGATATGAAGATATTTACCATGGATAAGAGGGGGAAAATAATGGTCAAAACCACTAACTAGACCAACATGAACTCAGTACCATTTGTTTATACGCCTCATGTCCTTCGTGAAATTCTGACAATTGTTCTCCTTTTGGGATTTCATACAAGGCAGTCGCTGTGCATAATTACAAGGTGCACTTTCCCACAGTCCTCTTAGATACTTTCTAACATTTCTCTGTGTAGATCTCAGAAGCACCTAGAAGAGAGCATACCCTTAAGCCCAGCTCTCCAATATTTTATGTGCATACACAGACATGCTAATGTAGTCAAGCATGCAGTTATTAAAACAAACAAACAAACAAAAAAAAAAACCTGTTCCCAAAGAGACTAATACAGGGCAAATATAATACCAGATGTAGGCAAGACTGTGATGTAATTCTCTTGAGGAATGTAGTTAATAATAAAAGATGCTTTCATACACTATTAAATATTTTTTCATCCTTCAATGGCTTCTAAAATTGAGTACATGAACATTGGAAAGAAGTAGCATTAATTCCAATGTTCCATTTCAAATATACCCAGGGACTCCTAATTTTTTAAAAAAGATTTTATTTATTGATTTGACAGACAGAAATCACAAGTAGGCAGAAAGTCAGGCACAGAGAGAGAGGGAGGCAGACTCCCTGCCCAGCAGAAAGCCCGATGAGGGGCTCGATCCCAGGACCCTAGGATCATGAAGTGAGCCGAAGGCAGATGCTTTAACCCACTGAGCCACCCAGGTGCCCCAGGGACTCATAATTTAATTTCATGAAGCTGAAAGGAAGAAGTGGAAATTAAGAGGTGTCCCTAGCTACAGCTAATCTAAACACTTTTAAGTCTACATCACTAAGATAAAATCTTACAGATTTTTTTCACTTTGATTAATCTCTTCTAGAAATCACCTCAGTGGTCAGTTTTAACCAATAGATGCTAGCCAACTCACCAAATACAGAGTCAACTACCTAGTCTTTCATAATAAGCTGAATCATAGAGACCAGATTGATCTCTTCTAGAAATCATCTCAGTGGTCAGTTTTAACCAATTGATGCTAGCCAGCCAAATCACCAAATAGAGAGCCAACTACTTAGTTTTTTATGATAAGCTGGATCACAGAGGCAAAATAAGTATACTGATTCACAATCTTTATACTGCCTCAATAAATGTGTCTAAGAGTATTTTACCTATAATATCCACATTATTGAGTGATTAATATAACCTTGTTTTTTTACACAGAAAACAGGAACTGCAAAGTAAAAACCGAATTAATGTTGTGTTATATTGGAGGTCTTCCACCTCCAATTTAATTAATTAATTAATTAAGTTTAATTTTATATAGTTCTATTATTTTTACATATTTGAACAGTTTGCATATTATTTAACTATATAATCCATACTCTCTCAGAATGTTATAGAGGTACCATGCTGGAGATTTGGGAAAATGGAAAATTGGGTCATGTTTTGGGTTGATCATTCTATTTAAGCAGATTTTATATAAGTGAAAAATAAATGATAACTCTGTACTAACCCTTAGATGAGACAATATTTAAAGATGGATGAGTAAAACTGAGAGCACTAAATGACAATTCATTTAATCCAAACTTTTCAGAATGATATCATCTTCAAATTCCTTAAGATACATATGAAAACCCAGTTGAGGCAGTAGGCACATTTTCAGGACTGGCAATATTATTGTCCTAGAATTTGTATTATCAGCAAAAACACTGTGGAGTTCGGAGGACTAGGGCCTTGAAGACCTTGCAGCAAATCTTGGTGGTGTATGGCAGGATCAGAGGGCACACTGTGCATGAGGCTGGGGCTTTACAGCCTCATTTTTATTTATTTATTTATTTATTTATTTATTTATTTATTATTTTTTCTACAGCATGGGATTTGAAAGCCCTGTAATTTTGTAGAATTATTTTTAAATTTATTTTTTATTTTCAGCATAACAGTATTCATTATTTTTTCACCACACCCAGTGTTCCATGCAATCCGTGCCCTCTATAATACCCACCACCTGGTACCCCAACCTCCCACCTTCCATCCCTTCAAAACCCTCAGATTGTTTTTCAAAGCCCATAGTCTCTCATGGTTCATCTCCCCTTCCAATTTCCCCCAACTCCCTTCTCCTCTCTAACTTAGAATTAAGTTTTTATTGACCCAAAGTCTTTCCTACCCTGTGATGATTAGGATTTGCTTGACAGAGAGACAGTGAAAGCACCGTTTAGGCTCATTGGTATAGGCAAATCACTACTCAAAGTACCTCTCAGAGGGGGCGCCTGGGTGGCTCAGTTGGTTAGGGGAACAGTTCTTTATTTCAGCTCAGGTCATGATCTCAGGGTCCTGAGATCTAGCCCTGTTTCTGGCTCCATGCTCAGGGGGGACTCTGCTTGGGATTCTCTTTCCCCCTCTCCCCTCTGCCTTTCCACCCCAAATAAGTACATAAATCTTTGAAAAAGAAAAGTACCTCTTAAAGGAATGAGGGGATATACACCCACATCCATACCCACATGACACACATCCACACTTACCCATATATTTCACACACATCACATACATTACATCTATACTTATTTATCTATCAACATGAGACAATATAGGGCAAACATGAGTGACCTAATTCCTATAAAGCCCCTGGTTCAAGGGAAGTGTTAAAAGTTTCCATATGCTTAGACACAGATACTTTCTTATGGGAGAGAGAAACCAGACATAACAGCCATTGAGGCATAAAATCATCTGAACAAAAACAAGAGAAATGGTTTACACAGAAGTAACAATTTCAAGCCTGCATGTGCAAGTATTTTTGGTTTTAGGCACCCTAAAAAAGGTCCACTGTGAAGAAGGGCATCCTGTGATTGCATGGGGATCATTATAGTAAATCCATAAGCTGATGATTGTGGGACTGATGGGTACTCCCCCATTCCTAGACCTTCAAACCTTGGAGGAGTGCCTTTATAAGCTGTGCGAGCTACGTCTTCAAGAGCAACATTTCTTTCTTGTTAGTACCCTTGTGTGCAAATTATCTCTAACCAGTTCCACCTGATTTATTTTGTTTTGATTTTTCTCTCTCTCTTCTTTTTAGCATTCATTTTTATGACATTGAGGCTCAGGTCTTGGGGATCCAGCAACATACTGGTCTTGGGGGTCCAGTAACAAACATATAATGAAAACCTGAAGTGTTTACTGACAATTTTAACTCCAACCCCCAACTGCAAGTATCATTCTACTTTATTCCATTTTGAGATTTGTAATTTATACCCCAAGGTGAGGAACAGACTTCCCATTAATCTAAGTCTCCAGATTCCATGTCTTTAATGTACATACAAGACTTTATAGGGTTGGTATAAGGATTAATGAACAGATTTTTATCAATGCATTTATTCAACAAAATCTTATTCTAAATATATCTCTGTCAGTACCATATTAGGAATAGGAGATATTAACCAAAGTACCTTTTCTGATCCCTACTTATAGTTGTGAGCTAGGTATCTATACTAGGGAGTTCTCTGTTCTTTATTAAATATTTCCATAAGTGGAAGGGTTTTTTTTTTTTTTCTTTGCACTTACTTCCACACTGAGATTACCTTTTAATATAAATTTATTGTCTCGTGGAGTAACACACCAAGTCACTGAGACCAGTAAAAAGGAAGTCCAAGTCATATTTATTGTCACCTGTATGCTAAAATATTAGGAGACACTGAGTGATAAAATATTAAATTACTATATATCTGTCTGTCATAAAGCCCTAATTCTAAAGATGCATAATAATATAATACAACTTGAAAACTGTGCAGATTACTTTGACCCCAAAAGGAAACTTTAATGAAGGCCTTCTAAAAGAGATGTCAAGAAAACCTGAGTTTAGTCTTGAAGGATAAATATGATTTGACCATCGTCATAAAAATCAGAAGGCATTCTCTGTAGAGGAAATATCACAATGTGAGAAAAATAAGCTGAAGTGGAAGCACCACCATAAAAGAATGATGTCCTAAAATAAAAAATGAGAAGAGGCCTTCAAGAGAAAATATTACATTAGGTATTTATAACTACAGACACACACACACACACACACACACACACACACACACACACATATTCTTATAGAAGAAAGTATTTTTCCTTCAGCTATAGTAATGGAACTTGATTTTAAAAAATTTTTATTTAGAAGCGCCTGTGTGTCTCAGTGGGTTAAAGCCTTGGCCTTCATCTCAGGTCATGATCTCAGGGTTCTGGAATTGAGCCCCGCATCAGACTCCTTTTTCAGTGGGAGCCTGCTTCTCTGACTGCCTCTCTGCCCACTTGTGATCACTTTCTGTCAAATAAATAAATAAATAAATATCTTAATTTTTTTTTAATTTAAATTCCAGTTAGTTAACATACAGTGTAATATTTGTTTCAGTTTTGAGTTTAGCAATTCAACACTTATGTATAACACTCCGTTCTCATCACAAGTGCCCTCATTAGTCCCCATCAACTATTTCACCCATCCCCCACCATAAGCTTCCCTTTGGATGATGATCAGTTTGTTCTTTACAGATAAGAGTCTAGAACTTGCTTACTTTTATTTAAAAATTCTTTTACTTATATTTCAGATCTTAGCAGAAGACTGTTTTTTAAATGCTAATTTCATATTTACCTCACTGTCTTTAATCTGAATTTCCATTTCTACTTCAATTATATGATAATAATGACAAAGAGGATACTGACTGTGATCATAAACATTAACACAGTTGATTTTGTTCTATATACAATGTTATAATACGTTACACTGACATTTCTTATGCAGTAACATCAATGCCACTTGGTATTTTTAAGCAGAGATTAAGATATTAACAGTTGTGCTTTTAAGAAATGCCCTTTACAGAGGCATCTGGGTGGCTCAGTCTTTAGGCATCTGCCTTTGGCTCAGCTCATGATCCCTGTCTGCCTTTGGCTCAGCTCATGATCCCAGGGTCCTGGGATCGAGCCCCGCATGGGGCTCCCTCCTTCACAGGAAGCCTGCTTCTCCCTCTTCCACTCCTCCTTCTTGTGTTTCCCCTCTTGCTGTGTCTCTCCCTGTCAAATAAAAAAATAAAATCTTAAAAAAGAAAGAAAGAAAGAAAAAGAAATGCCCTTTACTGAGGCTTCTGGGTGGTGCAGTTGGTTGAGCATCAGATTCTTGGTTTCTGCTCAGGTGATGATCTCAGGGTTTGGGTATTAAATCCTGGGCAATCTCTGTGTTCAGCAGGAATTCTGCTGGAGATTCTGTCCCTCCCCCACTAATGCTTGTATGCACCCAGTCTTTCTCTCTAAATAAAAAATACTAACAAAAAGAAAAGAAATGCCCTTTACTAAAACTAATGGAACTTCAAACAAATCTTCATAATTTCTTCCTTTTATGTCACCTATTGACTAAATGTGTTTTCTAAACAATTCTGTATGCATAAATGTTGATATTATTTAAATAGGAATTAGAACTTGTCTTGAATGTAAAATCTAGAACTGTGTATTACAGCAGCACAAATGAACTTGAGAAAGCACAAAATCTGACCCCAAACTAGTATTTCTCAAAGTGAAATTTTATTATTTAAAAAGAGTTAAATGAGAAATCAAGATGGATCTTTAGAGTAAAAAATCTTGGGCACTCGATCTCGAATCTGTTTGGTCTTCACCCCATACACAATAGGATTGAGCAAAGGAAGGACAAGCAGATAAAGGTTGGACAGAAGACTATGAATGTAGGGTGGAATATGGAATCCAAACCTGTGTGTAAAGAAGGAGAAGAAACCGAGGAGATAGAACTCGAGGAAGACACAAATATGGGCAATGCAGGTATTGAAGGCTTTGAGCCTAGCTTCCCTCTGAGGAAGACTGAAGACAGTAAGAAATATTTGGATGTAAGAGACTGTGATGAAGACTATGTCAAATCCAAGTATAGTGAAAGCCACAAAGAGACCATAGATCTTGTCGGGGCGCCTGGGTGGCTCAGTGGGTTAAGCCGCTGCCTTCGGCTCAGGTCGTGATCTCAGGGTCCTGGGATCGAGCCCCGCATCGGGCTCTCTGCTCAGCAGGGAGCCTGCTTCCTCCTCTCTCTCTGCCTGCCTCTCTGCCTGCTTGTGATCTCTGTCTGTCAAATAAATAAATAAAATCTTTAAAAAAAAAAAAAAAAAAAAAAAAAAAAAAGAGACCATAGATCTTGTTGATTCGAATGTCTTCTGCTGCCAACTTCACGATGGCCATGTGCTCACAGTATGAATGGGAGACCACAGTGGTCCGGTAGTGTTTCAGCCGACATTTGATGAGGATGAGACATGGAGCTACAAGGAGGGCTGCTCTGAGCGTCACTCCAACCCCAATCTGAGTGAGAAGTTGGTGGGTAAAGATGGTTGCATGTCTCAGGGGATCACAGATGGCCACATAGCGATCTAGGGCCATGGCCAGCAGAATTCCTGATTCGATGCACTGGAAGGTATGGATGAGCCACATCTGAAAGAGACAAGCATCAAAGTATATTTTTGGCAGATGAAACCAGAATATTCCAAGCATTTTGGGTAGGATGCAGGTACTGAGAGCAATGTCCGTTGCTCCAAGCATTGCCAGGAAGAGATACATGGGCTCATGGAGGCTGCGTTCAGATCTGATGATGACCAGGAGCAGGGAATTTCCAAATAGAGCAGTGATGTACATGGCACAGAAAGGAATTCCAATCCAGAACTGCACAGACTCCAATCCAGGGATCCCGATCAGTGTCAGCACCGAGGGCATGAAGACTGTGCCATTGAGATTGATCATGAGCTTAGAGACCTTTGATTCAGAACTACTGGCTGAAAATGACAGTATGTGTTGACTGTCTGTCTTCTGTTTTCTCTTCTCACCTAGATTCATTCATATAATCAAACACTTAATATGGTTTCACTGACATTTGGTCCAACCTACAGACATTTGTGTTCTCACTATTGAGAGAAAAGATATTTCTATTAATATTAATGTATTTCTATTAGGGTTTTATGTTGTCAGTTTAAAACTGTCCCACTGAATATAATTTTGGTTTTTATTGTTAATAGGATATGGGTATTTAACTGATATGTTACCTATGTATTCTCTATTTGTGTCCTACCCAAGAAACATTTAGTGAAGTGGTCAAGCAGAAAGCCAGGAAAGGAATACACACTGTTCCATGTGCTATAGTAATCACTGGGTTAAATACTAATTTGTAAGTTAGGACTCTTAATGTCAAGGAAACAATACGAGATAATGACATATTACAAATGTAAAAAATACAGGTAACAAGCATACAGAAGTGGTGTGACACAGTATTTAGAGTCCATCTATATTCCAGAAGTGGATGTCAGGGAATTTTCCCCCGGAAACATGAATAAAATTAGGTATTTTAGAGGGAGAAAATAAATATGACACATGAATGTAAATTTCTTATGAAAGCTTTAAACCACAAGTTTTGACATAGGAGAAATCTTTCTTGATAAAATAATGTTCAAAAAGTAAAAGTTTCTTTCTATTTATTTCTCAGAAAATTTTCTATTACTAAAATCTGTTTAGTTAATAATAACTTTATTTGAAAATATTTACAGGAAAAATTAATCTTAATCATTATTATTTTAGTAAAATACACCAGAAATTATGAAAATGAGGAACAGAAATATTTCAAGTGCACTGCAATATTGAATAGATAATTCTATTTCTTCAGTGGGATTAAATTTAGGAATATATAAACCTTTAATAAAAATGACCAGTTTTCATATTTTTACTCTTAATATAAGTGCTATTCAAAATGTACAGTCTAACTATTCTTTGCTCCAAGACAATGGGGTAGAATGGCTCCCAATTCTTACTAAATGTAATATTGGAGAAATTATAAAAAAATGAGGCTTTCTTGAACAAGGTGATATACAAATGTATTAAAATAATAGAATACATTGAAATTATTTGGAATTACACCTCCAGTGAAAGTTCGGTGATTTGCTGTCTCCCTAATGCATTTATCTCCTATTGTATTTCTTCTTCGATTACTTTTTCCTGTTTACGGTACCCTTGGATAATATCACATAACTCAGTTTCTTTTCCTCAAGTCCATTCTTTCTGCTATGGAAATGCTAGCACATGTTCCAATACATGCATTTGCTTGTAATTCCCATTTAAAAAAACATCATTATAATCCCTGGAAGGTTATTTTTCTCTTACATATTGAAACTGGTTCAATGCAGAATAAAATTCCCATAGAATTAATGCAGAGTAGAGTTGCCGTACCGTTGGATACCTCTTAGCATCTTGTCCATGTCAGGATCAGCATTGAAGCCCCATCCCACACATCCTTGCAGAATCTTTCTTTCGTGGCAACGGGGTGAATTGAGCTTGATGAAGCAGATTTCTGATTTCAAAATTATCTTTCCTCTAAATTTTCAGAACTAAAAGAGATAAAAATATAAATATTTTTATATAAAAATATAAAAAGGCACACCATTTTATAACGGGATACAGAAATAACAAGTGGTAATGATCAGTCCTAAGACTGGATTCTACTTTTGATAGAAAGTACCCACCATGGGTGGCCTCACTGTAGAATGGTAAGAAAGCCTGTTTAATTCAGATGAAGGTAATTAAAAGGTAATTTGGCTTTGTATTCATTTAGTCTTTTTCAATTTAATGTTACCATCAACAAAACCCCCATATAACAAGTGGATATAGGATCTCTGTAAGGGAAAACTTTGATATCTATTTTTATAAATGACAGAATAATATCAAATTTCCCTAAGAGAAAAAAGATCAGAATGTGGTCCCATTGTTTCAAAGTCTGTCACCTATTCAATGGCTGACTCATGTAGTCAGCCTCTGAACACTTCCACCATTTTCTCTCTCCTCTGATTTTTTTCAGTCTCTTGCTCACTTGTTGCTGGAATTTTATTCTCACTGCTTTCTCTAACTTATATCTTTCTATTTCCTAATTCACATCTCAGTGTATAGCTCAAAGATTTTGTCTTTTTCTTTAAAAAAAAAAAAAAAAAAAAAAAACACCTTACATAGCTGTAGTGTATTATACTTCCCAGCATTAAGGTCTCAGGAAACTACCTGGATTCTGTACTCTGTCCACACAGAACACTTTTTGTTTAGTGGTTCAGATCATGGATTCTGGAAATAGAGTTTCAACTACTTTAATGCTTTAACATGAGTCTTATTTTCCTGTGCTTATACCCTGTTTATTTCAGATTTTCTCCTGTCCCCATGATTTTACCATCTAACAAATATCTGTTAGTCATCCCTCAGCTCAAGCCTCACTTCCTCTATGAAACAACTCTTTATTTCCTTAGGTCAAAGTCTGTATTCCTCCTTTTGTCCTCAGTGAGAAGGATAGACTGTTTAATGACTAGGACACACTGAAAATTAGTGAATTAACTCAAGTTTAATTTTCCCTGAATTAATTAAATATATCAAAAATATACAAATTTTAATGCAGATGCAAATCCACTTGCTGTCTTGTCAGGTGTCTATGTATAAGGGATAATAAAAGACTACAGTTAGGAAAAATGAGAATGAATCTAGGAAAAACACTAAGAATCTTTGTATCTTGATGTATAAATTTCATGTTTTTATTATAGCTTTACCTTCCTATGTTGACCTGAGGAAGAATCCATACTTTTCTCAGTTGAAGATTTGAAGAATTTCACTATTGCTGAGCCAAGGAAAGAAAGGGGAAATATTCAGTAGACCAAGAAGAAGTCAGTACTATATTTTTATACCCCTCAAGTCCTAGCGCAGATCTTAAATGATGTACCAATGCCCTTTTCAGAATGTCTGGTCAGAACTGATACTTGCTTGGAACTAACAATCCCTTCCATACATTTACAGTTTCAGTTCCCTGAACTGCCTTTGCATCTTCTCCATACTTCTCTCTAGATCTCTCAGGAACCTATGAGGACATATACTCACAATCTTCATATGTGTTTGCACTTCTCATGCTTTATCATGGATGAAGAAATCATTTTCATAGGCCAATATAGAACAAAAATAGTACCATCTTGTAGCAAGGGCTATGTTACAATTCTCCCTAGGAATGGGAAGTGATAAAATTGTCTTCTCCGCAGACCACAACTTTATTCAATTCTCCTTTTATTATTGTCATTATTACTGTTTTTATATGGAGAAAGCATATATAAGAAATGTGATGGTGAATGCTTTGCACACAGAGAACCCAAACAAGACCTGTCCAGTCAGGATGTGTGATATAAGTCTACAGGCAAGGATCTTCATCTCCATTGTTGAAGGAAAGAATGTATAAAGGAAACATGTTCTGTACTTTTTTATTCACTATAAATACATTGGTTATTGTTTTTTTCCTAATTCCCGTTGTGACTAATAGAGACTGAGAAAAGGTGTGTTGCATAGACTTGCCTTAGATTCTGTGTGGGAGAGGAAAGGCAGTCTTATCATAAAATAATGAATGTGAGGATAGGATTCTAAGACTGGGATTCCTCCTGTGAAATGACCTATGGTATTTCTGAAGGACATAAAGGAGCAAAATAAAAATCATTAATTTTTTCTTATCAAAACAGTGATCTATACCAGGGTCTTCCTCGACTTGTGTGACAATGGCCAAATGACTCAAATTTTATTACAGTATTCCTCTCATCTATGAAAACAATAATACTTAGAGTTGTGAAAACAATTTTGTGTATTTATGAAAACTCATGATATACAACATGATATGTAACAAACACATAATAAATGATGGCTAATGTACATATGTTTGTTAGATGCCATGAATTTAAAACTCTGTTATCTGGGCAGTTTTCACATTTCTGCTTCATTTTTTGATACCCTGTCTGAGTTTATAAGTCAATAAAGAAGAAACAAAACATATAACTCTTGATGATCATAAAATTGAAAAAGGAAAATAGAAAATCATTGTTTGTACTAATATTTTTTTCCAAAGTCATGCTGCTATGTCTTTGGACAGAACTGATTTCCCTCTTCTTTAATTGGTGAAATACTTCTTCTCCTTACGTTTACACAAAACCATATTTTCCTAATCTTTGCTTACTTACCCACTTCAATCACAGTAAACTACCATGAGCTCACATACTTAACAATTTATTAAATATTATTCAATTTACATTTTCTAGCATCATCCAAGCTATAGCTAATTAACATGATCAAAAACACTTGAAGCTATTAAGTAATAGAGAACTGATTATCTTATAATTCATCTCTGTCTCAAAGAGTGCCGCAAAGGTAACAGACTGGCCATAGGGGTAAGTAGGACCTTGGCCTATGTTTGGAGTTTACCATTATATTTGGGCAGAATTCTACATCTCTGAAAAATAAAATGACATAAAGAAAACTTTTTGTCATCAGGTTTATATGAGACAGCATTTAGGGGTGAGTGAGTAAATCTAGCGATCCTTTTCCCCCCTTTTTTCTTCATTTATTTGAGAGAAAGAGAGATAGAGAGAGCACGTACAAGCAGGGGAAGTGGTGAGGAAGAGGGGAGAGGGATTCCTTAATCACACTCCCCACTGAGCTTGGAGCACATCTAGGCTCAAGGTAGGTTCATCCCAGAACACTGAGCCCATGACCTGAGCCTAAACCAAGAGCTAGCTGCTTTAACTGACTGAGCCATAAATCCTACAACTTAAAAACAACAAAAAAGCAAATTTCAAAAAAATGAGCAAAGGACTTGAATAAACACTTCTCCGAAAAATATATATAATTGAGTAGTTACCACATGTAAAGATGCCCATTATCACTAATCATTAGTGAATGAAAATAAAAACCACAATGTGATGCCAGTTTACAATCATTAGGATGATTATTATAAAAAAACAAAAACAAAAACAAAAAAGCAAACAAACAACAACAACAACAACAGACTAGCAAACAAATAAAACCAAGAAAATAACAAGTGTTGGGAAGCATGCAGAAAAATTGGAACCTTTGTGCATTGTTAGTTAGTACAGAAAATGCTGTGGGAAACAGTATACAGTTCCTGAAAGAAGTCAATATAGAATTACCATATGATCTAGCAATCCCAGTTCTGATTGCATACCCAGATGAATGGAAAGCAAGGTCTTGAACAGTCTTAGTCCTCCAATGTTCATAGCAGCATTGTTCACAATAACTAAAAAATGCAAACAGTACAAATGTGTATGGATAAACAAAATGTGATATATTCATACAACTTAATATTGTTTAGCCTTAAAAAGAAAAGTAATTCTGACACTGGTTATAGTATGAATGAAACTTAAAGACATTATACTAAGTGAAATAAACTAGATAAAAAAGGGAAATTACTGTATGACTCCATTTAAATGAGGTACATGGAATACTCAAACTCACAGAGACAGAATATAGAACGGTGGTTGCCAGGGGCTGAGGTAGGGCAAAATGAGTCTTTATTGTTTAACTGGTACAGAGTTTTAGTCTAAGGTAATGAAAAGGCTGTGGAGATGCATGGTAGTGATGCTATACATCAATGTAAATATTTAATACCACTGAACATCAATGTAAATATTTAATACCACTGAACTGTGCACTGAAAGATAATGACAATTGTAAATTTTTTTTTAAAGATTTTATTTATTTGACAGAGAGAGATCACAAGCAGGCAGAGAGGCAGGCAGAGAGAGAGAGAGAAGGAAGCAGGCTCCCGGCTGAGCAGAGAGCCCAATGCGGGGCTAGATCCCAGGAACCTGTGATCATGACCTGAGCCGAAGGCAGCGGCTTAACCCACTGAGCCACCCAGGCGCCCCAAAATTGTAAATTTTTTATTATGTATATTTTGTCACAACAAATATAAAGTTCTTATAACATTCCCCTCCAACTAAAAGGAAATAAACAAAAGTATCCCTATAGATTCCAAATCAAAGGAGTTAAATATAGAAATTTAAAAATGGAGATTGTGGTAGACTGAAAGTGTTTATGTTTTACTCCATGACTTATGAATATATTAGCTAGCTCACATGGCAAAAGGGTGCAGATGTAATTAAGTTAAGGAACTTGAGATGGGGAGATTTTTCTGCATTATCTAGGTAGAATTATGTAATCATAGGGTCCTTGTAATACAGAGGTCTAAGGGTCAGACTTAGAACAGATAAGGGACAACAGAAGTAAATGTCATATTAAGGCTACAGCTGAAGAATGAAGACCACCTCTAGAAATTAGATTTTCCTTTATATTATCTAAAAGAACAGAACCCCACTGACCCATTTTGGACTTCTAACTTCCAGCATTGTAAGATAATAAATTTGTGCTTATTAAACAACTAGATTTGGGGTAATTTGTTATAGTAGCAATAGAAAACTAATACAAAGATATCTTACAATCAGTTGAAGAAGTAGGTGCAGCTTCCAGAGTGAGGCAAGATTAATCCTATAGGGATTGTTACACTGATAGAAGATAGTTTAAGTCTTGGAGATTTATGTTTGCAGTAATCCTAATACAGGTGTAATATCAATAGGGTTCTATCAGAAAAGTGAGATTTTTTTTTTTTGAATGAGATTTGATAATTGGATTCTAAAACACAAAGAGCATAATAATGAATCAGAAATTGTCTTTGTCCTCAAGATGGTTCACATCTAATTGGAGAAAAATGAAAACAGACATATAGAGCATTTCTGGATTATATTAAAAATCCTATGTGAAACAAGTAAATTAGACAATACATTCAAGATCATTGTGTAATAGGATTAGAAGTCCTTCTAATCCCATGGAATTATGAATTTATTGATTTAAACTCTCTATTGCAATATGGTGATATTTAGATTTGCTTGGCAGAGGCATGGTGAGAGTAACACTTACTATTGCTTCTGTCTAGAAGACAGTATACTACAATTGGTGGGGGCAGTTAGTTAGTGATTTTCCCACATAATTAGAAGAATATATACAGTTCAAGTATCCCACTATTTATATAAATTTAAAGATAATTCCAAATGTGTCAGAATGCAGACAATTCTGGACAAACTAATGCTAAATTAATGCTTTTAAGCCCCATAAACATCTCTGGACATGTATTCTTCACGAAGATGAAATTCACAATCTTCTTACAAACACAAAAATATAAAAAGTTATGGAAAAAATATATAGCAGTGCCAATATATTCATTCAGAATTCATTTACTAACTCATTTTTAAAGAAAAATTATATTGAGAATGCACTTTGAATCCTGGTTAATGCTATTGAGGATAGAGTAGTAAAAAAAAAAAAATGAAAGTGAAACCAACAGAATAGACCCCATCCTTCAAATATTTATAGTCTAAAAGATAAAATAATCAGTAAAAAATAAATTAGTCAGATTACCACAATGTACACTTTAAATATCTTATCATTTTTTTATTCTCTACTTTCTTTTTAAAAATTTTTTTATTAACATAATATATTATTTGTTTCAGGTGCACATGTCTGTGAATCATCAATCTTACACATTTCACAGCACTCACCATAATACATACCCTCCCCAATGTCCATCACCCAGCCATTTTATCTCTTCCCCCACCCCCTACCCCTCAGCAACTCTGTTTATTTCCTGAGATTAAGAGTCTTATAGTTTGTCTCCCTCCCCAGTCCCATCTTGTTTCATTTTTCCTTCCCTACCCTCCACCACCTCCACCCCACCTCTCAAATTCCTCATATCAAAGAGATCATATGATAATTGTCTTTCTCTGATTGACTTATTTCACTTAGCATAATACCCTCTAGTTCCACCCACATTGCTGCAAATGACAAGATTTCATTTCTTTTGATGGCTGCATAGTATTTCATTGCATATATATAGATATAGATACCTATATCTATATATTTATGTACCACATCTCCTTTATCCATGCATCTGTTAGTGGACGTTTAAGTTCTTTCCATAGTTCGGCTATTATGGACATTGCTGCTATAAACATTCGGGTGCATGTGCCCCTTTGGATTACTACATTTGTATCTTTAGGGAAAATACCAAGTAGTATGATTTCTGGGTCATAGGGTAGTTCTCTATATATGAAAACCTCTATTTTAAATGATTAAAGAGCTAATACTTATTCATCAAGAGTAGGACCAAGTAGAAAATGGTCCTACTCTTGATGAATAAGTATTAGCTCTTTAATCATTTAAAATAGAGGTTTTCATATATATATGATCCTGTACTTTTCAGCAAAGATTTGGAACACTGATATGTGTTACAACATAGATGGACATCAAAAGCATTATGCACAAGTAAAGAAGTCAAACAAAAACAAGAACAAAACCAAAAAACAAAAAAAAAAAATGCCTTGTATGTTTCTATTTGTAAGACATATTCAGACTGGAAAATCTATACAGACAGTAAGGAGATTAAGTGGTAGTCAAAGACTGGGGTTGAAAATAGAAAATGATTCTAAATAGGTACAAGTTTTCTGTTTTGAGTGACTTATTTCTAAAATTAGATTGTGGAGAAAAATTGAAAAATATACTAAAAATGCTGAATTCTATGGTGATGTTAATTATATTTCAATAAATTTTGGTCATTCTCACATGATTTTGGTATACTCATACCTATCTTTAAAACACCTTTCCATTTGGATTCATTGATATAATGCTCCCCTAGTTATTATCATATCCTTTTCAAACTATCTTTGGTGGTTCAACTATATTGTATTTTAATGTTCAAGTATTATAGCATACTCATACTCACACTTGATCAAGTTATCCACCTTCATGATCTCAAATACCATGTTCATGATCATGACTTTCAAATTCATTATCCAGGTTTACTCTTCTCTTCAGCTACCTGATACCTATATCAAACCTCTGCTGGACATCTCTTCTTCAGTGAAGCCTGGGAAGAACAATAAATTGAAAAGCCTACATCAAAATCAAGTCCCATGCGCCTGAACCTTGCTTATCTCAGTAAGTGGCTATAGGATCTCTGGAGTTTCTCATCTCAAAAATCTAAACATGGCTGGCACCTCCGTGTCTCTTATCCCTGACAGTCAATCAATTACCAGACCTTTTGAGCCTACCAATTAAATATATCTGGTATGTGCCTACTTCTTGCAACTCTCTGAGTGAACCCTTATTCAATAGCTACTGTATCCTTTTATTAAGACACTCCTCTCTGGTCTTCTGCTGTCACCTCATGTCCTTCTCATCAATTTGGCACAAGACTGACTTTCTTAACATACACGATTGATTATTTCACCATTCTGATTGCAATTCATAAGTACTTACATATCACCCTAAGGATTAAAACTTAATCTTTCCTAACATTGCTTCTGTCTGCATTTCAACCTTTATATCTGAATCTCAAATACCTGAATCTCAGGTATTTGCTTGCTTTTCATACAGTCTGATGTATTTTCAGTGTTTTTGTTTCTTCTTCTGATTGACTGAAAACTTCTTTTTTATTTTCCTCTGGTTGTTTTGAAGCCTCAACTATACATTACAGGGCAGTCACCAATTCCTCTGTACTCTTATTACATCCCCAGTTAAGCTTGTCACTGCTCTCCTGATTTCTCAATAATGGTATTTTTCAGAATTTTTAATTTGGATGTATGATTAAAAATTTGTATTTGTGTCATTTCTTATACTGAAGGCAAAATGCTCTTTTTGCTCTCCACAGTTTTCCTGTACCTGAGCAATGCCTAGCACTGTGTCTGAAACACTGAGGGTACTTACTCAATATTTGTAATGGATTTTATTAATGCTCCACAGATTCTTCATGTTCAATGTTCATATGTTCAATGTAGTTTCCACTATCTCCACTTGCATAAATAATGCTCTTTCTTTGTCACTATCTCATTGAAAGACACATCACCAATTTGATTTCACAAACTAGAAACATGAGCATCAACTATGAAGCTACTCTGTTCAGCAAGGCACATGCAGTTATTAAGGTGTGTCCATAGGTCCTAAATATTCTTCTATCCCTTATCTGATATTCTCTTTTCACAACCATTGCTCTAAGGGAGGTATCATCAGTTCTCAATCCTGCTTTTGCAGAACTTTCAAACTAAAATCTTTTCTGTATACTATGGAGAATTTAAAATACCATTAAGAAATCCCAATGGAAAAAAATCCCAATGATACTCAGTGAAAAAGTGAAGAATGAAATTTTTATGTGGAAAAGGTAATATTTATAGCATGGGAAAAAGTGATAATAAAGTCTTTTGGGTAGTTGGATTCCATATTTTTTTATTTCAAAATTCCTTTGATAGACTTGCATTAGTCACTAATGGGGAAAAAATAATAGAGGTGGGGGAAAGCTCAACATTATAGTTTCAGATGTTCTGCACCTCACCTATAGGAATGAAGAAAGTCCAATTTCACCATATTATGTATTGTGGTATAAGGACTAATTAATGGAAGAATCTAAGCAATAAGCATGTGTCCAAAATTGAGGAGGAAGAGGGTCTAAATGGAATGAAAATATTGAATAATGGAGAGTCATGATTTTCATATAGCAACCATGTTTCAAGAACATGTCAACAAAATGCAGAGACACTTGTTCCTTATATGATGGCCATGATTATTCTACAGCAGACATTCAGAAATATTTTCTGGAATGTGTATTTTAAAAATTAGTTCTATTTTCCCTCTTGTATTGAAAAGCCTCAAGTTCTTTAACACTCAAGTCCTCATTAAACAATAAAATGTTATAATAATTATTATTTATATTGCAAGTTGTTGCACATATGGGAAGTGGCTTCACTCTTCTGACCTTAAACATTCTTACTGATTGCACCCAAGGTTCCTACTTCATTTTTAGGGAAAACCACTTCTTCATCCGGCTTCGGATCTGCTGGGTCTTTACACTGTAGATGATTGGATTCATCAGGGGTGGAAAGAGAATATAGATATTGCCCATAAGCACATGAACGGAAGGTGAGAGATGCTTTCCAAAGCGGTGCACCATGGTAAGGCCAATGATGGGGATGTAAAAAACCAGGACAGCACAGATGTGGGATATACAGGTCTGCAAGGACTTGAGCCTCTCCTCCCGGGATGCAATTGCCAGCACTGTATGCAAGATGAAAACATAGGAGATGAGAATGAGCACAGCATCCAACAACAAGGTACAAATCACCAGAGCCAGGGCATAGAAGCTATTGAAGCGGATGTCAGAGCAGGCAAGTCGGAGTAGGTCCTGGTGCAGGCAGAAAGAGTGGGAGAGGATATGGGGGCGGCAGTAATGGAAGAACTTCAGGCGAATGATGACAGGAAGAATGGACAATGCACTTCTCATCAAAATCGCCACCATGACATGAATGACTCTGTTGTTAGTCAGGATGGATGTGTATCGTAGAGGATTGCAGATTGCAATGAAGCGATCGAAGGCCATGGCCAGAAGGACTCCAGACTCTGTGCAGGAAAGTCCGTGGACAAAGTAAGTCTGTGAAATGCAGGCATCCAGACCAATCTCCTGGCTGAGCCCCCACAGGACCCCCAGCACCGTGTGCACTGTGGAAAGCCCTATGCACAGGTCAGTGAGGGCCAGCATGGCCAGGAAGTAGAACATAGGCTCATGCAAGCTCTGCTCTGTCCGGATCACATGCAGCACCAGGCAGTTTCCCAGGAAAACCACAGCATAGATAGAGGAGAAGGGAATTGAAAACCAGGGATAGTACTGGTCTAGGCCAGGGAATCCTGTGAGAATGAATACTGAGGTGTTGATAATGGAAGCAGAAGAAGCAGACATGATTATGTGAAGGTAATTTTCCAGAGAAGATTGATATTTACTGACCAGTTTTGTCCAATGATCTGCTGTGCTGAGAGTAGTGGAGTATGACACAGCTACTCACACTGTAGCACAGGTAAGGCACATTGTAGAATCCCATGAAAGCTCCACTCTACAGGAGAAGCCACAGCCTAGGATGATTTCCCAAGAAAGTTCCTTGATAGTTGGTCTCAGGTCATAGAAGCAAGTCAATGCCCTGACCATTTTGGGCAAATTAGATCATTAACTTCATTCTCTTTTAATCCTTCTGAGTCACTTGTAGGACACACAGCAGGTGACAGTAGCTAAAGTTCTTGAGGGGCATAGGGCTGTTCCTGCTGTGCTGCTCCCGAGGAAGGCCCCTGAACACTGTCTTCTTGCCAGTGACTGTGGCACCGGGAGCCAGAATGCTCAGATTTATGAGAAAGGAATGAACAGGATTGCGTGGGTCACGTGGACCCAGGCTCCTGGGAGGCCACCATTCCCATTTGGAGGCTGACGCAAGTGAGAGATCCCATCCAGTCACTCACTGCAGGGTAGTAGTTTGAGTCCCTGGGACTGAGAGGAATGGGTAAAAGGCCACATTGTCTAGGGACCACAGATCTTTTTAATTCTCGAGGGAGAGAGAATAACCGTGTTGACTAAAAATTTACTACCTACTCAGAAAAAAGCAAGAAGTAAATACCCAAAGGAAAAAATAGTACCAGAAGAATCTTTAGTCTTTATTTCAGTTTGAAATCAACCAAAATATTTACATAAGTTTTACATGAGGTTTATTCATTTTTTCCCTAAATTTCATTTTTATTGTTCACTGACTTCCTCAGTAAACATTTCTCCCTTTTCTGAGCCCCTGAAAAATTTGTCTCCTTTTGGAGAGGCATAATATGAAGAACCATATATAAAACATTTGGAAAAATACTGTAAAAATGACACAAAATATATTGACATTCACTTGAGTGTCAATAGTACAACGTTAATTATGCTCTCATGAGTGAAATAGTTAAAATATTTTCTTCTCTTTATTATCTGTATAATAAATCACCAGTGCTGTATAAAAAAGTTATAGATAACTGGGGTGCCTCAGTGCCTTAGTTGGTTAAGAAAATGACTCCTATTTCTGCTCAGGTCATGATCTCAGGGTCAAGAGATCAAGCCCTATGTGGGGACTCCATGCTAAGCAAGAAGTCTGCTTGAGATTCTCTCTCTCTCTCAGTGCACCTCCCCTACTTGCTTTCTCTCAAGTTTAATAAATAAATAAACAAACAAATAAATAAATAAAAGGAAAAAAAGGGGGGAAAAAAAAGAAAGAAATGGGGCACCTGGGTGGCTCAGTCAGTTAAACGTCTGACTTGGTTTTGGCTTAGGTCATGATCTCATGGGCTGTGGGATCGAGCCCTGTGTTGGGCTCTACACTTGGCAGGGAATCCACTTGAAGATTCTTTCCCTGCCCCAACTCATGCATGCTCATGTCTCTCTAAAATAAACAAATATATCTTTAAGAAATATATCTTTTATTTAAAAAAAAAAAACTTTTCTCCATTTCTCTATTTTGGTCACATTTTATTTTTTTTCTTTGAGATATTTTCAATAGTTTTATGGGAAAGTTTTAAGTACAAAGAACATTTTCATGAATGATTTAATGATGTTTTCTACCCAATGCCCTATCCTTCCTGAATTCTTTAGTGTGTGTTTTCTATAATCAAGGACATTCTCTTACATAACTATAAAATAATCATCATTATGAACTTAACTCGGACACATTACTATTATCAAATTTTCAGACCCCGGATAAACTTGCTTCCACTATGGGGTGCCTGAGTGGCTCAGTGAGTTAAGCCTCTGCCTTCAGCTCAGGTCATGATCTCAGGGTCCTGGGATCAAGCCCCACTTTTTTTTAGTATATGTGCTGCCGAAGTGAGCATGGGATCGAGCACGGGATCGAGCCCCTGTCAAATAAATAAATAAAATCTTTAAAAAAAAAAAAAAAGAAATACTTAGTAATGTACTATATCCCCATTTATTTAAAAAAAATTTCTCCAATTATACCATCAATGTAATTTATAGTAAACAGAAATACAGTTCAGAATCATGTATGTATTAGTATTCCTACTTTTTAAAATTTCTTCCCTGTGAAATGTCTTCAAATTTCCTTGATTTGTATAACTTACAAGTTTTTGAAAATTACACGTCAACTATTTTTTTAAGATTTTACTTACTTATTTATTTGACAGACAGAGATCACAAGTAGGCAGAGAGGCAGGCAGAGCGAGAGAGAGAAGCAGGCTTCCCGCTGAGCAGAAAGCCTGATGCAAGGCTTGATCCCAGGACCCTGGGATCATGACCTGAGCCAAAGGCAGAGGCTTTAACCCACTGAGCCACCCAGGTGCCCCACAAGTCAACTATCTTATAGAACACTTCTCATCTGAGTTTGTTTGATTCGGCCTCATGGTTAGATTCAGATTGTGCAGCAATGTAATGACAATGAGGTTCTATTCTTCTCATGTATATATATTCATGTCGTATGTAGTTTGAATCTGTCCAAATGCTCATGGTGATCAACATGAGCATTTGTTAAGGTTGGGTCTCCCAGGAATCATTACAGTAAAGTTGTATATTTTCCTTTGACTTTAAAAGTATTTTGCAAGAGAGTATTTGATGCTATGGAATTATTTTATTGTTTTTATCTTATTTGATAGGTAATTATAGTCACTATTATATTTTTAGTGTTCAATTTGCTCTAGATTTGGTCATTAAGAGGACCATAATTTGGCTTTTGCATCTTTTTGACATTTGTTTTACCACTTCTTTAATTTTTGGCATAATGGTATGCTCAGCATACTTTCCCTAGCTGGCCCTATCAGCATCTATTTTCCCAAAAAGCTAGGGGCCTTTTCATACAGATTACTATTTAGAAGCTTAAGATGTGGATGCTAGGTAAGTCATTTTTATAGGGGAAATGAGCTAGGATATTACATTCATATGTATTTCTCCGTATACATACATTGAAAATCTCAATGCACAGTCACAAGTCAATTACCTTTATTCATGGTTATAAAGTTGCCACAAACACGGAATCATTGAATACTGAACTATTACTGCTAGGAAAAATAAAAGGTAAGATTTCTACAAACCTTAGTCACATTAGTGAGTATAACAGAATTTTGCATTTAATAGCATTTAGCAGAAACCCCATCATGTTGTATAGATTCTCTTGCCAGTGTCACTATGAAACAAGTCAGTCTCATCAGCATTGAAAACCTGCTTATGCACAAAACTGTTTTCCTGTAACATTTAGCAGGTAATGAAAGTTTCTCCTGCTTCCTGATCTGTTGATTCTGTCCTGCCTGAAGTTTCACATTTTTCATGCCATATAGCCTTTTGAAACATGCAAACCAGCTAGTACTAGCTCAGTAAGGTTTACATTTTCCCAACTAATGTGTATGGTGACCCTAAATTTCTAAATCTCAGAAGGATGCCCACTATGCAGCTTTTGCCATCTGTCATCTCATGAATCCACAAGTGTAGCTGGTTTTCCATCTTTTCCATCTCTTTAACATGCACTAAAGACATTGTTTTAGCCCTTTCTGGGGAATTCTCCCCTGCAGATGAGAGAATTCTCTTTTTCTTTCCTTAGGAGTACCATATCATTGGTTTGTTCACATTGAACTCACATAAACTCACATACACCATTATTATAAATCATGCCTGAAGGAAGTTTATCTCATGCACACACATATTTTATCTATAAGGTATGTCAACAGCCTTCTTGCACTTAAGAATGCTGGAAAAACTTCAGCACTGTGCTTGGAGGCCATTTTAAATAGTGAAATAACTACCCAAATTACAAAAATTCTTAAAACATGGCACTAAATACACCAAGAACAGGGTGATGCATATAATCATTGAATCAATGTGTTGTATACCTGAAATTAATATTACATTGATTTTTGAAAGTTCTGTTGATGTATATGATTCACTGATTCATTACACAGCATTGCCAGTCTGCTGATGTTATCATCGAAGTCATTCTTTATTTCTGTTAAGGTGTTTTTTATTTCTAGCATTTTATTTTGATTTTTTTCATAGAATTTCCATCTCCTTGCTTACATTATCCATCTGTTATTGTACATTGTATATGTTTTCTATCCATGCCCTTACCATATTAATCATAGTGATTTTCAGTTCCTTCTTTATGAATGTGACTCGTATCTGAGTCTGGTTATGATGTCTGCTTTGTATCTTCATATTGTATCTTGGTTTCTTTTTAGCAGGCGGTTAGCAATAAGCTTTTGTTGAAGGATGGACAAAATACATCAATGATAGGTACTAAGATGCATAACCATTCAGTGTATGGTTTTATATTAAACTAGCTACAGGTTGGAACATTAAACATTTACTGGAGTCATACATGCTGAAGCTTTCAAATTCCTCTATTATTTTTGTCTCTACTTTTGTCTTTAGTTTTCCTAAGAATACCTTAAATAGAGTGTGCACCTTGCAACTTCTCAGCTATAACCCACTGTTGATATATCAAGCCTTGTTGATATTGTGGAAAGAAGTGAGAGAGGGAAAACATTCTTTTACCTTATGGCAAGTCTGTCTTTTGGTGGGCCTGAGTCTTTAGGTTATCATATTTACTTGTGTTAATTTGCTTTTCCCTCCCTTTTGGGTGAGATAGGAAGGCTACAGAGAGCCGGAGCCGGTGATTCCCTTTTTCCCTCTGCCTAAGATGGACACTAGCAAAGTCTCTTCTACTGGAAAGTAGGCCTTTCTCAGGGACACCACACTGGATGTGTTCCAAAATGGCTAATTGCAACTTCCCCCGCTACAGACACAAGATGATTTTTTTTTCCCTTGGCTTTTCACTGGAAGAATTTTGTGGGTTCTTTGAAGTAAAGTTCATAAAAGTACACTGCCATGTTATTAGAGTCTGCAGAACCCACTCCCTTTCATGTTAACCCATACTGAGCACCCTGAACTTCATCAACAGTGCTGATTAAGTATTTTATTTTATATAAGCATTTATATTTCCCTCGGCTTCTTTTGTCATTCTCTTTATTCGCCTTTCTTTTGTACTTCTAGACTATGGTTTGCCCTGTAACTTCAGTTCTCTGATCGGTTTGAAAAAAGAATGATTTTCAATTTGTTTAGTTTTTATTATTGTTGCTATAAAAATGGGAACTTCTGAGGCCTTTACATGTCAGAACAGAAACCAGAAGCATAACAGTTTGATTCTGAAATTTTAAAAAAATTCCATTATAATTGCACCCCCAAAATAAAATATTTGGCATTAAATCTAAAAAAAATGTTCAAAATGCTAGAATGAAAACCAAATAATAGTAATGGAAAGATCAAAGAATAGACTGATTTAAATATGTTCCATAGTAATGCATTGAAAGACATGCTGATTTTTCCCCAATTTTATTTTCTAGTTTAACACACTCTCAATCAACTTCTCCACAAGTTTTATGCACATATTTACAAATGTATCCCAATATTTATAGGTATGGGCAAAAGAATGGTGGTAGCCAGAACAAATTTAGAGAACCTTGCTGCATTTTAAGACTTTTCTTATAAAGCCACAATAATCAAGATAGGATGGTGTGGTGGAAGAAGGAAGACATAGATTAACACCAGACTAGAGAGGTCAGATACACCACATAAATGCATTCAAATGATTTTTGGTCGAAGTTCAAAGCCAAACCAATTGAGAAAGCGTAGCCAGAAAGGATGAATACCCAACTTTTGTATCAACATGGACAGGACTGGAGGAGATTATGCTGAGTGAAATAAGTCAAGCAGAGAGAGTCAGTTGTCATATAGTTTCACTTATTTGTGGAGCTTAACAAATAGCATGGAGGACATGAGGAGTTAGAGAGGAGAAGGGGGTTGGGGGAAATTGGAAAGGGAGGTGAACCATGAGAGACTATGGACTCTGAAAAACAAACTGAGAGGTTTGAAGTGGCGGGGGGTGGGAGGTCAGGGTACCAGGTGGTGGGTATTATAGAGGGCACGGATTGCATGGAGCACTGGGTGTGGTGAAAAAATAATGAATACTGTCTGAAAATAAATAAAAAATAAATTAAAAACAAGAAATAAGACACTTGATTTAAAAAAAAAAAAGTGTAGCCTTTTTCAAAATGAAAGTGCTGGAAGACAGAAACAAACTTGATACCATTTACAGAAACCAATTCAAAATGGATTATAGAACTAAAAGTACAATATAACACTTCTAGGAGCAAAGGAAGGAAGACTTGTGACCCTGGATTTGACACAGAGTTTGTAAACATAACATAACATATACCTTCAAAGAAAAAGATATATAAATTGGAGTTTGTCAACATGAAAAAAATTGCTTTGCAAAAGTCACTGTTAGGAGAAATAAAGGACAATTTGCAACCTGAAAATAACTATTTGCAAATCAAGTGTCTCCTAAGGGTTTTGTAATTTAAATGTGTAAAGAACTCTACAAACTCAATAAGAAAAGAACTTCATCACAAAAGAAAAATTATTTGAATAACCATTTCACCAAGACTTGTATATATAACAAATAAGCATGTAAAAAGATGCAAAAGAATCATAAGGGAAAGACAATTTAAAACCATAGTGATATATCACTACACATCTATTAATATAGCAAAGCAAAAGAAAACCAAAAAATCTGACCATACAAGGTATTGGCCTAGATGTGGAGGAACTGTAATTCTCATACACTGCTGGCCTGAATGTCAGATGGTAACTTGCCTTGGAAGACACATTGGCAAGTATTTTAGAAAGTTAAATAAATACGTACCATATGATTTAGCCATTCTCTTTCCAGCTATCACCTGAGATGAAGTATTGGTTTGGTTTAAATGACAGTTTAAAATGTCATTTATGTTATATAAAAAGATAAAAGGGATAAAAACACAGAGGACCAGATAAAGGAGGAATCTCATGCAGAATAATGAGGTACATAAAAATAAAGAAAAATATAATGAAGTACAACTAAAAAGGATAAATGATTTAGAGGGGGCTAAACAATGTGGAATATGTAAAAAAAAAAAAAAAAAGTTCTGATTTCTTAGTTTGTTAGGTTTCTCTCAACTAAATTGTAATGTTCTGCAAGTTAGTTTACTTTAACCAGTTTGTTTCCTCTGGGGTCTTATAGCCCCTTGGGAATAGTGACAGAAACATTTTTGGTACTCGAGAAGTATTAGCAATGCATTCCATATTTTACTGAGGATAATAACAGCCGTGGCTGTTACCTTCTTTGAGGAATGAACAAAGACTCCCAGAAGTCCAGCTCCAAATCCAAATCCCATTAGCATCATTATTTCTGCATAAAACCCCCCTAGTTTCTTGGCATACATAGCCACTGGTCCTGGAAAATCTCTGTCTAGACAATGGATTTTTACCTTAAAGAATACAGAAGCAGGTCTCTGTTTTTCTAAGTTTATGACACTTAAGGAAACTGTATTATATTTTAATTTATTTTCTTCTCAAAAGCTGACAAGTGTTACTAGAAATTAGAGGAGCATAAACTGATCTAACTTGTAACATCTCTCTAGAAATATTTTCAATCTTCTACTAATGTCTCGCATCTCTATCTTGAATGTCAGTAGTTCCAGATTTATTCTCACTGGTTTTCCTGGCCTTGAGGTTCACTATCTCTGGATCTCCATCCCTTTCTCCTCCATTTATGCGATGGTCTTCCTGGGAAACTGCATGGTGCTGCATGTGATCCGGACTGAGCCAAGCCTACACCAGCCCATGTTTTACCTCCTTGCCATGCTGGGCCTCACTGACCTGTGCATGGGACTGTCTACTATGTACACAGTGCTGGGGGTCCTGTGGGGGATCATTCATGAGATCAGCCTGGATTCCTGCATTGCCCAGTCCTACTTTATCCATGGTCTGTCCTTCGTGGAGTCCTCTGTCCTCCTTGCTATGGCTTTTGACCGATACATTGCCATTTGCAACCCGCTACGCTACTCTTCCATCCTAACTAATGACAAAATCATGAAAATTGCGGTGGCAATCTTATGCAGGAGTTCTTTACTCATACCTCCAGTCATCATTCGCCTGAAGTTCTTAAATTATTGCCGCCCCCACATCCTTTCTCACTCTTTCTGCCTGCACCAAGACTTAATTAGAATGGCCTGTTCAGACATCCGCTTCAACAGCATTTATGGTCTAGCCCTGGTAATCAGCAACCTATTGTTGGATGCAGTGCTCATACTTATCTCCTATATCATGATCTTGTATGCAGTCTTAGCTATTGCATCACGAGAGGAGAGAATCAAGTCCTTGCAGACCTGTGTATCTCACATCTGCGCTGTTTCAGTTTTCTATATCCCCATCATTGGTCTGACTATGGTGCACCGCTTTGGAAAACACCTCTCACCGTTGGTTCATGTCCTCATGGGCAACATCTATATCCTTTTCCCACCCTTGATGAACCCCATTATTTATAGTATCAAGACCCAACAAATACGAAGGAGAGTCCAGAGATTGTTTTATCTGAAAAGAATGTAAGTCTTGAGATCAAATGTGAATGTATTTGAAAGTCAACAAGTGGAGCTTAAAAGGGTAAGTCAGTAAATAGTTATAAATATATTTAATGATTTTTATTTGTATGTTTTTCATGTTATTCCCTCTCCATTTTTCCCCACAACCATAAGTCAGTGAAACTGATATGGGTTATATTGTGATCAATTTTATAAATAAGAAAATACATATATAATGGGCTGAGGATCCTATTAATGTATAAGGCACATTCACTATTAAAATGTATATCTTACCATGTTCAGCTGAGTGAAGGTATTTTGGGATCTACTCATTAAGGAAAAGATAAATTTTACTGATTAAAATCCTTTAATTAATTATTTAAGTGTCAGCAATGATCTTAGTCCATTTCTACTACCTTCGGTAGCATTCTTGTTTATTCAGCCATTCTCCCTGCTAACCACTCTATCATATGGTCGTGTAATGGAGTAAATATTATGAAGAAATTTGACTCTTCGGGCCGTTTAAAAAGTAGTGAGACAAACAATGAAAAACTAATCTTGATACCAAGTTACTCACCAGCCACTCAATCTTTCCCTATTCCCTTCCTTCGAGCAGTAATTGAACTAAAGATATTGACAAGCAGTAATTGCCAGGGTAGAATGAAACAGACCTTTGTGATCAGTTTGTTTACCCAAATAATACAAATAGCAACTACCATTTGAAAATAATTCCTAATCTCATTTAAATTTCCTAGCCCAGTTTAAAAAACAAAAAAAGGAGAGAGAAAGCATAAAATGTTACTATGGCCAAGTAATATAAATGTTTATTTTTTGAAAAAATAATCAATTAATTATTTTAGAGAGAGAGAGAGAAAGCAGGGAGGGGCAGAAGGAGAGAAAGAATCTCAGGTAAGCTCCATACACAGTGAAGGGCTCAACACAGGGCTTAATCTCATGACCCTTCGATCATGAACTGAGCTGGAATCAAGAGTCAGATGCTTAAACAACTGAGCCAGCCAGGTATTCCTCAGTTTGTTTCTAATTTATCTCCCCAGCAAGACTCCATGTAGGTATTATTTTTTTACATACATGGATAGTTTAAAACACATCAAGGTTAAATAATAAGTCAAATTTTGAGGAGGTAGAAAGTGATGGGATTTAGATATATTATTTGATAATTTTCTCCTGGATTCTTCTTAGAGAGGTATCCAAAATGTTGGATCTTAATCTACAAGCCCTGAAACCTGACCTATTTTCTCTTACTTCCCCAACTCTGGCATTTGTGTCTATGGCCCTTGGCTACAGAACCATTTTTCCCTAACCAAAGCAACTCCATTTTCAACTTCCCTAGGCAGCATTTGCCATGGTCTTTGTGTTCCCCACAATGCTGTGAAAAAATCCTATATTCACTGTTGTCTTTGTGAAATAGAAGGAAACCAGTTCTCTGACTGAACGTGCCACATGCCACATGGTCATTTTTACCCTAATGCTACTCTCTCATAAAGGCATGAGACAACTTGCTATGAAATCTCTTTTAGATATTTAAGCAGGAAATAAGATATTCATCCCCCCTCCCTTTTTCTTCCTGTTCAAAACTCATTGGGTTTCTATGCTTTTATTCCCTGACATTTTGAACAAGAGTCAGAGAGTGTGAAACTGAAACTAGAACCTTGAAGACTGTATCTTCCCTCTCCTTTCCATATATCTCTTTCTCATCTCATGCTGAAAGGGGTTCTCTTTTGTGTCTAAAGGAACTTCATCTGCATCTAAACCTCCTTCCTTTCTACCCTTATTCTAGCTGGTACCCTTTAACAGAGGTACTTAATGATAATAGACTTAGTGGAGGAAATGAAAACTCAATAGTTTTCAAAAAGCAGAATATCTTGGTATTTCATGTGTATGTATACATACACACACATACACGCACACACATATATACACATATATGGAATATATATGGAATTTAAATATCTTTATGAGATATAGATATATAGATATATTCTGATAGGTTAAACTAACTATTCATGGTACTATTTCTTAATTTTGGCTGCTTCTATTTATTATAAGGTAATGTTTATGTATTTTTGGCATAAGTTAAACTTTCTTTACTAAACTACATGTATATCAATTCCCAACCCCAATGTGTCCCTTTAAATGTGCAAGTAAATGGTTCTTCTAAAAATTTACACATTAGTAGAATTCTATATATTTTTCCAGAATTTTTGCGCAAATATGCATATATATGTGATTCCTTATATGAATATGTATGTGTGTGTACATCCATTTATTTGAGGTTACCTGATAAGTCCGTCCCATATTATGAACCTGTAATTTCTATTTAAAACATTTTTAGCTTAGGGACCCCTGGGTGCCTCAGTCAGTTAAAGATCTGACTTGGGCTCAGGACATGATCTCAGGGTCCTGCGTTGGAACCCCACTTTGGGCTCCTTGATCAGTGGGAAGTTTGCTTGGGCCTCTCCCTCTGCCCCTCCCCCCATGGGGGTTCTCTCTGTCTCTCTCTTTCAAATAAATAAAAAATCTTTAAAAAAAATAATTTAAGTTCTGGGTGTGGAACCGGCTTTGATTCTTTCTCTCCATTTCCTCTCTATCCTCCCCCTCCTTCTCTTTTAATAAAAAGTCCCCTGAAACAAACAAAAATCCCCCCAAATTTTAACTTATTTCCATATTACTGTTTTGTTGTAATTTTTTCTGTAATATTAATAATTACACTATATTTTAAGTAATGTATTTATCCTGTGCATTTATGTTATCAGCTTTCACCTTCATCAGCAATGGTATGAGCAAATAAGACACATTTGTAAATTTGCATGAGTACTTGTACAAGTGAATACATATTCATATTCATATTCAATACATATAAAGTTCCTTTATTATTTATTTTATTACATATTTATTTCATCTGACATCCCATTGTTGCTTTAATTCCCTGATAAATATCTTTTACTGTTACCAGTAGCAGTAATAATTATTGCTCTTATTGTGAAAAAAATACAGTTCATAGCATTCATGTAATGACTAGGATTGTTATAACTACTTTAATATTCATTTGAGGAGAAGATATGGATTTTTTGTCCATCCTAATGCTTTAACTAACATATATGATAATAATTCTTCAATTTCTATCTCTAACAAAATCTTTCTCCTGCCTTCATACCGAGAAATTAAAATGGTTTGATGCCCCCAGATTACCTAAGTCATTAGGAACTAGAGCGTATCATGCTTAGCGAAATAAGTCAAGCAGAGAAAGACAACTATCACATGATCTCCCTGATATGAGGAAGTGGTGATGCAACATGGGGGCTTAAGTGGGTAGGAGAAGATCAATGAAACAAGATGGGATTGGGAGGGAGAGAAACCATAAGTGACTCTTAATCTCACAAAACAAACTGAGGGTTGCTGGGGGGAGGAAGGGTTGGGAGAAGGGGGGTGGGGTTATTGACATTGGGGAGGGTATGTGCTTTGGTGAGTGCTGTGAAGTGTGTAAACCTGGTGATTCACAGACCTGTACCCCTGGGGATAAAAATATATGTTTATATATGATCTCCCTGATATGAGGAAGTGGTGATGCAACATGGGGGCTTAAGTGGGTAGGAGAAGAATCAATGAAACAAGATGGGATTGGGAGGGAGACAAACCATAAGTGACTCTTAATCTCACAAAACAAACTGAGGGTTGCTGGGGGGAGGGGGTTTGGGAGAACGGGGTGGGATTACGGACATTGGGGAGGGTATGTGCTTTGGTGAGTGCTGTGAAGTGTGTAAACCTGGTAATTCACAGACCTGTACCCCTGGGGATAAAAATATATGTTTATAAAAAATAAAAAATTAAAAAAAAATATATATGTTTATAAAAAATAAAAAATTAAAAAAAATACATGGAAAAAAGAAAAAAAGAAAGGAGCCTCCTTTTTCTATCCTGTCCAGTATTTGTGGGATGCAGATCAAATATACTACTGGTAATAATAGCAATAGGCAACATTCTTTGAATTTCACTGTGTTATACACTGCTTTTACAAGTTTTGTATAAATCATCTTATTTAATACTTTCAATAGCCTTATAAAATATGCAGTATTTCCTGCTCACTATAAAGATAAATATATAGAAACCCAGAAAGGGTAAATACTCTTTACCAAGGCAAGACATCTGGAATTCAAATCTTGAACTTGGAGCTCAAATGCTCACTACTAGATCACAATGCTAAACACATATTATTTTCTCTGAATTTCAAAGGTAATATAGGAAAATGGAAAGAGAACCTGTTAAGTTGATTTGGAATTCTGCTTTATCCATTCTTTTTTAGGGTGTGGGTTGTGTTTTCCTATTTTTCTGTGTCCATATGAAATTGAAGATAGTGACTGAGTTAATGTGCTTTAAGTCTGTTGTAACTAAACTCAAAATTTACAGAGTCTAAGGTGTCCCTAATCTGATACTGTCCTGAAAAAAATCAGCAATAAAATAAATGAATAAGTAAATAAGCTTTTAACATGATCTCAGAAATTCACTGTTACTATCTTTTCGTAATGCTGGCATCATATAAGATGTCTGATATAATTTGAGGGACTCTACAATTGGTGGAATTACATAGAAGAACGGGAAAATTAAATTGTATAGTTGACATCAGCATAATTTTTTGCTCACAGAAAAGATATGGATAAACTTCTCCTGAATTTGCTTAGTCTTAACTCCATAAATAATCGGGTTGAGAGTGGGTGGTACCACCACATAAAGATTGGCAAGGAGGATATGTACATGGAGTGGTATATTGTGGCCCCCAAATCGGTGAGCAAAGAATGAAAAAAAGGCCGGAGTATAGAACAGTAGGATAACACAGACATGGGAGCCGCAAGTACCCAGAGCCTTGAGTCGGGCATCTTGGGAAGGAATTCTAAACACAGTACGGAGTATAAGAGCATAGGAAATGATGATTAACACGACATCCAGGCATGTAGAAAATAGCGCTACAATCACACCATAGTATATGTTGACTTTGATGCTATCACAGGCAAGCCTGGCAATGCCCATATGTTCACAGTATGAGTGATGAATAATATTCTTCCCACAATAAGTAAGCCGATAAACCAGAAAAACCAAGGGGAGGCAGATAAAGAAACTCCTAATCACAGATGCAATACCCATTTTTCCAATGACTGAGGGGGTTAGAATATTAGTATATCGTAATGGATAACAGATGGCTACATAGCGGTCGAATGCCATGGCCAGCAATATGGCAGACTCTGCCACAAAGATGAAGTGTAGAAAAAACATCTGGGACACACAACAACCAAAAGAAATACCCCCATCTTGCAACCAGAAGATTGCTAACATCTTTGGTGTGGTGACTGTGGAGAGAAAGATATCTGCCAGGGCCAACATGGACAAGAAAAGGTACATGGGTTCATGAAGACTGTGTTCAGTAAATATCAGGAATAATAAGAGGGTGTTGCCTATGACAGCAACTATGTACATGGAACAGATGGGAATGGAAATCCATATGTGTGCATCTTCTAGTCCTGGGATACCAATCATGGTGTACCAAATATCTCTAAGGTTGGTGTGGTTTGAAGAGATTGCCATATTTTACTCCGTCTGCTGATACTGGACACTAGAATTGAAAAAGAGAAAGGGAGAGAGTGAAGAAGCAGAGTTATTTTATCAGGTTTCAGTATGAATCTTGGCACTGGAATAAAGTATTGCTTTAAAAAAGAATCAGTAATCAGTAATGATTCAAGGATGATCATTCAAGGATGATTCAGATAGGCTTCACTGATGTGAAAGTTACCATGACCATATAGAGCTGATGCTATGGTAATTCTAATGGTTATAACTACAATAATAACAAAAATTATGGGTTTATAATTTGGTCTAGACCCTATGGTTGATACATTATACTTATTGACTTAGCATTATACATGAAGTCTCTTAAATACTCTTGCACATCATGGTTTTCCTTCTCATTTGACTGTTTTTTTCCAATGATAATTCTCAGTTTCTTTCTGATTATTAATCACACACTCCAGAAATAAAGAGTTCAGGATACTAGTGTGGCATTTGGAAAATTCAACCACTAAGTCAGTAACAACCATTATTTCTGTAATTCAATATTAAGTCTTTCATCACCAAATAAAAATAACTTGGAGAAAAAGAGAAAGATATATCGAGATAGCCCTTGCTTTGTATACTGCTGTATTATCTTAACATGGTTTGTATTGGAATCATATTCTCTCTTTCCATAGTCCTAGTATGCATATGTTTCAGTTAAAACAATACTGTGCAAAGCAAGAGCTCCTATGACATCATTCTAGCTCAGCAGATAGTATCCTTTTACACACATTACATCCTCCTTCACTCTCTCTTGTCTACACTGCTTTTTTCCCTCCTATTTATTCCTTCCAGCTTGTGTTCAAATATGTGTCCTTTTCTTCCCCTCCTTTTTTTCTTTTCTGGTCAAACTTGAATTTTTACTGGAGAAAAGAAAAAGGCAACTCATAGGTAAGGAAAAAACAACAACGAAAAATGAGTTGCAAACTCATGCAAGAGTTATAAGTTAATGAATATTTCTTTAAGTTAATTCTGTGATTAATACTATGCTAAAGAAGGAATTGAATATAAACTACATATATCCTTTTAAATATGTATGGAATCAGAAGAGGCCCTGAATTGCTAAGGAAATGTTGAAAAAGAAAAACAAAACTGGTGGCATCACGTTACCTGATTTCAAGCTTTACTACAAAGCTGTGATCACCAAGACAGCATGGTACAGGCATAAAAAGAGACAAATAGACCAGTGGAACAGAGTAGAGAGCCCATATATGGACCCTCAAGTCTATGGTCAAATAATCTTTGACAAAGCAGGAAAAAATATACAATGGAAAAAAGATAGTCTCTTCAATAAATTGTGCTGGGAAAACTACACATATCCTTTATCTCAAGGATCTCTTACCCTTGTGAGGATCATGGGACATAGACAAAGGTAACCTCCAAAGCAGATCAGGATAAGAATGATGAGAGACATGAAGTTACATGTATAGAACACAGAAGAGACATTACCTTTAACTAGAGGGTGAGGCAAAGATTCACTGAAGTGTTGTCATTAGATCCGTTTATCAGAAAACCTTTAGGCTTCCAAGAGACTACCATTAGAAAAAAGAACCAAGACAAATAAAAACCTAAAATGAGGAATGCCTTAAATCATTGTAAAAGTCAATGTATTTTACTACATGTAAAAATACATGTAGTGTATCAAAGGCTTGCACACTTGAGAAACATGACTGGACAAGTAGATTGTGCCTTAAGGATTCATAGTTTTAAAAGTCAAGATAACAGCTTTGGGTTTAGTTCTTTATACTAAGAATTGATTTCTTATTCAACAATATTTCCTGAATATCTAATATTTTACCATAGTCCTAAGGAGAACATAATGGGATCAAAATTTAAGATTTACCTTTTCAGAGAAGTTTTTGCTGATGGGCAATATGCTTATTTTTTATTCTCTACTTCCCAGTAGCACACCAGTATAATTCCTAGTGGCAAGTTTTGTAGTATTTTTCACCACTCTGTCTGAAGTTCCATGATAGCTATATCTCCAAAATCTAATATATTTTTGTTGAGTAAATATGGTTTAAATAACAAAAAGATGGATGGAAGAGATGAAGGATAACTACCTCAGTTAATGTAGGAAGCTTTTGCAACAAATCAAGCAGAACTAAGAATTTGGCTTTAAGTGAAAAAATGTGTTTGAAAAAATAAAATGGAGAATTCCAAGTGATATGTTATATGAAGCAAAAATGAAAGGCAGTATAACATTTGAGACCTACTGTCTGGGAAATGTGATGCCACTAACCAACACAGAAAATAAAGTAGGAGATGCAAGACTCAGAGAAAGTTAAAGCAATTGTTTTGAAACTATTAATATATGATGTGTCTATGGAACCACTAAAGAAATAAATCTGGCAGACTATCAAACCTGCATAGTGCACTGCAAGAGAACTGGACTAGGCATGAGGCTCTGTCTGATCTGATGCCTCAGCTATCCCCTGAACCAACTGGGACCTTGGGGGAGGCATTTCACCCTTCCAAATTCTTTGCCCATATAATTTGGAACAACTAGCTCATAGCTACTTCTAGATACAAAAGACTAAAATCCAATCATGGAACTGGAGCTTAAAAATACATTGATACATATCAGGCTGTATGCTTCAGTTTGTACTCCCCACATTATTTATACTGTTTAACTAATGTTTGAGTATTTACCATGAGTTATATCCTGTGCTAACTACTTTCTATAATTAAATGTTCACAAAATGCCATTTAATTATAATAAGAACCCAACAGAATGGCTACGGGAATGGTGTCCACTTCACACTTTAGGAAACTATGACATAACTAGTTTGAATAATTTGCCCAACCTAGTATCTATCCAAGCAAAGATTCAAACTCAAATTCTTTTGCTTAAAAACCCCATGCTTTTTTTTTTTTTTTAAGATTTATTTATTTATCTATTTGACAGAGAGATAGAGATTGCAACTAGGCAGAGAGGCAGGCAGAGAGAGAGGAAAGCAAGTTCCCTGCTGAGCAGAGAGCCCAATGCGGGGCTCGATCCCAAGACCCTGAGATCATGGCCTGAGCTGAAGGCACAGGCTTAACCCACTGAGCCACCTAGGCGCCCCCTCCATGCTTATTTTAATACACTTTTTCATTTGCCACTAGTGAGCACTCCCTTCTTAAAACTTTCCTCTTCTTCACTTGTCTTGATCCCATCGTATTCTTGTCTGCCTAACAATTTTCACAATTCTGAGGATTTTTTTCCAATGTTATTTTTCTTATTCTTTCCAGTGGTGGTAGTGGTGATGATGACGATGATGGTTCATTGTCATTCCCCAATTGTTGTGTTGATGTGTGTTGAGAGTAGGATGTGAAATAAAAATATTAGATATTTACTAGTTTCTAGTGAAAAATATTAGACTTTCATTAATGGTGTGGGTAAAGTCTGACAACTGATTGCAAGCTATTGGGTGTGTGAAAGCTGAAAACAGCAGTGGTGAACAACTCTTGAGAAGACTGGCACTAAAGGAAAGGAAAACAGTTAACTGGAAGGATCAAAAGCTACTGGAAAGTGTTCTTTTGAACAAGAGCTGAACATGTCCATTGATGTCAGAGGAGTTTGGTAGCAAAAAGGAAGTTGAAGCAAGAAAATGAACAAATTCTGGGATCAAGGTCCCCTGATGACAAAAGATAATTCAACCATGTTATTATATGGGTGTTCTGCTTCTTCCACTGAAGCCAAAAGTAGTCAGAAAAGTATTTAGGGATATATGAAAGATTTTCACAAGACTCACATTCAATCCAGATATTTATAATAAAATAAAAGATAATGATTATTATAGTTATTGCCAAGCTCATGCGGGGGGAAAAAAAGAAATCTGGAAGAGAGGCTATTGAAAGAAAGGGGTATAGAGCAGAAAATAAGAATGAATAAACAATTGCTCAACAGTAGTAAAGGTTATTAAGGTAAGAAGAAAGAAAGATTTTGTAGGAGAGCTAAGGGTATCCTAGCAGAAAGAGAGGTTACACATGGCCAGAGGGGAAACTGACTTCTCACCAGGATAGTTCAACTTTCCGGGATCAAGCACAGTCAGACAGAGAGAGGGGATCTAATCACAGGAAGAGAATCAATGTCCAGCATTTGAAGGAAATGTTGGGTGGAAGGACAAATGGCTTATAAAGACTGATGAGATGTCATGGATCCCCAAAAGAAAGATCAGTTTTGGTCAGAGAGGGGATTGTTGCCTGCTTCAACTGATGCTAGTCAGTAAGAGATTCTGTTCTTGGTCTTTCGAACTTCTTACTTCTTGGAATCCAGGTAGGCAGTGATCTTATCCATTTATCTTTTTCTCTTGTGTGCACTCTACTCACTTTCCTTTCAGAAGTACTGAGGATACCACATCTTAAATGCACATATTGTGATGAGCACGGGGTGTTATACACAACTAATGAAACGTTGAACACTACATCAAAAACTAAAGATATATGTTGGCTAACTGAATATATTAAATGAGTATGCACTAATATATTAAAGTAAATCCCATAAAGCCACATAAATGAGCTGATTTTGAAAACCAGCTTAGATATCAACTCAACCGCAGTTCTTGATAAGCTGAGATGGCATAACCCTTATAGTCTGTGGTCAAGGCTCCCTTTCTCACAGTCAGTCATTTAATTCTGTTCTAGGAATCATCCAGAACCCCAGTATATTCTAATATAATTTACATCTTTTCCCTTTCTCTCTAACACTGCTTACCTCACTCAAAGCAACATTCTGCTGTAACTGCGGGAACACACGAACAAACTATGGCAGGAGAGGCCACAAACAATGAGCCAACTGATCTGAAAATCTGTTACTCTCTTAACAGAGATATCCAGAACTTTGCCAGACACTTGCAGTCCAATAGAGCTCATGGTTTATTTACTAAGAAGTAAGTTTCACTTAAATGCTCTCCTTTTTCTCCCTCTTTCTTCCCAACAATTTATATCTTTCTCATACCCTTGACCTCTGCATTATGTCCTATTTTATCACTTCCATTTTATTTCCCACCTTAATTCTTCCCTGCCCCAAATATATAGATAAGCCTCTCCCCCCCCAAAAAAAAAACAGTAAGTAGAAACTTTCATAACTGGCCACAACTGTTAGCCTTATGTCTCAGCTCCTTTTCTGCTTTGGATGAAATGAGGTGAACCTCTTCTGCACTAAATTGTTCCAAAAGAGTTTTAACCAGCAAGTTGAAAGTAAATAAAGAAAACCAAACAGACAGAAGTCTTCTGGAGAAGAACCTAAAATCATCATCACCATCATCATCATCATCATCATCATCATCATCATTATCATCATCATTATCATCTCAGGGATCTTTCTTCTCTTGTAAGAAATCTTATGTGACTGACTATAGTCAGGCAACAAAGCCCCAGATACTTTTCTTCTGCTGAGCCCATTTTTTAATTAACCCAACTTTCACATTATGAACTAATTCTTCCTCACAGAGATTGGCTGTGTCAATAGCCATCTACCATCTTTCAATTAACACTTCATTAACTTGAAAGAATATGGTCTGTCCAGGTAGCCAGATATTCATATTAATAACAAATATCATTTCACAGGCACTGGACTTGCCTCCACCACTCCCATGGATCTGCTTAAGCCATGACCCTGGGAAGGCATATATACATATATACATAGGCATATATAGCAGGAAAACAAAAAACAAAAAACACCTTACAAATCCTTTCCTCTGTACCAGGCGTATGCCTAATCTAAAACCTGAGATTCACAGGACACCTTCAGAACATAGCAGTCATTTATTGCCCAGTATGAAATACCAGGGGCTTATTACCTCCTGTGTTCAGCAACTGAACCAAGGCCCTGAAAGATAAGCTAGATGTTCTTCGTTGAGGTCTCAACATTGGCTCTGAGGCTGGTTTTATAGCTTTCTCTATCCCAGGAGACCTAAAACCCAGGAGAAATGGGGAATCTAATGAAGTGTATATGGTCTTCTGAGCCCTTGATTTTTAGTTAGGTCAAGAAAGAACCAATGATGGAGTAAGTAGGTAGGCTTGTAGGAAGAGGGAATTAATGGCAGCCCTATCAACAACAATGATCAACACCAAGAGTGCTCTGATAGATATGAACAAATCACAGAAATATGGGATGTTGTTGAGGTTTTCACTTATTCAATGTATGAGTTTTGGGGAGAGTGTGATTTCAGAGAAGAGGGTCTATTTTTTAGTGTCATGGAAATATGAAGCTTAGAATCTACTACCTCCTGAAAAATAGCATAATATCCACGGGGAGGAATAGAGAAATTTATCATGAAATATTTTTCCTGTACTAAATCTGTGTCAAACACAAATAATATAAAGTAATATAAAATGCTCAAAACCAGCTCACTGACTAGTAGAGAAAGGGAGATATACATGTTGGGGAAAAATGTCCTTTAAGACCAACCACTATTGCCATAAAACTTACCAAGTATAAAACATATTTCAGATGTAACAATTGGCGGGATGAGGATATTGAAGTACAAAAAGTCCACTCACTTGGTTTACCTGCACATATAGTAAGAAATCAAGCTGAAAATCAAATGCAGGTTCTATTTTGCCAAATCTCATGCTCTTCTTAGGCTACCCCCTTATTATTAATAAAACTTTAGAGTGATCAAGTAAAAGAAGAAATGCTTCTTTATCCGAAATAAAACCATTCATTAGAATCTAGGAAGTGTTCAGTGTAATTTATTTTTTGTATGTGAAATATTATGCAATAGTATATGACTGTATGGATTATACTTATACTATAGGGCAAGGATCCAACACCGCATTATGGACCCACCTAATCCAGAATGGTAAAATTACAAAGAAGGACCCCATGTTTCAGGATTTTTTAAAAATATTTTATTTATTTATTTGTTTGAGAGAGAGAGAGAGAGAAAGCATGAACAGGGGGAGAGAAAGAGGGCCAAGCGGACTCCTTGCTGAGTGGGGAGCCTGATGCAGGGCTCAATCCCAAGACAGAAAAACCCCATTTTTAAAAGAGGATAAATCAATATGAAAATTGATCTATCTGTATACCTGTGTAGCTATATGACACTGTATAGCATCAATCAGGTGTAATCAGACAAAGATTGTCTCTGCCCTGTACAATAACTCTACCCCTATCCTTTCTGATGCCCTCATGAAGTTTGTTCAGGAATCAGTACACTCCAGCAGCACAGTGGATGCTGTACACTTCTTCTGTATAGTAAGGCCAAGTACACTGGTACAATATGCTTAGTTCATGCCCTGCAGAAATGAGATAAGAGTGTTGAGAAGCCTGATTAAGGTCTGATTGGGGATAGAGAAAGCTCTGAATCTCTTTTGCTTCACATTCTTGACAAATGCAGGTTTCCCCCTATTTAAAAGTGAAAGCATTCCTAGGAAAACTTTTGGAAGCCAAGATGGTGTAAAGTGAAAAAGCAATTAATTTTATATGAAAAAAAGTTAGCATTTCCAGATTCAAAACATAATGCCTCTTAAGCTTTTCTGATTCCTTAGGACACATCTTGTTAAAGATGCACAAAATAAATGGAGATAAAGAACAGATGCTCACAGACATGGTTCAGAGCCATGAGGGCTTGATGTTGAGATGCTGAGTGCGGCTACTGGAGAAGGATTGTGGTTCCTGGGGAAGAAGCCTGGTGGTGCACCACTCTGGCTGCTCAGGATCTGAACGGCCTCTGTAAGGACTTGGCTCCCTGCAGCACAAGCATGGAATTCTAGTTTCGCCTTTTGCCTTTTCAGACAGTGAAAGCTGTCTTAGGATTTCTTTTGTTTAGCAAAAACAGGTACTAATAGAGGTCTTTCATGAAGGCAAAGTACTGTTTAAACATTTTAAACATTCATTGCTCTTCACAAGTGTGTCTTAATCCCCAGAAATATGGTGCCATGGTCGTCATAAAACTGCTTTCAGTGTTACAAAATCAGATGTCTTGTATTATTTCTTATTCTGTCCACCCACCTAATCTCACCCTTCTTAAAAGTTTTCTTTCAATGACTAAGTATTATTGGTCTTTCTTTTTTTTTTCATTTCATCTAGATTTTGAAATTTATTGTCATTCAGCTATTGTTGATTTTTTTTCTCTTTGTTATGATTTTCTTTTTTTTTAATTTTTTTTTCAGCATAACAGTGTGCATTATTTTTGCACCACACCCAGTGATCCATGCAATACTTGCTCTCCCTAATACCCACCACCTGGTACCCCACCTCCCACCCCTTACCCCTTCAAAGGCATCAGGTTGTTTTTCAGAGTCCATAGTCTCTCATGGTTCACCTCCCCTTCCAATTTCCCTCAACTCCCTTCTCTTCTCCATCTCCCCATGTCCTCCATGTTATTTGTTATGCTCCACAAATAAGTGAAATCATATGATAATTGGCTCTCTCTGCTTGATTTATTTCACTCAGCATAATTTCTTCCAGTCCCATCCATGTTGCTACAAAAGTTGGGTATTTATCCTTTCTGATGGAAGCATAATACTCCATAGTGTATATGGACCACCCCTTCCTTATCCATTTGTCCGTTGAAGAGCATCTTGGTTCTTTCCATAGTTTGGCGTCCGTGGCCATTGCTGCTATAAACATTGGGGTACAGATGGCCCTTCTTTTCACTCGATCTGTATCTTTGGAGTAAATACCCAGTAGTGCAATTTCAGGGTCATAGGAAAGCTCTGTTTTTAATTTCTTGAGGAATCTCCACACTGTTCTCCAAAGTGGCTGCACCAACTTGCATTCCCACCAACAGTGTAAGAGGGTTTCCCTTTCTCCACATCCTCTCCAAAACAAGTTGTTTCCTGTCTTGCTAATTTTGGCCATTCTTCCTGGTGTAAGGTGATATCTCAATGTGGTTTTAATTTGAATCTCCCTGTTGGCTAGTGATGATGAACATTTTTTCATGTGTCTAATAGCCATTCATTGGAGAAGTGTCTGTTCATATCTTCTGCCCATTTTTTGATATGATTGTCAGTTTTGTGTGTGTTGAGTTTGAGGAGTTTTTATAGATCCTGGATATCAACCTTTTGTCTCTACTGTCATTTGCAAATATCTTCTCCCATTCCGTGGGTCACCTCTTTGTTTCGTTGACTGTTTTTTTTTTTTTTTTTTTTTTTTTCTGTGCAGAAGCTTTTGATCTTGATGAAGTCCCAAAAGTTTATTTTCACTTTTGTTTTCTTTGCCTTTGGAGACATACCTTGAAAGAAGTTTCTGTGGCTGATATCAAAGAGGTTACTGCCTATGTTCTCCTCTAGGATTCTGATGGATTCCTGTCTCAGTTGAGGGCTTTTATCCATTTCGAATTTATCTTTGTGTACGGGGTAAGAGAATGGTCGAGTTTCATTCTTCTACATATAACTGCTCAGTTTTCCCAGCGCCATTTATTGAAGAAACTATCTTTTTTCCATTGTATATTTTCCCCTGTTTTGTCGAAGATTCTTTGACCATAGAGTTGAGGGTCCATACCTGGGCTCTCTACTCTGTTCCACCAGTCTATGTGTCTGTTTTTATGCCAGTACCATGCTGTCTTGGTGATCACAGCTTTGTAGTAAACAAATTTTAGGATTATTTGCTCCAGCTCTTTGAAGAATACTGGTGGAATTTTGATCGGAATGGCATTAAAAGTATAAATTGCTCTAGACAGTGTAGACATTTTAGCAATGTTTATTCTTCCAATCCAAAAGCATGGAATGATCTTCCATCTTTTTGTTGTCTTCTTCAATTTCGTTCATGAGTCTTCTGTAGTTCCTCAAGAACGGATCCTTTACCTCTTTGGTTAGGTTTATTCCCAGGTATCTTATGGTTCTTGGTGCTATAGTAAATGGAATTGATTCTCTAATTTCCCTTTCTGTATTTTCATTGTTAGTGTTTAAGAAAGCCACTGATGTCTGTACATTGACTTTGTATCCTGCCACATTACTGAATTGCTGTATAAGTTATAGTAGTTTGGGGGTGGAATCTTTTGGGCTTTCCATATAAAGAATCATGTCATCTGCGAAGAGACAGAGTTTGACTTCTTTGTTGCAAATTTGGATACCTTTTATTTCTCTTCGTTTTCTGATTGCTGTTGCTAAGACTTCTAATACTATGTTGAACAAGAATGGTGAGGGTGGGCATCCTTGTCGTGTTCCTGATCTCAACAGGAAGGCTGCAAACTTTTTCCCATTGAGGATGATATTTGCTGTGGGCCTTTCATAGATAGATTTTATGAAGTTCATGAATGTTCCCTTTATACCTATACTTGGAAGTGTTTTAATCAGGAATGGATGCTGGATTTTGTCAAGTGCTTTTTCTGCATCAATTGAGAGGACCATGTGGTTCTTCCCTCTTCTTTTACTGATTTCTTCTATCACATTGATTGATTTGTGAATGTTGAACTATGCTTGTAACCCAGGGATGAATCCCACCTGGTCATGGTGGATAATCTTTTTAATGTGCTGTTGGATCCTGTTTGCTAGGATCTTGTTGAGAATCTTAGCATCCATATTCATTAGTGACATTCGTCTGAAATTCTCCTTTTGGTAGGGTCTTTAATTTGTTTGGGGATCAGGGTAATGCTGGCTTTATAAAAAGAGTCTGAAAGTTTTCCTTCTGCTTCAATTTTTTGAAACAGCTTCAAGAGAATAGGTGTTATTTCTTCCTTGAAAGTCTGGTAGAATTCCCTGAGAGAATCCGTCAGGTCCTGGGATCTTGCTTTTTGGGAGGTTTTTGATCACTGCTTCAATTTTGTTACTAGATATCGGTCTATTCAGGTTGTCAGTTTCTTCCTGGTTCAATTTTGGGAGTTTATAGTTTTCCAGGAATGCATCCATTTAATCTAGGTTGCTTAGCTTGTTGGCATTTAGCTGTTGATAATAACTTCTGATGATTGTTTCTACTTCCTTGGTATTAGTTGTGAGCTCTCCCTTTTCATTCATAATTTTATTAATTTGGGCTTTCTCTTTTTTCTTTTGGATTAGTGTGGCCAATGGTTTATCGATCTTATTGGTTCTTTCAAAAACCAGCTTCTACTTTCATTGATATTTTCTACTGTATCTCTTGTTTCTACCTAATTGATCTCTGCTCTAATCTTGATGATTTCCCTTCTTATGTGTGGAGTTGTTTTAATTTGTTGTTGATTCTCCAGTTCTTTAAGGTGTAGAGATAGCTGCTGTGTTCTGGATTTTTCAATGTTTTGAGGGTGGCTTGGATGGCTATGTATTTCCCCCTTAGGACCGTCTTTGCTGTATCCCATAGTTTTGGACTGAAGTGTCTTCATTCTCGTTGGTTTCCATGAATTGTTTCAGTTCTTCTTTGATCTCCTGGTTGATCCAAGCATTCTTAAGCAAGGTGGTCTTTAGCTTCCAGGTGTTTGAGTTCCTTTGGAACTTTTCCTTGTGATTGAGCTCCAGTTTCAAAGCATTGTGATCTGAGAATATGCAGGGAATAATCTCAGTCTTTTGGTATCAATTGAGTCCTGCTTTATGACCCAGTATGTGGTCTATTTTGGAGAAGGCTCCATGTACACTTGAGAAGAATGAGTATTCTGCTGTTTGAGAGTGGAATGTTCTGTATAAATCTATGAGGTCCATCTGGTCCAATGTGTCATTCAATGCTTTTGTTTCTTTATTAATTTTCTGCTTCAATGATCTGTCTATTACTGAGAGAGGTGTGTTAAGATCTCCTACTATTAATGTATTCATATCAATATGACTCTTTATCTTGATTAACAGTTTTCTTATGTAATTGGCTGCTCCCATATTGGGGGCATAGATATTTACAATTGTTAGATCATCTTGGTGGATAGTTCCTTTAAGAATAATGTAGTGTCTTTCTGTATCTTTACTACAGTCTTTAGTTTAAAATATAATTTATCTGATATGAGAATCGCTACCCTGGCCTTCTTTTGAGGCCCACTGGTGTGAAAGATTCTTCTCCATCCCTTCACTTTGAGTCTGGGTGTATCTTTAGGTTCAAAATGGGTCTCTTGTAGACAACATATGGATAGGTCCTGTCATTTTATCCAATCTGCAACCCTGTGTCATTTTATGGACGCATTTAGGCCTTTCACATTGAGAGTGATTATTGATAAATATATTTTTATTGATATTGTGTTACCTTTGAAGTCTTTCTTTCTGTATATTTTCTCTATACTTCTGTTCAATTATATTTTTAGGATTTTTTTACCTTTTACAGAATCCCCCTTAATATTTCCTGCAGTGTCAGCTTGGTGGTTGCATAGTCTTTTAAGCCTTGCTGGTTTGGAAACTCTTATCTCTCCATCCATTTTGAATGTCAGTCTTGCTGGATAAAGTATTTTTGACTGCATATTCTTCTCATTTAGTGCCCTGAATATATCTTGCCAGCCCTTTCTGGCTTGCCAGGTCTCTGTGGATAGGTCTGATATTATTCTGATAGGCTTTCCTCTGCATGTAAGGAGTTTCTTTGTCCTAGCTGCTTTCAAAAGGGTCTGCCTACAATTATAATTTTTCATTCTTACTATTAGGTGTCTTGAGGACTTTTGAGAATCTATAATCTTGGGGGGAAACCGCTCTGCTGCTAGTACATGAACACTGGTTCTATTCACGAGATTGGGAAAATTTTCATGGACAACTTGTTCCACTATATCTTCTAGACTTCTTTCTTTCTCCTCAACTTCAGGGATTCCAATAATTCTGATGTTGGAACGTTTCATGGCATCATTTATTTCCCTGATTCTGTTTTCATGGATTCTAAGCTGTTTGTTCCAGGCTTCCTCCTGGACCTTTCTCTCTATCTGTTTGTCCTCCAGATCACTAACTCTATCTTCTGTCTCAGTTACCCTAGCTTTGAGAGAATTTAGATTAGATTGGAACTCATTGAGAGCATTTTGAACATCATTCCTGGTGGCTTTCAGTTCTGCCCTAATCAATTCCATTTTGTCATCCATGGCTTTCTCCAACCTAGCTATTGCTTGGATAATTGTTAGCCTGAATTCTCTTTCCGACATATTGTCTATGTTGGTAGCCATTAGCTCTGTTGCAGAAGGTCCATCCTCTGTATTTTTCTTCTATTGGGCATTTCTCCTCCTAGTCATTTTGGTGAGAGATGACTGAATGGAAGTAGCTGGATGTATCAACTGTGGTGCAGTGAAGGGGCACCCGGGAACGCTTCTGAGCAATCAGGATTCCCCACCCAAATGAGAGAAAAAAGAAAAGAAAAAGAAAAAGAGAGACAGAGAGAGAGATACAGGAACAAAAGGGAAGATAAAAGAGAAGGCTCGGCCCAAATGGGCCCCAAAGTAAGATTTATGAAGTATACAAACAAAAACAGACAAACAAAAAGACTGATAAAAGTATATGACAAGAGAAAAAAAATATATATATATAAAAGCAAAAAAAGGAAGAACCTTGTCAAAAAGAACTCCAAGTATAAGATTTATATACTATCAGGACAAACACAAATACACAGAAACACTGGCAAAAACAAAAAAGATGGGAGATTGGTTATAAATTCTCAGTGTGGGCGAGGAAGGTTATTTTGATTCTTCCTGGATGTATCTTGATATGTTTGTTAAAGGACTCAACTTTCCTAAGATAAAGGAGGATTAAAAACTGGTTTACCTATAAGGGTAGCATTGATTGGGGGAAGGGGATTACCTTGAAGTTTAACTCTATATGAATATTAGAAAATAAAGATAAAAAGAATAAACTAGACTAAACTAAACTAAAATTTAAAAAAATTTAAAAAATAGAAAAGCAGAAGAAAAACACAGGTGTATGAATCAAAAAGTTCAAGTTAGAAGGTTATTATGAAATTTGATGTACTGGACATCTCACTGTGATGGTAAATAGGTTAAGAAATTATCTATTTATCTATCTATCTATCTATCTATCTATAATGAATCAGAATAGTGGGAACGAGTTAAAAATAAAAGTTGTATCTATGAAGTAGTGGTGGTTGTTTTCTTGTCATCTTTTATTTATTTATTTTTTTTCTTTCCTGGTTGGTTTTTCTGGGCGAGGGGTCTGCCATGTGGGTTTTCAGTCAATGATGTTTCCTGAGTTAAGTTCTCCCACCCCCCTCAATGGGGTGGGCTCTGAGGAAACCGTTTTTTTTTTCAGGCTTTTGTTCTCCAGAGGTTTTTATGTTTGTTCATTTGTTTTCTCTCACCTTGACAGCTTTTGATGGTTTTTGGAGGTTTCGAGGAAAGCAAACTGCACTCTGACCTCCCTCAAAAGCCTCAGTCTGCTCCCCTATAGGAGCTGCAGAGCCCATAAGGTCCCCCACGGCTGCTGGCTGAGCAGGCTCCAAGTCGCAGTCCCTGGGGATGCAGAATCTCCTGCTTGTACCCAAAACCATGGCAGCAGCAGCTGTATGGGCAGCTCCAGACTGCCAGAGAGGTTCCAAGCAGCGATCGCAGACAGATTTTCCTGATGGCCTGGGCTGGGATTGCCTGGTCTTTCCAGGTCCGAGAGCACCGGGCTGGTGCGCACCTCTCCCAGGGGAGGGTGTGGGGCACACACATCTCAGGCTCTGATAGCATGGTGTGGTGTTCTGCCATCTGGCAAGGCTCCCAGCCCCTCACAGGATCTGGACCCCATGCATTCTCGGGCACGCTGGTGGCTTAGGGACCAAGACCTGGTTTCTCCACTGCACTCTCTATGGCTCAGTGTCAGGGGCAGCTGTCCTGGGTCCAGGGACTTAAGCCCCTATCTCTAACTGCCCCGATTCCCATAATTTCCCCCCAAGATTCTTTGCTCTTTTTGAATGCTTTCAACCAGACTCCAAATTGATGCTAGTCCCCAGAGGCAGGGCCCTCTCATATTGGGGTATTACTTTCCAGTCTGTCACCTCTGGTGGCTCCCTCCCCCCTTTGTTTATCTTCCAATATCAGTCTGATGTTTCCACTCCACTTTACCTGCCCACTGGCATCTTCTGCCTCTGTAGAGATCCAGACATGTATAATTCTGACCTCTGGCTGATTTCATGGGTGATTGGAGTTCTTTGGTAGGTTATCAGCTCACTTTAGGGTTCAGGTTGAAATGACACCTCCTCCTACTTCCCTGCCCTCTTGTCTCCTCCAGTATTATTGGTCTTTCAACAATATTGTTCCCAATAGTCAGGAATATTTTCCTTAAAATGATTTCTAAGGCATTTTCCACTTTGCTGTGTTTCTTACATGGAGGGACTTCTGTTCTAAGATCAGTTCCTTCACCCTCTTCACCATACTTAGTCCTTGAAGGATTTTCTTGCCTTCTAATGCAATTTCAACCCTTTACAAGCTATTAGTTCTGTGTTAATGGTGGGTAAATTTAATTCCAGCAGTGATATCTTTTATAGGATTAAGTCTTATATGTTTCTCAGTCTATAATAGTCTATAAGACTTGTAAGTCTTATATGTCACCTCAACTCAGCATGCTACTCCATCTACTCTGAGTCTGCTCTTCCTTTATGGACTCTTTTACTATCCTCACACGATGTGTATGTATATGTATACACCTCTGCACACACCCATAGTCACTCAAGATAATTCTTACTACTTATTTCTTTGTCTGATACATTATTCTCATTCTGAATGCATTTGACATCTGATGACTCTTATAGCTATACTCCAACCAAAGTCTTTCCTAAGCTAAATACAGTTACCAAATATACTTCTCCATTTATCTTCTTATATATACTATATATATATATATATATATATATATATATGCCATGTGGATATTTAATTTTTGATACATACAATAGAGTTATAACAACTGTTGTAATGCCCTTGACTGCTACTTCAAAAGAATCTATGTCAGTTCTGGATCAATTTCTATTGAATTGATTTTTTTTTTTCTCTTTCTTGTGAGTCCTGCTTTTTTGTATGCATGTTTTGATTGAGTGCCAGACATTGTGAATTTTATTTGTTGGGTGTAAGAGTAGGATTTATAATTACTAAAAAATTATATAAAATTTGTGTTACTAAAAGTTATTTATATACCTATAAATATTCTTAAGCTTTGCTCTGATATGATTTTTAAATTATCTGGAAATAGTTTGATCCTTAAATTTTTGTGCTTAAGATTTATGAAGCATGAACAGACAGTATATAACCTAGAATTAATTATTATCTACTCCCCACTAATGGATCATTATTTTTCTAAATTTCCTGCCCTGTGGAATATGAGTCCTTCCAGTGTGGTTGAGGAGAGGCACTTATTCAGGCCATGTGTGAGCATTAAACTTATTTCATTTTTCTTTTAGAGGGTTGTTTCTATGGTCTCAGTTAGCTTTTCTACACATATGCATCAATTAGTACTCTAAAAAAATATTTGAGAGGACCCTGCAGATCTTCAAGACTCTGTCTTTGTGTAGTTCTCTCTTCTTTTTGGTTACTCTGTCTTATGAACTCTTAAAAATTTGTCTCTTGGATTCTCAGCAACAGTTCCTCAACTCAGGAAATTCACAGGCTCTGTCTGGTTTTCTTCCTGGAAACTCTTTCAAATCAGTGAGTTGAGGATTTATTGTATATTTTAGGATTTATTTTGTATGTTTCCCTGACTCTCCAAGATTATAGCCCTTTGTTACCAGAGATTCATTGTCTTAAAAACTATTGCTTCATACCCTTTGCCTAATTATTTTGGTTGTTTGAGATTGGAAGATGATTCAATCTCTCTTACTCCATTCTGGCCCAAAATGGAAGCCCTCATCACTAACTATTCTTCATTGATCAAGGATATATTGAATACCTCTACACACTGGGTACCATTCTAGTCATTGTGAATGAAGTAGGAAATAAAGACTATAAATTTGAAAGGAGAGGAAAATGTTACAACCACAGAAAAGACATAGTGAACCTTAAAAAGAGAAAATGACTTAAAACTAACAGCCTTACAGGAAGAAAAGGGGGAAGACCCAAAACTTTTAATAATACTATACTAACTCACACTAACATAAGTGATTAAAACAAAACAAAACAAAACAAAAACAAAAACAACACTGTAGCATTACAATGTTGAGAAAGAATATAATCATGGACATTTACAATAATGATATTGAAAGAGTGTCCAACCCTCAACTTCCCCCCACCAAAATAGTAAAAAATTATGGTTCAAAATGATTCACTTCAAAAAATGATCTAAACTAAGTCTGGATACAAAAGGTCATCTATCAGGAAAAATCATTTCTTATAGAAAGAGCTTATTGCATGTTTGTGGTGAATAGCAGAGATAAAACTGGTTTCATGCTGGAATGTGTGCTTAATTACAGGGACTCTGGAGCATTGAGAAAAGCAGGCATGGTACATCATTGCTTCCAGGTGATTTGTTTTTTATTACATTTCATGTGTAGCGCATTGAAATGACTGTCTCTTGAGGATATTTTGATTATCTCCCTCTGGCACCTTACATCTCAGATCTTCTACTTGTGACATTAAATAACTCCAGTATTTGGCAAATACACGTATCAGAGTCTTCTAACATCTTCTGAAAAACCATTCTCTGTGCCAAGGAAGGCGAGTCTCAGAGGAGAATTATACTGCTCAGCTTACATTCTCAGTCCATGTGAAGATGCAGGCTGCATGGTGAGGAGTTTGTACCACACATAAAAAGAACTGTTGAATGTATGTTCTTTAAGAGAAAAGAGATGAGGGACACCTGGCTGGCTCAGTCGAGGAGCATGAGACTCTTGATCTCTGGGTTATGAGTTTGAGCCCCATGTGGCATGTAGAGATTATTTAAATAAATAAAACTTTAAAAAGAGAAGAACAAAGATGAGGAACTGGCTTTAGGAGTTGCTTCATCAAAGTTTCCCATAGATTCAAAATGAAAGTCATGGAAGCTCAGTGCCTTTAGAAAGGAAATCAGAAGGAAAGGTTGGGAAAAGATGAGAGTAGTCACCTAATTGAGGATTAAGGAGCTAAGAATTGTGTTATGGAGTTCAAGGTTAACAAATGGGGATTCAGAGTATATAAGTGAGAGACCAATGTTTGGTTTGGGGCTCTGGGGGGAAGGCCAGAGAAGTGATACATCTTAAAGGAACTTTTAGAAGGTTGAAGGTGGGGCATATATATAATTGATAATTAAATGTCTTTGGCTCTCTAGAAATAACCTGCAGGATATCTTTCTGGTTAGAATGGGCAATCTACCACAGTTGAATGGAACTCTAGCACAAGGATAACTGGAAATTGAGCAGGCTGATAAATACCAGAGTGAATATTCTCCATCTGATTCTCACCTGTCTTGCTACTCTTCAGTTCTAAATGAGACTTTATGAGGAGTATGACTCCCAGAACATTTTGTACAGCAGAATTTAAAAGGGAGCATGAATTCCTGGTGAGTTTTTAATCTTCACTAGGGATTAACACATTTATGTTACAGTAAGAATCTTTAAACAAGTAATTTATTTGTTTAAACAAAGCTTACTATGATCCTTCTATGTCTAAAGAGTATTGGGCTCTCCTTACTCCTATATGTGAAGGGTGCAGTTCTAATCTTAAAGGTGTTTAAAATCAAATTCTATAAGGAAAATTCAGTTGGAAGACAATATAAAATCATATGATATAAATGTCAGCCACTGGGAGAAAAATACATTCTGTAAGACTGTAATGGCTTGAGGAATTCTTGTAATATGAAATAGTCATGAGAAAACTTTATAGGGGCATGTGAGTGGCTCAGTTGGTTAAGCATCTGTTTTTGGCTGAGGTCACAATACAGGGTCCTGGGATCCTAGGGTCCCATGCTCAGCAGGGACCCATGCTCAGATCTCCCTCTGCCCCTCCCCCTGGTCATGCTTGTGTACTCTCTTTCTTTTAAATAAATAAATAAATATTTTTTTAAAAAGAGAAGAATATTTTATATATTGTTGGATATAGACTGGCTTTTAATCAATGAATTTAATTACCATCAGTGGAGGTAAAGCAAGATCAGATTTGAGATCCTATCAGAAAGTGTACAGATATTGTGATGTTGAAATGAGTGAGTCATATGTGGTAGAATTAATCCACCAATCTGACTAGAGTGGAGAGTGACAAGAAAAAAAAAAATTAGTTGAAATAAAAGACGTTCTCATGGAACAGGGTAGAAATAAGGACACTAGAAGTATTAAAACTGAAATAGCCACCAATAGGACTAAGTATATACTTGAGTTTTACACTGGTGGTGCAGTCATGTTGATGGTGGCATGGATGCTGGTGCCGGTAATGCTAGAGGCTCAGTGCCAAAATCAGAAGGGAAAAATGTGTATAAAGGAGAAGGGAGTGAATTCCAAGATATTCTGCAGCATAAAGCAAATGGAGTAAAGACGGTTAATACATGTGTGTATGACCCTGTAGTGTATGTATTTATGTATGTTTAAATGAGGTCCATTGTGTAAGTCAAAAGTTTATGTCCCAGGCCTCGGTTTGGTGTGATGCAATGTGTAGAGCTACTGTGAGATTGTGGTGTCTTCAGACGTCCTTTCTATTATGAACTATGAGTTTTCCCCTCCTCTTCCACCTCTTTCTCCTTCTCTTTCTTGACTCATGTCAAAGAAGACTCAGATATTTCATATGTACAGATGAAAAAATATGTATAAAGCTTAGTATTCTAATCTCCAAAGAAGTCTGTCTCCGTATTAACGTCTCTCCTTATGAGGGATTGACTCACTCCTTCAGCTAAAAAGACATGCTTTTTACTTGGCATTCTATGAAAGAATGTAGTAGGGTATAGTAGACATTCACTGCCAAGAATATGAGAATAAGGGATTGAACAAACATAGGTCTATATATCAACACATGGAAATGTATGTATTGTGATTCATCTGAGATCCGCTCTTCAAAAATATATTTGCTTCTTTAAAAAGATAACTTTGCTTATGTTGCCATGTTTTTAAACAGCATAGTACTAATTTTGGCTGAGGGTAAATAAAGCCTGGTCTCTTATCCCAATCCTCCCTGTCTCTAGCTTTCTTCCTGAAAAGGAATCCATTAATCTCCATTTAGTTTCTCTTCTGCTGTTTTAATTTTTTTTTTAAAGATTTTATGTATTTATTTGTGAGAGAGAGAGAGTGAGAACGAGCACAGGCAGACAGAGTGGAAGGCAGAGTCAGAGGGAGAATCAGGCTCCCTGCGGAGCAAGGAGCCCGATATGGGACTCGATCCCAGGACGCTGGGATCATGACCTGAGCCGAAGGCAGCTGCTTAACCAACTGAGCTACCCAGGCATCCCAGCTGTTTTAATTTTGTCATACTTTTAAATAATATGATTTTACAAAATACATTGTATTTTGATTTCATGCTCTTCAAGACAGAGTTTACGTTAGTTATATACTTAACCCTCTTCCCCAATCTCACTTATCTGAATGCATTTACATCACTATTTTGTTTCTGTTTGCAATCTTAAACAAAACACTGAAATCTAAGTGTATTCAACCAATCATATATAATCTCTTCCTGCCCTTCTTTGTAAGATAAAGACATAAGTGTTAAGACCATTTCCTCCAATTATGTTATTTTTGTTTGTTTGAATATAATTGACACAGTGTTAAGTTTCAGCTATACCACATAGTGATTTGACAAGTCTGCTATGCTGAGCTCACCACAAGTGTAGCTGTCATCTGTCACCATATACTGTTACGATACCATTGACTATATTTCCTATGACTTTTATTCCCATGACTTACTCATTCCATAACTGGAAACCTGTATCTCCCACTCCCCTTAACCCATTTTTCACATCCCCCCACTCCCCTCTGCCATTAGTTTGTTCTCTGTCATTATAGTTCTGGTTCTTTTTTTTTGTTTATTTATTTTTTTGTAAGTTCCACATCAATTATGCTATTTTTAAGATATTTCCTAAAGTATTGGTATCTAGGGATGCCTGAGTGGCTCAGTGGGTATTGGTATCTATTGCCTAATTAATTATGTCTGTGTTTTCAAATAAACATACTTCAAATTTTATTCAGGAAATTGTTAAAAAAAAGAAATTATTTGTTAATGTTTGAACTATTCTAGCACTAGCTAAGATGTAATGACAGTATCCACTTTAATGATTTTATCACTCATGTTTTGAAAAATCAGCATATGATTTTAAAAACCAACATAGAAATTAATTGTAAAAATAAATGATGTCACATGAAGTTTTTTTTTTTTTTTAGATGATTTGCAGTTTATGTTTCCATGCTTAATTTCTACAGGTAAAACTAACAGGAAAAATGCCCAGGTTTCCAGATTCCTGAGTATTTATAGGTATGATGTAGATCTGGAGAAAGTGGAGGAGTTTCTTTTGGGGTTCCAGCTTAAGTAATTGAAAATAAAAGTAGATGCAAACAACTAAATAAATTTTAAAAAATACACTTCTGAAAATAAAATTTTTCTAAACATTGAGATAAAAAAGAAAATCATGTACTTAATTTTCATTGTCACTTGATCAATGATTGGAGTGTTCTAGGCCAAAGGAATACTAATAGCTCTTCCATTTTAATACTAGGTATCCATTGTCCTCACTCCAGATAGTTATTCAGATAAACTGGGAAACATTTTAAGGGTTAATTCTTTGATACCTAAGGATGCCTAGGATTAGTGCTGTCCCAGAGAAGCTGGGTGCACTATGTCCTCTTATCTTAAAATCTATGTTTTTCTCCCAGTAGAAATACCTAGAACCTGATTTGGGCTGGATCCCGAGAAATATCCTTATGGAACTTGTAAATGGTAGCTGGTTCCAGCCACCCACTCTCCTTCTAACAGGCATTTCTGGACTGGAGGCTGTGCAAATATGGATCTCTATCCCACTGTGTGTCATGTATCTAACTGCCCTCCTGGGGAACTGCATCATCCTCTTTGTTATCAAAACCACGTCCAGCCTTCATGAGCCTCAATACATCTTCCTATCTATGCTGGCAACCACAGATGTAGGTCTGTCTTTATCAACTCTACCTACAGTACTCAGGGTCTTCCTCCTGAATCGCAGAGAAATTGAGTTCCATTCTTGTCTAACACAAATGTTCTTCATTCATACTTTCTCCTCCATGGAGTCAGCCATCCTGTTGGCCATGGCCTTTGACCGATTTGTAGCTATTCGCAACCCACTGCGCTACACTGTGATCTTAACCTCTCCTCGAATTATTGGGATGGGAATTGCAGCCGTGTTTAGGGGTGTGATGTTGTTCTATCACATTGTTATTGCTACCATCCTGATGTTATGAAGCTGGCATGTGGCCCCATCAGAATCAACATCATCTACGGATTGTCCCTTGTCCTCTGCTCCTTCGGAGTTGACTCTGTGCTCATTGTCATTTCATACATACTTATTTTGAAAACAGTGCTGGCTATTGCCTCAGAAGATGGTCAGTTCAAGGCACTTAATACTTGTGTGTCCCACATTTTCACTGTCTGTATCTTTTATGTGCCACTCATTGTGCTGGCTCTAATTCACAGATTCGGTACGTTCATGTCTCCTGTTCTCCATGTCACCATGGCCAATCTCTTTCTCTTTTTGACCCCTGTCCTTAATCCCTTGGTTTATAGCCTAAAAACCAAACAGATAAGATCTGTAATACACAAGGTATTCAAGGGCAGGGGAAACTTGCTGTTGTCAAGGGTGGCTTAGTGAAAATGATACCCTGACTCTCTCTTCCTCTTTCATCTGTCTGTTTTCCAAGGACGGTTTTGTGAGAATGGATGTATTTCCTTCTTGTCTGACTAAAAGATGGTAGTATTTGAGTTATTGTCTTGAGCCAATTTATTATTATTGTTTTGATCTAATCTATCATCCATTAATGTGTTGCATGAAAGAGCTTATTGAAATAATTTTTATGTCTCTCTGCTATTTAAATGTTTAAGTTTAACTAATTAAGTGATTTACAATTAAATGTAAGATAAAGGCCAAGTTATTACATATTTTAGAAACTTTTCCATTTTCTTATCCTTACCTTTCTCTCCAACCTCAATTCTGATTACATGATGCTCCTTTCTTCAAATTGGGTGATTCAATATATTTTTATACATGTATACCAGCCCTCATAAGACTCTAAACATTTACCAATGCTTGGCTTGCAATTTCAATACCAACATGGAACAGAAATTGTTCTGTTATGAGTGTTCCCAACATTTCAGTAAAATTGGCACTTTCCTTTTCCCGTCAATATAACCCATTAATAATTTTATTATACTACAGCACAATTTTACTTCATATATATATATTCTTCAATTTAGAATTATTGTGGAAAAGCATTGTGTTGCTTTATACTAAATCTTTGTATATACCTATACACTGGCACAATAAATCCCAACTGTTTTCTTTTAATAAATGAAGAAATATTTGTGAGCATAGGTAATTGCACTTGGCAACCATGATGCTTTCCTGCTAACATAATTATTGATTAATGACTCTCCCCCTCTAAACAATCAGGAGTCAGGTCTCTTGTCTTTGCCATTTCATTGTCAGTACCTTGTGAAATATCTATACTATAAATTATAATAAATGTGTATTGCTGAATAAATTAATAAATATGTCAGAGATGTCTTTGGTAATATGTAATACCTGTAGAAGTACTATATTTACACATTAGTGTATATAAATGTATGATATTTACACATTAAAATGTAACTATAAAACAAGTGAGAGAAATCTTTAAAACACTGTATTATGGAAGGAAGAAAGGAAACTGAATTATTGGATATCTTCCTCAAGCTCCAAACTTTTAATTACATTACCAAAATGAGCCTCATTTAACCCAAAGGAGATGAGTTTTACTAGCTCCATTTTAGTGAAAAGGAGATAGCTAAAAGATAGTAAACAATTTGTTAGTATCTGCCTAATAAAAATGATTAGGCCTAGGATTAAATGCCACAAGATATTATATAAAGAACACATAAAGTTTACTAAATCCAACTTTTTTCTGACACATGTAAGACGTAAAGATATACAGACACATAGGTGTCATTGAACACCATTTATTTCATTGTAGTTTTTTTTTTTTAGATTTTATTTATTTATTTGACAGATAGAGATCACAAGTAGGCAGAGGCAGAGAGAGAGAGGAGGAAGCAGGCTCCCTGCTGAGCAGAGAGCCGGATGCGGGGCTCAATCCTAGGACCCTGGAATCATGACCTGAGCCGAAGGCAGAGGCTTTAACCCAATGAGTCACCCAGACACCCCTAATTGTAGCATTTTAACCTGATTGTATCTGTATTCATGTTCACTTACACTAGATAAGCCAAGAGTTCCCTGATTCCAGAAACATTTGTCTTGCTCACAAATACACTATTTTTCCTATCAAGTTATGTCTGCATGAAATATACAGTGCCCAAGAAAGCTGCTCACTGTAAAACTAGGATTTAAACTCACATCTGTCTGTGCTCCTTCAAATGTCTATGCTCTCAACTCCACCACATATTTCATGCCTGAAAATCCTGACCTCTAAGAAGAACATTGACAAAATGTATAGCTTTACCACACTGTGAAATGTGATTGTATGTGGAGGTCAGTATGTTTATATTTTTATTTTGCTTTCACTTTAAAAAAAAAACACTGGAATATTCTATTCAAAAAACTGAGGTTATCCATATTTCAATTCCCTTTTTATGACATACCCTAGATTTGAAAGAGGTCTGATTCACACTCAAAGAACAAAGTCAACTTCAGGATTCCTTCCTCTCATACATTCTTGAGTTGCTCTCTGTTCCAGAATTTAGAGGCACTCTCGTCCTGTGCATGCAATGTGATTTCTGACTTATTACACTGATTCTATATTAAATTATTTGAAACCAGCAGATCTAGATAAGGTGATATTTCTGCCTTTGGTACTGAAGGCTTAATTTGTCTTATTGTCTGATGAAACTTTTAGCAGTGTAAGTGATAGAAGTAGGAATATCTTGAAAAGTGGGGCTGCGGTTCCTCTCCCAGAACACCATATCTGTGTTTCCTTAGCACAGCTAGGCCAGGTCTTCTCCATTTGGCAGTCAAGGAATACATTTTGGAAATATATTTGGGAATACACATAGGAATATACTTCTCCATTTAACAACCAGGGAATATGGAGAACAGTTTTACTATTTGAAGATGGAGGGCTTATTGTCTAGTGAATGATCAAGTAGGGAGTCTGACGACAGGCTCAGAGGAGACATAATAACAATTGCTCTGAAGACATGTGAAAATAAATAACTGTGTATTTATGTGAAAAAGTTGAAAATAGAGCTGCACTATGACCCAGAAATTGCACTACTGGATATCTACCCTAAAGATACAAATGTAGAGATCCAAAGGGCCATGTGCACCTGAAAGTTTATAACCTCAATGTCCACAATAGCCAAACTATGGAAAGAACCTAGATGTCCATCAACAGATGAATGGATAAAGAAGCAGTGGTGTATATATATACAATGGAATACTATGCAGCCATCAAAAGAAATGAAATTTTGCCATTTGCAACAACGTGGATGGAACTACAGGCTATTATGCTGAGTGAAATAAGTCAGTCAGAGAAAGACAATTATCATATGATCTCTCTGATATCAGGAAATTGAGAGGCAAAGTGGGGGATTCAGGGGGTAGGGAAGGAAAAAATGAAACAAGATGGGATTAGGAGGGAGAAAAAACATATGAGACTCTTAATCTCACAAAACAAACTGGGGGTTGCCAGGGGGAGGGGGTTATAGAGAGGGTATGTCCTATAGTGAGTGCTGTGAAGTGTGTAAGTCTGACGATTCACAGACCTGTATCCCTGGGGCAAATAATACATTATATGTTAATTAAAAAAATTTTTTTTAAAGGGAGATGTCTTAATTGTTTTCTTATTTCTTCATTCACTGGGCTACCAACTCCATAGTAGTGGGTATTTTTCTTTCTTTTATTCATAAGTGGATTCCTAGTGTCTACATTTGAGCCCATGGAAATAAATATGTATTGCCTGAATTTAGCAAATTCCTTTATGTCTATCAAAATGTGTATTTAGATTTCATGCCTATACTTTGCTTGTCTCAAATAGGTGATAGTGTTTTCACATTATGAATATGATTCAGACTGACATTGTGAAAGAAGGTGCTTGAAATACAGATTTTTGACTAAAAATAATAAATTCTAATTCTTTGTCCTTATATTCTTCTAATCATTCACACACACACACACACACACACACACACACACACACACACAAACGAAGACACAACATTAAATTGTCAACGGAGAAAAGATGTAGGACTTAAATGAAAGGAAAGCATTTATTTGGTTTTTTTTTTTTTAATTTTTTATTTTTTATAAACATATATTTTTTATATACATATATTTTTATCCCCAGGTCTGTGAATCACCAGGTTTACACACTTCACAGCACTCACCAAATCACATACCCTCCCCAATGTCCATAATCCCACCCCCTTCTCCCCAACCCCCTCCCCCCGGCAACCCTCAGTTTGTTTTGTGAGATTAAGAGTCATTTATGGTTTGTCTCCCTCCCAATCCCATCTTGTTTCATTTATTCTTCTACCCACTTAAGCCTCCATGTTGCATCACCACTTCCTCATATCAGGGAGATCATATGATAGTTGTCTTTCTCTGCTTGACTTATTTCGCTAAGCATGATACGCTCTAGTTCCATCCACGTTGTTGCAAATGGCAAGATTTCATTTCTTTTGATGGCTGCATAGTATTCCATTGTGTATATATACCACATCTTCTTGATCCATTCATCTGTTGATGGACATCTAGGTTCTTTCCATAGTTTGGCTATTGTGGACATTGCTGCTATAAACATTCGGGTGCATGTGTCCCTTTGGATCACTACATTTGTATCTTTAGGGTAAATACCCAATAGTGCAATTGCTGGGTCATAGGGCAGTTCTATTTTCAACATTTTGAGGAACCTCCATGCTGTTTTCCAGAGTGGCTGCACCAGCTTGCATTCCCACCAACAGTGTAGGAGGGTTCCCCTTTCTCCGCATCCTCGCCAGCATCTGTCATTTCCTGATTTGTTGATTTTAGCCATTCTGACTGGTGTGAGGTGATATCTCATTGTGGTTTTGATTTGTATTTCCCTGATGCCGAGTGATATGGAGCACTTTTTCATGTGTCTGTTGGCCATCTGGATGTCTTCTTTGCAGAAATGTCTGTTCATGTCTTCTGCCCATTTCTTGATTGGATTATTTGTTCTTTGGGTGTTGAGTTTGCTAAGTTCTTTATAGATTCTGGACACTAGTCCTTTATCTGATATGTCGTTTGCAAATATCTTCTCCCATTCTGTCAGTTGTCTTTTGATTTTGTTAACTGTTTCCTTTGCTGTGCAAAAGCTTTTGATCTTGATGAAATCCCAGTAGTTCATTTTTTCCCTTGCTTCCCTTGCCTTTTGCGTTGTTCCTAGGAAGATGTTGCTGCGGCAGAGGTCGAAGAGGTTGCTGCCCGTGTTCTCCTCAAGGATTTTGATGGATTCCTTTCGTACATTGAGGTCCTTCATCCATTTTGAGTCTATTTTTGTGTGTGGTGTAAGGAAATGGTCCAATTTCATTTTTCTGCATGTGGCTGTCCAATTTTCCCAGCACCATTTATTGAAAAGGCTGTCTTTTTTCCATTGGACATTCTTTCCTGCTTTGTCGAAGATTAGTTGACCATAGATTTGAGGGTCTATTTCTGGGCTCTCTATTCTGTTCCATTGATCTATGTGTCTGTTTTTGTGCCAGTACCATGCTGTCTTGAGGATGACAGCTTTGTAATAGAGCTTGAAGTCCAGAATTGTGATGCCACCAACGTTGGCTTTCTTTTTCAATATCCCTTTGGCTATTCGAGGTCTTTTCTGGTTCCATATAAATTTTAGAATTATTTGTTCCATTTCTTTTAAAAAGATGGATGGTACTTTGATAGGAATTGCATTAAATGTGTAGATTGCTTTAGGTAGCATAGACATTTTCACAATATTTATTCTTCCAATCCAGGAGCATGGAACATTTTTCCATTTCTTTGTGTCTTCCTCAATTTCTTTCATGAGTACTTTATAGTTTTCTGAGTATAGATTCTGTGTCTCTTTGGTTAGGTTTATTCCTAGGTATCTTATGGTTTTGGATGCAATTGTAAATGGGATTGACTCCTTAATATCTCTTTCTTCTGTCTTGCTCTTGGTGTAGAGAAATGCAACTGATTTCTGTGCATTGATTTTATATCCTGACACTTTACTGAATTCCTGTATAAGTTCTAGCAGTTTTGGAGTGGAGTCTTTTGGGTTTTCCACATATAGTATCATATCATCTGCGAAGAATGATAATTTGACTTCTTCTTTGCCGATTTGGATGCCTTTAATTTCCTTTTGTTGTCTGATTGCTGAGGCTAAGACCTCTAGTACGATGTTGAATAGCAGTGGTGATAATGGACATCCCTGCCGTGTTCCTGACCTTAGCGGAAAAGCTTTCAGTTTTTCTCCATTGAGAATGATATTTGCGGTGGGTTTTTCATAGATGGCTTTGATGATATTGAGGTATGTGCCCTCTATCCCTACACTTTGAAGAGTTTTGATCAGGAAGGGATGTTGTACTTTGTCAAATGCTTTTTCGGCATCTATTGAGAGTATCATATGGCCCCTCCCCCAGAAGATCAACAAGAAATCCAGCCGAGACCAAGTTCACCTACCAAGGAGTGCGGTTTCAATACCAAGGAGAGCAGCAGAATTCCAGAGGAGGAGAAAGCCAAGCACGGAACTCATGGCTTTTTTCCTGTGATTTTTTTTAGTCTTGCAGTTAATTTAATTTTTTCTTTTTCATTTTTTTTTTTTTTTTCTCGCCTTCGGGTAAAATTTTTTTTTTTTTTAACTGTTACCTTTTTCTTTTTTAACGATTTTTTACTAGTTTATCTAATATATATATATATATATATTTACATTTTTCTTAGGTGTTTTCTTTTTTAAAAAAAATTCTTTTCTTTTCTTTTCTTTCTTTTTTTTTTTTTTTCTTTTTTCTTTCTTCCTTTTTGAACCTCTTTTTATCCCCTTTCTCCCCACTCACGATTTTGGATCTCTTCTAATTTGGCTAAAGCATATTTTCCTGGGGTTGTTGCCACCCTTTTAGTATTTTACTTGCCCCTTCATTTACTCTTATCTGGACAAAATGACAAGACGTAAAAATTCACCACAAAAAAAAGAACAAGAGGCAGTACCGAAGGCTAGGGACCTAATCAATACAGACATCGGTAATATGTCAGATCTAGAGTTCAGAATGACAATTCTCAAGGTTCTAGCCGGGCTCGAAAAAGGCATGGAAGATATTAGAGAAACCCTCTCGAGAGATATAAAAGCCCTTTCTGGAGAAATAAAAGAACTAAAATCTAACCAAGTTGAAATCAAAAAAGCTATTAATGAGGTGCAATCAAAAATGGAGGCTCTCACTGCTAGGATAAATGAGGCAGAAGAAAGAATTAGTGATATAGAAGACCAAATGACAGAGAATAAAGAAGCTGAGCAAAAGAGGGACAAACAGCTACTGGACCACGAGGGGAGAATTCGAGAAATAAGTGACACCATAAGACGAAACAACATTAGAATAATTGGGATTCCAGAAGAAGAAGAAAGTGAGAGGGGAGCAGAAGGTATACTGGAGAGAATTATTGGGGAGAATTTCCCCAATATGGCAAAGGGAACGAGCATCAAAATTCAGGAGGTTCAGAGAATGCCCCTCAAAATCAATAAGAATAGGCCCACACCCCGTCACCTAATAGTAAAATTTACAAGTTTCAATGACAAAGAGAAAATCCTGAAAGCAGCCCGGGAAAAGAAGTCTGTAACATACAATGGTAAAAATATTAGATTGGCAGCTGACTTATCCACAGAGACCTGGCAGGCCAGAAAGAGCTGGCATGATATTTTCAGAGCACTAAACGAGAAAAACATGCAGCCAAGAATACTATATCCAGCTAGGCTATCATTGAAAATAGAAGGAGAGATTAAAAGCTTCCAGGACAAACAACAACTGAAAGAATTTGCAAATACCAAACCAGCTCTACAGGAAATATTGAAAGGGGTCCTCTAAGCAAAGAGAGAGCCTACAAGTGGTAGATCAGAAAGGAACAGAGACCATATACAGTAACAGTCACCTTACAGGCAATACAATGGCACTAAATTCATATCTCTCAATAGTTACCCTGAATGTGAATGGGCTAAATGCCCCTGTCAAAAGACACAGGGTATCAGAATGGATAAAAAAACAAAACCCATCTATATGTTGCCTCCAAGAAACACATTTTAAGCCCGAAGACACCTCCAGATTTAAAGTGAGGGGGTGGAAAAGAATTTACCATGCTAATGGACATCAGAAGAAAGCAGGAGTGGCAATCCTTATATCAGATCAGTTAGATTTTAAGCCAAAGACTGTAATAAGAGATGAGGAAGGACACTATATCATACTCAAAGGGTCTGTCCAACAAGAAGATTTAACAATTTTAAATATCTATGCCCCCAACGTGGGAGCAGCCAACTATATAAACCAATTAATAACAAAATCAAAGAAACACATCAACAACAATACAATAATAGTAGGGGACTTTAACACTCCCCTCACTGAAATGGACAGGTCATCCAAGCAAAAGATCAGCAAGGAAATAAAGGCCTTAAATGACACACTGGACCAGATGGACATCACAGATATATTCAGAATATTTCATCCCAAAGCAACAGAATACACATTCTTCTCTAGTGCACATGGAACATTCTCCAGAATAGATCACATCCTCGGTCCTAAATCAGGACTCAACCGGTATCAAAAGATTGGGATCATTCCCTGCATATTTTCAGACCACAATGCTCTAAAGCTAGAACTCAACCACAAAAGGAAGTTTGGAAAGAACCCAAATACATGGAGACTAAACAGTATCCTTCTAAAGAATGAATGGGTCAACCGGGAAATTAAAGAAGAATTGAAAAAAATCATGGAAACAAATGATAATGAAAATACAACGGTTCAAAATCTGTGGGACACAACAAAGGCAGTCCTGAGAGGAAAATATATAGCGGTACAAGCCTTTCTCAAGAAACAAGAAAGGTCTCAGGTACACAACCTAACCCTACACCTAAAGGAGCTGGAGAAAGAACAAGAAAGAAACCCTAAGCCCAGCAGGAGAAGAGAAATCATAAAGATCAGAGCAGAAATCAATGAAATAGAAACCAAAAAAACAATAGAACAAATCAACGAAACTAGGAGCTGGTTCTTTGAAAGAATTAATAAAATTGATAAACCCCTGGCCCGACTTATCAAAAAGAAAAGAGAAAGGACCCAAATAAATAAAATCATGAATGAAAGAGGAGAGATCACAACTAACACCAAGGAAATACAAACTATTATAAGAACATACTATGAGCAACTCTACGGCAATAAATTTGACAATCTGGAAGAAATGGATGCATTCCTAGAAACATATAAACTACCACAACTGAACCATGAAGAAATAGAAAGCCTGAACAGACCCATAACCAGTAAGGAGATTGAAACAGTCATTAAAAATCTCCAAACAAACAAAAGCCCAGGGCCAGACGGCTTCCCGGGGGAATTCTACCAAACATTTAAAGAAGAACTAATTCCTATTCTCCTGAAACTGTTCCAAAAAATAGAAATGGAAGGAAAACTTCCAAACTCATTTTATGAGGCCAGCATCACCTTGATCCCAAAACCAGACAAGGATCCCACCAAAAAAGAGAGCTATAGACCGATATCCTTGATGAACACAGATGCGAAAATACTCAACAAAATACTAGCCAATCGGATTCAACAGTACATTAAAAAGATTATTCACCACGACCAAGTGGGATTTATTCCAGGGCTGCAAGGTTGGTTCAACATCCGCAAATCAGTCAATGTGATACAACACATCAATAAAAGTAAGGAAAGCATTTATTTGAAGCCTTAGAATTATAATTGTGATTTGGGCAACCCAAACTGTGTCCTCCTGGGAAACAAAAGTCAAAGGTTTTTTAAGACAAAGGGAATGCCTATTATACATTCTTTACAAGGAATTTTGATTGTTGTTGAAGGCAGAAAACTGATTTCTGCTAATAGCAAGTTGTAGCACACATTTCAGCTGAGTCCTTAGGGTATTCTGGTTTGAACCAGTTCAGAAGTTCATGGTGTGTCTCCTCAATGAACTCCTGCTTCTATTTTAAACTCCCTGGTGTAAGTCACAGCATTGTATTTCACCTCTCATAAAATCTTACTATGGATCTAGCTATATCCATGCCCTGTTCACAGTAGGATTTTTTGCTACAAATGACTCTGTACCAGGGCAATTGGAGGGGCATTTTGCTGAGCTGGTTATTTTTGCTGTTCACTTCTCAATTCCTGATCTCATTTCCGCAGGGATTCTGTAATCTCCTAAAACATCATACACCTGGTCAGTCCTCAAGGGAGGTGGAAGAGACAGAAGGCCTTTTACTGACTTTTTAGCTGTTCCACCCAGCAGAGTAAATGGGTCCTGTAGATACCACTGTCTTTCCAAGGTGCCTTGGCCCCAAATATGACTGAGGACTTTCTTGTATGGACAACTGAAAACAGTTAAGTTATTACAGCTCAAGATGGGTATAGGCTGGTTAAAGCTAGAAATAAAAACCCAGTGGCTGAATTTAAGGTAACCAAACCATTAAGATTGCCAACTCTCTTTTGTTTATCTGCATTAGCCTTTACCATTCATTCCTTCCCATAGCCTGAAGTAAAGACTCCCCATTATCCATTATCTCTTTCTGAAACACTTTTTTTTTTCCTCTTATGGTTAAGTCCCTAACATGGCAAAACCTAAGTTAAATAATTTTCCTAAATTATCTAATTGTTAAATGTCATAGTTTATAATAGCACTATTTTTCCTCTCTTGTGAAAGTGTAACAGAATATAATCTGCTTTGTTTTGTTAGAATATTTGAAGAGAATATATGGGATGAGATTTACCAGTACCTTTTCCTTATTACTCTTCACATCTGATCTGTGGAGTCATTTAACAACCAGGAAAACATCTCCCCATCTCAACCCAAGAGTAATTCAGAGAGAACATTGCTCTGACTTGCAAAAATAGTAAGATTCCATACCTGAGCAGCTCCTTCCTTGTCAGGCTTGTTCAAATTGAGCATATGATGCACCATGGAGTTTCTGAAAGCACAGGTATCTTTATTAATTTTTTATTTTTTATTTTTTTTTTTAATTTGAGACAGAGAGAGAGGGAAAAAGAATCTCAGGCAGACTCCAACTAAGTGCAGAGCATGGTGGGGGCTGGTTCTAAGGACTGTGAGATTATGACCTGAGCCAAAATCAAGAGTCAGCTGCTTAACTGACTGAGCTACCCAGACATCCCAGAAAGCATTAGGTATGTTGTGGAAACTGGACTGGATCCTGGCGGAAGAATCAAGTGGCACTCAGAGACTTTGGAGGATCAAAGGTTTATTTAACACCAGTGGGCTCAGATGAGGTCATTCTCCAAAGGTCTGAGCCCCGAGCACAAGCAGGGAGGGGGATTTATACCCTTCTACTTCTGCATACTTGGTACTTTTGGCACTTTTGGCACATGCGGGAAATGGGGTAGGAAAGAAGAAACTTAAAGGGTTTTGAGACAGGAACTGGAATTCCCTTGTTGGTATGGTCAGCCATCTTAGAGTACAGTTTTTCCCTATCATTTCCCCCTTTGATGCTCCTTTAAACACCTAGTTTAGAGGGCATCATTTTCATCTATTATGATGGCCCTGCAAGGCTAGTATTTGGGCAATGGCTCACCTGATAACCTTGTTTTCTATGATCTTAGCAATCCATCTTAAGGTTCCTAAGGCTGCCCAATAAGCAATAACAATAAAAAGTTTCTGGGAGAAAGTCCAGTCAGAAGGGGGAGCAAGGTGAGGGTGTCAGTGTCATGTCAACAATACCCAGGGACCACTGTGAACAGATATCCATCAGTCAGTGGAGTCTCATCAAAGGTGGAGCCAGAGCAGGTCTGTAGGATCTGGTTGGGCTTTCCACTGATGTGATTCATCCAACTGGTGAGAGCCTTCTTTACTCTAGAGCAGTGGACTCATTCAGTGACACCTAAGACCCTGAGGGCAGTAAGGATTGTTAGAACAACAGCGTGGGGCCCTGTTCAGCATGGTTTGAGGGGGTCCTTTCTAAAGTTTCTGGGCAGATGTGCCTTTGAGTTTTACCCAGGGCTTGGAGGTATTGGGACACTTCTAAGTTTCTGATCTGTTTGAGGTCTCCTCTAAGTCTACTTACTACAGGGAAGTGGCCAGCCATAGAAAGTTTGAGGTGAATTATAGCTGCAGCAATATTTTAAATCCAGTTGACTAGAATAAACACTATCAATGACCTCCAACAGTTTATCTCTGTACGACATTCAGGTCCAGACAAAAGGGTAGCTGGATTTAAAGTCTGACAGGTTTGGGGTATTATTTCAGGCATATCTATCAATATAACCTGGTATTTAATAAGTTGGCCTCCATCAAGAGCTTTGCGGCTCTTTCTAGCAGGAACACTGTCGTATGCTTAGAAAGGCTTTGTTTACAATTGTATCTCAATAGAGGTGTTTTCTAGGATAAATATAACTAAAAAATACCATTAAGCTCTTTGTTTGAGGTATTAACATTCTAATTACAAAGGATCACTGGCAAGTAGGAGAAAACTTGTCTCAGGAGATAAGGCTATCCCCAAGTGCATTACCCAACCAATCATAAAGTGGAATTATCCATTATCTCCACAAGTTAACCATATGGATTGGTGTATGCTCTCCTTTTAGAGCATGATTTCCTTATTCCAGCCAAACAGAACTGGTCAAGGTGGTAAGTTACACAACTGTTGGGGAATCAGTCCCATTCTCCAGCTGTTTAATCATGTGCCATGGGATCCTGTTATTATCCCCACAGAATATTAAACAAGAAGATTGTCTAAATGAGTTATTGTGTAACTTCTCTGAAGTTTACCTCAAGTTGTCTAGGTTAGGTAAACAACATTAAAGGACAATCAAATCAAGAATCCACAAGGTGTGTTACTAAAACATAATTTTTCTCTCTAAAATAACTCTCATTTCCAGAGATGGCCAAATCAGGGCTAATTTATCTGAAAAACAAGTCCAGTTTTAACAAACATGGCCTAATTATTTACATAAACTCATCAAGAATAGTGAGTGATCATATACATCCTTTATAATCTGCTTTGCTGGAACTTCTTATAAGGAATCTCTAGGTTGAACTTTTAGTAGCCTCTCCAGACCAGAAGCTAAGCCACTTACTTGCCATTAGACATGCCTATAATAACTCTTGATTTGGGTGAATTCCTCTCCCTGCACATGCCAGGAAGTGACATTGTTTACTTACCTAGTGAGGCTGCTGGGAACTCTGTAAGCAAGGTATCAGGCCAACAGTTCCAAAGGGTTTTATGGCTCCAAGTTTCATAAAGTCAACCTTAGTTCCTTTAAGCTGTCTGGTAATATCTGAGTCTATGCATGTCTTTCTTAAATATGACATTCCAGTCAAAGCCTTGGTAAAATAATCCATGTTTCCAATGGTGTCCTGTTACAAGGAGAACAGATTTTTATTGAACTTATGCAAATGACTGATTGCCATGGAAGAAAGAATACTTACTGAGACCTTTTGAGTTTTAGAGGGTTCATATAGAGAGAAAAGTAGAATGCTTTGATTTGTTTACAGATAAATATTTTTGCATTTCTATATGTCACAGATAACTTAAGTAAAATTTTCTTTACTGTGGAAGAGCAAACATTAGAGAGCCAGCAATCTTTCAAACAAGAGTCACAACATTATAATCTTTTAATTCATTTAGTATGCAGCTTTATTAGTTCTGGAAATTCCCACTTCAGTTTTAGGATTTTCAAGATATTGAATACCTGTATTTGTTCTGAAAGTCCTTTTCAGGACTAAGGTGAAACTCATTTTACAAAAGAATAAAATTATAAATGACAAAACTCAGAATAGGTATGGTAAAAGAGCTGATGAAATGAGAGTTTATAATTTAGCTGGCAAGGAAATCCGGTTATTTCAGTGACACATAACACTTCAATAATTAAATATCAAGTGATGAAATTATCAAAACATTAAAACTTTAGGAAATGTATAGAACATCTAGAATCCTTATAGCATTTACCCCAATGTAACCCAAGGTTTATTATTTGTTTAGCAATACTTCCTGAGTAACTTAGCATACCAAGGAAAAGCCTAATGAGTTAAAGAGATTTCATTTACAATTTAAATCTTGTCAACATTTGCTAAAATATTAGAAAGTTTTAAAGCACATGTCTAAATATAATTAGGGATGTTAAAGAACTCATATAGGCAAAATGTGGAAAATGGTTTTCTGGACAGGCAAAGAGGAAACAGCTGTTTACATTTTCTTCTTAACAGCAGATCAATTAACCTAAGAAAACTTGGTCCTTTTGAGCAGAGAAAAAACTAGCTTCCTATACTAGTGTCTTTTTAAAATTCATTTCAATCTTAGTCCATTTAAAATTCTTTTTCTGAAGATTTCCCTTCACAAACCTTCTACAACTTTCCTTTGCATTTAGGTTTTGTCCCAAGCCATTTCCTTCTAAACAACCATCTCATTTAGGTCAAAATTACCTCTTTTTCTTCAACAAAATGCATTCCCATTCCTTATATCTTTCTTGCATATCTCCTACTTTTCCATATACAGAGTTGTTTCCCTTATTTTTATCAGTCATTGTTACAGTTAGCAGAATTTTGTACTCTTAGAAACACCTTAATATCTAGTGATGGCTAAGTATTAATCATTTGTGAACTGTTACAACAGAATTCTTTGAATGGCAAATTTATGAATCAGTTAAGCACAAGACACGTTTACCAACAGATTCAAATATTCTTAGTTTCTTTGCAGTAAGGAGTCAAAAGCACAAACCTACATCCAGCACTCAGTGCTTTAGCACTTTATCCTATTTGGAAAAGACCTAGATGTCCAACAAATTTAATTCCATCTGTCATCCAAGGAAAATTTTAAACTTTCAGATTACCAAAGACTTTGAAATCTATCTCAAGACTTACCCATGAAAATTTTGAGACAGACAATTAACCATCAGTTTAGTCATTTCTTTGCTAACAAATTTCAACAAGTAACAAGAGCTTATTTGACCTTCAGTAAACCTTGATAGAAGTTTCATATTTACTGCTGATAAGTTAAAAGACATGTTTATCTTAATTAAGACAACAAACATAACTTAGTGTAAATACTGATTTACATTCTACCTGAGCTCACTCCACTTTCAAGACCCAGGTAGGGAAATCTGGAGTGGGAGGTGTTAGGTCCAGGGGGTGCTCTCCTTGCTCCTTGACAGTGAAGAGAGGAGGAGCCATAGTGCAGGAGGCACCAAGGATGGTCTAGAGCCCAGTTATGTAGGCCATATCCAAGTTGGTCCAGAAACAGAAGAAGGGGAGAGAGAAGAAACAAAGTGCTGCCAGAAGGCAGAGAAAGGATTCCTGGCTTTTAAAGCTTGTCAGCTCCAACAGAGGAGCAGATGCCATGCTTTCCCACTAACAAGGGAAAGGGGTTAGGCAGTCCACAAGGGGCCAGAGAATATAGGGAGTTTCCCTGAAACAAAGGGATCTTTGGCAGCTGTTTGGGAATATTTCTTAAAGTCCCCATCCTGAAAGACACCTGGATGCCTCTTAGCCTTAGTGACTCCATATAAACCCCAGACTGGCACTCCAAAGGGGCTCTCCTTATACCCCATGAGGTCACCACAGAAGTGGGTTAGGGCCAGTCAGACCCTATGGGCTTCTGAGGACCCTAAGGTTGCCCGCCCATGGAGTCACAGACTCAGGCCGCCTGACAAATCAGGTCAAACTGCACATTCACTCATGCATTCACACTGAAGTTATTATAGTCCCCGCCCCCTCCCCCCCCAGCCTCAGGAGGTCCTGACCTGTGGAATTCCTTCCAGAAACTCCTTCCTGTCCCCCCTTATGGTGGGGGGAGAGGGGTCCTGACCTGAAGGACCTCCCCCTTGAGAGCAAAGCAAATAGAGATGCCTGGGCCCCAGCCCTCCTGTCCACTGCTCTCCACCACCTCTCTTGAGGCAGAAAAAGACCAAACGGCCATCCCATCCAGCCAAGAAAAGATAAGAAGTTCCTGGGGATGACCCAGAACTCTCCCAAGATACCTCCACACAGATCACACTTCCACATAAAGGGGGCCAATTGGCCCGAGAGACTGCGAAAAACATTCCACCACCATCCTCCATCACCGGTGATCACAAAAACTCACCCCTAACCCTGTCGGGCACCCAACCAGCGAGGGAAAACAAAGCTGTGCTCTCTCAGATTTCTGTGTGACACTTGAATTTCCTCAGTCACTTCAGATTTTCCTCATTTTTCCTGTGAGACCTCTAAGAGGTCTCTGGGAGGTGATCAGTCTTCCCTTCCACCCTCAGGGATGGGCCTTACTGGGCCCTGGGGCTCCAGGCCTTACTGGAATCCGGTGTAAGAAAATAATAAATGTATTATTTTTATTAAAGTATATCAATACATAGAAATAATAAAAGATGCATTATAAACATGGATACAAAATAAGTAGGTCAAAATGTTACTTTAAAAAGTGTATATGTTATTTTTAAAAGTATATCAATGGAAAAAAAAGTTTGTTAACCTTTAATGCCGTTATACATATTGTAAGAATTAAAAACTTTTACATCTTCTTGTTTAAATTCTTAAATAACTACAGAATGGCTAAATATGTTCAGGATACTTTGTGCATAAAAATCAACTATTTATAGTTACCTAGCAAGCCAAATACATTTGACCTTTGAACAAAACAAGTTTAAACTACACGGGTCCTCTTACATGCATATTTTTTTTTTTTTTTTTTTTTTGCAGTACAGTCCTGTGAGTGTATTTTCTTTTCATTATGATTTTAATAAAAAATTCTTTGCTCTAAATTACTTTATTGTAAGTATACGGTATATAATGCATATAATACAGAACATGTGTTCATCATCTTTTTTCATTATGGGTAAGGCTTCTATTCCATACTAGGTGCTTAGTAGTTTTGAGGGAGTCAAAAGTTATACATGGATTTTTGACTATGTGGAGGGTTAATGCCCTCAACCCCTGAATTGTTCAAGGATCAACTAGAATTTATTGTGCTGTATTTCTGTTGTTTTATAACATACTGTGGTCTCACTTATAAAGGTGTTAGTTTATTAACTCACTGAGTAATACCCTGGGGGGGAAAACAAATTAACATGTTCAATAATATCTCAGCTTTCTATTATTTGGCTTGTCATTGTCCACAAAAATCTGGGTTACAATGCCTGCTTCTTTAGTTCTCCTTTATAAATTTCCTTTTTTTTTTTTTTTACTCCATTTATTAATTATACAAATTTTCTATCACTGTTTCTTTTGTTTAAATGTTTTATTTCTATTTTTTTTAAACAGGAAGCATGATTAATAAAATGTATATTAATATAGGAAATGAGTTGAAAATGGTTCTTAGCCTATATCAATTGATTCTTAAATAAGTCACTTCTACTTACTGTGTCTCCATCACTTCCTAAAATGACAGGGAACTCTGTTCTGCTGATCTTCTAGGGTCCTGGAGATAAATTCTTGTTTGGGACTTTAAAAAAGCCAGTGGCGGGGCACCTGGGTGGTTCAGTGGGTTAAAGCCTCTCTGCCTTTGGCTCAGGTCATGATCTCAGCGTCCTGGGATAGAGCCCACATTGGGCTCTCTGCTCAGTGGGGAGGCTGCTTCCTCCTCTCTCTCTGCTTGCCTCTCTGCCTATTTGTGATCTCAGTCTGTCAAATAAATAAATAAAATCTTAAAAAAAAATCTATCTTAATAAACTTTGTATCCCCAAATGTCGTAATGTATATTTATTGCAGTATTTGAGAATATTTAATTTGAGTACCAAAAAACAAAAAACAAACAGACAAAAAAACCCCAGGAAAACAAATGGAGCAGATGAAAGTCATGTGATGCAATAAACATAGATAGGGAATAAACTGAGAAGTAGCTTATAAGATATAGGCATCATTCACCAATTATGGTAAATACAGATAATAGATAAGTTGTAAGAGATGTTAAAGAACATATTAAGGAGGTCATGTATTTTGATGAGCATTGGGTCTTATGCGCAACTAATGAATCATTGAACACTACATTAAAAACTAGTGATGTACTATATGTTGGCTAACTGAACATAAAAAATTTTTTAAAAAGAACATACAAAAGATAAAATATATGGAATATGTGATAGAATAAGCAAAAATGTTACTTATAGACAAGAAAGGAAAAAAGGTCCTGAGACATAATACGTCATGTCCAAAATGGTGGCTGGGTAGTACCTAAATCACCACTTTTTAATGACATCCCTTGTAGTTTAATTCTGGTCACACTTATTCTTAGAACAAGAAATACAGGTAAAATCCATAGATGCTTAGCATTCTTATTGATAAGTTAGAGCTGTGGCCATGCATACATGATGCTGTATGACTGATAAAGTGTAGGTTGGCCCCAGGTACCTTTTCATCTTGGGGTTCTCTTGCTCAGACTTCATCTCTGGCCTTCCTAATGCCATCAGCAGAGGGACAGAGCAGAGTAGTATTGCATAATCCAGCATTCAGATACTGCAGGGCCTTCTCCCCACTTGTACGCTATTTTAAGTGTCTTAACCAACGCCCTCTCTGTTCTCCCACTTCTCACCGTGTATTTTAAATTGACTAAGTTAACCAGGTGATTTGTGACTCTTAATTTGTTCTGTGAATGTTTTTGTTCAAAACTTGCTTAGTTTTTCTGGTAGTGTATTTGGACACTATCAATGTGTCAATAATATATATGTGCCCACAATATAGAAGTTATAAATCATGTTGAAAATAGAACTGCCCTATGACCCAGCAATTGCACTATTGGGTATTTACCCTAAAGATACAAATGTAGTGATCCAAAGGGACACATGCACCCGAATGTTTATAGCAGCAATGTCCACAATAGCCAAACTATGGAAAGAACCTAGATGTCCATCAACAGATGAATGGATCAAGAAGATGTGGTATATATACACAATGGAATACTATGCAGCCATCAAAAGAAATGAAATCTTGCCATTTGCAACAACATGGATGGAACTAGAGCATATCATGCTTAGCGAAATAAGTCAAGCAGAGAAAGACAACTATCATATGATCTCCCTGATATGAGGAAGTGGTGATACAACATGGAGGCTTAAGTGGGTAGAAGAAGAATAAATGAAACAAGATGGGATTGGGAGGGAGACAAACCATAAGTGACTCTTAATCTCACAAAACAAACTGAGGGTTGCCGGGGGGAGGGGGTTTGGGAGAAGGGGGTGGGATTATGGACATTGGGGAGGGTATGTGATTTGGTGAGTGCTGTGAAGTGTGTAAACCTGGTGATTCACAGACCTGTACCCTTGGGGATAAAAATATATGTTTATAAAAAATAAAAATTTAAAAAAAAATTACTGACATAGGCTTTTTCTTTGTTTGTTTGTTTGTTTGTTTCCAAAGATTTTATTTATTTGACAGAGAGAGACATAGTGAGAGGGAATACAAACAGGGGGAGTAGGAGAAGGAGAAGCAGGCTTCCAACTGAGCAGGGAGCCTAGTGCAGGACTTGATGATCCCAGGACCCTGGGATCCTGACCTGAGCAGAAGGCAGATGCTTAATGACTGAGCCACCGTGGCACCCCTGACATGGGCTATTTGAATTAAACCAAATTCTACTCTATTCAATTTGCTTTGCATGCAACAGATACTTAGCTTGCTTCTGCCTCTAGACTCTCTTGAACCATTGAATGAACTCGAATTAATTTACCACTTGATTTCCCTACACTTGTTCTTTTTTTTAGGTTTATGATCAGGTCTACGTTCAATGGCACCTACTACCAGCCACCCTTCTTCCTTCTTTCAGGAATTCCAGGGCTAGAGGAGTCTCACATCTGGATCTCCATCCCCCTGGGCATCAGGTATATAATTGCCATCCTTGGAAACAGCATCATTATTCACATAATAAACAAGAATCCCAGCCTTCTCAAGCCTCAATATGTGTTATTGTCCCTGTTGGCAGCCACTGACATAGACATATCAGCGTCTACAGTGCATACTGCACTTAATGTCTTTCTTCTCAACCACAGAAGCATTGAGTTCCATGGTTGTCTGGCTCACATACTCTTCATCCACACTTTCTCTTCCATGGAGTCAGCCATCCTGCTGGCCATGGCTTTTGACCACTTTGTTGCCTTATGCAACTCTCTGTGCTACACTGCTATTCTGACTCATTCCTGCATTACTCAGATGGGATTGGCTGCTGTGGCTCGAGGAGTGGCACTGATGGCTCCCTTGTACATCCTGCTCAAATGGCTTCCCTTCTGTAGGAACATCATCTTATCCCACTCATTCTGCTTCTGCCCTGACATGATGAAGCTAGCTTGTGAATCCATTCGTGTGAATATCATTTATGGGCTGGCATTGGTTCTCTGTTACTTTGGTACTTCTTTCTTTCTTTCTTTATTGTTCTGTCTTATACTTTGATCTTAAAGATAGTTCTGGGCATTGCTTCCAGGAAAGGACAATTTAAGACATTCATGAGTCTCCCATATTGTCACTGTCCTCATTTTCTATGTTCCACTTATTGCCTTAGCCCTGATCCACAGGGCTCTCTCCCCCATGTCAAGATGTCCAAAATTTTCCTTTACCTCACACCTGTCCTTAACCCTCTGGTTTACAGTGTGAAAACAAAACAGAATAGAAGGGCACTATGTAGATTGTACTCAAGGTAGGAGGATGCAACAGAGTGGGATCACTTTGAGGGCATGACTGGAAGGTACTGGGGATATTGAAAAAAAAAAAAAAAGGCCATGTGGGCTGAGGCACTTTCTTTGGTACATCTCTATATGGTTTTACCATAATATTTCTAGAAATATAATAATATTCCCTTCTAGTTTGAAATATTAGAAGAAAGATTCCTAAAGCTCTTTTCACCTTCACTTATATTTCTCATTTCTGATGTTTACACCACTTACCTATGAGCCCATTTCTATCCGAACAACCCTACAGATACTTCTATTTGAGACTCCCTCTTAGATAGCTATATGGCTAAAATCTGATCCAAAATAAAATATTTATATTGTTATACAGACATTTATTATCTTTGAGGTGTTTGAGATTTTATAGAGGGAAATATTCCAAATGAGAGAAAGGAAGGTTTAGTTTCATAATTTTTATTGAAATCTGTTCATATTTTATAATTCTTTGAAATCTTGCCAATATAAGTTCTGTATAACACAAAAATTTAGTGAAAGATTAAGGCAAAAATACAGCAAAGCAGGTATGTAAAATCTACCATTTATGTAATGTATACTCGATTTTCCTACATTGTATGAATTTAGATTTCATATTTAGTTGAATATATAAGTATAGAGTGCTTAAGCTAAAATCAAGACTCTGCAACTTATCTGTTATATATCCAGGGATCATAGTGACCCCGATTCTTATGCCTCAGTGTTCCCATCAGTGAAAAGAAGTTAATACTGTTATCTACTTTGTAAGGACATTATAAGAAGAAATGTGATAATTTATTTAATGTGTTTATAACAATATCAGACATATTGCAAATGTTCAATAAACATTAACCACTTTATTGTAGGTCAAAAATATGGTAGAGGACAAAGACCAAGCCAGGATTTAAACAAAAATCCAAAAGAATAAAGGCTTCTATGATTCAGATGGTGATATCAAAGGTGACCAGAAAATGAAGGGGGGGAATCAGAGAGGGAGATGGACCATGAGAGCCTGTGGACTCCAAGAAACAAATTGAGAGTTTTAGAGGGGAAAAACAAACCGAGAAACCAACTGAAGTTTTATTCCTTCAGTAGTCAGAATGTAACCTTATTTATTCTCAGTATGAAATAGAAAATAAGATCTAAATAAAGTATGAATTCTGAATAAGTAAGCAAGATGAGTAACAATAACCATTTCTCAGATCCTTATATATTATTCTTTGCAGACAGCTCCTTTATCTTTTATTACGAGTCAGAATGTTCAGACATTAGACAGTATCTGGCTACAAGTAGAAGACAGGTAATAAGCATATATAGTAATAAATTTATCTTCAATTTTGAATTTTCACACTTCAATTTAAACAACATTGGCAGTCAAGAATCAGGTGACATCCTGTTTTCGGCTATAAAATTAATCCCTCATTGATCTTTTAAAACCCAGAGTTCAACTCCTCAATTTAGCACATGGGGAAATATGATTTTCATCTGACTTGTACACCAAATACATTGGGTTCCTGATGCCATTTCTCCATACCACTACCAAACAATCATCATTCAATGACCACAGTTATGATCATTTATTCAAGCATTTTGCTCACTCTCCCTCCTTAGTAAAGGTGGGTATTTCTTGAGGGGAAAACCAAAGTATTTTTTTTTTAATTTTTTAATTAACGGTACCTTGCATACTACTCGGCACACACTAGTTCTTGAATTGCATTTTTAACTGGTCACCCCTTCTGATAATAGAGAAAACTCATTCATTCCCCAGCAATAACACGTTGCACCCAAAATCGCTTGCGTAAGGCAGACTGGATCTGCTGGGATTTGAGACTATATACAAGAGGGTTGAGCAGCGGTGTCATGAGGAGGTAGGCATTACTCATGGTGGTATATAGAATAGGAGAAGCATTCCGGGTATAGCGATGCAGCACTGCTAAGCTGATGAGGGGCAGGTAAAACACAAGCACCGTGCATATGTGACAGGCACAGGTGTGCAGCGATCTCCAGTTTCTGTCCTGAGTCTTTAGCTTCATAATAGTGCCCAATATTTTTATGTATGAAGTTATGATGAAGACCACATCCACTGCAAATGTGCAGAGTACAAAAACCAATCCATAGGCACTACTGAAAGAGACATCCCCACAGGCCAGGTTCAGCACATCTGGGTAGTAGCAATAAGAGTGTGAGAGGATATTAGCCCCACAGAAAGGAAAGGTCTTAAGGAAAAAAGGCAGAGGAGCCAGCAGAGTGGCACCTCGTATGAGGGCAGCCCCACTAAGGCAGGCAACAGTAGAGTGGGTAAGGATCCTGGTGTAGTTTAGTGGAGCACAGATAGCTACCAAACGGTCGAAAGCCATGGCCACCAGAACACCTGATTCTACTGAGGAGAGGGTGTGGATGAAGAACATTTGAGTTAGGCAGGCATCCAGGCCGACATGGCGGGCATCAAACCAGAAGACAGCCAAGACACTAGGCATTGTGGACAATGAAAGGCCTAGGTCAGTAAGGGCAAGCACAGCCAAAAAATAGAACTGAGGTTCATGAAGATTCTGCTCTGCTGTTACTAGGATAAGAAGAAGAGCATTACCCACAAGGGCTATGAGGTACAGGACACAGAAGGGGATGGAGATCCATATATGTGCAGCCTCCAGACCAGGAATACCAATGAAGGAGAAAGTGGGCCAAGTAGAGGCAGTACTATTAAAAGCCAACATGATAGGATGTATGTAGGACGATAGTCCAAGGTGCTTGCAAACCTGTAAAGGAGAAACAATGTATCAGGAAATTTGAAAGCCAAATTTAAAGTAATTAATGCACAGAATGATCAAATTAAGATATGGAGAACTCAAAATTGAGTTTATATTTTTAGCTTCATAATTATTTCTTTTGGTGTGTGGTTGGCACTAAGTACATGGAAAGATGTTCACCATCATTATTTATTAGGTAGATGTCATTTCTCATTCAATTCAATAAGATACAATTAATAGAATGGCTAGAATTAAAAAGATCAAAAATGCTATATGTTGATGATGATGTGAACATCTGTAACTCTCATATATGGAATCTAAATAGTACACCTCTTTGGAACACATTTCAGCAGTTTTCTTATAAAGTTACACATGTACTACTTGTACAGTTAGCATCATCCAGAAATTTCCCTTCTAAAAGTTTTCCCAAGAGAAATAAAAACTCATATTCACACAAAGGCTTGTACACATTTATTTATAGCAGCTTTATTCATAATAGCAAAAATAAAACAGAAAGAAACCAAATATACAGCCATTACTGATTGGACAAACAAACTGTGGCCAATCCATATATTTTAAATAAAAAAGGAAGATATTACTGATAGATCCAACAATATGAATGAATCATTTATGCCAGGTGAAAGAAACAAACATAAAAGATCAAATGCTGTATGGCCTAATTTATATGAAATTCTAGAAGAGACAACATCATAGTGATAGTTGATCAGAGGTTTCCGAGGTGAACCAGAGTGTGAAGCAATTGGTTGTAAACAGGCAGATCTATCTTTTTGGGAGATGAAAATGTCCCATACCATGACTGATTACATGACTTTCTATGCTTTTAAAAATTCATCAAATTCTACTATTAAAATCGGTCATTTTATGTTAAGTGAGTTCCACCTCAATAATGTTAACGAAAAATATAAGATTTTTGAATGAAGGATAATTTTATAATTATTTTAAATCTACAGTTCACCAAAAAGTATCTCTTTAGGATGTCTTCTCCAAATCCTTCCTTTCAACTCATTCATAAAGGAACTGTCACTGTCGTTTGTGAAATAACTTGACCCTCTTACCAGAAATATATCATATCTGAGATGAGTGCTAGGCTATGTTTTTCACACATTAATCTGACTCTGGTCTAAATGGTCCACATCCCATACTGAAAAAAATAAAAATCTCTATGTCCTCTTTACCATTTTTGTCGACAGGGTCTTTAAAGAGCTGTAACACCCTACATGCATCTTATCCCTTAGAAATCTAAACCTGCCTTTGGACAAAAAACATAGCTTCTTTATTTCAAATTGGTTTACATATCTACTCCTCTTCTTTTCTGAGTCATATAAAATTTCTGAGTACTCTGAAGGTTTCAGTTAATTCCCAAATTTTCATGCTCAACCCAGATCTGTTTTCTGAATATATATTCAGGTGACCCATAGATATCTCTACCCCTGTTTCAAAGGAAATTCAAGTACATACCCTAAGCATAAGGGCTAATTTAACCCTTATTGATGCTTACCACTTTTTCCTGTGCTTTCTTCAGAAATATCCCTCTCTATTACATGCCTTGTGAATTTCTCTTCAGTCTTAAAAGTTAATCTTAAATTTAATTTATCTAGAAAGTATTCCCTAATCCCTTCAAAAAGAATTAAACAAACTTTCTTCCCTGGTACTTTTTAATGTTTCTATCATTACACCCACAAAGTTTTGAATTTGTGATTATTTTTCTGCCCTGTGGAGTAGTCTGCAAGTACTTGAGATTACAAGCTTCTTTATTTCTCACAATGAGTTTTTTTTTCTGAAAAACCTTATGTATTATGATAAACAATGTATATAAATAAGTGATTGACTTCTTTAAGAACAATTGAGGTAAATTGCTTGATCTCACTAAACCTCAGGTTTTTTTCCCCAGTAAATTTGTAATAATGTTACTATATTAAATGGTGCTGTGAGGATTAATTGTGTGAGGTAGAGAAAAAAGCATGCAACACACTCACTGCCTAAAACTTACCAATCAGCATTTGTTTTTTGGCTTTCATAATACTTAACTCAATACAAATGTATGTGTAAGTGAATTGTAAAGATTAGAAAAATCATATATTAACTTCATTAGAACACACAGTGATCAATATGAAATATTAAAATATTTATGCAAAATAATAAAATCTCACATTATTTTATAGTTTAAAATTTCATATTAAAATCATGTATCAATTTTATTAAACATTATAGTATTTCAGAGAAGTTATATGTATATATAAACTAAATTATACACACACATGTGTAGCTATCAAATCTTTTCTGTGTGTTGTTCATATTTTTGAAAGAACAGTAAAAAATAAACTAAGGTCATAGTTGATCACACCAATATTCCAGGTCAATAATAGAAGCTTGATTGTATGTTGGATAAAGAAAAGAGGCAGCACAAACAGAGATAGAGAGGCAGAACATGACAGGGGTACAGAGGGAAAGAATGGAAGAAAACAAGAAAAAAAAGAGGGAGGGAAAGAAGAATGGAAAAAGGAAATTTTAGGAAAAATTAAAGTACAGTTAAATTAATTAAAGTACAGCTGATTTAATTAATTTAAAATTAATTAAAGTACAGCTGATACCTGGCCCATTTTCATATACTAGTGAAGAAGTCAATACATATTTCCTAGATCCCAGTACTTGGATTTCTATAAGAAAACAAACTAAATAATCAATATAAATATGATATATAAAATAATGTACATCTAAATAATATATGAATATTGAGTGCATTATATGTGTGTGTGTATGTGTATGTATTTTTCCCTGCAAAGTCCAACCAGAAGCTATGTTCATACACAAATTTTTAAAAAGATTTCACTTTGATTTTTTGAAGGCTCTATCTTAAACATGTACAAATGAGAAATGCCCCTAGTAGTAGTAGGTATTGAGGAGGGCACGTATTGCATGGAGCACTGGGTGTGGTGCATAAACAATGGATCTTGGAACACTAAAAAATAAAATAAAATTTAAAAAGAAAAAACAACACATAAAACATCTAGTTAAAAAATATCTTGCACTTACACATAAACCCCTACATAAAGACTGCAGAAATTCAGAAAAGTAAGCCAATTTAAAAGATAACAATGTATGCACCACCTACATTTAGCAGATTTAACATTTTGCCATTTTTTTTTCAGATAACATTTTGTAAAGGAATAAAATGTTACAATACAAAAAACTCCCACTCATTCACATTTATCTTTTATGCATGTATCTTAGTTATTAGCATAAAAGCTTCTTGCTTTACCACAACTCAAGCTTCAAACAAGTTGAAAATAATTCATTTGATTCCAGCTCTTTAATCCTGCTTTCATTATTATATATTATTTTATACATAAATATATATTATAAATATTACTTATAGATAAATATATACGTTATTTATAAATGTTCTATGATTATATATAAATAAATAATTATTCAAAAATGTATAAATATAACATATTTATATTATAATAATTATAAATGACATTAGTTATGTATAAATAAAATAAATCCATTATTTTGGTCAAGGAAAAGACCTAGCTTTAAATCCATTTTATATCATCTGCTGAAAGTTTTCTTTTACTTCTTTCCCCTTTGAAGTTACATTATGTTATGTTATATTATGTTATGTTGTTCTGTTATACTACCTTTTGTCAATTATGTACTGTTTAAAGAGAACCTTGTTTGTGTCACGTACCATCCAAGTTGCAGAATCAGATAAAACAGCACTATGAAAGAAACTAAATTATTTAGGTTTAAAAATTGGCTTTGTTATTCACCCTTATGTCCTCCAGAGGGTCATTTAGTCTTTCTGAGAACTAATACTCCTATTGTCAAGGTATGGGTAATCATTTTAGAAAGATTAAACAGAAAGCAGAAGAAGAGCTTATTGTGATGCTGACAGAATTGAAAGCAAAACTTATAAAAGTTACTGTGGACTAATGCGTTGAGGTCTGCTTCAGAGGTATATACCTAATTCACGTTCATATCTAAATCATTCCATATATGTTAATATGGGAATGCTGGTGAAGGCTTCACTGATGAGCTGGAATTTAAGGAGAATTCTAAGGAAACATCAATTTGGGAAAAGCAAATATGCTTCCTGTGTAAAGGAACAATATTCCTTGTGTAATTCTGCAAAATTAATGTGACATTACAGAGAACTGAGATTAGGAATATTATGGCATCTGGTATTACTAACACACGGTTGTAGCTGCAGATCAGCAAGTCTCTAAATACTAGAACTAGTTCTTCACCCAGGATAGATATATATATAGATATATAGATATATAGATATTTATTTATTTATCAAAATACACAAGTTTGGTTTTGAATGGTCATTTTCCCAAAACACAAATACTCATCTGAATACTTTGAAGCTTGTAAAGAAGATGACAGTTATCACCAGTAGGCATGAACTCAACATTTAGATTGGGAAAAGTTCTTTTGCTTAATAAGGTGGGAAAGGAAGCTTCAGAATTTGCAAAATCATTTGATATTCTCCGTGGTTTTGCATCTAAAGACAGAGTATGCCAACTTAGTCAAATCTAATGCATGTTTGCAAAATGTATTCATGAGACATGAGTTTTAGGATTGATTCCAGGGAAAGCTATCACATTAAGAAACACAGTCCATGAAATCTGAGAATCTGCTACTAGCTGCGCAACCACAGTATGCACATATACCATTAACAAATACTCTTTAAATTGATCATGATTACAACAATTATTACTTAGAAGAAAACACAGATAAAGTCAAATCAATCATTTAACTTTAAAATGTACTATTTATCAAACACAGAATTCACCAGTTTAATCCTCAAATCTCACATCCCCTAAACAACACTCCGCATTCCTGTAGGACTCTTTACTCTGGAAAACCGGTTACCGTTATACCAGTTTACTTGTAAGGACACTGATGATGGCAGTTGCTATTACTTATCTCTGAAAGACTCACACAGTGAATGACCTTTTCACTTGCAGATGTGTCTGTTGGCAGGATCCTCCCTCCCAAGAGGAGAGGCAGAACTCCACAGCTCAGCGTGCGGAAACAGTTTTACTTCAAAGGCTTGGTGGTTTAATGGTGATTTACAAACCAACAAGAGAGGGTCTCCCAGGTGCCCAAAAAGTTCTGCTGAGATTTAAAAATCCCTGTGGGTTCCCAACTCACAGCCAAGAAGTGTAAATTTATTTTCACCCCAAAGAATCTGAGAAAGAAGGGAGCGTGATAGAGAATCTTTTTGTATTGGAGAAACCAAAAGCTTCCTCTTTTGTTTTGTTTTGAACATAGTGGTCTGAGCAATTTCTGTATCAGATGAAAAGCAGGCTGGAGTGAATACATGTAAATCAGAACTATGTTTAAATAACATCAACTGTTTAAGAAATGTTAAGCTTCTTAGCAAATAGTAACTACTTAAAAATATTTACTACAAATAAGTAACTGCATGCTGTCAAAGCTTAAAACATGCATAATTGTTTCATTTAATTTTTGCAAAGACAGTAAGTATTTTCCCAGAGGTAACAAAGCAAAACCATATCTAAATTTATCTTTCTGTAAAGAAAATAAAATATATTAAAATAATTTAGCACATGACATCAGACTGTATCCTTCTATACCTTGTGTTTTTCTCCCAAGGATTTATCAAAGGCATATTTCCATGACAGTACCAAAAAATGTCTCTCTGACTTTTAAAAGACAGTTAATATTGCATAATAAGAATATAATATAATGCAATAACTACCTTCCTGATTTTTCCGATTATGTTTCACAAATATGGATAATTATGCCATCTTAGTTCTTATCATTTTGTGCTCTCATATGTGTATTTCTATAGGAGACAAGCTAAAGTGAAATTGCTGGACCAAAGTTTATCTACTTTGCATATTTAATTCCTGTTTAACTTCCTTTCAAAAATGCACAGAAGTGTAAAGGTTTGTCAAAAGATGTGAAAGACAAAATTTTCTATTCATAAGGCAAACTTGTACCAATGTAAGGTTTTCTAATCATAGCAAATATTAAAGGATTGCATAAAATCAGTATTTTGAAACTCAATGTAAAGAAATTGGAGACCAGGCCTAACAGGAGATCAACCTCATGTTGTATCTTGGAGATCTCCAAGCAGGCGAATCATGAGTTCTGGGTCTTGAACCATGCTGGAATGGCAAGTATAAATTAGATTCATAATTTATTAATTAAACTAAAGAGAATCCTACTTTGACATAATCCTAATAGTATTTTTTTTTAAAGATTTTATTTATTTATTTTAGAGAAAGAGAGAGCACAAGCAGGAGAAGTGGCAGGCAGAGAGAGAAGGAGAAGCAGGCTCTACACTGACCAGAAAGTCCAACTCTGTGTGTGATCCCAGGACTCTGGGATTATGATCTGAGCCCAGGGCAGATGCCTAACCAACTGAGCCACCCAGGCACCCCCCAGTAGTAGTTTAGAAGAAGGTGGTCAGGTTGGGATCTTTATAGGGTTTTGGGAACTGGACCAAAGATCTGAGATATTTTTTGGAAGGTGGGAATTGAAAGGCAATGTATGAATTTTATAGCTAATGAATTAGGGGGGAGATAATGTGGTATGGGAAGTGAAAGCAGTTTTGACAAATAAACTGTCATTTGATAAGTGACTCAAGCTGTTTTTCTATGTGCGTAATCTATTTCTCTCAAATAATTTCCACTTGTCCAGAGGAACATATAGATTGTTTGAATAAATTTATTTTCAGGAACATAATAAAACCAAGGATGAAGTTATGTGTTTTATCTACATGGATCCAAGTGTTCTAGCTCTGTTTGCCATTTCACTGATGGGAACATTAGGAAATTTTACATTTAGTAAAGCTGGGGTTAGATAGTGTATGATATCTAGTTCTCTGAGATTCTATGTATTTTAGTTCTTCCCAAAGCTTCCCGAGAGGTTAAATTGATTGATAAATTCCATAATGCCATTTCATAAGGAGATTTTTTTTTTTTTTAAAGATTTTATTTATTTATTCGACAGAGAGAGATCACAAGTAGGCAGAGAGGCAGACAGAGAGAGAGAGGAGGAAGCAGGCTCCCTGCTGAGCAGAGAGCCCGATGCGGGACTCGATCCCAGGACCCTGAGATCATGACCCGAGCCGAAGGCAGCGGCTTAACCCACTGAGCCACCCAGGCGCCCCCATAATGCCATTTCATATAGTAACTGTTCGCAGCTATATCTCAAGAATACATATATAGCCATTAATATATTAATACACAAAGTTAGGGCACATGGGTGGCTCAATTGTTTAAGTGTCTGACTCTTGATTTTGGCTCAGGTCATGGTTCAGAGTCATGAGATCAAGCCCTGTGGCAGTCTCTGTGCTGGGTATGGAGCCTGCTTAAGATTCTCTCTCTCTTTCTGTTCCTTCCTCTCTAAAAATAATAATAGTAAAAAATACACAACGTTGTTCAATAAATATTTTTAATAAATAATACATTGCTAGATTTATTAATAGAGATGTAACATGAATTTAATGTCTTCTCTTGATAAGCTTCTTTAGATAATATATCTGATAAATCAACAGAAGGATAAAAAATAAGAAATACTCCTTTTCCGGAAAGTGACTGAACTTTATAAATTTGAACACCTCATCTAAGAGTCTGTCCTCACATTTTAGGAATTACTTATACAAAAAACATCTTCCTCTGGCCCCCATTCCTTCGTTTCACTTTTCTCAGATGTCATGAGTCTTCACACCTTTGAGAAGAAAGGAAATTGTTTATTTTATTTTCATGTAAGCCACACAAAAAATTAATGGGTTAAAGGATTATTAATTATAATCTATATTTCCATATTGCTATCTTTTTTTTTTTAAAGATTTTATTTATTTGACAGACAGAGATTACAAGCAGGCAGAGAGGCAGGCAGAGGGAGGAAGTGAAGCAGACTCCCTGCTGAGCAGATAGCCCCATGCAGGGCTCAACCCCAGGACCCTGGGATCATGACATGAGCCAAAAGCAGAGGCTTTAACCCACTGAGCCACCCAGGCGTCCCTCCATATTGTCATCTTTAAAAAAGCAAAAAACAGGGCGCCTGGGTGGCTCAGCAGGTTAAAGCCTCTGCCTTCTGCTCAGGTCATGATCCCAGGGTCCTGGGATCGAGGCCCACATCGGGCTCTCTGCTCAGCAGGGAGCCTGCTTCCCCCCCTTCTCTGCCTGCCTCTCTGCCTACTTGGGATCTCTGTCTGTCAAATAAATAAATAAAATCGTAAAAAAAAAAAAAAGGCAAAAAAACAATAAGAAAAAGACTCAGGAAAATGGCAAGCTTCTTTAGATAATATATCTTTCTTGGTGGTACTTTATTCTACATACATTAGTGGTTTCAACTCACAGTCTTATTATGGATATGTAAAGATTCAGGATGAGAAGAATCAGTGGAGACAGCTGATCAACCAATATTCACACTAAAGTAATTTCCATTTTGATTGCTTCTCCTCCATATAAGGGAAAATAGATACTTTGCATCAGAGAGGAGATATTTTTCCAATAAAAGTTAGGCTTATAGAAATTATAACTTTGATGTTATTTTGAGGTATATTTTGATAAAGGGAAAATATGCTTGGGACCATGAATGACCTTTGAATCCTAGATTGCCTACATGTTAATTATCTGACATGGAGGCCAATAAATTAGTTTATTTGAGTTTGAGCTTCTTCAAAGATAGCATGATTTGCAAATTGAAGTGAGAATATGTGACTTCATGTGGAAAAACATAAACAATAAAAGGCACATTAAAAAAGTGTTTTCTTTAAGTCCATAGACATGACTCATCATAAGGAGGGTCTAATGTTATTCCCACAATATTTACTAGCTGAATTTGTGGATATTTGACCACTCCTGTGAATGCCATTGAATCTGTGGATTCTACTAGGTTGAAATGCTGTATTTTAATTTGAAACTACATGACAAAAAAGGCCCTTGACATACACTTATGTATATGTGTTTATGTAAGGTGCATGGGATAGGGGTATAGTGTGGGATGATGGCAAAGGTTATCTAATTTATCATTTCAGAATTCCAAGGTAATTTCTATATACATTTAATATGGTTTCACATCTGAAACATACAGCATACATTGGACAACAGTAGAGTTCAAACAGATGCCTGTGATGCAATTAACTTTCAAGAAATCTCCAAATATATTGTAGAAGATATGAACAATCTTCAAATTTGGATATTACATATAAAAAATTAACTTCAGAGGGAAATGACACCAAGACTTAATGAGTGATCTTCAATTCATCTAATGTCAAAAAGTATCCAATACTTGGGCTATCTGTGAAGCATTCTTAGTAAGTAATGAGAGAGGGACTTTAAATCACAAAGAAAATGGGAGATTATATCCTCAGGAGATAGTTGCATGAATAATAAAGGAGCTCAAACCAGGTAACAAGGACTCGACTTTGGACATGGAAGAGAAAGCTGCCCATGCAGAGAAACTCTCTGCCTTTCAGATGAGAAGTTACCTGAGTTTGGAAAAGGACTAAAAACAAAGAGATTTTGGATGAACTAGTGCATAGAGAAAGTCTGGCCTATAATCCAAGGAATTATAGGAATGGAGAGGTGTTTCTTTCTGTGAAAATATCCCTAATTTGTTTCCTTCAAGAACCTATACAGTTGGACACTGGTATTGAACCAGACAAGTCAGTGGGTTCAGTGTATTCCTGACCTAAAGGAGTGTAGAACTATCCATGCCTGAGTTTCCACTGACCATGAGGTTCAGAGATGACCAATAAGTATAGATTCTGAAAAATCTTCAAAACAAAACAAAACACCATGCAGAAGAAAAAGCATTGAAAATAAACATGGCACCAGCCCTTAATTTTGAAAGGTACAATGATTGGACCAAGCAAAATGAGCTTTATCCAAAAAAGAGTGAGTTTCCTAGCCATGTTAACCCCACTTTCTCTATCCTTTACAACAAAATTTTAAAAATGGTAAAAAAAATGGTAATAGCACTTCTGAAGCTAATCCCAATTTTCTTAAGATTTTAAGATAATGCAAAGAAATGTAGTTAATCCCCTGTTAGTATTTATAGAAGTCTCATCCAAATTGACTTGGATTGAGATTTTGAAAAATTGACTAGCCTGTCATAAGGGCACAGGGACAAGTAGGCAGGATCTTCAAGCTTCTAATTTACAATATCATTTTAGATAGTCAGACTTTATAGAAACACTTGAAAAATTATTATTTTCTCTGAGAATCTTAATCTGATTGAAGATTAGATTTAAGGGGGAATTCAAATAGGAACAGCTGGGAAATTCTCGGGCCACCACAGCTAGGACCCATAAACGCCAGACAGGTAATGAAGATTTAGCAGTGCACATCTCTACAAAGTCCCCCAAACAATACCAATAATGGCATTAGTGAGTGAGGGTAGATGAAGGGTTGAAATAAGGAGTACATGCAAGTATTTGTAAAGCTTATTGTTAGTAAGATGACTGCTGTATGAAGGGTATAAGTATATATATGCAATGTCTATTTAGTTTCATAAAAACAGAATCTGATGAGGGATAGACTCAGAAAAGAAATGTGTACTTTGCTATCTACGAGAAGGAGATCCAGTGTATCCACAACTGGTTTTATCTAGATAAATAAATTTTCGAAACATAGATCATGAAAATGGTCTCATCTCTGACATATTGTACATTATAGTTGAATATTAAACAAGCTTATCATTCCTTCAAAGAAAAGCTAATTATACTTTCTTAGATCTTGGATATAATCTTAAACCTTAGAGTCAAGCATATCAAGAAAAATAATATTTATTGACTATTTGGGTGAATAACCATAACTTTATGAAACTACATCAACAAAATATGCATTTTATAAATTTTGTTTTATTGTTATTAAAAATGAACAATTTGCTTACACAAATATGTAAAAAACTATGTAAAATATCCCTAGATCTTAAGTAAAACTCAAAATATTTAACCCTATAATAAAAAAGATAAGCCGTGAACATGATTCAACAAATATTAAACAATCTAAGATTTTAGTATTTTTAAATATATAGAACTAAATTATTTTTGTTTTTCTTCAAGTTCAATTGAAAAAAATTGACAGTTACATTCAACAATGAATTAACATGGAACAGTGCTTCATAACCTGTGGAGGGAAGGTACACTTAAAATTCTTCAATCAATCATAAAACATTTTCATAAATATAATTATTATTATGTTTAAGAAAAATGAAATGGAAATACATGCAAAATCCAGTAATAGCCTTATTATTGTACACTAGTAACAATTACTATTATTAAACTAAAGAAGTAGAGATATATAATGTCAATTAATGCAAAAGTTTCTAATGCTTATTTTATTTTATTTAATTAATTTTTTTTTAAAGATTTTTTATTTATTTATTTGAAAGACAGAGATCACAAGTAGGCAGAGAGGCAGGCAGAGAGAGAGAGAGAGAGAGAGAGAGGGAAACAGGCTTCCTGCGGAGCAGGGAGCCCGATGCGGGGCTCGATCCCAGGACCCTGAGATCATGACCAGAGCCGAAGGCAGCAGCCCAAACCACTGAGCCACCCAGGCGCCCCTCTAATGCTTATTTTAAATTTCTACACTCATTACATTGCAGAAAAAATAGGATATAAAAATGTGTTCATGGAGAGAAATGTGTCCTTGAACTACAGTTTAAGTAACACTAGTCTAATATGGATCAAGGAAGACCAAGGCACTAAGATATACCTTTGCATGATATACCACTGTAATTACAATAACAGATAGGAATATATATGGATTTTGGAATTTTAATATATAATGGATTTTGGAATTTTAAAAGAAATTTATTTGAAGTGCATTATTTATTTTGGATTTTTTATTTTAAAAAAATCATCATGTAAACTAAAGGATTTAAACTAAATATAAAGTGTACATTTTTCCCTCATTTTTCCTCTAAAAAGCCACAATATCTGAAGAATTTGATAAAAAAAAAAAAAGGTCTTGTTTTTTAATCTAGAGGCTCAAATGCTCTGTATTGGGAAACAGCATTTAAACTCATACTAGATACAGATTAAGGCTGGTCATTTTAAAATAAAAGGTGTTATGAGTTGTCAAATGCTCAAGTCAAATTGTAACATCTGGAATGAGACAATAAATGTCATTCTAGGAAAGGCATGCAGCACTGGCAGCATGCTGCCCACCAACAGCACCAAAGCCATATTCTCCACCTTCCTGGTGACAGGCATACCTAGTCTGGAGACTGTGCACATCTGGATCTCCATACCCTTCTTCATTACCATATTCTTCATTACCTTGGTGGGTAATGTGACCACCATGGCAGTTATCCACAGGGAACAGAACCCTCCATGTGTCTATGCTCCTCCTCCTAGCCATACTAGCTGCCTCTAATCTGGGTCTGTCCCTCTTCACTTTCGCCAAAATGCTGAGGATCTTCTCGCTGGATGCTTGAGAGCTCAGCCTCTCTGCTTGCTTTACCCAAATGTTTTTTATTCACACTTTCCAGGATTTTGAGTTGGCTATCATACTGGCAATGGCCTTTGACCACTATGTGACCATTTCTCACCCATTGCATTATTCTTTCATTCTCACAGACAGTGTAATAAGTTTGGCCATTGTACTGTGAACCTTGACTGTACAGGTACCTCTGCCTATCCTCTTGAGAAGGCTGTGCTTCTGTCATTCCAATGTACTATCTCATTCCCACTGCCTGCATCCTAACATTATAAAGCTCTCTTGTTCCAGCACCAGGATCAATAGGATCCTTTGGATGTGTTATTATCCCCTGTGGGACTTGATTTTCTTCTCATTTTCTTTTCATATGTTCCCATTCTAAAAACCGTACTGAGCTTTGCATCCTACGGTGGCCACGTCAAGGCTCTGAAGACCTGCATTTCCCACATCTGTACCGTGCTTCTTTTTCACATCCATGATCTGCCTGTCTGTACTGCACTGCTTTGGCCTAAAACTTCCCTCACATATCTACATGACCATGGCTAACATGCATTTCCTCATTCCTCCTGTGATGAACCCCATTGTGTATATGGTGAAAACCAAAGAGATATGAGATAAAATTCTGAAACCCTTCATCAAAAGGGACCAGAATCCTAAGTCATGTTTATAACATGAATGAGCTCTAGCCTTACAGAGAAAGAACGTTTCATGAAACAAAAACCTTGCTCATATTCCAAATGCCCACAAAGATTCTGTTTGATTGACTCTTTTGAATTACATGGAATATTGGGCTGGGTATCCTGTAAAACGATTTCTATTCTCTGGTTTGAACAAATGTGCATTGAACAATAAAAATTATTTAGGAAATTGACAGTCTGAAATAATGGACTTTTGTCATTACTTTTTTGGTCTCAATGGTTCACATGTTTTAGAGAAGTTTGTAGTCTGATAGCTCATCATGGACAGAGTGAATAAATACTTTTTGTTATCATCTGTATATATATCACCTTTGATGTAATGAGAACTTTTTAGTGAATACCAATTCTGTCCTTGACTCTTTGAGGAACTGAGATATATTACTGAATTAAACAAAGTTCTTGCTTTCATAGTGCTTTGTTTTCTTGATAATATTATTTTCGAAGTAAGGAGTAATAAAAACAAAGAAGTGGAAATCTAATATTGTTATTGACAAAAAAAAAAAAACAACTAAAAACAATGAAATTTCCAATAGGAGCAATCTCTACCTAAATTGGATTTGCCAACATTTCTCTTGCCAGAGTCTAAAAATCATCATTTGGGAAAAATATAATGTTTAATTCTAGTATGTCAACCTGTAGTATCGCGTTCTGTATTTCAAGCATGTTCACTCCTTGGCTTCTCAGCGTCCAGAGTTAGGCCTTGAGGTTCTTAGTCCCAAATCCCTCAAACCCTCACCTTCTCTCCTTCCACGACAACCATCGATTTATCATCATCTTTCATATTCACTATGGATCACCCACATTCCAATACTCCAGGAAGAGCTCCATCAGTATTGATTCCTCCTTGGTTTTTATACATTGTAATTGTAAACTTAACTTTGGAATCAACTTGTATTTTCTACTCTAACTTACACCTGTGCTTTTGAGTTCTCCCTAAGAATAACATGAGATTCTTCATATTGAAAGGACTACAAATTAATGATCTTCAATTCATTTGGTTTTTCAGTGTCTGAATATATATTTTTTAAACAATTGGTGGTGTTTTTCATGATCCACAGTTATAGTTTTAAATGTTTGCAGCTTTCTCCCAGTCACTCACACTTCACACCATACCCTTTCTTCACTTTCACATACGTAAAAGAATCTATGTCTACATATGCCATCAAATTTTTCCTTCCAGTATTAGAGAAAGAATGCAATGTTTTTTCAAAGAGGGTCAAACTATCTCATCTCTGAAATGCATTTCTTTTAATATTACCTGAGATGCTCAGTTTTGCCCTCTACCCCAGTCTCTTTTTCCCATCTTGTTTACATTATTACTATTATTATTATTGTGCAATATTTCAAGCATAAAAAGATGCAAAGAATAATACAACAAACATGTCTGTATAACAAACAGAGATTTTGTTTGTCTGTTTGTTATACAGATTTTGTTTGTTTGTTATACAGAGATGTTTGTTGTATTATTTCTACTGAATTATAATATTTTGCCTCAATTGGTCAGAATTTTTTTTAAAGTCTCTATTATTTGAGAAACAGAGCACTAGCAGGGGGAGCAGCAGGCAGAGGAAGAGGCAGGGAGTAGGGAGCCTGATGTGGGGCTCAATCCCAGAACCCTACAATCATGACACATTCACTGACGGAGCTACCTGGGTGTCTCTGAGTCAGAATTTAAAAAAAAAATTAAATAAGAAAAATACATAGTAAAATAGATAAATAGATACACAGATAATATATAATAAAGATAACATTTACAAAACTAATAATAGTAACTATTCCTGTAACCTGGGATCTTAAGCCCATACTGGGCCAGCCAGGTGTCTCTCAACCACATTTTTAACCTTACTTTTAGACCTTTTTTCCTTCTGTGGTAGGCTGAATGTTGGCCCACCAAATATCTTGACATCTTAACTTGTGAATGAATATGTTACTTTACATGACAAAAGGAATGTTACAGATATGTTTAAGTTAAGGATCTTTAAAATGGGAAGATTATTCTGAATTTTCTGAGTGGGCTAGATGTTGTCACATAGTTCCTATAAGAGGGAGGCAGGAGGTCAGAAAAGAGAGAAGATGGAATATTGGTGGTTTTATAGATAGAGGACTGAGGGGTGCCTGGGTGGCTCAGTGGGTTGATGCCTCTGCCTTCAGATCAGGTCATGATCCCAGGGTCCTGGGATCAAGCCCCACATAGGGCTGTCTGCTCAGCAGGGAGCCTGCTTCCTCTTCTCTCTCTGCCTGCTTCTCCACCTACTTGTGAACTCTGTCAAATAAATAAATAAAATCTTAAAAAAAGAAGATAGTAGACTGAGTCCATGGGCCAAAGAATGCAGATACCTGGGGCACCTGGGTGGCTTGGTGGTTTAAAGCCTCTGCCTTCGGCTCGGGTTATGATCCCAGGGTCTTGGGATGGAGCCCCGCATCAGGCTTTCTGCTCAACAGGAAGCCTGCTTCCCCCTCTCTCTCTGCCTGCCTCTCTGCCTACTTGTGGTCTCTGTCTGTCAAATAAATAAATAAAATCTTTTAAAAAATGCAGATACCTCCTAGCAACTAGCAACTACAAACTAGAAAAGGCAAGCAACGGATTGTTCTTCATCGTCTCCAGAAAGAATTTGACCTGCAGATACATTGATTTTATCCCTGCAAAATCATTTTATAGATTTAACCTCCAGAACTCTAAAACAACAATACTGTATTGTTTTATACCATTGGGTTTGTGATAATTTGTTATAGTAGCAATAGGAAATTAATACACCTTACCAAGCATGAATTTACTATGTTACCTTAATTAGAATCCTTCGAAATAATTTTTATCTAATAACTCCTTTTCCACTAGCTGCTTTGCAACTGTTTAAAAAATTATTTAAGATGCTCTCTTCATAAATTAATTCTTACCTAACATGGCCATCCCTATGTACTTGATCTATTTTCCTCCTTTGGCTCATAAATTACTTAAAAAATATGCATTAATTGTCTTAATTTTCTCCCTCTTGTCAATTTAAAAATACATGTATTATGGTGAAATATAAAGCTTCATGGAAATAAATGTGTAATTTAACAAAAATTTTTATAAAATGAAAATCCATATAAATATCACCTAAGGAAAGAAATAATAAATTATCAAGACCCAGATTTTCTCTGCAGCCTTTCCTGAACATAATTTCATCGTTGTAACCACATTAAAAGCCAGTATGCTGACTTTTATACTATCTATTTCATTGATTTTTTTTATATTGTGACTACTTAATATGCATCACCAAACAATATATTTTGCCTATAATTTAACTGAAGTAAAAATAGTTTCCTCTTCAACTCCATTATAATCAAAATTTGCCCCTACTATTCCATTGAAGTAGCTAGGCCAAAAGATCACCAATGAATCAAAAAACCAAATCAAATAACCTATTCCAACTTCCATCTCCTCATCACTGGACATTTCATCAATATTTGGCACTGTTGACCACTCACTTATTTTTCAATATCTGTACTTTTTGGCTCCTCTAATGCTTCTCGATTCTGATTATTCTCTGATCTCTTTGAATAATTTGGCTCATTGCATTTTCTGGCTTCACTTCTTTTGCCAACTCCCTGGCTATGAATGTTGCCATATCAATCTCAAACTCATCCTTTCTCCTGAATTCCAGGTAGGTTTGCACATCACTCCTGGAGAATCCCCTTTCTATGCTATATGGAAATCATAAACTCAACAAAGCCAAAATAGAACTTACTGATCCTTCTCCACCCTCAACTGCAAATTCTTCCTGCTTCCTTCCCCATTTGTGTTCTCCATTTATGTACATGGCATCTCCATTCACTCCCTCACTTCAGCCAGAAATAGAAACCAAATGCCACATGTGGTCCTCACTATCCCTCACTTGTAATTTATAATCCCTTGTCAATATTGTAGATTCTCTTTACTTGATATTTTTTACTACTTTTACATTTCCACTCCTCCTGCCTCAATTTAGACCTTAATAATTAAGTAGACCATTTAACCATTCAGTTGGTTGGTTTCCCTGCCCTCATTCTCAAATGACTCCAAACAGAACTGAAAAATAGCTTTCAAAATCTAAAGAAGATTATGTTGTAACACTTGTTTAATTAAGCTTTTCCATTACTTCTCTTCACTTTCAGTTTAGTCGTTGCTCACAACTACCACTATTATTCTTTGATAGTTTTCTAGTGCAAAATGTTTGTTTCTGATTTATGCTCAATTTCCTGAAATAAATGAGCTCCTTTTTAACCACCTGCTGTATCTCTAACAAATTACTACAATTTTTCCAGTTATATTTTCTTCCTTAAATACTCTTCTTATTAAATATCCATAATACAGCCCATCTAGCTTTGAATTAATATTTCTAGTCATCTTTGTGTTATGCCATCAAGGATTAGAATTATGTTTAGGTCACATTAAAAGCTACTCATATTTCAAACATGGTGAATGAAAACATTTCCAACACATGTTCATTGGGTTCAAGGCCATGGCATACTCTTGAAAATGCACAAATCCCTACAAGGAAAGAGGTAATACAACTGATCTGTTTCACTAGTTTTGCTTGTTTCTGTAGCCATGTTGACAGATGGCCCTTGACCAAACTCTAAGAATAATCCCCTAGAGTGTTCATATAGTTTCTCAGTAAAAATGTCATTATATATGTCCAAGCAGTAGTTCAATATGAACCAGGTTGGTAACATATGTTAGATAAACATAAAATTTGTTATGTGTAACTGTTGCCTGATTTAGAATCTACATACACCAGTCATGTGACAGATGTGTACCCATGTAACTAGCCTGCTTTAAGAACTCTGGACTCCATAACTCAAACAGGCTTCCCTGGAAAGAGATATCTCTCATGTGTTCCTGAAGTTTGTGGCTACAGCAACCCTTGTAAAAAAGAGAGAAAACACTTTGAAGCCTATACATGGCCTCTATTGCCTTTACTCTGTATACCTTTGTGCTGTTCCTGCACAGCGCCCTTTGCTATACTAAATTTTAGCCATGAGTATAAACTTGTGTTGACTTTTATAAATGACTCAGTGAATCACTAAGTGGTTTTGGCACCCCTATATGATTCCTCTATGTCATACCTAATTTGGTCCCTACTTCAATTTCCCAGGCCTTTCCTGGCCAGATCCATGACGACTCTGACCATAGTTTGCATCTTATAGCACTCTCTTTCTATCCTCAAAACAAAATCCAGGACCTTTTCATATGTTCTGGTGAATCCTTTTTAATCTCCTTCACCCATTCCTCAATAAATTTGAAAATTTCACTTTGAGGAGGTAGGGAGGATGTAAAGTGACAGCATGAAAGAAAAGTTAGTTGTATGCTATTGTAACAAAGATCTATCAAAGCAAAATGAATTTGTCTTGGAAGAAATCTGTTAATATTATCATTCATGAAAATAGTGCTGTAGATATTCTACTCTCACCACCTAAGATATGAATAATTTAAAGAAAAAAACCAAAAAACAAAAAACCTACTGAACTGGGAGTGGGGGTTAGGGAGGAAAAGGATTCTATATCCTAGAGAGCTGAATATGATACAAGATATTTCTGGGACCAAAATATTGGGGTCTATGTGATGACTTTTATCTCTAAGGGACTAAAAAGTCTTAGACTGGTAACTGAAGAAAGGAAGCTTGAAGCAGGACCAGCTATGTGTTCTAAGTTAATATAGTATATCATCTGGAGACATGGCAAACACTCACAAAGATTAGCAATAGACTCTTCTTTGTTTGGCACATGCACATTTGATGCTTCTCTCGACCCTATACCACAAAGATTGAGTGTGATTCTCACCGGGATTCATAGTGAGTCTCCAGAACCTGCTTTATAAACCTGCTCACTAGGCACCATGCTCAAGGCAGGGAGCCTCATGAGGCCCCAGCTGCATAACAGTTCACAGAGCTCCTGTCCCTGCCCTGGGGTCTGGGGAGTGACAGAAGCACTTCAAACGAGGTCACCTCAACTCTTGTTGTATGCATATTTTGGATGGAAGAAATCCATGGACTAGAGAAATCATGGACTATCTTAGATACAGTTACAAACTAAGTATGAGGATCTCTGAGATGGGAAGGACATTTCCTGGAGCTTCATAGAACCTCTATTCCTCTTATATGACATATTTTATAGTTTTCAGAAAAAGATCCCTGGCCCCCTTTTCCTTACCCAACAATCACCCAATTATTTCCCTTAGAGTTTAAGATCAACTATCAGGTCAAACATCATTTATGAAGAAGTGTATTGGGTAATCCATAAATAATTGATGTATGAAAAACAAGAGAGAAGAAGATAACAAAGGAGGAAAGAAAGGAGGGAGGAAAGAAGGGAAGGAGGGAAACGAAAAATCCGAGATATGATTTATAATTCCCACACCACATTGTAATAGAGGCAACCCCAAATATTTACTAATGACTTTCCCAGGATGAAGAGTTATGTGGAGTTCTTGTCTTAAATGAGATAGTTTAAAGGACTGATAAGATTGAACCTAGGCTATAGGATTTTTGAAAAGCAGAATGGTTCTGCATTCACACTTTTTAAAAAAAGTTTTTATTAAAATTCCAGTTAGTTAGCATACAGTGTAGTATTACTTTCAGGTGGGCAATATGGTGATACAACACTTCTATACAACATCCAGTGCTCCTCACAACATGTGCCCTCCTTAATCCCCATCACCTGTTCCACTCATCCCCACCCACCTTCCCTCTGGTGACCATCAGTTTACTCTCTCTAGTTACAGTCTGTTTCTTGCTTTGACTTTCTGAAGAACTGACGTGACTTAGTTCATGTTCTATTTCTCAGGACAGTGCAAACAGCTCCAGGACTCCATTTTTGTGGCTATTGTACTTTGAAGCAGTATTTACAAGTTTAAAGATCTGCATAGCCAAAGAGCCCCTGGCACTGCATCAAAGAGCATGGTAGTGTTTCTTCACAAATTGTATATTTTGGGGGGGCGCCTGGGTGGCTCAATTGTTAAGTGTTTGCCTTCAGCTCAGGTCATGATCTCAGGGTCCTGGGATCTAGCCACATATCGGGCTCCCTGCTTGGCATCCCTCTCCCAGTCTTCCCTGCTTGTGTTCCCTCTCTGGCTGTCTCTTTCTCCATCAAGTAAAAAATTAATTAATTAATTAATTAAGTTAAAAATTGTATATTTTTCAAAAGGTTTCTGGAATTCAAATTTCCACTATCTTCTACAAATATTAGGCATTGCTCAACAAAATGTCATCTGCACTCAGTTTATAATGATGAGACAACGAAGGAAGAAACTAGAGAGAATTGCGTTATCTGCAACTAATGAATCACTGAACATTACAGCAGAAATTAGGGATGTATTATATGTTGGCTAATTGAACTTAAATAAGAAAAAGAGAGAGAGAGAAGAAGAACATTGGCCCTAGCCTTTACCTCGAGGTGTCCTCCCTTCCACTCCTTGTTAATGCCTGTCATTTTAGCATTTTTTATGATCAAATCCAGACAGTTTGTAATGCGCACCCCTTCTCCATGGGTAGATGAATGCCCACATTATATAGCAACTGCTTACTAGATATTAAACATTAAAAAATTCTTTAGGACTACGGGAATAAAGGAAATACCCACTGGCTCATTTTATCAGATGAGAACGCAGGCTGGAATGCTTGAATGCAGGTAAAATCTGGACTATGAATCACGTAAGGGCTTAGAATACTTCTCCAGCTTGCACAAAAAGCAGTGCGGAAACATACCTTTCCTTAATTTCTTAAATATCACAGTAGGATAGCTTACTTTCTGAGAAAGAGAGTTTCACATTCATTTTAGGGGTACTGCAGACTCAGTTTAGTGGGAATTGGACAGGATGACCTTGAAAAATCTTAAAAGTTTGTTTCTTTTTGCTTTTGTTTTCTGGAAAAGCTCAAATAAAGAGAATACCATTTTTACTACTCACTCTGTGACCATAAACATCCTGCCAGATGTTCTTGTGGGAGGGATATTTTGCCCATCTGCTTACACTCAGCAGAGGACGGCATGAGGAAAAGCGGGCGGAGAAATGCATGCTTCTCACCTCTGGTGGACTAAACTCTAAGCACCATGACTGGTCTGTTAGAATCCTTCTCTCTCTTCTCATACTTATTGCCACAGTTATCTCAAATGAAATTATGCTCTTTGGATAATTATTCTCTATCAGAATTTGGCTTTATTAAGTCCATTATCTCTCCGCAAATTCCAGTAATATGCCTGACACATAACAGACTTTGAATTATATTGAAAAAATGTATTTCATGCTGTTGACAAAATGCAGTATCTGCTACTATCTTCATTTTCTGCTTGCCTGTCTCAGGCAATTCCCCAAATCCCTAGCGTCCATGATTCTTCCCACCAAGCCTTATGTTTGGTGAGCATCTGCTGTCTTTGGAGGATGGAAGTTTGCCTTCCTGAGGTTCCTACTCAGCTCAATACCTAACTATAGACAGAATCAGACACATAGGTGGAATCCATCCCTATACTTGAAAGTCTGATCGTAGCAACCTTTCGTTTCTGATTTCCTTAGAAGTTAGAGTCAAGGCAAAGACGTCCAACATCCCCAGAGACTTTTCCCATCTGTGAATTGACCACCAGCTTATCGCATATCATTACATGTCTCCCGAATACAAAATTTTCTTCTTTCCCACTCTTGTCCTATTTCAGGAATGGATTTTCTATTCTATTCATAATGGTATGTTAAATATTTTCCCAGGAATATTAATGCTGAATCTCAGATGTTTTATTTTGACTAATGATGATTATGTCTCTGCATTTATGAGAATTTTAGTGTATTATTAGGGGGTGGTGCTTTTCCTTTCTTTTGAAAATATGCTGTGATTAACAGCCTATAGGTAAAATTTGTTGAGGTAAATTGATGGATGATACAAAGTGTCTGCATTGCGCACCTCACCCTCTATAATCAAAGTTCAGAGAGAGTTTTTATTAAAGCAACAATGATGACTGGTACTCACCCACCATCACCTCTCCACAAGTATAAACAGAAAATTCCAGTCCTCCCCTGCCTATTGCAGATCTTTTCTCAAACCTGATAGGACGCCTCTGCCTTTTGCCTTTCTTGTAGGTGGTTATCACTTTTTCTTCCTCCACAACCCATCCTATACTAATTGTCAATATTGATTTACTGTTCAATTACCATTTTGCTTTGATTCTGACATGGTTTTCACTCTTCACAGAATTTCTTCTCTAGGTTTTTCTTAGACAGATGGTTAGTCTGTTGAAAAGGGAGTGTAGGTATTCTTGATGACGTTAGAGGACAGTATTATAATTAGTGTACAAAAAAGGAGAACATGTTAAAACCTCCATTGTTAAGAGAATTTTCCTAAGATGTTAGTTAAGAAAATCGTCATTCAATGTGAACTTCATGTATGTGCTCAAGTTTCTTTTGAACTCTATGTACTCAGATTTCACACTGTATTCCTTTCTTTAATAATTGACTTTGAAGTTACCCAAGATCATTTTTTAAAAAAATTAATATATAATGTATTATTTGTTTCAGGGGTATAGGTCTGTGATTCATCAGTCTTACACAATTCACAGCACTCACCATGGCACATACCCTCCCCAATGTCCATCACCCAGCCACCCTATCTCTCCCATCCCCTCCCTTCCAGTAACTCCCAGTTTGTTTCCTGAGATTAAGAGTCTCTTACTGATATGAGGAAATTTTTTTTAGCATTTTATTTATTTATTTATTTAAATTTTTTATTTTTTTATAAACATATATTTTTATCCCCAGGGGTACAGGTCTGTGAATCACCAGGTTTACACATTTCACAGCACTCACCAAAGCACATACCCTCCCCAATGTCCATAATCCCACCCCCCTCTCCCCACAGCAACCCTCAGTTTGTTTTGTGAGATTAAGAGTTACTTATGGTTTGTCTCCCTCCCAATTCCATCTTGTTTCATTGATTCTTCTTCTACCCACTTAAGCCCCCATGTTCTGATATGAGGAATTTGAGAAACAAAACAGCAGATCATAGAGGATGAGAGGGAAAAAATGAAACAAGATGAAAACAGAGATAGAGACAAAACCAAGATCATTCTTTAGAAAAGTGAGTTGTGGGGACTCAATTAGTTAAGACTCTTGGTTTCAGCTGGGATCATGATCTCAGGGTCCTGACATCAAGCCCCATGTCAGGCTTTATGCTCAGTTCAGAGTCTGCTTGTCCCTCTCCCTCTGCTCTTCCACCTGCTCACTCTCTCTCTTTCTCTCCCCGGGATAAATAAGTAAAATCTTTAATTAAAAAAAAAAAAAAAAGTGAGTTGTGGAGAGAAGAATGTCGATCCCAGTTGGGATTTTTTATCTGTCCCATGGTCATCCATGAGTGCCCTAATGGATGTGTTTTGTGTTGGCCAGTGGATTACTAGACCTCCAAAGACGTAAATTACATATTGTCTGTTTCATATTACTTAAACTGAGTGCACAGCGGGAGCTCAGTAAATGTGTAATGCCATTGAGAATATATGTATTTCCAACTACAAATATTTACTCTCCATCTTCTTCCTCTCACACATCTGTCCTAGCTCTCCAGCACTTTTTCAGAGAGTGATAACAGAGATTGAGAAGGGATTTAATCCATTAGACAAACACATCAAGCCCAGTCCCTCCTGGTGTCTTCTTGTCACAGGTACTACTTTTAAATCTCTTTCAGAGAAAAAGATATATTTGGTGGCATCAGAGTTCAGAGCCAGTATTAACATTCTTGTACTTGATTTTCTAACTTCCAAGGAACCATTAAATATAATTATCTTTTTTTCTTTAGAACCCATTTTCTGGTATTAAAACTAATCTAGTTTATGCATCTGTATCCTGTGCTCTCACCACAGTTTCCCTTTCCATTTTTCAAGCCTTGAAACATCTTCAAATGAGGAAGGAGTTTTCTCTGCGAAAGGCACAAACAGCCCCCTGAAAACTAAGACAAGCCTCAGAGAAGACAGACAGCATTTGTACTCTAGTGGAACCTCTAAAGGAATGAGATTCAGTGCTGGAAAAGAGGAAGGAGAGTGATATTACTCGGCAAGCATGGGCCTTGGGTGCTGTGGGATGAGATGCTAGGAAAATGCTATGAAAGAATAATTTTTTTGCCTTCTTTATAATTTTTCCAGGGCAAGCTCTTCCCAAATTTATGGTAGTTCTTAACAACAGTAATGCCAGCAGCTTCATCTTCATACTGATGGATCTCCCAGGATTGGAGGCCGCTCATTGCTGGGCAGCTATCCTTGTCTGCTCTGCCTATATTCTCTCTTTGTTAGGCAACATCACCATAATGTACATTGTCAAGTCTGTTCCCAGCCTCCACATACCTATGTACCTCTTCCTATCCGTGCTTTCAATGGCTGACCTGGGCCTCTCAGCTTTTACGCTGCCTTCAATGGCAATTGTCTTTCTCCTAGGCCAGAGAAAGGTAGGAGCTGCAACCTGCTTTCTGCAACTCTCTTCATCCACACATTCTCAGTTATTGAATCAGCTGTGCTCTTGGCCATGGCCTTTGACTGCTGTGTGGCTATTTGAGAACCCTTACACTATGCCACCATCCTCACAACCACACGCATTGGGGCCATTGGGCTGGTCATTGTGACCCGTAGTGCTGCTCTCCATCTGCCCCTGCCTGTGCTCCTTGGCAGACTGCAATTTCAGCCCGTGAATGTTCTGTCTCATTCATACTGTGTTCATCCTGATGTCTTAAGGCTAGCCAGTTCTAGCACTCTTCTAAACAGTGGCTTTGGGCTCTTTGTCATGCTCCCCACACTGGGGTTGGATGCTGTACTCATTCTGCTCTCCTATGTGCTAATCTTGAGGACAATATTGAGCATTGCTTCCAACACTGAGCGACTCAAAGCCTTTAACACCTGCATTTCCCACATCTGTGCTGTATTACTGTTTTATACCCCTCTGGTCAGCCTGTCAATAATCCACTGTTTTGGGAAAAGGAAGCTACCAGCTCAGGTATACATGCTTCTATCCTATCTGCACTTTCTTTTTCCTCCAGTGCTCAACCCAATTGTCTACAGTATTAAAACCAAAGATTCAGGTACGCATTCTGAAGACATTCCATCCAAGAAAACTCTGAGTCACAGAGATGAAATATTGGTTGCTATAGTCCCTCTTCCAACTGAAGACATCTCGGAGACAGGGCAGAGCATATAGCTCCCATCTGATGTATCAATCAATTAGTTATTCAAAAACATCAATTGAAATATATTGAAATGTGTTTTAACATATACCTTTTAAAACAACACCTGTTTAATGAAAAAAAAAAAACATGTTGCTCATTCTGCAAAAATCAATATCAGACTGTAAAAGACTCAGATTATTACAGAGGAAACTGACAGTATCTTGAGAGAATATCATTAACATGTAAGAGCAAGCAGATTAGAAGAGTGGAATTCAAAGAAATCTAAGATATCTCCAACTAAAAACCTAGAATTTTATTTATAAATTAAACTCAGGAGGACTTCACTTGGTATACCTTCTGAAAATTTGGCAAATATGTAAAATCAAAATGTTTTTCTTGTGATTTGCATAATAACTGTAGATGTGGGTTACACTAGAAAATCTAAACCAAATGAAATACTTCAAAACTTTAAATACACTTAAAGAAATAAAGACCTTAATTATCATAATAAAATGTGTCCCAATGTGACTATTAGGCAGTTCAGTATGTTTTTTAATATTCCATGATTCAAGAAGGGTGGACACAGCCTCCAATCTTCACCAGCCCTGTGAATGAAGTTGAATTTATTGTCTCATCATTATATCTCTTGTACACATAAATGTAGTTTCAAAATTATTAATCCATACTCCTGCTGGAGACAAATTTACCACCTTGAGTGCAATGTATGTGTGCAGTTCCGTATCATTAAACTGACAAAGTCCAGTCAAAATACCATTTTCTGTGAACCTGGTGGTGGGTACTAAGGAAGGCACATATTGCATGGAGCACTGGGTGTGGTGCATAAACAATGAATCTTGGAACATTGAAAAAAAAATAAAAGAAAATTACAAAGAAAAAGAAAACAAAGAAAAATAAAACAAAACTAAAATACCATTTTCTGAAGTTATTGAGATCAGCTCCATTTCCCCTTTATGCCCTTCAGTGATATTGTGTCACATATTTGTAATACAGGTACAATATTTTTTCATAGTCAGCCATCTATCATGGGATCTCCCAACATTTTTTTTTTCTTTTTTAAATTTACATGCAGCGAAGTTCACACTTTGTGGTTTACAATTCTGAGTTTTGTTGAAGAATATAGTCATGTTTAAATAAGCTAATGAAAGAAAGCTAGAATGTACCCCCATGGGGCTGGATTATGCATACACACACACACATATACGTATATACACATATGTACATATATATGACTGCTAATGTTCATGTTTCTCTTTACATGTGCAAATGTATTTGTCCTAAGTGTTTTAAAGCTCTTTTCCTCTAATTCCAGAATCTCTATTCATCCTGAATCTCTTTTTCTTTCTCTTTTACTTTATTCTGATTATCTTCTGCATTTTATTTGTCTTTTTTTTTTTTTTTTTTTTTAAGTGGCCATGGGCACTGTAAATGCTATGCTATTGGGAATCTGGGTCATATTATCTTATATAAAGAGAATCTGATTTGACATGGCAGTCAGTTAAGTTATTGGAGGATCATGTTCATGTTTTTACATCTTGGTTTTTGGCCTTATTAAGGTTGATGATTATTAGCCCTCTTTCTCAGGTTACAATATTCCTGCCTTCCATTCACCCTGTTGGTGAGAAAGATTTCTACTGCACGGTTATAGAAATGGGTGAAAGCATGGCACTTGACACTGGAAAGATAAAACTGATAGCAGTTTATTGGTCATAGATACTCAGAGACTAGGGAAAGAGGAAACTGCACACCAGGCACGGGGCACACAAGGGTGGCACTTGGGGACAGAGTGAACAAACAAGGGGCCATGGGAGACAGGTTCTGTAGTAACGGCTGGTGGGGTCACCCCCTCATTCCTACAGGTCACCCCCTCATTCCTACATCGGCTTATAGGAAAGTGAAAGCCATTAGTTGGAGTGCAGCTGGTTTGATTGCTGGGAGGGGTCCCTTGTCCACTGGATGCAGGGTGTATCTGGAAGAGTAGGGAAGCTCATGGGTAGGCTTTCTGATGCATCCAGTTTCAGATGCCAAAGCAGCACATGATATTGAATCAGTTTCATGAAATCAGAAACCACACCACATACTCCCTCTTCTTATGGCGTGGCCCTTCTAGGGTTTCAGGTCAATGTCCAAGGTGTTCAAGAGCCCTGTCCTCTCTCCCTTGTTGGAACTCCAATGCGTCCCAGTACTGAATGAACTCCAGAATCTATAGGCAACTTATAGCTCAGAGATGTTCTTTGCCAAGCTTTTCAGAATCTTGTCCTCTGAATCTGAAGTTTAGTACTTGGTGAAAACTTCAAGTGGACACCTAAGCAGATTTCTAGGACTTCTTCATGTCTAGTAGGTGCCCCAAATTTTGATCCCTCATGACCTCTAAAATCACTTCTGTCTTCTTTCCCTCCCTTAAGGAGAGAGCTGCTTTCAATTTGCCTTCAACTTCCTTGTCTTAGTTTGTGTTTGTGTGTATGTGTGTGTGTGTTTGTCTTTTTTTTTTAATTTTTATTTTATTTTTTCAGTGTTCCAAGATTCATTGTTTATGCACCTTTTCTTAGTTTGTAAAGTGCAGTCTGGCAGAAAGCCTAGATGGTTATGGAGTTTACACCTTATTTTCTTTATCACAAGGAATCACACCTCTGTACTGTCTGTTTTTCAATATCTGATATATTTTATATATATCTTGCCCAGAGTTAGAGTTGTTTTTCTGTTGGAATATGTCAAACATCCATTTCTTCTTTAGAACATGTAACATTCAGGTTGAAAGCTTTTGGGGTCTCACTATTTTCTTGCATTCATACTCAAAGTTTTGACAAATGTGTATGCTCACAAGAGCTGAGCATTTTTGTTTTGCACTTATATGGTGAAACAAAGAATTTTACAAAACAGTCTTTTGGGTGGGGAAGTATGAATTATTTGTGGCAGACAACCCAGTTGTTGTGGCTAAATTTTGATTTCTGTCCTATTTATGTCCATTTATTTTTTATTTTTATTTTCCTCTAAGTCATAAAGTCCTTCATTTTATTGAATTTTTATTATTTCTGTTGCAACAGTAAAAAGTTTCTTTGTTGCATTTGTAAGTATATCATCATCATCATCATCATGATTATCTAACTTATTAAGTGCTTAATGTGTGCTTTTTTTAAGAATGATAGTAAGTGATTTGCATATATTATATTAAACTCTCACAATGTTATTATAAAATAATAATAAAATAGTAGGTAATTATTCAAGTATTGACAAACATAATTATGTTTTTAATGGAGTACCTGATTTAATCCTCACAGTAATATTGTACATTAGTTTCTTTCACTATTCCAGTTTCACAAGTGAGGAAACTGAGAGTTTTGATTCAGGTCTTTTTGATGTTGAAGCTTGTACTCTCAAAAGCTAATTGCTTTATAATAATATTGGAAGAATCTGTAACCGAGACAGACTTGTATTCCAATCAGGATGGAGTTTCTTATAGCCCATTTGAAAACTTCTTTGGCAGTGACATGGTTAAAGCTGTTTGCTGCCCCAAAGCCCATGCTGCCTATTATATTAATCAGGGGATGCTATCCAGGAATATACCCTGGAGGAGGGTGAGAAATGTCTTCAGCTCTTAACTCCTTGTGGGTGAGTCAATAACATAGGGTTTGGAGAGGAAAGGGGTGAAGCCATTTGCCAAGATTCCTTGTTAGTGTTCATAGAAAAATAGCGTTAATATGATGTAAGGCCCTGAAAAAGAACTATATTGAGGATTTAGAGGAAGAAAAATTGCTCTTTATCTTCAGGTGCCATCTGGGAACTACATTTACTGAAGAATTCCTCAAATGTACTTTCATAATAGATAAAACCAAATAAATGGGAAATTGGCAGATGGGCTAGTAACTCACCAGCCTCAATCCTCCATGCCTTAAATGTATCCTGATAAATGTGTACCTAAATCTTTAGGCAGATGGATTCTATGCCCCTGAAGGGAAACATGCTGAGATGAGGAAAAGTTTGAGGAGCAGAATGGAATGGAAAGTTGCTGGTTTGGGAAGACAGTTTGAAAAGGCAGTCCATTCCTATTTGAATGATGGAAGGTTAACAGAATGATGATGGGAACTGATAAATCCAGAGTGATCAAGGTTAATTGCAATTGCTTCTAAATCTTTGAAGAATCATCTATGAAAAGGCTCCTTGCATTTTGAGCACAGTAAATGAATTTAGGAAAAATTAAAGAACAGACAAATATTAACAATGATTCTTTTCTAACTACTTTACAGAATATTGGGAACTCTTCCACCCACTGTCTTAGCTTCTCACGGGAGAAACCTATGAGATTTGTATGAGATGTAGTACAACTCACCCACTGCCGTTCTTTAGACAATGGGAAAAGTGAAACCAATGTTGTACATCCATGTAAGTGTGCCAGCTCTATATTGTGAGAGGAGACTCTTTTGTGAACATGAAATCTATGTTCTTATTATTTCTTATTACCGTCATGGCAGAACATTGGCTCTTAATGCTGTTAATCTGAATCCTGGTGTGACTGCAGAAGAAAACAGACATTGGTGCTAGGAAACCCAACATGGTTTCTCACTTTACTCCATGAGGACACAGGTTTACTACATCTGACTAAAAATCTGTTGGCAAGCCAAAAGGAAGAGTTCCTGCAACAAAAGATCACAGTGCATTCTTAACTCTTTTGGATAAATAGCTGTTGCTTATGCCCAAGCTGGCCCAAGTTATATGTTTGGTTGTTTGTCTTGTTTTCCAGAGTTTTGTGCCAAAGCCAGGACCAGAAAGAGGTACCCTGCCTTTTCATCTATATCCTTGTGTTCCTTATCACAAAATCCCTTTACTCCACAGGGCTTTCTTAAAAATTAAGAAAAACCATCACACGCACACACACAAACTCACGAAACTCTTCCTCTTCTGCATAGTCAGCTTCATGCAATACACAAAAACAATATGCTCTACATATCTGAGCACCCAAGTGCCTTTTCTCATAAGACCATTTTCTCAAATTCTAAGTGAAAAATGTCAGAAATTCCGAATATACTCAGACTATGCCCATTCATTATGTTTATATTTCCACGTTTGGAATCTAAGGGAGAAAGGATGGGACTTCCAGTGTACTAAAGAAATGTTACACATTTTTCTCTAATTTTGAAGAAACAATCCAGCATGAATGTCGGGTAAAGAAGTCATAGATGGCATTCAAACTCTCCATTTGAATACACAATTCTTCCCAGTCAGTATCCTCAAACATTTCTCCATCTTACTTCAAGTTTGCACCATCTCCCAGTACCTGACTAGAAATTCATAAATCGTATATAGAGGGGTCAGTAAAACAGCTCGTCCAGCTTCCTATAGCAGCAGCAGTTAACAGACTATAGATTTTCTTATTAATAATTTAGTACTTTTCAAATAAATTATAAGGCAAAAATTAGTATCTTTATTTTATAATTGCCATATGCTTTTTTGGTCTTTATGGTAAGATCATATCAAAGAATCTGTGTCTGTGACCCAGCATCCTTGCAGGCCCCTTCTCAGAGTTGAGCCCTCAGGAGCAAGGTTTCTTTCTTTGTCTAAGGGTGTCCCTTTCCTATTAACTCATAACCTCTGCTTCTCTCCTACTTCTTGCTTTTCCCATAGCACTGCACTCATCTGCTTACAAAATAATACTATACCTAAAGATGGACCTCTGTAATTCTCAGGCCTTGGTCTGCGTCAGAGTCACCCACAGGGTTTAGTAAAACACTGGACACTGGGCTTCAACTCAAGAAATCCTGATTCAGTATGTTGAGGCTGAAACCTAATAATCTGTATTTATTACAATCTGTCATGTGCTGATGATGCCACCAGCCAGGCCACACTGTCAGAGCCACTGAATACATACTCAGCACAGAAGACAGTACCTCCCCACCCTGGTCAAGTGAAACATAGTTCTCTGAAGTAATTGTGTTGGTTCTGGAAGGTTGTCTCTTTTATTTATCACAGCACCAGCTTGAATGGATACATATCTCTTAGCTATCCTGTATGCTAACAACTTTAGGTTTTTCATGATGTACCTCCATACTTTCCCTACTAATCAGAACTCACTCACCAAGACATGCACAAATCTCCTTCTTTTTGTTTTGCCCGTCTCCAATTCTCCCCTCCTCAGAGAGCTGTCACCTAAACTCTGAATTGAAAATCATGTACCCTTCTCTTCCCATATTGTTTTAATTTATTCACGTATTTGAAGTATTGATTCATGCTTTCCTTATTATTGGGATCATATTTATATCTTGTGTCTAAAACAGTGACTTAGACGGTTTAATTACTGAATGGAAATTAGGACATTTAATCTGGAGGAAACAAAGTAGATTACAAGAGGAAAACCAGAAATGGCCATCATAATGGAAATTTTTAAACTTAAACTTTTATTTACTTAGCTGTGAGGATAAAGATTGTGAATTTATTGATTTGTTTATTAATAGCTGACCTTTGTGTTTACCATCAAGTGACAATACCCAGAGTAAAAGCTACTTAGTCAGATATTATTTCCGGTCCTAGATCGCCCTTTATAATCGATGTGATTTTAGTAAAGTTATATAGTTGAATTCTTAAGGATTAAGTATCTTAATCTGGAAAAAAATGATCTGCTAACGTCCAAGGCTCCAGATGCTTTAAAATCAAACATCTGAAAGTGTTTTGAAATATGTTGAAAAATACTTTAAATGAAATATGAAAGGAAGAAATTATACTTGTATATTTTTACCTGCAGAAGAAAAAGCGACAGAAGTCATCTTTCTGTGGAGCTACTTTTCAAAGCAAGAGGAATACTGGATTATTTTCCAAGACATAGGAGAGAAAAGGTGATAAAATGAAGAGAAAATTAGTATCATTGGAAAAGAACAAAACAAAACAAAACAAAACTCTAAAGAGACAGTTAAGAAAGTTCCCTAAAAATTAAGCTGTTCTTGTTGGTTATTGTTCTTCAGTTTTGTACTCCAGGGAAACTCCAGAAATCTCCCTCCTTTATTTATGATTAGGTGGGAAGGCAGAAAGTTTTCAGACAGTGCTTTGACTGGGTTCTCAAAAAATGGAACGTTTAATGGGTTAACTCTGGGGAGAAAGCTGAAACGGCAGGAAGTAAAACAGGAGCCTAAGTTCAAGGGAGAGAACACAAGACCCAAGATGTAGTCCCAGATCATTGTATTTTTTTTTCCAGAAATCACTTTATAAGTAGATCTAAGTTTTGATTCCTTCAGAACTTTTTCTGATTTTGTATATTCATCAATATAATGCTGAATAATGACAGATAAGGTACACAGTAACTGTTTAATCTTCTACGAGTTGAATCATTCTATTTTATGTTCCACACTTACAGCTCAACTGGAGAATGAATTGTATTTGGAAAAGTATTTAAAATGTTTGCCACAGGTTAACAAGGTTAACATTTTAAGCCATATGGAAGATAAGATTGTATCTGTGTGCTCACACAGGTGGGCTGACATGTAAGAAGGAATTATTTTATATTGTTTTAATTATTAAAGATGTCAGTCTGCAAAATTTGGATATTCACACCGAAGTACCTACTGAAAAGCAGTGTGAAGGGAAATATGACAGGAAATGAGGAACCTGCACTCTGCTCCCAGATCAGGGACCTAGAGTTCATGTCTCAGGAGGTAGAGGGAAGAGTTAGGACCAACACTATCTTGGTCCCTTTCCTGATCCACCATTCAACTTCTGATTTTGTGATAAATTTTGTTGTGAGGCTGGCAAGCCAGGCTCCCCATGAATGCAACATTTCTTTAGTAATTTAAACTAACCTTTGTTTCAAGGCTCATTCCCAAAGACCCTGGGGGAAATGCCTCCACAACCCACAAGGCCATGGTTGTCAGGGAAACACTTTGGGGGATCAGTGAAAGGTCTTGGTTTGTAGAACAGATTCTGACCCAGCAACTCCTTTGATTCCAGGGTCTGTGGCTGCATTTCTGCTGGGAGATCTGCCCACCATGTCAGATTCCAAGGCCTTGAGGTGATGCACAAATGGCTCTCCATCCCTCTGTGTGCCATGTATGGGGCCTCTCTGGCAGGGAACAGCTTGATCCTATGGCTGGTGAAGTCAGAGCCCTCCCTTCACCAGCCCATGTACTACCTGCTGTCGATGCTGGCAGTGACCGACCTGGGCCTGTCTGCCTTCACGCTGCCCACCATGCCCCCCATCTACATGCTGGGCCTCAGGCGGATGTCAGTGGATATATGCCTGGCCCAACTCTTCTTCATCCACACCTTCTCCATCATGGAGTCCTCCGTGCTGCTGACCATGGCCTTGGACCATTTTGTGGCCATCAGCAACCCCCTACACTATGGCACCATCCTCACGAGCCCCCGTATAGCCAGCTTGGGCCTGGCCAGTGTGGTGTGCAGCCTCGGGCTCCACATCCCAGCCCCCATCATGCTGAAGAAATTGCCTTACTGCCTGAATCACCTGCTTTCCCACTCCTACTGCCTGCACTCAGATGTCATGAAGCTGGCCTGTGCAGACACCCACATCAACAGCGCCTATGGTCTCTTTGTAGTGCTCTCCACACTGGGGGTGGACTCGGTGCTCATTGTTCTCTCCTACAGAGAGCTGATCCTCCAAACAGTGCTGTCCATTGCCTCCAAAGCTGAGCGCCTCAAAGCCCTCAACACATGTGTCTCCCACATCTGTGTTGTGCTGCTCTTCTACACACCTATGATTGGCCTGTCCCATGATCCACAGATTTGGGAGGCAAGCTTCCCCTTCCAGCCCTGTGCTGCTCTCCTATCTGCACTTTCTCATACATCCAGTGCTTAATCCACTGGTTTACACCATCAAGACCAAGCAGATCCGGCTAAGGATGCTACGCTTCTTTGCGTCACATGGGGCTGGCATCAGAGACATTCAGGTTCAGTAGGTCTTTGGTGAGAGAGAGAGGGCATGAGAGACTTTGGTCATAGATGTTTAATGGGCCATTTCACATAAATTCTTATAGTGAGAAAAATGTAACAAGGAGACAGCATCATCTTCATAAGAAGTTCTCACTCATGGGAAGAAATAACCATGTACTCATTTATTTCTCATTACGCAAAGTTTCACTGAACACTGTTAGTCTGTCAATACTACTATTGACCCTATAAATAGAAATAGAACTAAGATATAGCCTCCATTTTAGAGGAAAGGTTCATAATATTTAAGACTGATGAAGGGGACTGCCATCGAAATGGGAAAGGAATTCGAAAGAATAACTTACAGATCTTACAAATGTAAACAGTGCACATAGTGCTTTGCCTCGGAGTTTAGGAGAAAGAATTTTTGGCAAGTAAGTGGTGGCTATATTTGGAATTCAGTGATATTAGAAGCATTTTGGAAAATCCCCACTAAAAATAATCCTCATGAGGAAAGACATTCCTTTTCTCCTGTAAGTCACTGCATCCCCTTTCGTAAATGTTGCCCTTTCCATACATTAAGTATTTTGTTAGTCTTTGCAGAATGAAAGAATAAGTGTCTTCCAGAAGCTCTGTCTGTATCTGCACTCTCTAGGTATCTTCAGTAAACTCTGCTCTCACTTCCTCTGGGCTGTTTGATTTCTACCCCATGAAGTGAAGGACCCCTTTTGGCTGATCCCGTGGGACCCCTTTTCTGGATCCTGGAACCCAGCCAGTCTGCATCGCTTGCAAAGATGAAATGTTCATAAGCAGTGAATGTAATTCCAGATATGTGAGAACCAAGACTATGAGGACTTCTTAATTTCCCTTTTAGAGTATTCCAGGATTTTGCTGGCTTTTTCATCTTTTCAAAATAAATTTCAAAAATGGTAAGCTTACGTAGCTCTTAAACTGCAATGTCTCTGGCCAGAGATACTGCTGCGAAAAATCTGAGGTGATGGAGGAAATCCAAAGGGCACACGGAGAGATAGGAGAACACAGCTTTATCAATGCCAGTGGGCTCAGTGGGATCGTTCCCAAAGACTGAGCACCCGACAGGGTTAGGAGTGAGTTTTTATGGTTACAGACAATGGGGGATGGTAGCGGGCTGTTTTCAGGGTCTTTCAAGGCCAAGGCACCTTCCCAGTCTCTCAAACCCAAATGGCCCCTCCAGGTGGAAGTATAATCTATGTGGAGGCATCTCAGGAGGGTGCTAAATCACCCTGGGGGATGTTTCTCTTTCTTTTCTTATTCAAACAGGACCAGGCTTCTGGTCTTTTTCTTCTGTCTCTGCAGGAGTCAAACCGGATGGCTATTGGTCCTTTTCTTGGCCTTAGCAAGAGCAAAGGGGAACCAGGGACAGAAAGGGGCTCCAGCCTGGAGTCTCTATCCGCCTCAATACCAACACATATTTTTTTTATAACAAGAATGAAAAAAATTTTCAAGCAGTATTCTCTTAGCTGTAATGTTATTTTTCAAAAAATCTCATCAGTCTTGAGCACAACTATAAATGAAAGATGCTTTGAAAATAAAACAGGTGAATTTTATTTCTATAGCCCTTGCAATGAATGGCACAGCTATTTGTATATACTTCATAAAATCTTCCCTTGTAGCATCCTCACTTATATCAGATTAGGAGGGAAATTTAGAGATACAGTCAGGGATGGAAGTAGCAAGTGGATGTGTTATTACAACTCAAAATGCAGGAAAAAAAATTATAATTTTGAAAAATCTAATGTAAGTAAAGAAAGATGAGCAGACCAAGGACTAAATAGTCTCATATCATTTAGTTATCACTTGAAATACCAATAGACACATTACTATATATACTATAATTGGAATTCATAATATGAAACAAAATCTGGGTGAGAAACACAGAACAAAAGTATTTCTTCTGGTGACATGTTCTAGGAAAACATCCATTCTACATATATACTATAAACAAAAAGTTTCTGTTACTTAAGGATATCTGCTTGTTTGTCTGTCTTCAATAACCATAATTAATAGTGCTAAATCAATGTAGAATCACTAATCACTACATTTAGTTGCTGAATATGCCTGTTTCCACAATCTATCTCAATTTAGGCTTTTTTATTTTATTTTTTTTTCTGATTTTAATGACTGAGTATATGATGGCACATTTTACTGGCACTATAAGTAAAGATGGATAAGAAGATGAAGAATTCAATTTTGTATATCTTTGTGTGAGTTTTCTAAGGTAATTAAATAACTATGTACACAAATAAGAATATAGTTCTGAAACTGAGGAAAGAGATCAGGGCTTCAAACACAGATATGTTAAATAATCAGTATATAAGTGACTGTTAAAACAATGACATGGATTTTATTGCCCAAGGATTGATTGATATTTTCCCCCCAAGGATTTAAAAGTAAGAAAGAATGAGCAGTGGTCAGAGAATAAAACCACAGGGAAATCAAGATTAAGAGAGAATGAGAAAGTATTAATTTTAAATGGACTCAGAGAAGGATAAGGGAGTAGAGAGATTGTTCCTTCAGAAGGCCCATAACAGACAGTTTAAATAAGATAAGATCTTTTCAACTATTTCAAATGCCAAAGTAGTAGTAGTCCTGGAATCAGGGTAAATGCTCCTATTAGCACTCTACCCTGAATTGCAGAATCCTGTGTATAGAATTGTCCCTCCCTGCCTTTAGGGCCTTGTTACTGGTCCAATTGCTAAGTGTCCTTTTTAGCCATGTGGAAAAAAAGATTCTCAGAAACTAAATTTCTACAGCCAAATAGATGGACAATGGGGAGACCAAAGGAAAAATTTTCATTGTTCAAATCTCTAAATATAACTACAAATCACCGAATAGTAAAGTGCATGGACTGTGTGATTTGAGGTGCTTAGTCATTATTGAAACTAAAACTGGGAGGCAGAGAAATGAGATTCATGTGAGGAACAAAATGATTTGGATCTAGAGATCTATATCTATATAGCAAGAACAGTAGATATGTACGGTGCAAATATTAGATTTCCCTCAGACATACATTGCAAAAACGTTTTCAGATAATTCCCTCCAGGTGGATTAAGAATTAGCAAAAAATCAGAGGTGCCTAGGTGGATCAGTGGGTTAAGAATTAGCAAAAATTCTTTATTTCTTAATATATCACAGAAGTAGCAAAGAGAATCTAAGATACATTGACAAGAGCTGCCCAAGCCAGCAAGTAATTTAAAAGCTGCGATTTTCTCAGTTGTCCTTCTGGAAGCTGTGCCATAAGATGAGATGCCTAAATTATAACCATTACTGCTATTTATGCTTCTGTACCTTCGCTTGCTAACCCACAAGGAGATGGAAAAATACCAGCAGACTTTCTATAGACACTCTGTAACCACACATCCTCTGCCCAGAATTGAACCTGACAGAATGGCCGCTCCCGGACTCCCCACCCGGCTCTGGGCCGAGAGATAACAGCCATCTGGTGCCAGAGAAAACCCCACCCAGAACTGGACATGACAGAATGACTGCTCCCAGACCCCCCATCCAGCTCTGGGCCGAGAGATAACAACCATCTGGCGCCCTGCGGCTTGACAGGAAGACCCCGGTCAATCCTGAGGTGACACATACCCTAGCGGCGCCAACTCAGCAGTTTGAAGAATGACAGCCCTGTGACCTAACCAATAATCTGTTCCCAGCCCTTTCCTGCTCTGTAGCGCGCCAGTCATATTATAGAGTTCCTTTTTGATTTTCCCGCGGTATGTGGCGATTTGTTACAAGATACTATGATGTATGCTAAGTCCCTGCCTCCCCAAAAATAGTGTATAAAAGATATTGTGATCCTAAGCTCGGGACCTCTTAGCGTCACCAGCAACGAGTGCGCGGAGGGCCGGGTTCGATCTCGTAATAAATGACCCTTGCTGTTTGCCTTTGACTCTGGTCTCTGGTGGTCGTCTTTGGGGGGTCTCGAAATTTGGGCACAACAAAGACACTCGTTTCAAGAAAGCAGATAGAGAATGAGAGCAGAAAGAGCTACACAGGAATACTAGGCAAGAGGGTAGTATTTATTGCTCTCTAGCCTGAGACAAACTGGCTATTTTCCCAGTAAGTATACCATTTGCTTTGCAATACTTTTTTTCTTCTCCTTTTCTCCATCTTCACATAGGCACAAGACAAATCTGAAATTTCATATTTTAAGATCCACTAGGCATTCTTAGTCATAAAATATTAGAAGACTGAATGAAATAACTAGACTCTGGGAAAAGAAGGTATATAAAATGATTGAAGACATACCTGTTTGTTGGAAATGCTTTTAAAAAATTATTTCAAACAGGAATGATTTTAAAACTCAGTTAAGCATATTTGGTTGGCTAATATTCAAATTGTGTTTAAGTAGAGAAAGCATTCAACAGAAACTTTTTTTTTTTTTTTCATTTTGGTTATTTGGATGGAAGAGGACAGCTAGAGAAGACCTACTGAGGATATGGCCACGGCTCTGTTCCCTATGACTGGAATTTAAAAATTGTGAACACATGATTTGTTATGGAGGTAAATTAAATGATAACTGGTATATTTCTGAATTGCATGTCACATGAATCATATGACAAAACTCTGAGAGTCAATCACCAATTTTAGAGCAATTAAAGAAATTGCAAAAAAAAAAAAAAACCCCTAAATAATTTATAAATATCTCTTGTACTTTTCAAATGATAGGCATCTGATAATTTTTATTTTTAGGTGAGAAATCAAAGCTTAGAGATATTTAGTAATTGATCCTATAGTTAGAAAGTGGCACAACTGGGATTTGTGACAGTTAATTTGAATCTGAATCTGATACTCTTAAAAATTAAATTGCCCAGGGGCGCCTCAGTGGGTTAGAAGCCTCTGCCTTCAGCTCAGGTCATGATCCCAGGATCTTGGGAATCTCTGCTCAGCAGGGAGCCTGCTTCCCTTCCTCTCTCTCTGCCTGCCTCTCTGCCTACTTGTGATCTCTGTCAAATAAATAAATAACATTCTTTTAAAAAATTAAATTGTTCAATCCTTTTCAAACTCTTCCCAAAAACTGAAGAGGAGGGAACACTTCCTTATTCATTCTATAAATCCAGCATTACCCTGCTACCAAAGTCAAAGATATTACAAGAAAAGGATATTACAGACCAATATACAGGCATACCTCCCTCTATCGTGCTTCACGTTATTGTGCTTTGCAGATAATGAGTTTTTCATAAACTAAAGTTTTGTGGTAGCTGTAGGTTGAGCTGTTTATTGTAGCTATAGGTACGAGAAGCTGTTGCTTTTATTTGTTCTTTATCATTCTTTATTTCCCTTTTGACTTTAGTTTTTCCAATGTGTTCTTCCTTAGAGAAAATCTCTATATATTTTTATCATGTTATGTTAGTCACTATACAGTAGTACATCATTACATTTTTTTAAATACCTTTTTAAATTTTTTATAAACATATAATGTATTATTAGCCCCAGGGGTACAGGTCTGTGAATCACTAGGTATACATACTTCACAGCACTCACCATAGCACATACACTCCCCAATATCCATACATCATTAATTTTTGATATAGTGTTCCATGATTCATTGTTTGCATGTAAATCTGTATTTATACAGACTTTTTTTTAGCTGTGATCGATTGATATTTTACCGGGCCCTTGTTAGGTTTCTGGTAAGGAATGGTGGGTTGTGGAAAGCAAAATGGAGTCTCTCATGTCAAGTAGGGGACAGTGTCAAGCAACGAGGCAAGCAGTTAAGGTCCTTCAGCTAGGAGATGTCCCCAGGACCAATGTCAGCTGCCACCCCAGAACTGATAACAAGCAAAACCAGAGGAGGCCTGCAAAGACCCAGAACTGATGAAATCCCTTTAAAAAGAAAAGGATTTGGGGTTTCTGGGTGGCTTAGTCAGTTAAGCATCTGCCTTCAGCTCAGGTCATGGTCTCAGTGTCCTGGGATAGAGTCACAAAGCAGGCCCTGCTGCTCAGCAGGGAGCTTGCTTCTTCCTCTGCCCCTCACCAAGTTTGTATACTTGCTCTCTTCTTTCTCTGTCTCTCTCTCACAAAAATAAATAAACACACTAATTAACTTAAAAAAAAAAAAGGGATTTTGGCAGCAAATTCTTACACTCTTCCAGCCTGACCCCTCTACCTCTGATCCCTTGAAAAAGGTAATTGCTGCTGCCAGAGGCTCTTCCAAATCCATCTCTGAACAGAACCGAGATCCTTCCCTGTTTGAACATCAGAAGCATTGACAGCCAATAGTTGACCAGGACCAAACCAAGGCCTTACCCCAACTGTGTGCCACCCACCCCCCACCGACTAACTTTACATTTGGTTCCTTAATTTCCTGCACCCTTGTGTTATCTTGTTTGTTGTGTGGCTTGTCTTCCGTCCTGCTTTGTATGCTGTGTAAGAAGCCAAGTTTAATCACATGGTGAACTGTCATTGAGTTTGGAATCCTGAACTTGCTTTATCATTGTGATTTAACTTTGCTTTATGATTGAATAAAGCTGACATTGTGGAAGGACACAACTGCTGTTGTGCCCTCATAGTGTGCTCATGACATAGGTGGAGGAGGAAAGCATATAATAATCTTCTAATGAAATCTTTGTGCACCTGATATTACTGGGATTGTTTCTCAGAGCTGTGACCTTCACAGGGATTTCTACAATGGTCTTCCTCCCTGTCTGCCACCACCACATTCATATCTTTCTTCATTCACTATAGCATTCCCCGTCTAGTGAATTGTGATCCTTTCCCTCTTAGATGAGACAGGAAGTCTGAGGGAGCTGGAAAGAAGGGGAATTCACTTAACTGGGATAAGATTGTGGCAGTCTTTTTGCTCAAAACAATTGTCCTGTGTTATGGGGAGGACTCTAGGCCACCCTTTCTCATGGGTTCAGGAAAGGAGAAATGTTTACTGAAGAATTAAGTGAAAAATAAAAATGAAATATGGTATTAAAATATACAAGATATGTTGATTCAGACAGATATGGTAAATAAAACTTATTTGGAATACTAATATATCTTGTCCCCTTGGTGTTTATTATCTTCTCCTTCTGAGTAGGCATTGAGATTTCAGTCAATGCAGTGGGCATCCCTCCCTTAAAAGATCTGTGGACCCCCAAAACGGCTGTCATTTCCCCATTCCTCTCATTCCCTGGGACTCAAACTACTAGCCTGCTGTAAGTGGGTAGAATCTCTCACTTGCGTCAGCCTCCAGATGGGAATGGTGGCCTCCCAGGAGCCCGGGGTCCACCTGGGCCACACAATCCTCTTCATTCCTTCCCCATAAATCTGACGTTCTGACTCCCTGTGCCACAAGCACTGGCAAGAAGACAGTGTGTGGGGGGCTTCCTCAGGAGCAGCAGGGAAGAAACAGCCCTGTGCTCTCAAGAACTTTAGCCACTGTCACCTGCTGTGTGTCCTACAAGTGACTCAGAGGGATTAAAAGAGAATGACGTTAATGATCTAATTTGCCCAAAATGGTCAGGGCATTGACTTGCTTCTACGGCCTGAGACCTACTGTCAAGGAGCTTTCTTAGGAAATCATCTTGGGCTGTGGCTTCTCCTGTAGAGTGGAGCTTTCATGGGATTCTACAATGTGCCTTACCTGTGCTACAGTGTGAGTAGCTGTGTCATACTCCACAACTCTCAACACAGCAGGTCACTGGGCAAAACTGGTCAGTAAATATTGATCTTCTCTGGAAAATTACTTTCACATAATCATGTCTGCTTCTTCTGCTTCCATTATCAATTCCTCGGTATTCATTCTCACAGGGTTCCCTGGCCTAGACCAGTACTATCCCTGGTTTTCGATTCCCTTCTCCTCCATCTATGCTGTGGTTTTCCTGGGAAACTGCCTGGTGCTACATGTTATCTGGACAGAGCAGAGCTTGCATGAGCCCATGTTCTACTTCCTGGCCATGCTGGCCCTCACTGACCTGTGCATAGGGCTTTCCACAGTGCACACGGTGCTGGGGGTCCTGTGGGGGCTCAGCCAGGAGATTGGTCTGGATGCCTGCATTTCACAGACTTACTTTGTCCATGGTCTCTCCGGCACAGAGTCTGGAGTCCTTCTGGCCATGGCCTTTGATCGCTTCATTGCAATCTGCAATCCTCTACGCTACACATCCATCCTGACCAACAACAGAGTCATTCATGTCATGGTGGCGATTTTGATGAGAAGTGCATTGTCCATTCTTCCTGTCATCATTCGCCTGAAGTTCTTCCATTACTGCCGCCCCCACATCCTCTCCCACTCTTTCTGCCTGCACCAGGACCTACTCCGACTTGCCTGCTCTGACATCCGCTTCAATAGCTTCTATGCCCTGGCTCTGGTCATTTGTAACTTCTTGTTGGATGCTGTGCTCATTCTCATCTCCTATGTTTTCATCTTGCATACAGTGCTGGCAATTGCATCCCGGGAGGAGAGGCTCAAGTCCTTGCAGACCTGTGTATCCCACATCTGTGCTGTCCTGGTTTTTTACATCCCCATCATTGGCCTCACCATGGTGCACCGCTTTGGAAAGCATCTCTCACCTTTCGTTCATGTGCTTATGGGCAATATCTATATTCTCTTTCCACCCCTGATGAATCCAATCATCTACAGTGTAAAGACCCAGCAGATCCGAAGCAGGATTAAGCAGTGGTTTTCCCTGAAATTGAAGTAGAAGCTTTGGATTTACTCACTGGAATGTTTTAATGTCAAAAGGGTAATTGTATTTCTTATGTGTGAAACAGTTTGTAATCTGAATAATATCTAAAACATTTTGCTGTTTAAAGAAAATTTAAGTATTAAAGAACTTAAGAGGCTTTTTAATGCAAGAAGCAAGATAGAACTAGTTTTTGTCAAAAAAATTTGACATTCCTGAAATTCTGCTGTAGGATAATCATAGCCATTATGGGCATGAGAACACCTGTCTTGGCATCTTATTGAAATATTCTTAAAGCCATATGAAGATTATGACCTTCAGTTCATCAATATTTTATTTCCATTTAGACACACCTCTACCTAAAATTCTGGTAGCATATTTATTGTTTAGATTCTTCAAGTAACAGTCCTTATAGCAAAATATAATGGAGTGATTCTGGACTTTTTCTCCTTCCTAGGGGTGAGGCGAAAGGCAACTGAATCTATGATATTGAGCCTTCCTCCTCCTCTATTTTTCCCCATTAGAAATTTAACACAGATTCATTAAAGGATGTGTAGAATAAAAATGTATATAATCCTTCTCAGATGCTTGGGTGGCTAAGTCAGTTAAGCATCTGCCTTCAACTCAGGTCATGGTCCAGGAGTTCCACGATTGAGCCAAGCATCAGGCTCCTCACTCAGTGGAAAGAATGCTTCTTTCTCCCTCTTCCCCCTGCTCCTTCTCTCTCTAGCTCATTCTCTCTGTCTCTCTCCCTCAGTTAAACAAAATCTTTTTTAAATAAAAGTTAAAAAAAGAATGACTGTATGATCCAGCAATCCCATTTCTAGGTACTTATTCAAAGGAAATGAAAACAGAGATACTTGCACTCTCATGTTCACTGCAGTACTATTCACAATAGCCAAGACAGACTAACCTGTGTTCAGCCTAAGTGTTCATTCACAGACATGGATAAACAAATTACAGCAGACACCTATAATGGAATATTATACCACGTTTAATTTTTTTTTTTTTAAGTAGGCTCTACACCCAGCGAAGAGCCCAATGTATGGCTTCAACTCAGAACCCTAAAATCAAGATCTGAGATGAGATCAGGTGTTATATATTCAAGTGACTGAGCCACCCAGGTGCCCTTTATTCTACCTTTAAAAAGAAGATAATTCTGTCCTTTGTGAGAATATGGATAAATGTGGACAACATTATGTTAGTGAAATGTGTCAGACACAGAAGGAGAAATGCTACCACATGCCACTGATAAGAGGGTTGAAATTTCTTAGCATGGTCCACAAATCCTCCTTTTTCATATTTTTGTAACTTCTGCTTTAGATATTAAATTTCAGAAACACAGAAACACCTATAGTCTTATAGCGCCTAATGTTTATGTTGCTATTCCAGTGATTGTGCTTCCCTTTCTCCTGATACACTGCGTGGAAAGCCTTCCAGTCTCAAATATTCGTTCTAACATACAGAACATAAGATTTTGCCTTGTTTGAGTTCTAAGTGGTCAGTTCTAGAGATCAGAATGAGATAATTCTTTAAAGATCCTCTTTCCCCCCATGCATTTTAGGCTTGCCTCAGCCTAGGATGGAGCATTCAGAATCTGAAGAACTTGCACTGGGATAGGGCCAAACATTTCTCAGTCATGAAAGAGTCTTTCTGGGGCCCATTGCAGAACTTGTCTGCATGACTTCCCCTAGCCCCTTGGAAGGAACTTTCCCTGTTTCGGAAGGAAAGAGCTTTTAGGGCATTAGCCAGGTTGCCGTGAACCCTGTGCCACTGAACTCCTGCAGTGGAGAGACATAGTCCCAGCTTTGACATTCTGAGAGTGACTCAGTACCATGGGACTGGGAAAGGAAAGGAGAAACAGCTCTGTGGTTGAGGATACTACCAGCAGACTTCCTGGGGGAAGTCCTGAATATCAGTACCGTGGATATCTAGAAAGACAAAAGAGCTGCACTCTAATGAACCATTTAGGAGCCACTGAGAAGTATAGTTTCCTAGATACTTCTCCAAATGTACTACTATAAGAGAGACCAACAATAAAATGTACAATAAGGGGAGGCTGGAAACCCACTGGGAAATTTCCTCTTCTTAAATACATTTTGGTATAGATGTACTTGAATCCAAGAGTGGGTTAATTCTCTGCCCTTCAAATAAGCCATACTAAGACTGAGGAAGGTCCCTGGAAATGACTGGTGTAGGATAAAATTTTGGTAGAAGGACAGGAAAATGACAAAGTATCTTTCCTCTTGGGAAAAAAAAAAGAATAGTATTAGCCTCAGTCAATAAACTCAAGGTTATTGAGATTAAAATCCATTATTTCTAAATTATTGATTTATTAACCTCAAAAACATACTCTAAAGCTTAAAATATAATAACTTGAGGAATAATTTACAGGTTTACTTACAAGTCTAATTTACAAGTCTAAATTTAGAAAATTTCTTGACTCCACGTTGTTATTAAAGATTAGTGCTTTTTAATGCATATCAGCTTGATGTGATCTGTATATATGTAATGGTATTAGATTTATTTGGGGAACAGAACTGCCATCTCTTAGCTTAGTATATTACAGGGAGATTGGAGAGCTAAAAATAGTTGCATGAGAGCTGTGATAACATCCAAGAAACAAAGAAACACAATGGTAAGTATGAAAAAGAAAAAGTAAAAATGAAACAGTTATGTGACCAATTAGTTCCATTCTCCTTGATAGAGTCTTGGAATATTATGAAACACTAAATAGCAGTATGCAATAACAGCGTGAGGTTCCACAAGTCTTCAAGGATAGTATAAACTTAAAGTCATATATTCCCATAACATATCACAGAAGATATCCTTGCTAAATATTTGATATCATCAATATATTTAGTACTGCAAAGTCACATACTTGTTATTAAGTCATAGTAAATCATTCTGACAATGCCAAATCAATAAATAACCATTCCAGTCAATCTTTCAATGTGCCTATTCCTATCTCTATCTCTGCTGGGTTTTCCTTGTCTAAATCATAGCAATTCTGCTTTCTATTTCTCCATGTTTCCTTTATCTACATTCTTTATCTACATTCAAGCAGCAGTTCAGTCCAGGCAAGATGTCTTGAAAAACTACCAAATAGCAGAATGAAAGTCATAAGAAGCAATATTTTCATTTCTACTTTATGAATCCTAGATATCATTCATACATTCTTTCAACAACTATTTGGCAGGTACTAGGCTCAGTTCTACAGATGCAGAGTTAAAAGGCATGGACATCCAAAATAGATACACCACCCCACCTCCTGAACATTGTGGCACAAAGAGGCAATACAGGTTTGAAACAGGTACCATAAAGTGATCTACCTATATTTCATAGATATCTTGAATATCCATTTAAATGGCTAGAGTTGAAAGTACAAGGATATAAAGCAATCACTGGGTCATAGGGTAGCTCCATTTTTAACATCTTGAGGAACCTCCATACTGTTTTCCAAAGTGGCTATACCAGCTTGCATTCCCACCAACAGTGTAAGAGAGTTCTCTTCTTTGCATTCTCACCAATATTTATTGTTTCCTGACTTGTTAATTTTAACCATTCTGACTGGCGAGAGGTGGTATCTTATTGTGGTTTTGGTTTGTATTTCCTTGATGCTAAGTTATGCTGACATAAACATTCTTAAGAATTTTCTCCTTGGTCTTTTGAAAAGGATACCTACTAATAATGGAACTAATGGTAAAGAAGCAAAACTGAGAACTGGAGAAGACAGAGAGAGATTAGGTCCATGTTATGTTCAAACTACTCACTTGAATCCCTTTTTATAAAGCTACCTCTTGATTTAAAGAAACTTAAATGCTTCTGCTAAGTAAAAGGAGACAGAAAGCTAGAAAGATTGTGGAGTAGAAGGACCCTAGGTTCTCCTCATCCCAGGGATACCACTAGATAACAGCTATATCCATGTAAATAACAGAGAAAGTGATCCAAAGACTGGCAGAACAAATTCCAAAATAAAGGTAGAGAAAAGCCCCCATCAAAAAATAGAAGGGCAAAGATCTAGTTTGGAAGTGAAATTGACCTTCATCATCTATGGTGGGGATGGAGCCGGTAGCATGAAACAGGATAGAAAATAGACTTTCACACCAGGGAGCCCTCAAAAGGGAGGATGGATTCCCACAACCTTTGTCTTTGAAAGCAAGAGGGGACAAATTTTGTGAGTTCTTAATAACCAGTGACACTTAAAACCCGGAATTAAAAAAAAAAAAAAATCAGCATGCTGGGTTGTGGGAGAGCCTGGAGGGTATTAGAATTGGAGTCCCTGTTCTTAAAGAGACAGCCATACATGGATAAGGAAGATGTGGTCCATATACACTACGGAGTATTATGCCTCCATCAGAAAGGACGAATACCCAACTTTTGTAGCAACAGGGACCGGACTGGAAGAGATTATGCTGAGTGAAACAAGTCAAGCAGAGAGAGTCAACTATCACATGGTTTCACTTATTTGTGGAGCATAATAAATATCATGGAGGACAAGGGGTGTTAGAGAGGAGAAGGGAGTTGGGGTAAATTGGAAGGGGAGGTGAATCATGAGAGACTATGGACTCTGAAAAACAATCTGAGGGGTTTGAAGTGGCAGGGGGGTGGGAGGTTGGGGTACCAGGTGGTGGGTATTATAGAGGGCATGGATTGCATGGAGCACTGGGTGTGGTGAAAAAATAATGAATACTGTTTTTCTGAAAATAAATAAATTAATTTTAAAAAAATGGAAAAAAAATGAAAAAAAGAAAAAGAGACAGCCATACAAATAGTGCATGCAGACAACAAAGAAGCAGCAATTTGAGAAACACTAGGAGTCGGTGGGAAGAAGAGTGTTGTTTTTTGTTTGTTTGTTTGTTTGTTTTTTGTTTTTTGTTTTTCAGTCTCAGAGCACACCTCAGAGAGTTAGGTCATCTGGAAGCCCCTGCAGGAACAAAGATGCTGGCAGGCGCCATTTCCCTCCTCTGTTCCCTAGCATAAACCAGGGTCACCTGAGGACCAAGACAATGCTAACACTTGCTACCTAAGTTGCTTTTTATCAAGCTCTGCTTCTCCTGTTCTTTGACACATCTGCCCTTCCCAGGCATGCTCACTTTAGTCCCTACACTGTTGTTCTCCTCTTCCAGAAGACCAACTCAAATAAAAGACAATACCCTATCTCCCAATCCACATGTTTTGCATGACCTCAGTTCTCTTGGTGGCAGGGGCAGGTCTCATTTTGCAAGCAGACTGCTGCACACCTTGTTAAAACACACCTATCCAAGCTGGTGACAAAGCACTAACCACAATAGAAAAAGAGAGCCACTGCAGATAACTAGAATTAAAGAAAAAGAGGTCAAGACTCAACAGCAGAGTACATACAACATAGGAGACACTCCCTGAAGTGCCAGATCCTAGGGAACAGGAGACACTGCACTGCAGGATACTATGGGACCTCTCCTTCATAAAGCTATCATTGTTAAAGAGCAATGGAAGTAGATGACTTTTTAACACAGAAAAGCAAACTTAGAGTGAGACAAAAGGAGGAGATGGAGAATTATGTCCCAAATGAAAGAATAGGGAAAAAAACCACAGCAGACAACTAAGCACAGCAGATACAAGTAATTTGCCTGATATAGAATTTAATGTAATGCTCATAAAGATACTCACTGGATTTGAGAAGAGTAGAGAACATCAGTGAGACCTTAACACGAAGATAAAAAAAAATAACCAATCAGAGTTGAAGAACACAATAAATGAAATTAAAAATACACTTGATGGAAAAAATAGCAGGCTAGTAAAGCAGAGGAATGAATTAGTGACCTAGAAAACAAAGTAATAGAAAGTAGTCAAGCTGAGCAAAGGAGAGGAAAGAAAATTATGCAAATTGAAAATAGTTTTAGGGAGCTCAGGGACTCCATCAACCATAATGACATCCACATTATAGGGATGCCAGAAAAAGAAGAGAGTAAAGGGGGGGGGGCTGAAATTTTATTTGAAAAAATAATAGCTGAAACTTCCGAAAGTTTTGAAAGGAAAAAGATATCTAGATCCAGGAGGCACCGAGATCCCCCCAGAAATTCAAAAGAAAGAGGTCCATATCAATACAAAGAGTAAATAATATGGCAGAAAGCCATGATAAAGGAAGAACTTTAAAGCAGCAAGAGAGGGGCACCTGAGTGGCTCAGTCAGTTAATCATCTGCCTTCGGCTTAGGTCATGATTCCAGGGTCCTGGGATTGAGCCCCAAATCAGGTTTCCTGCTAGGCGGGGAGCATGTTTCTGCTTCTTCCTCTCCCTTTGCTGCTCTCCCTACTTGTGCTCTCTCACTCTTCCTTTCTCAAATAGATAAATAAAATCATTAAAAAAAAAAAAAAAGCCAGCAAGAGAAAAGAACACAGTTACCTATAAAAGGAGACACCATAAGGCTATGAGCAGATTTTTCAGCAAAAACTTTGCAAGCCAGAAGGAAGTGGCATATTCAAATATATTCAATATATTCAAATATATTCAAAGTGCTGAAAGGGAAAAATCTACACCCAAGAGTACTCCTTTCATCAAGGCTATTATTCAAACTAGAAGGGGAGATAAAGAGTTTCTCAGAAAAACTCTTGAAGTTTTTCTTTAAGAAAAAGTTCATTATGTTCATGACTGCTACACAATCCCTACAAGAAATATTAAGGGGGACACTTGAGCAAAAAGGAAAGACCATAAGTGAAAGTATAAAAAGCCAAAAACAAACAAAAACAAAAAACCACAAAATCAATAAAAATATTTTTATACAAATATATCAAGGGATCCATAAGAAAAAAGAATGTAAAATATCATATCATATACCTAAAACATGGTGGAGAGAGAAGAATAGGTTCAAACTTAAACAACCATCAACTTAATACAGACTGCAATATGCAGAAGATGGTAACGACAAATCAAAAACCAGTAGTAGATATGCAAAGAATAAAGAGAAAATAATCTAAGTGTATTACTAAAGAAAACAAGCCAACCATGAAAGAGAGCAAGAGAAAAAGATCACAGAAAATCTATAGAAACAACCACAAAACAAGTAGCAAAATGTCAATAAATACATACCAATCAGTAATTACTTTGAATGAAAATGAAATAAATGCTCCAGGGCGCCTGGGTGGCTCAGTGGGTTAAGCCGCTGCCTTCGGCTCAGGTCATGATCTCAGGGTCCTGGGATCGAGTCCCACATCGGGCTCTCTGCTCAGTGGGGAGCCTGCTTCCTCCTCTCTCTCTCTCTCTGCCTGCTTGTGATCTCTCTCTCTGTCGAATAAATAAATAAAATCTTTAAAAAAAAAAAAAAAAAAAAAAAAAAAAGAAATAAATGCTCCAATAGAAAGACATGGGATTACAGAGTGAATTAAAAAACAAGACCCACCTATATGCTGCCTAAAAGAGACACATATCAGACTGAAAGACACCTACAGATTGAAAGTTAGGGGATGGAGAAATATTTATTATGCAAATGGATGTCAAAAGAAAACTAGGGTAGCTGTACTTATATTGGACAAAATAGACTTTAAAACAAAGACTGTAAGAAGAGACAAAGAGGGACACTATGGAACAATAAAGGGAACAATCTAACAAGAGAATATAATAGTTGTAAATACTTATACACCCAATATGGGAGCACTCAAATATATAAAACAATTACTAAAAAAGTCAATAATGTAACTGATAATAATACAATAATAGTAAGGGACTTTAATACCCCACTTACATTGATGGACAGATCATCCAAAGAGAAAATAAGGGAAATGGTGGTCTTGACTGAAAAACTGGACCAGATGGATTTTTTAAAAAATATTTTATTTATTTATTTGACAGACAGAGATCACAAGTAGGCAGAGAGGTCAGCAGAGAGAAGTGTGGGGAAGCAGTCTCCCTGCTGAGCAGAAAGCTCGTGGTGGGGTTCCATCCCAGGACTCTGAGATCATGACCTGAGCCAAAGGCAGAGGCTTAACCCACTGAGCCATCCAAGTGTCCAACGACCAGATGGATTTAATATACATTTGAGAACATTCCACTCTAAAACAGAAGAATATGCATTCTTTTCAAGTGCACATAAAACATTCTCCAGGATAGATCACAGATTAAGCCAAAAAGCACGTCTCAAACACTTTCACAAAATTGAAATAGTACAATTCATCTTTTCTGATCACAACCCTATGAAAGTAGAAGTCAACCACAAGAAAAAAAATCTGGAAAGGCCACAAATACATGGAAATTAAATAACATGCTATTAAACAATGAATAGATCAACCAAAAAATAAAAGAAGAAAAAAAATACATGGAAACAAATGAAAATGAAAACACAAAGTTCCAAAATGTTTGGAATGTAGTAAAAGTGATTCTAAGAGGGAAGTTTATAGCAATACAGGCTTACCTCAAGAAGCAAGAAAAATGGGACGCCTGGGTGGCTCAGTTGGTTAAGCAGCTGCCTTCGGCTCAGGTCATGATCCCAGCGTCCTGGGATCGAGTCCCACATCAGGCTCCTTGCTCGGCGGGGAGCCTGCTTCTCCCTCTGCCTCTGCCTGCCATTCTGTCTGCCTGTGCTTGCTCTCTCCCCTCTCTCTCTCTGATAAATAAATAAAATCTTTAAAAAAAAAAAAAAAAAAAAGAAGCAAGAAAAATCTCAAGTAACCTGTCTTCCAACCTAAAGGAGCTAGAAGAACAAACACAACCAAGACCCAGAAAAAGAAAATAAATAAAGATTAGAACAGAAATAAATGATATAGAAACTAAAAAAATTAAATTAAATTAAAAAGAGGAGCACCTGGGTGGTTCAGTTGTGCTTGGGTGCCTCAGTTGGTTGACTGTCAAACTCTTGGTTTCAGCTCTGTCATTATCTAGGGGTGGAGATATTAAGCCCTACATGGGGCTCTGTGCTCATCACAGAGTCTGCTTGTCCCTCTCCCTCTCCTCCCCGCCCCCTGCTCTTTCTCTCTCTCTTTTTTTCTATCTCCTTCTCTCTTAAACAAATAAATAAATAAAACCTTAAAAAAATATGGAACTTTAAAAAAATCCAGATAAATGAAACTAGGAGCTGGTTCTTTGTAAAGATAAACAATATTCATAACTCTCTAGTCAGATTCATGAAAAGAAAGAAAGGAGACAGAAAAGACCCAAATTAAAAAAATAAAAAATCACTAATGAAAGAGAAGAAATAACAATAAACACTTCAGAAATATAAACAATTGCAACAAAATATGAAAATGTATATGTCAACAAATTGAATAACATAGGATCAATGGGTAAATTCCTAGAAATATACAAATGACCAAAATTAAAGCAGTAAGAAATAGAAAATTTGGACAGACCAAATTAAGTGCAATGAAATTGAATCAGTAAAAAACAAAATTAAGTAAAACAAAAAACCAAAAAACAGAAAACCTCCCACCAAGAAAAGTCCAGAACTAGAGTGTGTCCCGGGTGAATTCTACCAAACTGTTAAAGAAGAGTTAATATCTATTCTTCTCAAATTATTCCAAAAACTAGAAGATAAAGGAACACTTCCAAATTTATTCTATGAGGCCAATATCACCTGATACCAAAACCAGATAAAGACACCACAAAAAAGAGAACTGCAGGCAATATCTCTCCTGAGGAGAGATGCAAAAATCCTCAACAAAATATTGGCAGACAACATTAAAAAATATGCGCATATATATATATATATATATATATATATATATATATATAATGTTTTTAAAATTTGTTTTGGATTTTCTTCTTCTTTTTTTTTTTTTTTAAGATCCTATTTATTTGACAGAGAGAGAGATCAGAAGTAGGCAAGAGCAGCAGGCAAAGAGAGAGGGGGAAGCAGGCTCCCCGCTGAGCAGAGAGCATGACGTAGGGCTTGATCCCAGGACACTGAGATCATGACCTGAGCCGAAGGTAGAGGCTTAACCCACTGAGCCACCCAGGTACCCCTCAAAAATATATTTTAAAAAATCATACACCACAAACAAGTGAAATTTATTCCTGGTATGCCGGGTGGTCAATATTCTGAAAACAATCAAAGGGATATGTCATATTAATAAGACAAAGTATAAAAACCATATAATCATTTCATTAGATGCAGAAAAACCAAATGACAAAGTATAGCCATTCCATCCATGATGAAACCATATCCATTCATGATAAAAACCCTCTAGCACTGAAAAGTTGGTGTAGAAAGAACTTACCTCAACATAATGAAGGCTTTATATGAAAAACCGCAGCTAACCTCATACTCAATGATGAAAAACAGAAAGTTTTCCCCTTATTGTCAGAAACACGATAAGGTTGTCCACTTTCACCACTTTTATTCAACATAGTACTGGAAGTCCTAGCCACAGCAATTACACAACATAAAGAAACAAAAGGCATCCAAATTGATAAGGAAGAGGTAAAACTCTATTTGTAGATGACATGATACTATATAGAGAAAAACTAAAGGACTCTACCCAAATCCTAAGGATTCTGCCATTAGGACTGATAAATGAACTTGATAAAGTCACAGAATACAAAGTCAATGTACAGAAATCTTTAAAGAGAGTCCAGGCATTAATTTTCCTGACATCACCCACAGCAACATTTTTCTAGATAGGTCCCCTGATGCAAGGGAAATAAAAGTAAAAATAAACTATTCAGACTACATCAAAATAAAAAGTTTCTGTACAGTGAAGGAAGCATCAACAAAACTTAAAGGAAACCTACTGAATGGAAGAACATATTTGTAAATGAGATATCAGATAAAAGGTTACTATCCAAAATATATAAAGAACTGATACAACTCAACACCACCCAAAAATAATCTATTTAAAAATGGGCAAAACACATGAACAGACATTTCTGTAAGGAAGGCAGCCAGATGGCCAATATACACATGAAAATAAGATGCTCAATGCTACTCATCATCAGGGAAATGCACATCACAACTACAGTGAGATATCACCTCACAGCTCAGAATGGTTAAAATCAAAACCATAAGAAGCAAGTGTTGGCAAAGATGTGGAGGAAGAGGAAACCTCTTGCACTTTGTAGGGAATGCAAACTAGTAAATCCACAGTGGAAAACAGTGTGTAAGTACCTCAAAAAATTAAAAATAGAACTACCTAAGATCCAGGAATTGTGCTAGTGGGTATTTATCCCCCAGATACAGAAATGTTAATTCAGAGATGCATGTACCCTTATACATATCGCAGCATGATTCACAATATCTGATCTATGGAAGCTGCTCAAGTGTCCATCAATAGGTGAATGCATAACATTTTATGATTATATCTATATCTACATAATAGATGTAGATATTTAGATATATCACATGACTAATGAGATATCTCATTCAGCCATAAAAAAGAATGAAATCTTACCATTTGCCATGACATGGATGGAACTAGAGAGTATAATGTTAAGTGAAATAACTCAGAGAAACACAAACACTCTATAAGCTCACTCATATGTAAAATTTAAGAAAGAAAACAGATGATCAAAGAGGAAACAAAAAGAAAGAGAAAGAGAAACCAAACAGACTCTTTATAGAGAACCAGTGGGTAAGTGGGTAGGAGGAAAGGTGAAATACTTTATGGGGATTAAAGAGTACACTAATGATGATGAAAAGAAAAAAAAATAAAAGAAGATAAAAGAAAAGAAAAGCTGATTCAAAAGGGCACAATTACAACATGTTTCCAACTGCAGGACACTGTGTAAAAAAATAAAACTATGGAGACAGAATATCAGTGGTTGTCAGAGGGCTTAGAGTGAGGTGGAACACAACGGATTTGTAGGACAGTGAAACTGTTGTGTATGATACTATAAAGGTGCATACATGTCATTATATACTTGTCAAAATCCATACAATGTACAACCTAAAGGGAGAGGTCTTATGTAAACTACTGACTTTAGCTAATAAAAATGTGGCAATGCTGGCTTATGAACTGTGACGCATATATCACAGCAATGTGAGGTGTTAATAGGGGAAACTGGGTGGGTGAGGAGAAGGGATCATATGTGGGCTGTGTACTTTCTGATTATTTTTTTGTAGACCTCAAACTGCTCTATCAAGCAATATGTGTTAACTTATAAACTTTTATTTGAGAAATGGGAGTTATTCAAATATATTGCCATGCTTTTTCCTTTGAAAAACCTCAAAATATCTCACTAAAGGACACTTTGTCATGCATAGACATGTATTGAAATAGTCTCAATAGTTAGGCTTTGTCTTAGAAGACATCCATGTTCCAGTAGATTAACTCAGGAAACCTTATTTTTTTAGTTCTGTTTAAGGGCTACATAGTGAACTAGCAAAAAAGTGTAGAGATGTTGCTCAGAGACTTGGCTGGACATGGAAAATTATCCAATGCTGTTCAAAATTGGGAAATATAATTTCATAAGTATTAAAGATAGGTTCAGTCTACTAATCCATATACTAACTGTGGGTCTCAAGTGCCAAAGCAATCACTTAGCATGTGAAATACCCAAAAGACTTCTTGTCCCAGAGGTTAGTCCTTGAGTTGCTGTTGTAAAGATCTATGTACAATACAAGTATAGATATTTATTTGCACACACACACACACACACACACACACACACATTCTCTAAATCCCTATAAACAGACATGACATTTTCACCTAACACGTAAGAATATCACTGTGTGCTAAGAGGAAATTCAAGATCTACCTTGATCTTGAAAAACCATGCATCTGAAAGGTAAGTTAGAATAGTTTCATGGTTAAAATTGTGGGTGCTGCAGTTAGGATCCCTGATTTGAAAACAGACTTTACACACCCCTTAGTAATACGATCTTAGGAAGGTCCTCAGGTGCCTGAGTTGTCTTCTGTGTAAAATTAGGACACTAATGATAGTTATTTCTTATAGTAGCTGTTACCATTAAATTGGATAATCCATGTAAACTGATTAGCATAGGTTTTAGGAAAATGCTTTAGCACACTGCAACCATTAATATGTATTTCCAATTATTATTTTTACCATTACTGCTACACTGCCCATCCCTGTGCTGATATGTGATATGCCTTCTATCCAAATATGGTGATAGTCTGTGTGGTTGTTACACAGCAAAATCAGGCACTGTTGAGAGATACCAGATAAAAGAAGCAAAGCCTGGTGATGGGTATTAAGGAGAGACAGATTGCATGGAGCACTGGGTGTTATATGCAAAAAATGAATCTTTGGAACACTACCTCAAAAATTAATGATGTACTGTATGGTGACTAACATAACACAATAAAAAAAGATAAAGCAGCAGAAGCAGCAGCAGCAGCAGCAGCAGCAAAGCCACAAACTTACCAGGCTAATAAAATTGTGTTGCCTCCATATTTTTAACAGGATAACCATTCAAAAAAATAGCTCTCAGAGTTGCATTAAAAATAATTTCATCCCAGGACGCCTGGGTGGGTCAGTGGCTTAAAGCCTCTGCCTTCGGCTCAGGTCATGATCTCAGTGTCCTGGGATAAACCCCTGCATCAGGCTCTCTGCTCAGCAGGGAGCCTGCTTCGCCCTCCCCCTCTACCTGCCACTCTGCCTACTTGTGATCTCTCTCTCTGTCAAATACATAAAAAAAAAAAAAAAACAAAACACAATTTCATCCCTTCCATGTGTTTTCCCTTTGATGAAAAAATTTGTCTTTTCTTTCTTATTTCAATTTCATATGGGAGAGAGAGAGAGAGAGAGAAGACAGTGTGAGGGAGAATAGAATAAATATGTGTTAATTCATATGAAAATATACCCTTTTTATTGTTAATGGTAGAGATAATCTGAAAAAGGTTTCAATTAACAATTACAGGGATAATAGACATAATGTAATACAGTGTATCTTTCGATCTAAGGGATGGTGTGACAGGGCCATATGAAAAGTGTACCCTTTGCAGGTTCTAGACTTGTCTATCACTTTGAAACTTCTCAAGAATTGCAGTCAAAAGCGTTTCTAAACATACTTTGTGCCTTTGCCAAAAATATTGCCCTTAATTACAAACTTGACTAATTGAATTAATATTTTATTTACTTGGGAAAAGAATAATTTTATATTGAAGGGACTTTTTAGAGAAAGCTATTTTTATATTATAGTTTTTTGATAGATTAAAAGTAAGAACTACTGTTACTTTAAAAAGTTGCTAAAATGTTATCTTATTCTTTGGTTGGTGAGTATGAAAATCGAAATAACTCTGCTCTGTAGAAGGGTCTTTCAATGATAGCTGTTGAATGATAATGGACTTTGACATCTTCAGTGACTGTCTTGTTCTGAAAGAGAACACTCTGTACTCTGGATTTTTAGTGTCTTCCTTGATTCTACTTCATGATCCTTGAGAGTGCTTGTTAGGATCTGAATGATGCTACAACTTTGGCATAGCAGTTGAAACTTCATGTTTAAATGTTCATTGTCTTCAAGAGTTCAAATGAGAGGCAGATGAGTAAAACTTTTTCTTTACTGTAGCAAAAGTGTAGGGTAAGGAAACATCTCTCAGATTATCAGGATGGGAAACAAGACTTGGAAGCTTTATACTGGCCCATTATGTATCAGTCTGTCATCCAACCCATGACCTCCCCTTAAGATTTTTGTCAAAGAATGGAATATTAACCATCTCCAGACTTCTGTGTAATGTTACAGAGAAAAAGGAAAGAGAAAACGACTTTTCTGTATTTAATTAATTATTTTTTTATTATTAGGTAGACAAAAATTATACACATAACATGGTTAAAAGTTCAAAAGACATATACATACATGATGTGGTTATAACAATTAGGTTTACACAAAGATTTCAACCCTTATTATTCTGATTTAATTTTTTTTTTTCAGAAAGAACTAGATAATCCATAAGAGAGGTGATTTTTGCTTATAATCATTCAGGATTTTTAAAATTATTTATTTGTTTGTTTGTTTGTTTGTTTTGGTGGGGGTTTTGTGTGTGTGTGCTTTGTTGGTTGCTGTTCTCTGAGTTTTGTTTTATTTTGTTTTGTTTTGTTTTGTAAGCTCTAAGCCCAAAATTGAGGCTTGAACTCAAAACCTGGAGATTGAGTCACATGCTCTACCAATTGAGCTATTCAGGCATCCTTATTCAGATAATTAATAGCTTTTCTCAGACCATTTTATTTTCCTTCCAGTTCGCCATGTCAAAATTAATGGTTAGGTTGTCACTAGGATAAAAGAATAAATATTTGTTTTCTACTAGTGTGCACTCTACCTATTTTCTCTCCATCATGTAACAGACTTGGGACACCTGTCCGTAAGACCATGTAATTCTACATCCACTCACCTCAGTGCCTTTCTGTTGACTGGAGTCCCAGGATTAGAAGACTTCCAAATCTGGATCTCCATCCCCTTCAGCTTCATGTACCTTTTGGCTGTGATAGGAAATGGCCTGGTTATGGCAGTGGTGGCCTGGGACAGGAACCTCCATGAACCCATGTATCTTTTCCTGGCCATGCTGGCACTCAATGATGTTCTCCTTTGTACTGTCACAGTGCCCAAAATGCTTATTATCTTCTGGCAGGGCCCTTCCCCATCAACTTATCCTGCATGTCTCACACAGATGTTTTTTGTTCATGCCCTGTTCCTCTCTGAGTCTGCTGTTCTCTTAGCAATGGCTTTTGATCGCTACGTGGCTATCTGTACACCACTCCATTATGCAACCCTACTTACAGGCTCTCTCATCAGCAAGGTGGGCCTGGCTCTGCTGGCTCGGAGTGTGGCTGTGGTCACTCCTGGTGTCCTCCTCATTTTCCGGCTGCATTTCTGTCGGAGCAATGTCATCCACCATACCTACTGTGAGAACATGGGCATTGCCAAGTTAGCCTGTAATAGCTATGCCCTTAATAGCATTTATGGACTCACCGCTGCTCTCCTCACCACAGGGCTGGACTTTATGCTCATCTCCCTGTCCTACTGGCTAATCCTGAGAACAGTCTTCCAGCTGCCTTCCAAGGAAGCCCGGACTAAGGCCTTTGGAACATGTGGAGCTCATATATGTGTCATCTTGATATTTTATACTCTGGCCTTCTTTTCCTTCTTTACCCATCGCTTTGGAAATCATGTACCCAGACACGTCCTTATCCTCCTGGCAAACCTCTACTTATTGGTGCCACCTACCATGAACCCCATTGTTTATGGGGTAAAGACAAAGGAGATAAGGATGCGTGTCCTAGGGCTCTGTAACCAACCAAAATGACCCAAGGGTTATGAAGCAACAAAGAATAGATGAGTTCAGGGTAGAGGATCAGACTTAAATGTCAAGTGTGAATCAACCCAGGCAGATCTATCCCCAGAACACCTAACCTCTGGATAGAACTTAAAATACTCACATTTCTCAATGCTGCCTTCCCAGCAAAGGGTAAAAAGGAAGGTGTCAGGCAACTGCTCCAGTACCATGAAAGGGTATCTCAACATATTAAGGTAATAATCAGTGGAGTCACTATAATAGCATAGGTGAGTGAAATATCCATTTTGTACTACAAAATGCCTCTCTTAATGTCAGTTTGCTATGGGCAATCTTAGCATTGATTGTCATTGATGCCTGGGTGGCTCAGTTAAGCTGCTGCCTTCGGCTCAGGTCATTATCTCAGGGTCCTGGGATTGAGTCCTGCATTGGGCTCCTTGCTCAGTGGGGAGCCTGCTTCTCTCTCTGCCTCCGCCTGCTACTCTGCTTGCTCGTGTTCTCTCTCTCTCTCTCTGACAAATAAATAAATAAATAATCTTTAAAAAAATACTGAATGCTAATAATTCTAAGTAACAAATGCCCTAATATGTCCTTATGTATTGTATAGGGCATATTCTTTAAATACTTCCTTCCTTTACTCTTTCACTTAGCTTGTTTGTTTCATATCTCCTTCAATACTTTGTTGCAATAAAGATATTTTTACACACAATAGAAAGTTATTTTGATTGGGTTAAGTAAACAAAAAAGCAGGATCTGAGGAGTGGCATGACATGCAAAGAATTTGAGTACTGATGACTCAGGAAGGAGAAAGTCAGGCTAATTGCCCCATCTTGGGTCAGGTTGCTAAAACTGCATTAATCTGTCACATCACTTAACATTCTGGTTAATGGGGATGAAATTTTGTCAACGAAATTCTCAAAAAAAAAAAATCACAGCAAACCAGCAGGATTATGTTCACTGGATTCATTTAGCTCTTTAAATAAAAAAGCACATGTAATTTTCCTAGTGTAGCTTTTCACACCCCAAACCTTCTTGCTAATTGCATTCTATATTACCTGGGACAAACGTTATCATCTATAAATCTATCTGGCAAAATTCATGGAATGTAATACCTTTTATCCCATATAAAATGTCCACCCGTTGATTAATAAAAGAGTTAAAATTTTCCCTGGCATCAGACAATAAAAATGAGTATCATGAACATAATATAAACATATACATGGTCTAGTAGTTGAAGTAGTTGATGGAGTGCCTTCAAAATATTTATATTGTTATCATTCTCCTTATTAATGCATGTGGCTATTTCCAGACTCTAAGTGTAGTCAGATCATTTCCACACTGTACATTTTTGACTGAATTATGTTTTTATTATTTGAGATACCGGATTGGATAACTGAATTACTAAGTGGGATAATGAAGTATTTTGTGGTAATGCTTTGTGTAGAAGACAATACTGGACACTTTAATGACAAAGGGGATAGTGATCTCTGCTATTATTTTTTCTTGCCATTGTGTTTTGCAACAAGAAGTCTTCTGCAGTATCAAGAGGATTAAGGTATAACCTAAAAGATAATGTTTGACATTATGAAAACAATTGCATTGCATTTTGCCCAGTGATTGGGGATTCGTATACAAAAATGAATTATGATTTGGGTTTCTGGATCACTTACACATTCTGCAAGATGGCAGAGAATGTTTTCAAAAGACACTCATGACTTTGTCAAGCAAGGTAATATGAGTAAGAGTGCCTCCTGATTTATAAATCCATATACAAATGAGAAAGACGTTTCAGTTATATTATTATAGTTCTAGGCAAGAACAAGAGACCTCCTGTTTTTCGAGCACCAATTGCTTGCCAGAAGACTGAACGCTTGCCTTCAGTAAGGTTCCAGAACAAGATCTTTCTGTTCTCAACTCATAGTACTAACTTGTCATTCATTCATCCATTCAGATATTCAATCACTCATCTCTTCAGCAATGATATTCTTTGGGAAAAATGATCTTAATTTAAAAATATGTGGTTTTCTAAATGTTTTTGATAAAATATGTTATGATTATAATGCAATTATAGTAATAAATTTAATGTAACATAGGAAATAATAATTTGTGTGTCCAAATATTGCATTACCTATGCAGGTATTCCTTTAAAATAGCTTTATTCATATGCAAAATGCAAAATCTAAGGTGCAGTAAGTAGCTTAAACATATTTCTGTGAACAACAACAACAAAGCCTAATACAACACTGGTTTTTTTTTTTGAAGCATAGATGCTAGGAAAGGTATCTTCAACATCACAGGTTGAAAATATATTTTGTAGGGTTCTTGGGTGGCTCAGTTAGCTAAGTTTCTGCCTTCAGCTCAGGTCATAATCCTGAGGTCCTGGGATCCAGTCCGGCATTGGGTTCCCTTCAGTGGGAAGTCTGTTTCTCCCTCTCCCTCTGCTGCTCCCCCCTGCTTGTGCTTGCTCTCTCTCTCTGTCAAATAAATAAATAAAATATTAAAAAAATACATATTTTGTATTTGAAGTTCTTATTTTAAAAATGATTATTAGGGGCGGCTGGGTGGCTCAGTGGATTAAAGCCTCTGCCTTCAGCTCAGGTCATGATCTCAGGGTCCTGGGATGGAGCGCCACATGGCATCGGGCTCTCTGTTCATCAGGGACTCTGCTTCCCCCTCTCTATCTGTCTGCCTCTCTGCCTACTTGTGATCAATGTCTGTCAAATAAATAAATAAAATCTTTAAAAAAATAAAAATAAAAACGATTATCAATAGTTAAATATTACTTATACAATGTATACCATGATCATTCTCAAAATTTTTACTTTTCCTATCAATTTTATTTAATTATTTATTACACCAAATATTATCTAATTATGATGTTTATACATCTTTCTTATTTTTAGTTGATGTCCCTTACTTGAAGTGAATGTGCTAAAAGGAGAAGGGTAATTAGAATTAGAATCAAGAAATAGGATAATATGGTGGAAACATCATAGTTGAGTTAAAACCAGATAGCAGATATAAGTTGTAGATATACTCCATGTGCCTGAAATTTGAAATCCTGATTTTAAGTTAGTAAACTCTCTTTTATTATGTGACATGTAGGTTCATGACATGTCAAATCTTTTCCTTCAAGACTTTTTTTTATATCCAAACTAGTCATTCTTTTTCAATAATTGATTCATTCCTTTCATTATTTATATATTCAATAATTATTTAATGTCACTTTTATGCTAAGCATAATATTCATGCCTACAGGCAGCAAGCTCTTTGAAGCACAGTTGCTATACTAGGTAGAACAAGATATGTAAAATATATTACTAATTATTACATAAATACTGGGAACCATAACACGTTTTTAAAGTTTTATTTATCCCCTTTGTTTATTTTTTGCTTTGCACAATTTTAACTGTACCAGCTAAGAAAATTCAGTTGCATTTGCAAGTATTTTTATACAACTCTATGCACAGCCAGGTGCCAGATAATTTCAGAATCACAAGGAGAGATAGTTTTGTGTGTTGAAAACAGTTCTAGATAAAATTGTGAGACCTTCATCTTTAGCTGTTTCCAGCTACCACAAATTTATAAGTAGCTACACCCCAATGAATTATATTGCTACATGAGTGAAATTCCTCATAGCCAAGGATACCAAAGATAATATTTTTTACATTTAAATAAATAGTATGCCCTTAATTATTAAGATGCATTTAACCCAATGGATTATAATCATAGACTTCACATCATAATATCTGAAGTATTTAAGTAATGACAGGATCTCAATTTTTATAAAATTAAAATTATTTCTAAAAATTGAGCAAGAAAAAAATGTGCATATTGTACTTTTCTATTCCAGAGGAAACTAAATATCCTTAGTAGCGTATAACATAAATATAAACTTTTGAAATATGATGTGGATACATTGCTAGGATTTCTAACTTCTGTTTTGAGCTCTAAAATGCCTTTATGTCAAGATAAGATTTTTCTCATTGTTAAGAAAGAAGGAAAAGTAGATATCCAGAACACTGATATTACAAGAAGGGGAATAGTAAATTCCCTGACAAATGCAGAGTATCAGGAAGCAAAGATACATGGATTTAATATATTTAATGAAGAATTAACAGATAAATCACCCTGGAAAAGATTGGAATTAGAAATGGAAGGGAATAGAATGGAAATGATTTCTATGACACTCCACTCCAATGCATTTATATTTAAAGGGAATTTATGAAGTACATGTTAAGCTGTATAGTCCCAATGGACACCAACTCTACTATAACCACTTCTCAACATACTCTGTTGACTCTATTTCTGTTCTTTACTCTTTTGTTGGCAATTATGATGACAACATATCTAGAGCACATAAATAAGTATTATTTAAATCATTTAGATTGAAACCTTCATTGCCTTGATGACATGCCTACATCACAGTAGAACTGACTTTTGTGGGGAAAAGCAGATGGAGGATTCCTTGGCGGATCTGTTTAGTCTTCACACTATAGATGATTGGATTGAGCACAGGTGGGACCAATAAGTAGATATGAGCCATGAAGATATGGATGAGTGGGGAAGAGTGTTTGGCAAAACGATGGACGATAGAGAGCCCAATCATAGGCACGTAAAGGATGAGTACAACACAGATGTGGGATGCACATGTGTTGAGAGCCTTAAGCCTCCCCTCACGTGATGCAATTCTTAATATTGACTGAAGGATGCACATATAAGACACAAATATACCCAGAGAGTCCATGCCCCACAGCACAATGACCAGAAGCAACCCATATATAATATTAAACATGGTGTCAGCACAGGCAAGGCGAATCATGTCCTGGTGTAGACAATAGGAATGAGAAAGGGTGTGGGAGTGGCAGAAAGGAAAGAAGGCCAGCCGGGCCAGAAGTGGAATCATGGCAAAGGCACTCCTAAGCAGAGCTGCAATTCCAATTTTAGCAATAAGTCTTGGTGTGAGAATGGTAGCATATCGTAGAGGGTGGCAGATAGCCACATAGCGGTCAAAGGCCATGGCCAAGAGCACAGATGATTCTGTGAAGGAGAAAGTGTGAATAAGAAACATTTGGACCACACAGATATTGAACTGGATTTCCCTGGAAATGGACCACAACACCCTGAAGAGTGATATCATTGTGGGCATGGACATGCCCATGTCAGTGAGGGAGAGCATGGCCAGGAAGTAGTACATGGGCTCGTGGAGCCTGGGGTCCGTCCGAACAATATGCAGGATGGTGCAGTTGCCCATTATTCCAACAAGGTAGAGGACACAGAATGGGATGGATATCCAGTGGTGAAATTCCTCATAGCCAGGGATACCTGTGAGATAGAATGTGGAGGACAGGGTATTACTGGAGTTTATGTTTGCCATGGAGCTCGCTGTTAAATCACCACCCAGTTTCAGGATCCCACTCCAGTGGGGAGGGCAATGATGAGATCAGCATCTGAGCCTGGAAATCAAAACAAAACAGTCAAACTTCAGTGCTTTCTGTAAACACTCTTCCATTCATCCCCACATTTCTTGCTCTTTCTTCATTGCATTGCTGAGCATGGCAAGTTACGTAAAATATCTACTTTACGACCACAAGGACTTTTCTTCCTGCCTCTCAGATGCAGACCCATTGACATCCTGTCTAAATATGGACAATCTTCTTCTAAATACACTATGAGGAGCAGTATATAGAAAAGGGTTCTAGATTACAACTTTCATTTTATAGTTTTCTTCCAGAATTTCCTTGGTGAGGGCTATTGATTTTAACATTACTCTTTTTTTTAATAACTTCTTCAGTGATTTACATATAATGTCTTATTCTGCCTAAGAACATAGATTTTCAGGAATACTAGAACACCATGCAGGTACCTTTACAAGATTTGGGGAAGTATGGGTCAGCAGTACTTGTGAACATAAGCAGGTCTTACTAACATATGCCAGTTATAAATTGAAGGAATAGGCCTGGTCTTAGACTAACATTGCCAGAAGCTAAGTATGGGTTAAAATAGACTTAATTAAAATAATTTTGAATTTAAAAAATATAATAATTAAATATGGAATTTCAGATCTTATCAGTCATTTAGAGAACTGGCACCTTCTACAAGAAAAAAAAAAAAAAGAAAAAGAAGTGCTATAAGGAAAGACAGAGTAGTAAGTCATGATTCAAAGCAAAAAAAAAGAGAAAATAAGATTAGGAAAAGAAATGATAATGTTCAGAAGAACACCTGATCTTGAAATGAAATATTTCCTACTCAGAACAAATGAGAACATCTATTTCCCCCACAATAGATGCCTATATTTCTGTGGTCAAGAAAAACATCTCTGAAGCAAGAAAGATCAGCCACTTCTCAACATCTCACTTTCCCATCACTTGCCAAGAATTCCTGCTTAACAAAATACTCTATTGAGAATTTATAATCCAGGAGACAGATTACTTGCCGTTGTAAAAAAAAATATATATATATATGCTTGTCTCTTCCTATCATGTAAAGTCTACTTTCATCCTACTTTCATCCTTTAGGAACTTCAAATCTCTTTCAATCTTCTCTAGCTCCACACAGATAAAAACTGAATTCAGCAATTTTGACTGGAATAGTTTAAATAATCACAATTTTCTAGGAAATGGAAGACCCATAATCTAGAAAGCAAATAAGCAAATGTCAGAGATAGATTCAATCTCTCTGACTACTCACATTACAATTGAATACTGCTCACATATTGTATACCTGGTGCCTATGGTCCTATTTTCTTCAATCTGCCTGGCTTATTACCACCACAATTCCTTCTTCTCTTGCCCTGGGCTTGTCTCCTTCACCTTACTTTCTTCCTTTCTACACTTGAACTCATTACCTTCAATGCCCAGATTTTCCAGTATTATTTCTTTTTTATGTTGATTATTTTCCAATATCTCATCCCTAATCCAAACATAGAAATATGGCTTCTTTTTACCTCACTCCTTGGTCAGTCAGACCATTTCTCCAAATTTATAGGGGCTCTCTCCTTCTGCCACGAGAAGGTGAACTTGAAATTTAATTTAAAACTGGAAGATACCGGAGCTGGAGGCCAGTCTGAAGCAGCTTTATCATCTCCATGACTTTCTATTGAGGTTTTAGGAAACAACTGTCCACCATTCCCTTTATTCAGACTCTCTCTCTGCTTCCACAAACCTATCCACAACAGGAATATTCTGGTTCCAAGGCTTCCTCACTTTTTAAGTGGGACAAATTGCTGATTTTCTCCTGTAGCAAAGTAGCCTCATCTGTGAATTGTAGATAAAAACAATTTGACAGAATTGTGCTTCAGAATAAAGGAGACCCTGTGGGTGAAATACTTAGCCTAGAGCCTTACATATAAAAAACATAATGACAGAATATTTTGAACATAAAATAATGGTGATAATGATGAAGACAACAATGACAACAACAATATTTCTTTGAAGTGTAATGGAAGAAAGTAAGATATGAGGAGACTCTGGAGTATCCTTCCAGAGAGGAAACCCCTGAGTGGGCAACTCACAAAAGTGACCTAGGTCAGCTGAGTGAAGTGAAAGATATCAGATTCATCTCTGTGCCATCTAGTGAAAAATTCAGTATTGCCATAGGTACAAACTGCTTCATGCTCTTTTACTCTACCCCCAAATTCTTCTGGTAATTTTAATAGCTTTACTTATATACTTTTCATTCTATTCATTGCCAATTTGAGAAAAAAAAAGATACATTTCAGGATAAAATGGGAAGTCTCTTGAAGAAAAGCAATGAGATTTGGGACTACCATGAGCTTGGAATCTGAGCAGCCATGTTAGTATTCTGAAGTAGCCACAACAACAAATATTCACCATATTCCATGTATTCACTACGATCTGCCTTGCCTATTATCCCACAACTCCTTGTATTTTGACATGGCTTCATTTTGACTGCCCAACTCCTACTACTTCTTTTTTTTTTATTAATTTTTTATTTTTTATAAACATATATTTTTATCCCCAGGGGTACAGGTCTGTGAATCACCAGGTTTACACACTTCACAGCACTCACCAAATCACATACCCTCCCCAATGTCCATAATCCCACCCCCTTCTCCCAACCCCCCTCCCCCAGCAACCCTCAGTTTGTTTTGTGAGATTAAGAGTCACTTATGGTTTGTCTCCCTCCCAATCCCATCTTGTTTCATTTATTCTTCTCCTACCCACTTAAGCCCCCCAAAATTTACAAGTCTCAGTGACAAAGAGAAAATCCTGAAAGCAGCCCGGGAAAAGAAGTCTGTAACATACAATGGTAAAAATATTATATTGGCAGCTGACTTATCCACAGAGACCTGGCAGGCCAGAAAGAGCTGGCATGATATTTTCAGAGCACTAAATGAGAATAACATGCAGCTAAGAATACTATATCCAGCCAGGCTATCATTGAAAATAGAAGGAGAGATTAAAAGCTTCCAGGACAAACAAAAACGGAAAGAATTTGCAAATACCAAACCAGCTCTACAGGAAATATTGAAAGGGGTCCTCTAAGCCATACTACTTCTGATCCTGTAATGTAAACTTCATTCACATGGCCTTGTGATGTCTTCTACCATTCCTCAGAAGAGGAGGATGGTGTTTGAGGACTTAGTTTATAAACTCAAAGACTGAAAGGAGTTATAATTTGGGGTTTACATTTGTGAGTCACAATTAATGTCATATCAAAAGCACTGATATTTGGGATTCTTGGAGTCTTTGAAGGTGATCTGATACAATCTCAATCACTCTGGAATCTCCATTCTGTCATGTCAGAAAAAAAAAAAAATTGTCACCCCCATGTAAACATCACATCCTGCCCAGGGACATAGACACCACCTACCATAAAGATCTAGGGGATCTCAAGCAATTCCAATCTGAAAAGTCTGACTGAGGCTGGCCTGAATGCTGTAAGAATGAGCATGAACAATGAAGGTATTTTGGTGAAAATTATGTGATGAACTGAGAACCTCTTCCTTCCAGAAGAGTCTCCTGGTTCTCCTCCTCACACTCTGGGTGTCCACTCTCCTCTCTTTTGTCTCTCAGGTCCCCCTCTGTGTTTCCCTCTTACCTCCTGCTTTCATTGTCGCTAGTCCTCACATACCTGGCAGAATAGTACCTCTTGTCATTAGAGACCATTCTAATTCTCAGAGCAAGAAGGATCAGATAAGTCTTCCTCCAATCCTTTGAGACAGGAAACCCCAGGATAAATGCAGCACAGTGTGTGTAACCCTGTCAATGCTGCCAGTTCAGTGTGGTTTCTCCCAGGCACTCAGGCTGCAGCAGAGGATGACAGTTTGGGAATACAGGGGCAAGAATCCTATTGAGATTCTCTAATGCTTTCTGCCTCAATGTCTGGAACAAACGAGGTAGTGCAACACGAGATGAAATATTAGTTTGTATCCAGAATATGATGGGTCAGTAAAGATGTTTGGTTTCAATATAGCCAATGAGAGGGCCTTGTTAAGTAGTTAAACTGGGGATGGACCTAGATTTGTGCCATAAGAGCTGGAAGTGACATTAGTTCAGTACTATTATTTTACACTGGATAAAAATGGGATTCTGTTATGTGATCTGCTTCCCTCAAAATCATACAACAATGGGTATATGGAAATGTGTGTTCCTTTCACTCAATTTTGCTGTGAACATAAAACCACTATAAATATAAAATCTATATTTAAAACCAGATATAAAGCAATAAAACCAATGTTATCACTTAGCTGATTGGCTGGTGTGGTCCTGTGCCATAGAGTTCTTGATGCAGAAGATTAGTATGTTTTATATGATTAAAAATGGAGGCTTTTGGAGAGGAGTCAGGATGGCGGAGAAGTAGCAGGCTGAGACTACTTCAGCTAGCCGGAGATCAGCTAGATTAGTTTATCTAAAGATTGCAAACACCTGAAAATCCATCGCCATAGAAGAGAAGAAGAACAGCAATTCTGGAAACAGAAAAACAACCACTTTCTGAAAGGTAGGACCGGCAGAGAAGTGAATCCAAAGCGACGGGAAGATAGTCCCCAGGGGGAGGGGCCAGCTCCCGGCAAGTGGCGAGAAACGGCGCACAAAATCAGGACATTTAAAAGTCTGTTCCGCTGAGGGACATCGCTCCAGAGGCTAAAGTGGAGCGAAGCCCACGCGGGGTTAGCGTGGCCTCAGGTCCTGCAGGGTCACAGAAGGATCGGGGGTGTCTGAGTGTCGCAGAGCTTGCGGGTATTGGAACAGGAAAGCCGGCTACAGAGACAGAGCCAGCAGTAAGCTCACAGCTCGGGGTGACCTTGAACCGGTCGCAGGCTCGGTGAGCTCCGAGCGCGGCCGGAGGTCAGGCAGACGGGAGTAACTGGGCGCTGTTCTCTGAGGGCGCACTGAGGAGTGGGGCCCTGGGCTCTCGGCTCCTCCGGGCCGGAGACCAGGAGGCCGCCATTTGTATTCCCGTCCTCCGGAACTCTACAGAAAGCGCTCAGGGAACAAAAACTTCTGAAAGCAAACCCAAGTGGATTACTCACCCGGGCCCCTGGTAAGGGTGGTATAATTCTGCCTGCGGCAAAGACACTTGAGAATCACTACAACAGGCCCCTCCCCCAGAAGATCAACAAGAAATCCAGCCAAGACCAAGTTCACCTACCAAGGAGTGCGGTTTCAATACCAAGGAGAGCAGCAGAATTCCAGAGGAGGAGAAAGCCAAGCACGGAACTCATGGCTTTTTCCCTGTGATTATCTTTAATCTTGCAGTTAATTTAATTTTTTTCTTTTTCATTTTTGGTTTTTTTTTCTCGCCTTCTGGTAAAATATTTTTTTTAACTTTTACCTTTTTCTTTTTTAACGTTTTTTAACTAGTTTATCCAATATATATATATTTTTTCTTTTTTATATTTTTCTTGTTTTCTTTTTTTTTAATTCTTTTCTTTTCTTTTTCTTTTTTCTTTTTTTTTCTTTCTTCATTTTTAAACCTCTTTTTATCCCCTTTCTCCCCCCTCACATTTGGGATCTATTCTAATTTGGTTAAAGCATATTTTCCTGGGGTTGTTGCCACCCTTTTAGTATTTTACTTAATCCTTCATATACTCTTATCTGGACAAAATGACAAGACGGAAAAATTCAACACAAAAAAATGAACAAGAGGCAGTACCGAAGGCTAGGGACCTAATCAATGCAGACATTGGTAATATGTCAGATCTAGAGTTCAGAATGACAATTCTCAAGGTTCTAGCTGGGCTTGAAAAAGACATGGAAGATATTAGAGAAACCCTCTCGAGAGATATAAAAGCCCTATCTGGAGAAATAAAAGAACTAAAATCTAACCAAATTGAAATAAAAAAAAGCTATTAATGTGGTGCAATCAAAAATGGAGGCTCTCACTGCTAGGATAAATGAGGCAGAAGAAAGAATTAGTGATATAGAAGACCAAATGACAGAGAATAAAGAAACTGAGCAAAAGAGGGACAAACAGCTACTGGACCACGAGGGGAGAATTCGAGAGATAAGTGACACCATAAAATGAAACAACATTAGAATAATTGGGATTCCAGAAGAAGAAGAAAGAGAGAGGGGAGCAGAAGGTATACTGGAGAGAATTATTGGGGAGAATTTCCCCAATATGGCAAAGGGAACGAGCATCAAAATTCAGGAGGTTCAGAGAACACCCCTCAAAATCAATAAGAATAGGCCCACACCCCGTCACCTAACAGTAAAATTTACAAGTCTCAGTGACAAAGATAAAATCCTGAAAGCAGCCCAGGAAAAGAAGTCTGTAACATACAATGGTAAAAATATTAGATTGGCAGCTGACTTATCCACAGAGACCTGGCAGGACAGAAAGAGCTGGCATGATATTTTCAGAGCACTAAATGAGAAAAACATGCAGCCAAGAATACTATATCCAGCTAGGCTAACATGCAGCCAAAAATACTATATCCAGCTAGGCTATCATTGAAAATAGAAGGAGAGATAAAAGCTTCCAGGACAAACAAAAACTGAAAGAATTTGCAAACACCAAACCAGCCCTACAGGAAATATTGAAAGAGGTCCTCTAAGCAAAGAGAGAGCCTACAAGTGGTAGATCAGAAAGGAACAGAGACCATATACAGTAACAGTCACCTTACAGGCAATACAATGGCACTAAATTCATATCTCTCAATAGTTACCCTGAATGTGAATGGGCTAAATGCCCCTGTCGAAAGACACAGGGTATCAGGATGGATAAAAAAACAAAACCCATCTATATGTTGCCTCCAAGACACTCATTTTAAGCCCAAAGACACCTCCAGATTTAACGTGAGGGGGTGGAAAAGAATTTACCATGCTAATGGACATCAGAAGAAAGCAGGAGTGGCAATCCTTATATCTGATCAATTAGATTTTAAGCCAAAGACTATAATAAGAGATGAGGAAGGACACTATATCATACTCAAAGGGTCTGTCCAACAGGAAGATTAAACAATTTTAAATATCTATGCCCCCAACGTGGGAGCAGCCAATTATATAAACCAATTAATAACAAAATCAAAGAAACACATAAACAATAATACAATAATAGTAGGGGACTTTAACACTCCCCTCACTGAAATAGACAGATCATCCAAGCAAAAGATCAGCAAGGAAATAAAGGCCTTAAACGACACACTGGACCAGATGGACATCACAGATACATTCAGAACATTTCATCCGAAAGCAACAGAACACACATTCTTCTCTAGTGCACATGGAACATTCTCCAGAATAGATCACATCCTCAGTCCTAAATCAGGACTCAACTGGTATCAAAAGATTGGGATCATTCCCTGCATATTTTCAGACCACAATGCTCTAAAGCTAGAACTCAACCACAAAAGGAAGTTTGAAAAGTACCCAAATACATGGAGACTAAACAGCAACCTTCTAAAGAATGAATGGGTCAACCGGGAAATTAAAGAAGAATTGAAAAAAATCATGGAAACAAATGATAATGAAAATACAACGGTTCAAAATCTGAGGGACACAACAAAGGCAGTCCTGAGAGGAAAATATATAGCGGTACACGCCTTTCTCAAGAAACAAGAAAGGTCTCAGGTACACAACCTAACCCTACACCTAAAGGAGCTGGAGAAAGAACAAGAAAGAAACCCTAAGCCCAGCAGGAGAAGAGAAATCATAAAGATCAGAGCAGAAATCTATGAAATAGAAACCAAAAAACAATAGAACAAATCAACGAAACTAGGAGCTGGTTCTTTGAAAGAATTAATAAAATTGATAAACCCCTGGCCAAACTTATCAAAAAGAAAAGAGAAAGTACCCAAATAAATAAAATCATGAATGAAAGAGGAGAGATCACAACAAACACCAAAGAAATACAAACTATTATAAGAACATACTATGAGCAACTCTATGCCAATAAATTTGACAATCTGGAAGAAATGGATGCATTCCTAGAAACATATAAACTACCACAACTGAACCATGAAGAAATAGAAAGCCTGAACAGACCCATAACCAGTAAGGAGATTGAAACAGTCATTAAAAATCTCCAAGGAAGTGGTGATGCAACATGGAGGCTTAAATGGGTAGAAGAATAAATGAAACAAGATGGGATTGGGAGGGAGACAAACCATAAGTGACTCTTAATCTCACAAAACAAACTGAGGGTTGCCAGGGGAGGGGGTTGGGGAGAAGGGGGTGGGATTATGGACATTGGGGAGGGTATGTGATTTGGTGAGTGCTGTGAAGTGTGTAAACCTGGTGATTCACAGACCTGGGGATAAAAATATATGTTTATAAAAAATATATGTTTATAAAAAATTAAAAATTAAAAAAAAAAATCTCCAAACAAACAAAAGCCCAGGGCCAGACGGCTTCCCGGGGGAATTCTACCAAACATTTAAAGAAGAACTAATTCTTATTCTCCTGAAACTGTTCCAAAAAATAGAAATGGAAGGAAAACTTCCAAACTCATGTTATGAGGCCAGCATCACCTTGATCCCAAAACCAGACAAGGATCCCATCCAAAAAGAGAGGTATATACCAATATCCTTGATGAATACAGATGCGAAAATTCTCACCAAAATACTAGCCAATAGGATTCAACAGTACATTAAAAGGATTATTCACCACGACCAAGTGGGATTTATTCCAGGGCTGCAAGGTTGGTTCAACATCTGCAAATCAGTCAATGTGATACAACACATCAATGAAAGAAAGAACAAGAACCACATGATACTCTCAATAGATGCTGAAAAAGCATTTGACAAAGTACAGCATCCCTTCCTGATCAAAACTCTTCAAAGTGTAGGGATAGAGGGCACATACCTCAATATCATCAAAGCCATCTATGAAAAACCCACCGCAAATATCATTCTCAATGGAAAAAAACTGAAAGCTTTTCCGCTAAGGTCAGGAACACGGCAGGGATGTCCATTATCACCACTGCTATTCAACATAGTACTAGAGGTCCTAGCCTCAGCAATCAGACAACAAAAGGAAATTAAAGGCGTCCAAATCGGCAAAGAAGAAGTCAAATTATCACTCTTCGCAGATGACATGATAGTATATGTGAAAAACCCAAAAGAATACACTCCAAAACTGCTAGAACTTATAGAGGAATTCAGTAAAGTGTCAGGATATAAAATCAATGCACAGAAATCAGTTGCATTTCTCTACACCAACAGCAAGACAGAAGAAAGAGAATTTAAAGAGTCAATCCCATTTACAATTGCACCCAAATGGAAAAATGTTCCATGATCCTGGATTGGAAGAATAAATATTGTGAAAATGTCTATGCTACCTAAAGCAATCTACACATTTAATGCAATTCCTCTCAAAGTACCATACATCTTTTTCAAAGAAATGGAACAAATAATTCTAAAATTTATATAGAACCATAAAAGACCTCCAATAGCCAAAGGGATATTGAAAAAGAAAGCCAACGTTGGTGGCATCACAATTCCGGACTTCAAGTTCTATTATGAAGCTGTCATCATCAAGACAGCATGGTACTGGCACAAAAACAGACACATAGATCAATGGAACAGAATAGAGAGCCCAGAAATAGACCCTCAACTCTACAGTCAACTAATCTTTGACAAAGCAGGAAAGAATGTCCAATGGAAAAAAGACAGCCTCTTCAATAAGTGGTGCTGGGAAAATTGGACAGCCACATGCAGAAAAATGAAATTGGACCATTTCCTTACACCACACACGAAAATAGACTCAAAATGGATGAAGGACCTCAATGTGCGAAAGGAATCCATCAAAATCCCTGAGGAGAACACAGGCAGCAACCTCTTCGACCTCAGCCACAGCAACATCTTCCTAGGAACAACGCCAAAGGCAAGGGAAGCAAAGGCAAAAATGAACGATTGGGATTTCATCAAGATCAAAAGCTTTTGCACAGCAAAGGAAACAGTTAACAAAATCAAAAGACAACTGACAGAATGGGAGAAGATATTTGCAAATGATATATCAGATAAAGGACTAGTGTCCAGAATCTATAAAGAACTTAGCAAACTCAACACCCAAGGAACAAATAATCCAATCAAGAAATGGGCAGAGGACATGAACAGACATTTCTGCAAAGAAGACATCCAGATGGCCAACAGACACATGAAAAAGTGCTCCATGTCACTGGCATCAGGGAAATACAAATCAAAACCACAATGAGATGTCACCTCACACCAGTCAGATGTCACCTCACACCAGATGCTGGCGAGGATGTGGAGAAAGGGGAATCCTCCTCACTTTTGGTGGGAATGCAAGCTGGTGCAGCCACCCTGGAAAACACCATGGAGGTTCCTCAAAATGTTGAAAATAGAACTGCCCTATGACCCAGCAATTGCACTATTGGGTATTTACCCTAAAGATACAAACATAGTTATCCAAAGGGGCACGTGTACCCGAATGTTTATAGCAGCAATGTCCACAATAGCCAAACTATGGAAAGAACCTAGATGTCCATCAACAGATGAATGGATCAAGAAGATGTGGTATATATACACAATGGAATACTATGCAGCCATCAAAAGAAATGAAATCTTGCCATTTGCGACAACATGGATGGAACTAGAGCGTAACATGCTTAGCGAAATAAGTCAAGCGGAGAAAGACAACTATCATATGATCTCCCTGATATGAGGAAGTGGTAATGCAACAATGGGGCTTAAGTGGGTAGGAGAAGAATAAATGAAACAAGATGGGATTGGGAGGGAGACAAACCATAAGTGACTCTTAATCTCACAAAACAAACTGAGGGTTGCTGGGGGGAGGGGGTTTGGGAGAAGGGGGTAGGATTTTGGACATTGGGGAGGGTATGTGCTTTGGTGAGTGCTGTGAAGTGTGTAAACCTGGTGATTCACAGACCTGTACCCCTTGGGATAAAATATATGTTTATAAAAAATAAAAAATTTTAAAAAATGGAGGCTTTTTCTCAACTATTACAACTCTATGTTTTTCAAAAATACTGACTCCTTAATGTTTCTTTGTGGTTGAGTGGTGCAACAGGGTAGTATGTGCACTAATGAATAATCAGAACTCTCTCGTTGGGATGGGAGTTTCAGTTGTAAATTCAGATCTGTTTGGTCCAAGAACAACTTTTAAAAATGTGGTCCTCTGTTAATTTTTCCAACCCCAATTTTGTTCTTGGCAATTTTGGTCTAATTATAATGCCTTACAACTTTATCATGTGTCCACTCCCCTCACATGTTGTCTATTAAACGTCATTCCAAATTGCTAATCTCTAGGCACTGCTGTATTTAATATTTTCAACTGAGAACCAGCTTTTTCAGGAGTTGAGCACCTCAGTATAATAATTGTCCTACAGAAAATGTACTCAAGTACTAAAGAAATTTGCCATTCACTGATAGTCTAGGAAAGTGAGAGATTATTTATAGCTTAATAGTCAAAATACCCTCACAGTTCCATCTTTGAATGTCTTCTTAGGGAATTGTCAGACAAACGATCTAAACTTACTGACTTACCTGGCATTGGATGCCTCTCATTCTCCTTGTACTTTAATTTCTCTAATATGAATTTAAATCACTCTTCACAGATTTTCTTATAAAGCAAATCAATAATAACATACATTTTGAAACCTCTGCTGATTTAAGTAAGCCAAGATGCAAGGAATTTTAGCCTATGGTGAAATTACAATGTCTATAAGTGTTTAAGTAGAAATTATTTGTATCATATCACATTTTATCATATGAGCATATATTATTTCTGAGTTAGTCTACCTCAGCAAGGACACTATCCAAATAAATGTGTAGAAATTGTCTTTAGTGACAGACAACTGCAGGAGTATTTTGTTTCCTTATTACAAGGCACTGAGATGATCTCTGTAAATATCTCCTTATTCATGAAACTGAGAAGCTTTACTAACTATTACTAATATATTTCCACAGATGTATTTTCATTAATGTACATGTATGTATATGTAATTTGCTATATTACCAGCATCATATAAATGAAGGAAAGTACTAAGTATCGATATCCAGAGTTAAATGTAGGAAAATCCAAAAATCTTCCATTGGGAAGATAGTTATACCACTTGTAAGCTGAAGAATGTGTATGAGTCTTAGGTTTGGAGTACTTAGTAAGAAATAGTCTAGTTGTGAGACAATAGAGTGAGACATGGTATGATAGACAGTTTTCACAGAAAATAATTCCCCCCAGATTTTTTAAAGGTATTAGTCTAAACAGTTTAGGGACTGCCAAATTATAGGGCAGGGCTTTGAGATTGAAATACCAGAATTTGTGAAGATATGCTGCTTGCTGGGGAATGAGCTAAGGGAAGTTCATTTGCACCAACATGAATTTCATTCAGCATGATGTCAAGGTGAGCTTGTTGAGTGTGTCAGAAATGGAACAGCTCCTTGCATTGCTCCTGACTCTCCACTTGTGACACAATTTGTATTTACTTCTGACCTCAGCAGGCAAGAATTGCAGCAATGTGGTTATAATCCACACTCTGAGGTTCCTTCTCTTCCTTACATGTTTCCAGTTAGTGCCATAGCTTTATGACAACTTTATGACTTTCTCTCCATTCAGTCCCCTCTCTAGACAAATTCATCCAAACTTCCCCTGAGGACCTTTCCTTTGCTCTGCACACTTCTGTATTGGCCGACCCCTCTCCCACCCCATACTGTGATTGGCTGACTATACTTGTTTCATTTCTTAACACCATAGTACAATATTTTGAAAGTCATACTGGTCCCATAATAAACAGCCTCCACCCCCCGCCCCACACACACTTTCTTCTTTTTAGGAGCACAACTGACATTATTCCTTGGACACTCTTTTACACTACCCACTGATACCAGAGGCAGGGGAATTCTCAACACCTGAGACGTCAACTGCCAGCCAATGCCGGGTTCTTGACTGTGCTGGAGAAAGAATTAAAAAACAAGTCAGAATAAAGTGTAGCAGAAGAAGCTTTATTGCAAAAAACGAAAGTGCACACTCCAGATGAGAAAGTGAGGGCAAACTCAGAAAATTCGAGTTGTGCCATTTGGACGTTGAGCTCTGATGTTTATGGGTGTTTATAATTTGGGAACAAAATATTCATGTGAGGTTCTGGGTATAGGAGTGGATTTCTAGGAATTGCGCCTAATATTATTCATGATATAAGTTAGGTATTATGTGTAGACAGTCTAATCTTTCTCTTGCAGGTACTCCATATATAGACATATAGACAAAACCTACTAGGAATCTTCTCACATCCAAAGTGGAGGGGCCATTCTGTCATTTGAGAGCTAGCTGGCTTTTTGTGTGTATGTATGCTGCAGTTAAGCAACAGCAGCAGGATGCTTGTGGTTATGGGAAACCACAGAGCGACCATAAGTTTGCTTAATCACCACAAACTGTCAGGTGTCAGACTCAGTTCCCTGTTTTTTTGTTACTCTTGAAAATATCCAGCACTTCCCTATTCTGCCTGCCTCACCTGTATTATAGACACCTGAAAATTATGGAGTCTTGTGATGAGGAAAAATAACCCTTAAACCAGTGTCCATTGAAGCAGGGATTGGAATATGTATGGCAGAGAGGGCATCAATACTGAGTTACAGTGATTTACTTGTCCTGTTGTTGAAGTTTCATACTCAAAATTTCTGCTTACTGTGATTATATGGCCTTCAAGATCCTTAGGGATGAATATTTTCTTTTGAACATGAAAACAGCTGGATGTGTGGGTCAAGGAGTAGGGAATGTCTAGAGAATAACATTTTTGAATCATGATATAAACGGGGACACAAGAGGGCTACAGGGTAACCAGATTATTGGGAAGTTATATAATAATTTGCCATTCCTAAATGTTTACTCAGAATCAGTTGTTTTTCTGAGAACATTCCATGTATTAAACCACATAAATTTTAACTCGAATCAATATAAGTTTAAGTGACTTGTATAACATTAGACAGATGACAAGTGATAGACCTGGTTTGTCTCCACACACTGACTCCAGAGCCCTCATTCTAAAATGTTTTTTATAAATTGTCCTAATGACACAATAGTTTATTTGTATTTTTGCATGTGAGACACTGGATGGTGACTATTCTGTACATAATATTGGAAAATACCATCATTAATTTGATTATGGGTGTTGGTTGAAAATATCCCTTTTAAAAAAATTCCTCAAAGGGGCTGGTCCACATCTGAGCCAAATTAATGCTTTTGCAGTGCACTTACCCACCATATATGAGCTTTTACCTCAGAGTAAAAAATTAATGCTTTTGCAGTGCACTTACTCACCATATATGAGCTTTTACCTCAGAGTAAAAAATCATCACCAGACAAAAGCTCTCTCAATCTTACCCTGTCCTACCATTCAGTTTCTGTATATTCGTCAAGAAAACTCATTTTTACATACTTTCCTTTTTTTTTTTTTTTTTGGTCCTAAAATAAACGTTTATATCTTTTATATCTTTTTATCTGTGTTTGTGGCTTCATCAAGAGTTTCACGTTTCCGGGCACTTGGGTGGCTCAGACCGTTAAGCATCTACCTTCAGCTCAGGTCATGATCCCCAACTCGTAGCATAGAGTCCTGCATCCGGGTCCCTGCTCAGTGGGGAGTTTGCTTCTCTGCCCCTCCCTTGGCTTGTCACATTCTCTCTCTCCCTCTCGCTCACTCTCTCTCTAAGTAAATAAAATCTTTTTTAAAAAATTCACATTTCTTTTTTCAACATTTTGAGGAACCTCCATGCTGTTTTCCAGACATGGAAAGCTGGTTGCACCAGCTTGCATTCCCACCAACAGTGTATGATCTCCCTGATATGAGGAAGTGGTGATGCAACATGGGGGCTTAAGTGGGTAGGAGAAGAATCAATGAAACAAGATGGGATTGGGAGGGAGACAAACCATAAGTGACTCTTAATCTCACAAACAAACTGAGGGTTGCTGGTGGGGAGGGGGGTTGGGAGAAGGGGGGTGGGGTTATAGACATTGGGGAGGGTATGTGCTTTGGTGAGTGCTGTGAAGTGTGTAAACCTGGTGATTCACAGACCTGTACCCCTGGGGATAAAAATATATGTTTATAAAAAATAAAAAATTAAAAAAAAAAAGAAAACTGGTGAAATCCAAAAAAAAAAAAATTCACATTTCTCATGCACTTTCACATTCATTCTTTCTATCTCTATCCCATTGCACAATTTCTTTTTTCTTTTTTTATTTAAATTAAATGACCCAACATATGGCACATCATCAGCTTCAGATGTAGAGTTCAATAGCTCATCAGTTGCATATAACACTCAGTGCTCATCACATCACGTGCCCTCCCTAATGCCCATTATCCACTTACCCAAACCCCTACCGAACTCCCCTTCAGCAACCCTGTTTTTTCCTATAGTTAACAGCCTGGTTTAAAACATGGTTTGCCTCCCTCTCTGATGACTTTCCATTCAGTTTTCCCTCCCTTCCTTTGTGATCACTTGTGCTATTTCTTATAGTCCACATATTAGTAAAACCATATGATGACTGTGTTGATCTGACTGACTTCTTTGGCTCAGCATAGTTCCATCCACATTGATGTAAATGGTAAGAGCTCACATTTTTTTGTAAGATTTTATTTATTTATTTGACAGAGAGAGAGATTACAAGTAGGCAGAGATGCAGGCAGAGAGAGAGGGAGAGGCAGGCTCTCCGTTGAGCAGAGAGCCTGATGCGGGGCTCGATCCCAGGACCCTGAGATCACGACCTGGGCCAAAGGCAAAGGCTCAACCCACTGAGCCACCCAGGCACCCCAAGAGCTCACTTTTTTGATGGCTGAGTAATATTACACAAATATATAAACACACACACATATGAGAGACATATTGTGTGTATATGTAGATATATACATATATATGCATATATATGTGTATATTATATTATATTATATTGTATTCACACACATACATACATATACATACCATGTCTTCTTTAGCCATTCATCTGTCAATGGACGTCTGGGCTCTTACCACAGTTAAGCCTCATGCTGTCAAAAATTTGCCTATAATTTCTGACTCTCCAAAACTTAACTACTAATATAGCTTTCCGTTAGCCCTACTGATAATATAAACAATTCATTGATGAACATATTTTGTAAGTTATATTTATTATATACTGTATTCCTAGAATAAAGTAAACTATATAAATAAAATGTTAAGAAAATCATAAGGAAGAGAAAATACATATACTGTACTATATTTATAAAAACAATACATGTATAAGTGGACCTAGGCTGTTCAAACCTGTGTTGTTCCAAGGTCAACTGTGTAATATATACACAATTGTAATGGGAATTACATAAACATAGGAAAAAACCTAAAAATCCACACATCCAAACTAGGAGTCTAAAATGTAGGATGGATGGCAAAAAGTACAGAAAAGGTATCATTTAGTTGACTTTCTGGGGTCTGACATTTTTAACAGTGCCAATGTACTCAGTGCTTTCCCGCCTTACCTGTGTTGCAGTTACAATTGTATTCATCAGAAAAAATACATACAAATAAATTACAAAGAAGATGTGGCTTTCCATGTCTTGTAAAACATTCAGAAATCTTTCGCTCCTCTTAAAATACTTTTCTATATCTCACTGCATAGAGAACTTGTCATCTACTTAATTCATGAAGGTGGCAACTCCGTGTCTTTTTCTTCATGGCATTTCTTCACATACAAAACCTCCCTCGGTAACTTGGTTAGAAGTGATGGCTCTTTTCACATATCAGCTCTTATAAGAGTAATTTTCTAGGAATTTGAACCCTGATTGACACTTATCCTCTCATCCATATGGCATGTGCACTTACCTGTCTTTTATCTCTTGTCATATTTATTTTATATTTTTGCATGACTTTCTCCTTTATTATATTGCACATTTTTCCTTGGAAGAGATCTTGTCTTTTCATATAGTTGGCTGCCATTCCAATGAATGAAGAAAAAGAGAAGCAGAAATAAAGTAAAAGAGTGTTATTATGTGTTTGGTAAATAATTTCAATGTAAATCTGAAACAACCAGTGAATTGTCATAAATTTATTAGAGCCCACACTGACCTCTAAATGCTATAGTGCACTAACAGTTTCCTGATTATAATATTAAATCTTTCAGACACAACCAAGAATCAGTCTCCAACAAAATTGAATTATGTCAACATTTTGCTCCTTACTTAACTACAGAATGGAAAGAAAAGAGAATAGAGGACAGAAACTCACATCTTCTTTCTGGGAAGAATAAAATAAATGACCTGTAATGTTTTCTGGCTAAATCCTACATCCTCTCTCTATCTCTTTACAAGAAATTAATTAATTAAAAGAAAGAAAGAAACAAATGCGTACTGAGCATATATGAGGGCTATGTGAGTTGCATTACAGGCGTTATCCCATTTACTTCTTTTTTATTTATTTCATTTTATTTTAAATTTAATTCCAGTATAGTTAATACACAGTGTTCTATTAGTTTCAGGTGTACAATATAGTGATTCAACAATCCTATACATTACTCAGTGCTTATCTTCATAAGTTTATTCTTAATTCCCTTTAAGTGTTTCACCCATGCCCCCACACACCTCCCCTCTGATAACCATTAGTTTGTTCACTCTAGTTTAAAGAAACTGTTTCTTGGTTTGCTTCTCCATCTCTTCTTTTTTGTTGTTCATTTGTTTTGTTTCTTAAATTCCACATGTGAGTGAAATAATATGGACTTTTCTTTCTCTAAATGTGTCATTTCACTTAGCATTATACTCTCTAGATCCACCCATGTTGTTGCAAATGCCAAGGTATCATTCTTTTTTATGGCTGAGTAATATTTCTAGGGATGATAGATAGGAATTTATCTATCTATATATCTATATAAGGATATATAGATAGGAATTTATCTATCTATCTATCTATCTATCTATCATCTGTCTTTATATATATACCACATCTTCTTTATCCATTAATCTATCAATGGACACCTGGGCTCCTTCCATAATTGAGCTATTGTACATCCTACGATAAATATAAGGGTACATGTATTGTTTTGAATTAATGTTTCTGTGTTCTTTGTGTAAATATCCAGTAGTGGAATTACTAAATCATATCATAATTCTATTTTTAATTTTTTAAGAAACCTCCATATCATTTTCCATATTACAATTAATACTTAAGAAATTTCATTGGATATAATCATAGCATGACACAATTAAGCAAACAAGCTAATAATGTTCAATTCATTTACCTAAAACTACTCTAGTATGAATTCATTATACTGGAATTTGAACCCAAGTATAATTACAAATTTGTAATCTTTACACTTACATTGTAAACTTTGGATTCATATAGTTACATATCATTAAGTCAGTAGTCACTAAACTATTAGTAGTTAAGTTTTGGGGGAGTCAGCTTAAAAGATAAGCACTCCACAGGGTTTTGTAAATGTAAAATAACATAATGCATTTAATACTGTTTTGAGCAGCATGAAACATTACTCAAATACCATAGATTTCTTTTAAAAAATTATTTATTTATTTATTTGACAGATAGAAATCACAAGTAGGCAGAGAGGCAGGCAGAAAGAGAGGAGGAAGCAGCCTCTGTGCTGAGCAGAGAGCCTGGTGTGGGGCTCGATCCCAGGATCCTGTGATCATGACCAGATCAAATACCATAGATTTCTAAAGTTTGTTCAGAATTTGGGACTCCTACATCTACTCTCCCACCCATTCCTTCATCAACCTTCCTCTGATGGACTGAACTAAGCAGGGGCATCCATGCGTGAATTCATCTTCAAAGAGGCTGCAGTCTAGTCCCAAAGTATAACAGAATAGAGATGCTGGTGCTTTTAATATGGGCAATTGTATGATCTTAAGATCCATAGACCCTTTATTTTATTTAAGACTTTAATCAGTTGGAACGTGTCCACTCCTACTATGCATTTAAGCTAAGCTAGCCATCAGAGATAAAGAGCTTCTTTGAATTTGTCCACCTAAGTCTCCCTTGGGCATTCTCTCTTCCAGTGGAAATCCCCACTATCTCATCCTGAGCCACATTCATCCCTCAGGCCCATGGGTTCCTACTCCTTAAGTAGTATTAGTAGCTATAGTTCCCTCAGGCTTCCAGGAATCCTGTATAACCAGGAGAACCTAAAATCTTCTTTCGCCTCAGATAGATAAACTGGTAACCTCCTATGTCCTTTAGGAAACACTGTCTACATTTGTGAACTCTGAGCAAGAAAGCAAAGCAGTGAATGTTCATTAAGTGATGGGGAAACAGAAGTGGCTATAGATTCAGGTAAGTTTGTTATAGGGAAGGAGGGCTAATCTTGGAGGAAAAACAATGATCAATTTTTCAATGGAAAGGAGGGCAGAAAATTTGGGGTAAAGAAAAGAAATTGTAGGTAGTTGGAAATAAGGATTGAAGTGAGGTGAAAAGGGGGTTTGAAGGAAAATAATGCATAATGTGGCACAGTTATGTGAGATTAGATATGTTGAGTGTTTTAGGTAAGTGAACAGGTAATAATTGAACAGAATTATGAGAAGGATATGTAGATTATTTTATAGGGAAAAAGAAAGAATATCTGTGCTTTGATGAATGAGGGTAACAATAATATGTATTGAGGTCAGAAATAGTAAAGCTATCTGAGAGGCACTCTGGAGGATTTGAGCACAAAGGTAAAGAGAAAGGGGAGTAGGGACAAAATCAGATGTATCAATCCATCTCCCTTTCCCCATACACTGGAAAGAAGGATCTTATTAGTAATGACTATGACTTTCCTTTCATCCTGAGATCAGTAGGCAGCAGTTAATAATTTTATAAACAGGAATGAAGGATGCTTGGGTGGCTCAATCAGTTAAGCATCTGTCTTCTGCTCAGGTCATGATCCTGGGGTCTTGGGATCAAGGCCCACTTCAGGCTCCCTGGTTGGTGGGGAGCTTGCTTCTCCCTTTCCCTCTGCCTACTGGTCCCTATGCTTGTGCTCTCTCTCTCTCTGTCAAATAAATAAATAAAATCTTAAAAAAAAAAAAAACCAAAACACAGGAGTGATTTACCTTGTCTATGTCTTTCAGAATTGACTGCTGTAAGAAAAATTGATTTGAAGGAATGAAACAAAAAAGGGAAGACTTAGGTGAGTTAAATGGCTAACAAAATAGTTTAGATGAGACATCATATCAGAACTAAAGAGAATAGTTAGTTAAATACTTTGGATATAGAAACAAGAGGACATATTGATGGGTGGATGGGAGTAAAAAAAGGTTTGAATAATCAAGGACAATACTTAGTTTTTACATATTATCAATTACACAGCATGAATTACATTTACTAAAATAGAAATATTAAGGCAATTATCAAGAATTCTTTCTTGGCCATGTGATCTTTGATGTGCCTTTTAGACACACAGACAGAGATATCTAGTAGACCATTTCTTATTTCCCCACTATTGTTGGAGATTCTTTTTTTTTTAAGATTTTATTTATTTATTTGAGAGAGAGGCAGTGAGAGACCATGAGCAAGGAGAAGGCCAGAGGGAGTGATTCTTTTTATTTATTTTGAGAGAAAGAGAGTGAGAGAAGGGGGCATGGCAAAGGGAGGAGAGAGAGAAATTTTTTTTAAGATTTTATTTATTTATTTGACAGACAGAGATCACAAGTAGGCAGAGAGGCAGGCAGAGAGAGAGGGGGAAGCAGGCTCCCTGTCGAGCAGAGAGCTGAAAAGGGGCTTGATCCCAGGACCCTGAGCCACCCAGGTGCCCTGAGAGAGAGAATCTTAAGCAGGCTCTGTACCTTGCATGGAGCCTGATGTGGGGCTCCATCTCACAATCCTGAGATCATGACATGAACCAAAATCAACAGTCAGGTGCTTATCTGACTGAGTTACCCAGGTGGCCGTAATTCTAATGATTCTTATGTTTGCTCAGTAACATTTCTGGGCTTCAGGCTACTCATATGTAACATGGCCTCTGTTGATCTGATATAAATAGTTAGTAGTTCAAATATAATATATATCTATAAATAATTTTTATTATGTCAGTTAGCTACTGTAAGGTATGTGATTAGTGTTTTTTTTAAGATTTTATTTATTTATTTGACAGAGAGAGATCACAAGTAGACAGAGGCAGATAGAGAGAGAGGAGGAAGCAGGCTTCCCGCTGAGCAGAGAGCCCAATGCGAGACTCGATCCCAGGACCCTGAGATCATGACCTGAGCCAAAGGCAGTGGCTTAACCTTACACTGAACCACGCAGGCACCCACATGATTAGTTTTTGATGTAGTGTTCAATGATTCATTAGTTAAATATAACATAATTTTAAGGAGTCTACAAGTACTCTTGGACATTGGGATATGATTATAACTTATGAATAAACTCAAGGAACTGGACAATGATATCTGTTTTTTCTTTATGTAGTTATCACTATTCATAACTTCGAATGAATCATTGCATTCATTATGAGAAATAAGATATAGATGGTTAAGTGACCAGGGCTTTAGTCACACATGTATCATGTGTGGCAAAAAAAATATAGATTGATAAAATATTAAGCTAGTGAAGTGTCTGAAGAAACTGAATTTGTTTAACACTGCTTTGGCATTCGTGACTGCATGTGGTGGTAGGCTGGAACTCAAATGTTGACCAAGCTAGTCACATGGCTATAGGAAGCAGACAGGTGAGAGAGGGAGGTGAGGGAGTTACTATCCAGGGAAATCACCATCTACATGAACAAAACCCTGAAACCAAGATTTATGAAAGCTATTATTGTACCTGTGTGGCTTCCGGCAAACCACTTCAGTCTCTAAGCTTCGGTCTACATATCTATAACAAGCCTCTATTTTGACATTATTGGAGATATTTTACAGTACAAATATGATCATTAATATGTAAAAATATGGGGCACCTGAGTACCTCAGTGGATCAAGTCTCTGCCTTCAGCTCAGGTCATGATCTCAGGGTCCTGGGACTGAACCCCACATCAGGCTCTCTGCTCAACAGGGAGCCTGCTTCCCCCCTCTCTCTCTGCCTGTCTCTCTGCCTACTTGTGATTTCTCTCTCTGTCAAATAAGTAAAATCTTTTAAAAAGTGTAAAAATTCAAATTGAAAGAGAACTGGGGTAAGAACATTCATAAATTATTTAATGTAATAATCTATATTCTATTGTGAGATAGGGTTTGTTAACTTTGTTACTGAAATACATTCAAACTAAATGAACAAAGAAGCTAAAACAAGAAAATCAGGAGGTTGTCACCAGATTGAATCACAGTCTAAGGATGTCAGGGGTCCTAACTTCATTCCAAGGCCATAGGGACAGTTAGGCTGAGATTGGTGGTATTTTTCCTGCTTCTGTCAGAGATGGCCCAAGGCCATGTGTAGACAGGAGCATTAGAAAAGGAGCTGCAAGTTCCAATGACACCAAAAAGGTGGCTCCAGGATCAACGAGGGTGATGTAGTTCACAATTCAATTGCATCAATGGAAAAAATGTTAACAATTCAATTAAGTAAAATCCTGGCCTGGCTGCAGTTTAAGTACATGTAGATGAACCTTGGTAGACAATATGAAATGGAAACCAAGCTCCAAATACCTGTGATTGAGTAAGTGAGGATAAGTTCTATTTACTCTTGGATGGGGTTCTGGTTCCCATTTAAACCAGTTTGAGGACTCATTTATTTCACTCTCTAATTGGTAATCACATTGCTGCATATACAATGTTTTTGAAGTATCCATTTATATCTCATGATATTATTTGATGTATCTTATGGACTCTTTTCTATTAGAGATAGCTAACTCTATACATTTATTGCCTATGCTTTTTCTGACATTCCTTCTAAATTATTTCCATCCAGTTTCCTTGTCAGAGGAAAATGAATGCTTAACATGGAGAGGTCTTGGCAAATATCCTTGCTTAACATCATACACAAAATGAATGACAAGTAAATGGTGACTCTAAAAGTAGATAGAAACAAACCAACTTATAAAAATATCAGTAGGAGATAGGAGAATATATTACAAATTTAGGGAAGGGAAGAGTATCCTGTGAAGGACTCAAAATCCAGAATCAATGGAATAAAAGGTTGACAGAAAACTACATAACCATAATACACATAAAGAATTAAAAAGTAATATATTCACAGACCTGGGGATAAAAATATATGTATATAAAAAATATATGTTTATAAAAAATAAAAAATTAAAAAAAAAGTAATATATTAAAAAATGATGGTGTCTTTGGATAATTTTAAAAATCATTTTACAAACTGTACAGATACTGCCTCTACAAAGAATAAGAGGAAAAAAAAAAACTAATGTAGAAACATAACTTGCTATCTTCTTAATGTTGTGTGTTTCTCTTCCTTCTAGGAGACCACATTCTTATGGTAGGAAAATGGCTACTTGGGACACCCTTTTAACCGGTTCTAACTCCAGTACTAAACAGTTTGTTTCATTCTACCTCACTGGGATTCCTGGCTATGAGAATGTTAATCACTTTATTTCCATCCCTTTTTGTGTGTGCTACCTGATTGGGATAGTGGGCAACTGTACAATCCTTCACATCATCCACACAGATAAGAGTCTCCACGAGCCCATGTACTATTTCCTGGCCATGCTGTCCCTCACTGACATGGGCATGTCATTCTCCACCTTGCCCACAGTATTAAAAATCTTATGGTTTGATGCTAGGGAGATTGAGGTGAATGCTTGTGTGGCACAGATGTATTTTATTCATACATTTTCTCTGATGGAGTCAGCTGTGCTTCTAGCCATGGCTTTTGACCGGTATGTTGCCATTTGTGATCCTTTGAGGTACTGCAGCAAACTCACTCCACAACGCATTATCTATATAGGGGTCTTCATTATAATCAGATGCTCCACTGTCCTCCCTGTTATTCTTGTTCGTATTCCCACATTTCCCTTCTGTCACTCCCATGTTCTCTCCCACTCTTTCTGCTTACATCAAGAAGTCATCCAGTTGGCCTGTGCTGACATCTCTTTCAACATTTTATATGGCTTGTTTGTTGTTGCATTTTATTGGGGTGTAGATTCTCTAGGGATCTTGTTATCTTATGCTTTCATCCTCCATTCTGTGCTAGGCATTGCATCCCAGAGAGGGAAGCTCAAAGCCCTCAATACGTGTGCTTCCCACATTTGTGCTGTGCTCATTCTGTATGTGCCCATGATAGGGCTATCCTTAGTGCATCGCTTTGCAAAACACTCCTCTCCCATTGTCCACATAACCATGGCCAATATTTACCTGTTAGTTCCACCAGTACTTAACCCAGTCATTTATAGCATCAAGACAAAGCAGATTCGCCAAGGCTTCCTAAGGATATTAGCGCCCAAAAGGGTTGGACTTGCTCACAATTAGAAGGGATAAGATCCTCTATTATTCTGACCATTGTATCCATAACCTTCATTCTGAAGAAAACCAGCTTAGAATTTTTTGAACATATTTGGTATATAGTAAGTGCATGATAGTTAATAAATTCTACGTATCTCTATAAGAAAAATATTGTAATTGTGTCTTTCATTACTTCCCAGCTTTAAAGCATCTCAAAATCCTGATACAAAGAGGTTTAGTAAGAGGAAATTCATTTCAACCAAAACATTTGTGGAGATACTTTTTGTTCAGGTTTGGAGAGAAGCCCAATCTCCCATGTTAAAACTAAGACTTACAGAATTTAATATTGCAAAGGTAACAGAGGTAATATGTAGTAAACTGGGCACTGGTAACTAGGAACATTTTCTTTCAAATGAAACAAAGTAGACCTCATTCTTCAGATTTTGAGCCAAATCATAATAAAATGGATGTTTCAGTTTAGATATAGAATAAATAATTTCTTTGTCTGCTTTACTTCTGTTGGAATGAATGTCGGAAAAAAAACTTGGGCAATGAATGCATTGGGTTAGATTTCACAAGACCAATCAACACTTCACACTCACAGGGCTGTATATTCATGCTGAGTATAAATGTATCAAACCCCCCTGGTCAGTGTACACTCATATGAGGAAAAATGTCTTCAGAACTTTAAGCAAAATAGAGAAAGAGAGATGCCAAAATTTCCCAAGACTCTTGCTGTCTCATCTAATTCCCTAGGAAAGAAGAGAAAACAAATTTCCAAATTGAAGCTTAAAGTGTACACTCTAATGGGACAATGGAAATGCATCTGAAGTAATGAAAGAGCATTCAAAGAGAATCTAAACTAATTATTTTTCACTCTAGTACCATAAAGATAATGAAACTCTGAATGCTGGTATTTTCTTGCATCTGCTGTCTGCTGTGTGTCTTATCTTCTCTCAGTGCCCACTTTTGTAACTGATGTATTTAGGAAAACTAAATATGCAGTGATTAATCTGAAGTTTTCTTTCTTACACTTCTCTGAGGTAACCCCCAATTTTGAAAAAAGAATTACGCCTGATTAATCAAAAAATGGACATCAGATTTCTTGTAAGAAAACAATGAAGAAAAATGACATGTTAAAAATTCAACACTTAATAAAATCCAGATAGTGATAGTCCTGGTGATCCACGCAGAGATGGTAAGGGATAGAGATGTATACACGCATGTGAAATAGATATTTCTCTTTCAGATTAATTAAGAATTTGTTAGGAAACAGACACCACACTCAAACTGGATAATTTCAAGAATTTGATAAAAGGGTCAGGATTCATTGAAAATATGTTGGCAAGATTTAGGAAAATGAGGAAGGTTTATATTTATAACTATAACTATATCTATATCTCTATTTGTATTTATAGTATTCTGGATGAGAAGTTTGTTACCATCACTAGTCCTATTGAGGCAAAGGAAAAAGAATTTACCCAAATTTAGAAAAGGCATCGTGTGAAGAAGGACACTTGACATCCACTCCCTCTTTCTGTAGAAAGAGGCAACCATTGTGAGGGGTTGGTGGGCTTCCAGAAGAGTTAACACCTCAACTGTATGTTCTTCTGTATTCCTGTTTTCAGCTTCCATCACTGACTAAGTCAAACCAGAAGCCAGAGATTGAAAGGAGCTATTCATGCAGTTCATTATGGTCAGGACAGAAAGCAGAGTAGATTTGGGAAATAGAATGAGCATGCCCTTGTCACAGAAACCATTTTGCCTTTAATTTTTATATCCACTCTCAGGCTTGTGAACCTAGATAGTACTCTACCCATAGCTCTAAATGTGAATATTTGCCCATCACATTTTCATCATCATAGTGAATCATTCAAAATTGAACTTATGACTTAAGGTTGTCAAAAATGTTGGCAGTGGAAAACAAAATTATTTTCTTATTTTTTCCACTGTGTATCTGAGGAATATATATAGACCATACAGAAAAAGAGTATGGATGCAATGACTATTGAAAACACTTTAATTTGGGAATCCTTGATTATATCAAACTTACATGATACCAAACTGATTTAAGTTAAAGAAACTAAAGTGTAAGGAGAATTATGAAGCATCCAGTGCCAGTAAAGGCAGTAAGTTTAAATCATTTGTCTGGCATTTCCTCAATATGTTTGGAGATGGAACTGTGAGCGTTTTCCTATTGTTACAGTATAAATAATCTCACATTTTCATAGTCTATCAGTGAATGATAAATTTCTTTAGTAATTGAGTACTTTTTCTGTAGGAAGACTATTACTTATACTGAGGGCATCAATTTCTGAAAAAGCCAGTTCTCAATTGAAAGTAGTAAATGCAGCAGTGACTGAAGATTACTGAGTCACTGTGACATATGTGCAATAGAAAACACCCGAGTTCAGTGAACACATGATAAAGTTGTCAGATGTTTTTGTTTGTTTGTTTGTTTGTTTTCAATTTTATTTCTTTCTTTTTTCTTTATTTTGTTTGTTCTTTCTTTCTCTTTTTTTTTTCTTTCTTTCTCTTAAATTTCACTTAGTTAACATACAGTGCAATACTGGTTTCAGGAGTAGAATTTGGGGATTCATCACTTACATATAATACTCAGTGCTCCTCACAACAAATGCCCTCCTTAATACCCATCACCTAATTAGCCCATCCTCCTACCCACCTCCATCTATCAACCCTGTTTGTTCACTATCATTAGGAGTCTATTATGTCTTGTTTCCTTCTCTCCTTTTATTTCTTTCCCCCCTTCCCATATGTTATCTGTTTTCTTTCCTAAATTCCACACGAGTGAGATCATATGGTATTTGTCTTTCTCTGACTGACTTATTTCACTTAGCATAATACACTACCTCTATCCATGTTGTTGCAAAAGGCAAGATTTCATTCTTTTTGATGACTGAATAATATTCCAATATATATATTATATATCATACACACACACACACACACACACACACACACACACACATGCACATATACCACATCTTCATTATCCATTCATCAGTTGATGGACATTTGGGCTTTCTCCATAGCTGGCTGTTGTTGATAATGCTGCTGCAAACATCAGCGTATATATAGCACTTTATTGTATCCTTTGGGTAAATGCTTACTAGAGCAATTCCTGGATAGTAGGATTGTGCTATTTTTAACTTTTTGAAGAACCTCCAAACTCTTCTCCAGAATGGCTGCACTGGTTTGCATTCCTACCAGCAGTGCAAGAGCGTTCCCTTTTCTCTGTATCCTCACCAATACTTGTTGTTTATTGTATTTTTTAATTTTAGCTATTCTGAAAGATTTAAGGTGGTACCTCATAGTGCTTTTAATTTGTATTTACCTGATGATGAGTGATGTCAAGCATTTTTTCACGTGTTGATTAGCCACTTGGATGTCTTCTTTGGAAAACTATCAATTCATGCCTTTCATACATTTTGAATTTATTTTTGTATATGGTGTAAGAAAGTGGTCCAGTTTCATTGCTCTGCAGTTGCTGCCTAGTTTCCCAACTCCATTTGATGAAAAGACTGTCTTTTTTCCATTGGACATTCTTTCTTGCTTTGTCAAATATTAGTTGACTCTAGAGTTGTGGGACCATTCTGGGTTCTCAATTATGTTCCATTGATCTAAGTGTCTGTTTTTGTGCCATTACTATACTGTCTTGATGATTACAGCTTTGTGACATAGCTTGAAATCTGGAATCATGATGCCTCTATTTTTGTTTTCTTCTTTCAGAAATGCTTTGGGTATTTGGGGTCTTTTGGCATTCCACACAAATTTTAGGATTGTTTATTCCAGCTCTGTGAAAAATGCTGGTGTGATTTTGATAAAGACTACACTGAATGTGTAGATTACTTTGGGCAGCATAGACATTTTGGCAATGTTTTTTCTACCAATCTATGAGCATGGAATGTTTTTCTACTTATTTGTGCCTCTTCATTTACTTTCATAAGTGTTCTATGGTCTTCAGTGTACAGATTTTTTGCCGCTTTAGGTAAGGTTTATTTGTAGGTATCTTACGGTTTTTGGTGCATTGCAAATGGAATCGATTTCTTTTCCTGCTGCTTAGTAATTGTTGTATAGGTATTTCTGCACGTTGATTTTATATCCTCCAACGTTGCTAAATTCTGGGAGAAGTTCTAGAATTTTTGTGGTGGAGCTTTCGGGTTTTCTACATAGAATAGCATGTTGTCTGCAAATAGTGAAAGATTGAAGCTTCTTTCCCAATTTAGATGAATTTTATTTCCTTTTGTTTTCTGATTTCTGAGCCTAGGATTTCCAATACTATGTTAAATGGTAATTGTGAGAGTGGAAATCCTTGTCTTGTTCCTGACAATAGGGGAAAGGCTCTCAGTTTTTCCTCACTGAGGATAATATTAGCTGTGGGTCCTTCAAACATGGCATGATGTTCAGGTATGTTCCATCCATCCCGACTTTTTTTTTTTTTTAATTATTTCTTTTCAGTGTAACAGTATTCATTGTTTTTGCACCACACCCAGTGCTCCATGCAATCCGTGCCCTCTCCAATATCCACCACCTGGTTCCCCCAACCTCCCACCTCCAACCCCTTCAAAACCTTCAGATAGTTTTTCAGAGTTCATAGTCTCTCATTGTTCACCTCCCCTTCCAATTTCACGCAACTCCCTTCTCCTCTCCATCTCCCCTTGTCCTCCATGCTATTTGTTATGCTCCACAAATAAGTGAAACCATATGATAATTGCCTCTCTCTGCTTGACTTATTTCACTCAGCATAATCTCTTTCAGTCCCATCGATGTTGCTACAAAAGTTGGGTATTCATCCTTTCTGATGGAGGCATAATCCTCCATAGTGTATATGGATCACATCTTCCTTATCCATTTGTCCGTTGAAGGGCTTCTTGGTTCTTTCCACAGTTTGGCGACCGTGGCTATTGCTGCTATAAACATTGGGTACAGATGGCCCTTCTTTTCACTACATATGTATCTTTGAGGTAAATACCCAGGAGTGCAATTACAGGGTCATAGGGAAGCTTTAGTTTTAATTTCTTGAGGAATCTCCACACTGTTCTCAAAAGTGGCTGCACCAACTTGCATTCCCACCAATAGTGTAAGAGGGTTCCCCTTTCTCCACATCCTCTCTAACACATGTTGTTTCCTGTCTTGCTAATTTTGGCCATTCTAACTGGTGTAAGGTGGTATCTCAGTGTGGTTTTAATTTGAATCTCCCTGATGGCTAGTGATGATGAACATTTTTTTTATGTGTCTGATAGCTATTTGTATGTCTTCATTGGAGAAGTGTCTGTTCATATCTTCTGCCCATTTTTTTTAATATGATTGTCTGTTTTGTGTGTTGAGTTTGAGGAGTTCTTTATAGATCCTGGATATCAACCTTTTGTTTGTACTGTCATTTGCAAATATCTTCTCCCATTCCCTGGGTTGCCTCTTTGTTTTGTTGACTGTTTCCTTTGCTGTGCAGAAGCTTTTGATTTTGATGAAGTCCCAAAAGTTCATCTTCACTTTTGTTTCCTTTGCCTTTGGAGACATATCTTGAAAGAAGTTGCTGTGGCAGATATCAAAGAGATTATTGCCTATGTTCTCCTCTAGGATTCTGATGGATTCCTGTCTCACATTGAGGTCTTTTCTCCATTTTGAGTTTATCTTTGTGTATGGTGTAAGAGAAGTTTCATTCTTCTACATATCAAGAAAGGATGCTGTATTTTGTTGAATGCTTCTTCCTCATCTATTTACAGGATCCTATGGCTCTTTTTTCTTATTAATGTAGTGTATCATGATGTTTTATTTGTTAATGTTGAACTACCTCTTTAGCCAGTGATAAATCCGACTAGATTATGGTGAATAATTCTTAAATTCTCAAGTACTTTCTCAAGAACTCTTGAATTTGATTTTCTAGGTTTTTTTGTTTTTACTTTTGCTTTTTTATAATTTTTGCATGTATGTTCATCTGTGATTTTGGCCTGTAAGTCTCCTTTTTATTGGACCTTGATTTTGGAATCAAGGTAATGCTAGCATTCAAGAATGAGCTTGGAAGTTTTCCTTCCATTTCTATATTTTGAAACACTATGAGGATAATAGGTATTAACTCTTCTTTAAATGTCTGGTAGAAACCCCTGGGAATCAATATGGTCGTAGATTTTTATTTGCTGGGAGATGCTAGCCATTATAATTACACCAATATTGCCAAAATCAACACCAGAGTTGGAGAAATTCATAGAAGACCACATTTTTAGAAGTAGTTTCTGTACCAAACAGGGCTGACATTACAATTGCAACATCCATCTAATTATAGATTTCTGATTATTCAGTAATGCACATGCCATCCTGTTGTTTCTCAATCCCAAATAGAGATTCAGGAGTCAGTATTGTTGACAAAGAGAGAGTTTTAAAAGTTAAGTAAAAGCTTCTCCTTTAGACATATTAAACATTTTAATCTGTGTCATTAGGAAGAATTCAGTGGCACAGTGAAGAAAATACCACCAGGCAATCAGATCTAAGTGATAATATTGGTTTCATTGTTTTATATGTGATTTTAAATAAAGATTTTATTTTTTATAGTGGTTTTAGGTTCACAGAAAAATTGAGTGAAAGGAACACACATTTCCATATACCCACTGTTGTGTGATTTTGAGGGAAGCAGATCACATAACGGAATCTCATTTTTATGCAGTGTATAATAATAGTACTGAACTAATGTCACTTCTAGCTCTTATGGCACACACTCTAGGTCCATACCCTGTTCCAGTATTTAACAAGGTCCTCTCATTGGCTATATTGTAACCAAACACCTTTACTGACCCATCGTATTCTGGATACAAACTAATATTTCATCTCGTGTTGCACTACCTCGTTTGTTCCAGACATTGAAGCAGAAAGCCTTAAAGAATCTCAATAGGATTCTTGCCCCTGTATTCCCAAACTGTCATCCTCTGCTGCAGCCTGAGTGCTGGGGAGAAACCACACTGAACTGGCAGCACTGACAGGGTTACACACACTGTGCTGCATTTATCCTGGGGTTTCCTGTCTCAAAGGACTGGAGGAAGACTTATCTGATCCTTCTTGCTCTGAGAATTGGAATGGTCTCTAATGACAAGAGGTACTATTCTGCCAGGTATGTGAGGCTTGGCGACAATGAAAGCAGGAGGTAAGAGGGAAACACAGAGGGGGACCTGAGAGACAAAAGAGAGGAGAGTGGACACCCAGAGTGTGAGGAGGAGAACCAGGAGACTGTTCTGGAAGGAAGAGGTTCTCAGTTCATCACAGGACATAATTTTCACCAAAATACCTTCATTGTTCATTCTCATTCTTATAGCATTCAGGCCAGCCTCAGCCAGACTTTTCAGATTGGAATTGCTTGAGATCCCCTAGATCTTTATGGTAGGTGGTGTCTATGTCCCTGGGCAGGATGTGATGTTTACATGGGGGTGACAATTTATTTTTCTGACATGACAGAATGGAGATTCCAGAGTGATTGAGATTGTATCAGATCACCTTCAAAGACTCCAAGAATCCCAAATATCAGTGCTTTTGAATATGACATTAATTGTGACTCACAAATGTAAACCCCAAATTATAACTCCTTTCAGTCTTTGAGTTTATAAACTAAGTCCTCAAGCACCATCCTCCTCTTCTGAGGAATGGTAGAAGACATCACAAGGCCATGTGAATGAAGTTTACATTACAGAATCAGAAGTAGTAGGAGTTGGGCAGTCAAAATGAAGCCATGTCAAAATACAAGGAGTTGTGGGATAATAGGCAAGGCAGATCGTAGTGAATACATGGAATATGGTGAATATTTGTTGTTGTGGCTACTTCAGAATACTAACATGGCTGCTCAGATTCCAAGCTCATGGTAGTCCAAAATCTCATTGCTTTTCTTCAAGAGACTTCCCATTTTATTCTGAAATGTATCTTTTTTTTTTCTCTAATTGGCAATGAATAGAATGAAAAGTATATAAATAAAGCTATCAAAATTACCAGAAGAATTTGGGGGTAGAGTAAAAGAGCATGAAGCAGTTTGTACCTATGGCAATACTGAATTTTTCACTAGATGGCACAGAGATGAATCTGATATCTTTCACTTCACTCAGCTGACCTAGGTCACTTTTGTGAGATGCCCACTCAGGGGTTTCCTCTCTGGAAGGATACTCCAGAGTCTCTTCATCTCTTACTTCCTTCCATTACACTTCAAAGAAATATTGTTGTTGTCATTGTTGTCTTCATCATTATCACCATTATTTTATGTTCATTATATGTAAGGCTCTAGGCTAAGTATTTCACCCACAGGATCTCCTTTATTCTGAAGCAAAATTCTGTCAAATTGTTTTTATCTACAGTTCACAGATGAGGCTACTTTGCTACAGGGGAAAATCAGCAATTTGTCCCACTTAAAAAGTGAGGAAGCCTTGGAACCAGAATATTCCCGACGTGGATAGGTTTGTGGAAGCAGAGGGAGAATCTGAATGAGGGGAATGGTGGACAGTTGTTTCCTAAAAACTCAATAGAAAGTCATAGAGATGATAAAGCTGCTTCAGACTGGCCTCCAGCTTAGGTATCTTCCAATTTTAAATTAAACTTCAAGTTCACCTCTTCATGGCAAAGGGAGAGAGCCACAATAAAATTGGAGAAATGGTCTGAACTAACTAAGCAGCGAGTTAAAAAGAAGGCATATTTCTACATTTGGATTAAGGATGAGATTTGGAAAATAATTAACGTTAAAAAGGAGTAATATTGGAAAATCTGAGCATTGAAGGTAACCAGTGGAAGTATAGAATGACAGAAAGGAAGGTAAGGGAGACAATCCCAGGGTAAGAGAAGCAAGAATTGGGTGTGGTCATTAGCCACACAGATTGAAATATATAGGAGGACCATAGGCAACAGGACTTACAATATGTGACAGGTTTGAATGTAATGGGAGTAGTCAGAGACTGAATTTATCTCTGGCATTTACTTATTTGATTTCTTGATAATGGTTCTTCCATTTTTTAGAAAATTATGATTAGTAATCATTCCAGTAAAAACTGCTGAATTCAGGTTTTATCTGTGTGGAGCTAGAGAAGATTGAAAGAGATTTTAAGTTCCCAAGGAACAAAGTAGACTTTACAAAACAGAAAAAGGCCAATTTATCCATTTGAAATGGGAAATACCCTGTCTCCTGGATTGTAAATTCTCAAAACAGCATTTTGGTGAGCAGGAATTCTTGGCAAGTGATGGGCAAGTGAGATTTTGAGACGCGTTTTCCTTCCTTACTTCAGAGATGTTTTTCTGGACCACAGAAGAAATACTGGAATCTTTTGGGAGAAAATATATTTTCTCTTTTGTTCTGAGTAGGAAAGATTTAATATCAAGTTTAGATGTTTTTTTTGAACATTATAATTTTTGTTATCCTATTTTCCCTTGTTTTTGCTTTGAAGCATGGGTTTCTACTCTATCTTTCCTTATAGTACCTATTTTTTGTGTGTGTGTGTGTGTGTGTGTGTGTGAAAGGTATCAGTCTCTAAATGACTGATCAGATCTGAAACTTAAGAGAAAGAAGGTTTTGAATTTTTAAAGTCAGAGTCAGACAGTTATGTTTTGTTTAAATCGTATATTTTCTTACAGTAAGAACATTACATATAAAATTTCATATTTCATTATTATAATTTTTAAATTCAAAATGGGAGGTCGGGGTACCAGGTGGTGGGTATTATAGAGGGCACGGATTGCATGGAGCACTGGGTGTGGTGAAAAAATAATGATACTGTTATGCTGAAAATAAATAAATGAAAAAAATTGTTTTAAATAACTCTATTTCACCTTATATTTAGCTCCTAGCAATGCTAGTCCAGCACCAGGCCTGTAGCTTTAATTACACAATGAAAGATATATGTTAGTAAGATCTCTGCTTATGTTAATAAGTACTGCTGACCCATACTTGCTTGAATCCTATAAAGATACCTCACATGGTGTTCTAGTACTTATTGAAAAAGCTGTGTTGTTTAGGCAGAATAAGGCATCATATGTAAATCACTGAAGGAGTCATTAAAAAAAAAAAAAAAGACAAATGTTAAGATCCGTACCCCTTGCCAAGAAAATTCTGGAAGAAAATTATAAATGAAAGATGTTAGCTAGAAACATTTAATGTGTGTTTGGTGCCTTAGGAGTGTCCTTAGAAGAAGATCGTCTGTATGTAGACAGGATGTCAAAGGGTCTTCATTTGAGAGGCAGGAAGAAAAGTCCTTGTGGTAATAAAGTAAATGTTTTACTTAACTTGCCATTCCCAGCAATGCAATGAAAAAAGACAGAGCAAAAATGTGGAGATGAATGGAAGAGTATTTACAGAAAGTGCTGAAGTTTCACTGTTTTGTTTTGCTTTCCAGGCTCAGATGCTGATCTCATCATTGCCCTCCCCACTGGAGTGGGATCCTGAAACTGGGTGGTGATTTAACAGCGAGCTCCATGGCAAACATAAACTCCAGTAATACCCTGTCCTCCACATTCTATCTCACAGGTATCCCCGGCTATGAGGAATTTCACCACTGGATATCCATCCCATTCTGTGTCCTCTACCTTGTTGGAATAATGGGCAACTGCACCATCCTGCATATTGTTCGGATGGACCCCAGGCTCCACGAGCCCATGTACTACTTCCTGGCCATGCTCTCCCTCACTGACATGGGCATGTCCATGCCCACAATGATATCACTCTTCAGGGTGTTGTGGTCCATTTCCAGGGAAATCCAGTTCAATATCTGTGTGGTCCAAATGTTTCTTATTCACACTTTCTCCTTCACAGAATCATCTGTACTCTTGGCCATGGCCTTTGACCGCTATGTGGCTATCTGCCACCCTCTACGATATGCTACCATTCTCACACCAAGACTTATTGCTAAAATTGGAATTGCAGCTCTGCTTAGGAGTGCCTTTGCCATGATTCCACTTCTGGCCCGGCTGGCCTTCTTTCCTTTCTGCCACTCCCACACCCTTTCTCATTCCTATTGTCTACACCAGGACATGATTCGCCTTGCTTGTGCTGACACCAAGTTTAATGTTATATATGGATTGGTTTTGATCACTGTGCTGTGGGGCATGGACTCTCTGGGTATTTTTGTGTCTTATATGTACATTCTTCAGTCAATATTAAGAATTGCATCACGTGAGGGGAGGCTTAAGGTTCTTAACACATGTGCATCCCACATCTGTGCTGTACTCATCTTATATGTGCCTATGATTGGGCTCTCTATCGTCCATCGTTTTGCCAAACACTCTTCCCCACTCATCCATATCTTCATGGCTCATATCTACTTATTGGTCCCACCTGTGCTCAATCCAATCATCTATAGTGTGAAGACCAAACAGATCCGCCAAGGAGTCCTCCATATACTTTTCCCCACAAAAGTCAGTTCTACTGTGATGTAGACATGTCCCAAAACAATAATAACATCAACAAAATGACTTAAACACATACTGATTTTTGTATTCTAGGTATGTTAGCATCATAGTTGCCAATAAAAGAGTAAATAGCAGAAATAAAGGCAACAGAGCATCACGAGAAGGTCCTAAAGGAGGCAGTTCATGTCTACTAGACCATACAGCTTGACTTAATGTGTTCTTTACAAATTCACTTTAAATATGAATATTTTGGAGCAGAGTGTGTTAGAAATCATTTCCATCTATTCTCTTCAATTTTTAATCCCAACCACTTGCAAGATGAGCATTTATCTATTAATTTTCATGAAATATATTAAACCCATGTATCTTTGTTTCCTGATACTCTGTGTTGTCAGAGAATTTAATATTACCTTTCTTGTTTTATCAGTGTCTTTGTATATCTACTTTTTCTTTCTTTCTTAACAATGGAAAAAATCTTATCTTGACATAAGAGCATATTAGGACTTGAAGCAGAAGTTATCATTCTTCATAGGGCATCAGCATCATCTTTTAAAAGTTTATACACATATTCTGCCCTTTATGAGGTTATTTTGTTTCTTTTTTATTAATTTTTATATTGTGCTAGTCATCATATTATATTTAGTTTCCTTAGCAATAGAAAGGGCCAGGGCTAGTGAGTACAGCAACAAAGACAGGTAATGAAATTTTTATAACTAGTTTTTGAAAGATAAAATTCAAGGAGAAGGGAGTTGAGAGAAATTGGAGGGGGAGATGAACCATGAGAGACTGTGGACTCTGAGAAACAAACTGAGGGTTTTGGAGGAGAGCGGGGTGGAAGGTAGGGTGATCCTGGTGGTGGGTATTACTAAGGACACGTATTGCATGGAGCACTGGGTGTGATGCATAAATGATGAATTCTGGAACACTGAAAAGAAATTAAAAAAAAAAAACTCAAACAGGTATTCCTAGTGCTGGCTTTCCTTAGTCTTCCATGGTAGAATAAATATCTTTGGCTTTATTTGGAATCCTTAAGACTTTTATTTCCATAGATCTATTTCCCTTTATCAAGTGACCCGCCTAAGCAGGCACTGCAATCGATTTGTTATTCCCACAATGATTTAGCACAGATTCCCAATTTCTTTTTGCAATTTATAGAGAAGAATAAGAGAAGGAGATGCTATTGGTTTACCTGTTTCTTTTTTTAATTATTATTATGTTATGTTAGTCACCATACAGTACATCGTTTTTGATGTAGGGTTTCATGATTCCTTGTTTACATATAACACCAAGTGCTCCAAGCAATACATGTCCTCCTTAATGCCCACCACTTGACTAACCCATTCTCCCACCTTTTTTTTTTTTTTTTTTTTTTTTTTTTGCGTTTCTGCCACCTCTCTCCTGTTTGATATGATAAAGAATGACCACGATACATGAATTATAGTTTGGGATTTTGAAAAGCATAATAGCTTTTTTTTTTAAATTTTTTATTTTTTATAAACATATATTTTTATCCCCAGGGGTACAGGTCTGTGAATCACCAGGTTTACACACTTCACAGCACTCACCAAATCACATACCCTCCCCAATGTCCATAATCCCACCCCTTTCTCCCAAACCCCCTCCCCCCGGCAACCCTCAGTTTGTTTTGTGAGATTAAGAGTCACTTATGGTTTGTCTCCCTCCCAATCCCATCTTGTTTCATTGATTCTTCTTCTACCCACTTAAGCCTCCATGTTGTATCACCACTTCCTCATATCAGGGAGATCATATGATAGTTGTCTTTCTCTGCTTGACTTATTTCGCTAAGCATGATACGCTCTAGTTCCATCCATGTTGTCGCAAATGGCAAGATTTCATTTCTTTTGATGGCTGCATAGTATTCCATTGTGTATATATACCACATCTTCTTGATCCATTCATCTGTTGATGGACATCTAGGTTCTTTCCATAGTTTGGCTATTGTGGACATTGCTGCTATAAACATTCGGGTGCATGTGCCCCTTTGGATCACTACATTTGTATCTTTAGGGTAAATACCCAATAGTGCAATTGCTGGGTCATAGGGCAGTTCTATTTTCAACATTTTGAGGAACCTCCATGCTGTTTTCCAGAGTGGCTGCACCAGCTTGCATTCCCACCAATAGTGTAGGAGGGTTCCCCTTTCTCCGCATCCTCGCCAGCATCTGTCATTTCCTGACTTGTTGATTTTAGCCATTCTGACTGGTGTGAGGTGATATCTCATTGTGGTTTTGATTTGTATTTCCCTGATGCCGAGTGATATGGAGCACTTTTTCATGTATCTGTTGGCCATCTGGATGTCTTCTTTGCAGAAATGTCTGTTCATGTCCTCTGCCCATTTCTTGATTGGATTATTTGTTCTTTGGGTGTTGAGTTTGCTAAGTTCTTTATAGATTCTGGACACTAGTCCTTTATCTGATATGTCGTTTGCAAATATCTTCTCCCATTCTGTCAGTTGTCTTTTGATTTTGTGAACTGTTTCCTTTGCTGTGCAAAAGCTTTTGATCTTGATGAAATCCCAATAGTTCATTTTTTCCCTTGCTTCCCTTGCCTTTTGCGTTGTTCCTAGGAAGATGTTGCTGCGGCAGAGGTCGAAGAGGTTGCTGCCCGTGTTCTCCTCATAAAGTGGTATTTCAATGTGGTTTTGTTTTGCATTTCCCTGATGGCTAATGATGTTAAGCATTTTTTCATGTTTCAACTAAAGTTCATGGGAAACTCCAATAATGTTCTTTCCTTTGATCATTTCTGTTACTATATATGATCCCAATCCCAAGACACAGCTTCTAATGGTCAAGTGATAATTGTTCATGTGTATGGATAAACCACCTTAATTAGGAACAGAGTATATAAAACTGTCATTACTAGCCATGATTTTTAGTGTCAATTATACATGAACAGACCAAAGAAATATACACATTATTAATTAAGAGGAGTCTACTTTATAAGTTTACTTGAGGGAAAAACAACAATTGACTTATTAAATGTTGATGAGTCAGACAAGTGACAGTTTATTGCAGTGGTTAGAGAATACAAGTAAGATGAGATTATTCCTTTCATGAAGACAAATAATTATGATGCTTTTCAGTGGTTATAGATATAAAACAGTGCAGTTTATCTTCATATATGTTTTTATTTTCAGGTTGATTATATTTGTACCTTTAAGTACTCCTTGAATCTGAAGTCACATACCCTCTTAATTCAAAATGTTTTAATAAATCACCCATTTTATTAATTTTATGTTTTAAAGACTTTATTTATTCTTTTTTATATATTTATTTGAGAGTGAGAAAATATGTGTATGAGGGGGTATGGGACAGAGGGAAGGGAGAGAATTTCAAGCAGACTCCATGCTAAGCATGGAGTGGAGGCAAGACTGGATCTTATAATCCTGAGATTATGACTTAAGCCATAAGCAAGAGTCCCATCCTTAACTCACTGAGACACTCAGGAACCCTAGTAAGTTACCTATTTTAATTCATCAATCTGAAATTATCATGAAATCCTTCTATTAAAACCCATGAATATCTCATCCACCAAATTTGGGAAATTATTAAGTATCAGTCAGAAAACACTAGATAATATAAAACTATGCTGCATTTTCCACCAAGAAACATTCCAGGCAGGGTTCAACAATATGATATTCATTTAGAATGTTCCTATGTGCCAAATATAGGTCTCAGCCTCACCTTTGCTGTTGATCTCACAGAGTCATGTCTAATCACAAATATCCTGTAGTTCCAAGAGATAAATCAGCAATGCAACTGCTTTTCCCTATGGTCCTTAAGATTATGTAATTTATTCCTTGTTTAGATATGACATTGATTTTTTTTGTCTAATTTGTAGATTATGTCACAAATAATTTGGGACTATATATTTATTTCTTGATTCTTTTAATATATATTTTGTAAATCACATTAATGCTGGGATTCTTATTGGTATGGTTACTCAGTGAAAGATACATTTTAATGAAAGAGATACATATTCTACAGTAAAATAAAAAAAAAAAAATAAGAAAGAAAAAGAAAAGCGTTTCCAGGGTAAGATAAGGACATTGAGTTCAAAAAATAAAAAGTTCTGGAATGATAAAAAAGATGAAAATGACAAATGACAAATAAAAATAACCATGGCAGAAAATCTCCATTGGCTTTCCAGAGTGTCTAGACAGAATGTATGTATGGGGTTAGCATTAGATTGTTTACAGGCACATGTGAGACAATGAGTTAAATTTACAAGACCTTACTTTACCTTACAACCATTTAAAATTACCATGAATTTCCTGTCATATCCAGAAATCCTTGTAAGTATAATGTTGTACAAATCTATTTGTTGTTTTTTTTCCTCAGTAAATACAGGAAAGTTATAGAAATCAGCAATTTCTCATTAAGGTATCAGCATTTCTCATGAGATGAGAAATATATAAGCCCCTGTAGCCTGTGGGAAGTTATAGTACTGGCTCATGAGGATCTCCTTCTTATTCTTGCCAGAATATGCTGCAAATGCAACTCACCTGAGGGAGTTATTTCTCGTTCTTGCCGTTATTTTAACGGCAAGGTTTAAGGTTTAAGGTTTTTACTCTTTGAAGGTAAAAACTATTTAAAGTGAGTACTGTTCAAATAAATGTATCTTCCCTGTGAAAAACTTCTCAGCAGCACACTCCCCAATTGATACTGAGTGAATAGCCTATTTTTACTTAAGTTTAGTTACATAATTTCATGAATCAGGAGAATGCTAATTAGCAAATAAAAATATGAGATAAGAGGTAGTACCTAGCATGCAATGACAAAAATTCATTTCAGATTTTCAGTCTGTTCTTTAACTTCTGGCCTAGATTTCTAGGCTTTATATGTGTGCCTATCATTAGATGTCAAAGTGGTTGAGTCAGTGCATGGTAAAGTAGGATAATACATTGTAAAGTAATATCTAAATATAAAACTTTCACAAGTGAAAGCTGAGAAAGTTATATAATTTCAAAGGTATCTTGGAAAAAGTCATGGAAGAGACATTCATGGAAGATATCATCAGAAGTTACATTGCAGAATGCATGGGGTCAGATGAAAACATGGCCTCTACTGGATGCCTTATGATTTGCACTCTACATCTTCCAACTAATCTGCTGGTTTCCATGGATATTGGGGATCTCTGACAACATAGATGACTGAGAACTCACCTTTTATTTATATGATTATTTTTCATCTATCTGCACTGAGTTACTTGAGGGAAATGAAAAGCCAAAAGATACTGTTAGTACATTAAAAAACTTCCAGAAGACTGAAAGATAAATATGTCCATGGGGATTGTGAACATAAGAATATTTATCCAAGATATATGTTTCCTCTGCTCAAGTTAGAAGCTGATTTCATAAGGATTATTCTAGAAATATATGTGACCCTAAAGCACTCTCTGCTATAATCTTAAGAGATTACCCAGAATACGGGTGCGTATCTCCTGGGTTTTAACACAGTATACAACAGGGTTGAGAACAGGAGGAATCAGCAGGTATACATAACCCATAATAATGTGCACCAGGGGTGGAACATGTTTCCCAAAGCGATGGATAATGGATACCCCCATCATAGGGACATAGACCAGCAGCACAGCACAAATGTGGGAGACACAAGTGTTAAGGGCCTTGAATTGTTCTTCCTGGGAGGCAATGCTTAGCACAGTGATCAGAATCTTCACATAAGAGAGGAGAATGAGTACAGAGTCTACTCCAAAGGTGATGAGAATGATGATGAGGCCATAGATGCTATTTATTCGGTGGTCAGAACAGGAGAGCTTAATGATATCCGGATGCAGGCAGTAGGAGTGGGAGAGCACATTAGCCTTACAAAACCTGAGTCGCTTAATGAGAAAGGGTCCTGGAAAGATGACAACCACAGCCCGTAGCAGAAGCCCTACACCTATCTTGGCTATGGTGGAATCAGTCAAAATAGTAGTGTACCTCAGTGGGTTGGAGATGGCCACATAGCGGTCAAAAGCCATGGTGAGGAGGATGCCTGACTCCATTAGGGAAAACACATGAATGAAGAACATCTGGATGAGGCAGGCATCAAAGTCTATTTCACGAACATTAAGCCAGAAAAGCTTGAGTAGTGTGGGCAGGGTGGCAGCACAGAGTCCCAGGTCTGTAGCAGCCAACATGGAGAGAAAAAGGTACATGGGTGCATGAAGTGACTGTTCTACCCGAATAACCACCAAGATGGTGATGTTCCCCATTAGGGCAATCAGGTAGAGGGCACAAAACAAGATGGAAATCACTGGATGTGAGTCTTCCAGACCAGGGAAACCACTCAGCAGAAAGGGTCTGTAGGTACTACTATTGAAAAAGACCATGACGTGTCGTTTGGAGTAATCGATAGTCTTTGTGTCCGGAGTAAACCAGTCAGGATTAGCACACCATCAACATGAGCCTTATGTCACAAAGCTGACATTCTGTGGATATGCCGTTGACTATATAAATTCCGTTCACCACCTATTCAAAGCTGTAATCAAAGAGAAACATGCAGGCACTAGTAAACTTTCAGACAAGAGCTCGTAATAAGAAACTTGTATCAGTATGTATTTTCCCCAAATAATAAGACATGAAATATTGTGTAAAAACATAGTCTCTAATTTTTTCTAACATTTCTAATATAAAGTGTGGTATGGTTTCTAGCAGAGAGCAACCTGAAACTTGTTTCAGGATTAAAGTTTAAACAAATAGCAAATTGGAAAAACTCTCCACTTTTCTTATGCTTGTGTCCCCTCTTCAGTCCACTAAGGGAATCAAGTGCTGAAAGTAGGGAAGTGTGGATGTCATCCATACAGAGTTCCTATCTTTGCAAAGAGAACAATCTCAGATCCCTGATTACATTAGAATCTCTATCAGTACATAAGCTCAGGGCCCTGTTAGGAGATGATGCTGACTCCATTATTCCTGTACCTTTATTCTCTCTCAACTTCATTTTGAAAGTGTGGACCAAAGAACAAGACTGGAGTCCAAGAAGTCCGTATTCTTCTGTTCCTCATCTGACACTAACTATTGGATAGTGACTAAGTTGCTTCTGATCTCTGAACTAAGTTTTTTTTTTTTTTAATTTTAAAATATTTAAGTGATGTGAAGTTAAGTAAATGATCTTCTAAAGACTCTTGCCAAGAGGATCTATTTGGTTAATTTATATATATTTTTTTAACAAATAAGTATTTAAAAAATTATTATGTACCTACAAAGCTGCCCATTCTAAATACTGCCTTGTGCAATCAAAATATAAAGTGGACCAGATTACAATGCTATGCAGCTACATGTATCTTGTGTTGGGAAAGCTCCCTGGGAGGGAATATAAGAGGTCATATTTAAGTGATCCTAAAGGTGGGGAAATAGTGCCCACGTTGGGTTCTGTGGTGAGATAGGAAAATTCCATAAAGATAGAAAAACCATGAAGCAAAGGAGAGTATGAAAAGTTCTGGAATTTATAACAATTTGCAGAATAAGTTTTGGATATAGATAAAGCCTTGATATGAGAAGCATTATGAAACAAGACAGAAGTAAGTAATCTTAAAAAAAATCCATATTATTCCTAAATAAATTAATGTAAGTGCTAATTTTGAATGAGAGAGAGAGAGAGAGAGAGTGTGTGTGTGTGTGTGTGTGTGTGTTTGAGAGGGTGAATGGTATGTTCATGTTATTAAAAGATGAATCTAGTTGCTCTGTGGTCAGTTAATTGCATGAGAAAATTTTATAATTCTCAGTAAGGTTATTCCCCTGTTTGGGAAGCTGTATATGGATAACAATATCTAAATTCTGCTGAAAAGGACTAATACCATAGGTCTGGGACTGTAACAAGTTTAAAGATCATCTCCATAAAATTTATGAGACCCCTATGAAAAAAATTCTTATTCACTCTTACTTTTCTGATGAAGTATCAAGCTTTTAAAAGGAAAGTGACTTTCTTAAGAAATAGCTATTAAACTGCAAGACAGCTGAATTCAGTGGAGGCAAGAAAATACACAATCTATTAATTTTTCCATACTATGACTGATTTCCTAAATGGACCATCTCAGTACAAACAAAGGAAAACACAGGGTTTTGCTTGGCTTCAGTGGTTGTATGGCCTTGGGCAAATAATTTTAACTCTTTGAGCCTAAGGTTTGTACCTTCACATTATGGATAGTAACTGTAATAATGTCTATAACATACTAGTTCTGTGAGAAGTAGATGAGATGATACATATTAAGAATATATAACTTAGTCTGGTATGAAGGATCTTCTTAGAAATATTGGTTATTAAGAATATTTCTGAGAAGAGTGCCACATGTTTCTATGCTATATCAAAGAAAACAAATAAGTCACCTGAGTCTGTGTTGCTCGCTACAGAAACAATTAGGAGGTGAGCACCATACATTTCATAAATAAGATCCCATGAGTTCTTCAGGGCATGGCATTCCCTAGAGACTTACTTACTGATCATTGCTTGCTTGCATCTAGCATCTCCATTGCTCATTTTGTAAACCTAGTGAGTCCCAGCAAATTTGCATCTTTAGAATGAGTACAGTGAACCAAGATCAAAAGGAAGGAGTGTTCCACCGGCCTCAGTTTCATTATACAAACAGATATGTAGAGGAAATTAAATCTGTGGACAAGGATGACCTTTTAAGACCTCTCCTTTCCTGGAATTTCTGTTAGGAACAAGAAAGATACCTGATTTTCCACCATAAAAGAAAGATACCTGGTTTTCCACCATAGACAGTAAGTCAGTACTTAGGACCATAAGCATAAAAGAAATATACCTAAAATTATGTCTAGGAGCAGACAGTTAATGAATTCTGCACGTGTGTGTGTGTGTGTGTGTGTGTGTGTGTGTGTGTGTTTCTGTTTACCAGCCAGTATCTGAATTCTTCTGCAAGTTTCCCTATATAAATCATGTCTATCTCCCATGAGAACCATGGGTGTTTCCCAAAGTCCATAAATCTTATGTAGCTATTTTCTTCCACCACTTTATAAGGCATAAATCAATCTTTCTTTTGCACTATTATCTGCAGTATTTTTCTATCCTAAGTAGAATCTTAATGCAGATCACTTAGAAGAAATGCTATGCAATTAACATTTGATTCTGTGGGTAGTAGCAAATGAATTATATGGGCTAGTTTTTAATTACACTGGGTTACTAATTATAGAATGCATGGGCAAGGTCTTTTCTTTGATTTTTTCACATGCTAACCTGTTTTTTCACTGTATCTGTGTTTATGGTAGAGGAGACTGTTGTTTACCTGACTGCACGGGCACACACATGTCAGAGTAACAGAAAAAGAAAAACAAAAAGAAAGGAAAGGGAAAAAGCCACAGAGAAACATATATTAATGTTGAGTAAGGATGAGGCTGAACTGTTCACATTATATTAACTAAGAAAGACTGCAATACTTCAAATATTTAAATGCTGTGGAGATGGGCTGAAGATACTTTCACTTTAATTATAAATAGGAATTGATATTGTTAATTACAATGGTGAAAGTGTTGAGGATGATGATACTCAACATGACAGCATTGATGATATTTAATCAGAAAAAGAAAGCCTCTGCAAGAATAATTTTCAGTGTCCTCCTCTCTGTGCCTATGTGATAACAGAAGGCGGGAATACAGGTGTTCCTGCAGATGAAGGGTGTTGACTATTGATCCTCAAGAAAAGAGAGAGGAAACATAGGAAATGGATAGTAAATGCTGCAGTGATTGATTGGACATGAACTTGTTTGAGCAGAAAAATGTCTAAGAAGATGAGTGCCTAAAAGTGGTACCTTTCAGAGTGGTCCATTCTTAAATAAATAAGTAATCAGAATGAACATCAGTACACACATTATGAAAATGAAACATAGTAAAATAGTAAATGTGGTACTCAGGACATCAAAGTTAAAGGCAGTGCAGGATTATACGTCATCATACACATACACAGAAGACAAAAGGAGGGGATACTGTCTTGAAACAAATTCCAAATAAATATAATGAATGATCACCTTAATGAACTCAGCCAAATGAAACTATGTTTAAAAGATATCTTACATCACATTTGATTGAAAAAGTGAAATAATCATCTTCACATGAGATCCTGGCTTAGAGATGTGAGAGGCAATCTCCATTAACTCTCTGCTTAGCAGGGAGCCTGCTTCCCCCCACCCCTGCCTGCTTCTCTGCCTACTTGGGATCTCTGTCTGTCAAATAAGTAAATAAAATATATTTTTTAAAAATCTTAAAAAACAAAACAAAGCAAAACATGACTTTTCTACCTTACAGTCCTGGAGTTTTTCAGAGGAACATGGATCACATGAATCCTGGTGCTATCCCAAAGTGGCAGAGCGCTGATGTTTGCCCTTAACTATCAGAGACACTGTGGGTATAACTAAATTCCTTCCCACACATGTTCCCCAAACTCTTGCCGGTACAGATTGTTGTAGTCTTACAAGTTTTCAGTGAATAAACTAACTAAAATCGGAGAGATGAGATTGGTTAAGAAGGATGTCATCTTATGTTTCGCACGAGGTTAACGTGCTGCCATTATTTTTCCAGAGTTCAAACTTGCAAGTCTTACATGTGTACTTCTTCAGTTTAATAATAAAAATATGTGTGTATTCAAAAAAAAATGAGTCATGTGGTTTCTTGACATCTGGATGATTAAGTCTAGAATGAAACACAGCATCGTTAGATAATTGTTGGGACTATGACAATGAGGAAAAGGAACCCACATTTACAGTGGAGTTGGGAGGCTCTGAGAGGTGCTCTTCTGTACCTGCTACATGCTGTGTTTGCATAATCAGCAAGGAGAGGAAATTGTTTTGACAGGGGAGGACACTTTTCTCATAGGAATTTTATCTGCTACTCTTTTTTTAATTTAAATTCAATTAGCCAACATATAGTACATCATTAGTTTCAGATGTAGTGTTCAATGATCAATTAGTTGTGTATAACACCCAGTGTTCCTTCCAGTAAGTGCCCTCCTTAATACCCATCACCCAGTCACCCCATCCCCCACCCATCCTCATTTCCAGAGCCCTCACTTTGTTTCCATGAGTCAAGAATCTCTCGTGGTTTGTCCCCCTCTCTGATTTCTTCCTTCTCCTGCTTTTAAGAAAAAGAAAGATGATCCCTCCCTGTTTTAGCAGCAACACATTAACCACTGCCTACAGCCAGTGGGAATCTGCCACAACCTCGAAATCTCTTTCTGCTCCATAAAAGCTTACTTTCACTTGGTCTTCTCAGACTTGCCTATGGTTTGACATCATTTGCTCGTCCCAATTAGTAAGTTCTCTGCTATTCTAAATAAAATCATTTTGCTGCTAAAACAACTGGCCATTTTATTTTTAAGGTTGACATTACCCAGGTACAGTGAACACAGACTCCCCTGAAGTCAGCCTGTCTGTCTGGCATGTAAGTGTGCCTCCCATTAGTGTCCCATGTAGAACTGGAAAAAGGTAAGGAAGAGAGCCTTCAGGACTCTAACAAGGATCAACCCCAGATTCCTGTGCCTAATGGAATAGGCATTAAGTTAAAGCAGTGAACAAACAGGACACATACAAAAATGAGCTTTAAGAGTAATGAGTAACATTGAAGTGGGACACAAAGGAGTTCTGCTGTGCATTGCCTTACCTGACCACAGGTTCTGTGGGAATGAGGATGAGCACCCACCTCACCTGAGGAGGCCTTCAGTTCTCTCACAGTCTTATAGCTTTTCCAATAAGCTCAGCTACAGGCAAGTTTTTGAACGTTGAAGGCTCCCAAGGGCATGGAGGCACATAGCCTCCCGGTGGTATCATGGTAAGACACTACTGGGAATTGGATTCTAAGTCTTTACTCTTAACATCATAGTAATGAGAGAATCCAGGATTGGGTTGACGGGGGCAAAAGAGGTGAATCCTCCTCAACTATCTCTGGAGCCTGTCCCTCAGCAGGATTGAGTCTCAGAAGTTTTGATTTTTTTCAATATCATATGTATGCATTAGAGAGAAAAAGGTAGTGTCTAGTCCCTTTATTTTAAATAAAGCTTTTTTATGCTGAATATAGTAGATCTCCACATCTGTCCTTCAGAATCTTAACAGATCATAAAGAAGCCTTAAGGGGATTCAATCATGTAGATCATGCAGATGGTCTTAACATCTTAGTCTCTCAAGGTTTTGTCCTTGGAATAGCTCTTTGTGTAGAAATGGTGAATGGAAAGTCCATGCCATGGTGGGGAGTTGCAGTAAGGAGCCTGTCAATTGCCGAGGTCCAGCTGTGGGGTTAGCTGGGAGTCACCACCTTTTGATGACCTCTTTAACACTCCATCCCTCATGACGGGCTCTTCCATGCCCCCTCTTCTGCAATGTGCCCTGAGCAGTGAGCAGGAGTTTCAGTAGTATGGGTTGGGGGAGGGTTCATCTGCTATCTGCCTGCTTTGGAAGCACATGTCCCAGCAACAGTAGAGACTCATGCAAGAGAAAACACAGATTAAGATAACAATTTTCAAAATAAGTAACATATTTTTTCTCCAAGGGCCCCAGGATCCAAACCACTGATGTATTAAGTTCCCTAGGCTGGGAGACAGATAACTCAGTGTCCTCAAGTAATTTAATAAAGATGATTTACTAGCAGACTCATGAGATATGAACATGCAACATTCTCTTTGGGTAATTTCACAGGGGAGCAGTAATAATATCCAAGTCCATGTTACTTCAGAGGACAGCTGTTCCCATTAGAAAATTTTAGTGTTCAGTAAAGACAGGCTTTGCTGACTATCATTTAATTTTGTCAAGTGAATTTAGTGGAGGCTTCTATATGTGCTATATAGTGTCCTCCAGGTCAGAGGAGGGAACAAAGACAGTGGCCAAATGATTGTACCACTGAAAAACACAATATGCACACCTGGCCTTGAGAGAGGGAGGTCAGCCCCTTTAGGAACCTAGCCAGGTGTGCATACCATGCATGTGGGCTAGGGGAGACAGTACTGCCTGCTGGGAGAACGATTTGGGGTATGATATGCCAGACCAAGACGTCCATTATCTTCTCCTTTCTCTCAGAGGTGGGTGTTCCATTGCTGGTAGAGGATGCTTCCATAGTTCTGGCCCATAGCAGGACAATAGGATCCAAGTAGAGACTGAGTAGTTCCCCCTCACACAAAGCTGTGAAGTAACTCACCTACCCTGGTGGGAGTCCCCATGGCAAATTCTAGTAGGTAACACCTTTTCCAGGCGTGTTGACCTTGATGCTCTTGGCAACATAGCACGTTGATCCACACTGAGTAGTGGAATGGTTGCTATCTCCTGCAATGTGCACAGCTTTATGATGTTGAATGTCCTGGCAGACGTCCCCAGTCTCACATAGGGGGCAATAGGCCCTACTGGTTGATTATTTGATTATTCAAATGTATGAAAACCTGGGACAGTACTTTAGCCCACCCAGCAAAGGTGGTTTTACTTGTTAATCATTTAATAAGCTGCTTTAATATTGCATTCTTCCTATCAGTCCTGTTGCTTGTGGATTATAGGGGAGGATGGAACCTCCATTCAATGTCATGTTCTTTCACTTGGACTTGCATATGAAGACCTTTGAAATGTGACCCTTGATTATTGTGTATTTGGTGAGGGTGTCTAGAAATAACACTCAGCTTTTAAACTCCCTGAGGGTGATAGCCCTGTTTGTAGCATGACAGGGAAAGCTTGGGGTAGACCAGACAATGTGTTTACAGAAACCAAGGCATATTTAGAACATCAACTCAGAGGAATGGGGCCAATATCATCAATTTCTTAATTCCTCACCAGTTGGGAGCTCTGGTGGATGGCCAGACTCCTTTGGCAGCTGCCTTGGGTGTTGCTCAGAAAACAGAGACTATACTGTTCCTGCATTAATCAAGTCACTATTCCCAGGGCAATCTGTCATCCTTGGCAAAATGCCTTCCCACCTGACACTACAGTGCCTAGTTTTTCTTTGCAATCATATGCTGAATCTACTGCAGGGTCAGCTGCTAGAGTGTGTACCCAAGCTAGTGTAGCAGTTTCCTGATGGCCAGGGAATGTCAGCACCTTATGAGCTGGGAAATGGAACACAGGAAGGACTGCTGCAGATTCTTGCAGGTGAACCCAAATGTCTTTCCACACAAGGGCTTATTCGTGATCATTCATCTTCTTGCTTCCCATTCTTCAAGCTGTGGGGTTAGTCTTTTTAAGTCCAACTGATCTGTTGGAAGTCTAGGGTAATTACTATTAGAAATTTTCTTGTATTAGGGGTTGGATGGAGTGGGGCACATTGTCTTTTTCACTCTCATGACATCCTCCCCTTTATTCTGTTCACTTTCCCCCGATGCCACATTTATTTGTCCAAATTGGATTGTGATACAAGACCTCAAACTTTAATCCATGGCAGCCTGAACCTTCTTCTCTTTGCCAAATGACATGCTAAGTTCTTCAACTTATTACTCTGTTCTCCCACCTTTGTCTGTAGACCCAAAACTTGCAGAGTAGTGTACACCTGTATGTCCTTCTCTAAACTAAGATATTTCTCCAACTTTCTAGCTCAAGTTTTAGCCTCTCACTGGGCATTAGTGGCTGCCAGTTTGCCCACAGGGGATGCCTCCCCACAGTGGCCACCATGTGCTTCCCTTTTTTGCCACAGTGCAATACATGTAGTTTCTCAAACAAAGGTATTAAACAAGCTGTTGTTTCTGGGGTCCCATATTACTGTGTTGTACACAAGTATGTGGTATATGGGCCATGCCTCTCCACACAAAGTTTTATGGCCAACTCCATATTCTCCTGCCAACACCTCTTCTCCAGAATGCATTTCCTCTATCTCCTGGCTGGCTCATCAATTGTTAGTTCACAAACCGGACTAACCATAAATGGCAATGTATAACTATAGAAAGAGATAGGCTACACTAGACAAATAGGTGACTGGTTTAATAAGCAAGGGAGCGTACTCATGAGGCTTTTATTGGGTGGTCGCAAGATGAGTAGCTCTCTTCACCTGTCCAAAGGAATCTTACAAGTTTATGTAGAGGCCTTCATGGGTTTTGGTCATATACAGTATCCAGGTGGTCTCAGAAACACACTGCTCTCTCAAGACTGAATCCTTGGAACAAGTCCTAGTGCAGGGATGGTGAGTGGAATGTATATTCCAAAACAGTTGAGTGAGTGAGGAGCCCAATTGCCTGGACCTAACAGATGAGTTGATCACTGGCCAAATCCTCGTAATGACCTCCTCCAAAAACATGAACACAACATTGATAACAAAACAATTATATATATTATCTTCCTTGAACTACATCTTCCAGAATTCTTGTATATATTTCATGATTTTTTTCAATAAATGTCATGTGTGGTTTATCTATCAAAAATAGTACTGTCGTGGGGCACCTGGGTGGCTCAGTTGGTGGAGCATCAGATTCTTGATCTCGATTCAGGTTGATCTCAGAGTTGTGATTTTGAGTACTGTATTGGTGTTTATGCTGGGTGTGGAGCTTAATTTAAAAATATATATAGAGAGAGATATTCAACAATAGGACTTAAACCCTCTTTGCAGGGTAGTGTTCAGAGCAGTAGTTGTGTGTAATTTTAGCTTTCTTTTTTATTTCTTTTATATTCCTATCACACCTCAGTAAGGAACTGATCTTCACATTTTTTTCCCCTAATCAGTATAACAATAAAAACAAGACACATATCCAGGAACTAGAAAATGGTTAAGTGAATAATGGAACATGAAATTAAATATGTATTTTGTGACCATTAAAATTATAATTATGAATACCATAACATTAAAAGTAATGTCTTTACTGCATATTTTTTTCTCATAGGCTATTAGGAATTATGTATGTGTAATCAAGGCAAAAATCATTATGTAAAGCCAATGTGATTATAAATTTGAAAAATTTAGTGCAAGAAGCACATCTGTAAACTATATTTGACCAACCAGTATGCCTTTACTGAAGATAGTTTCAGAGTGAGACAAATTCCATTAAAGAAATTATTCTTTTTATTCCCTTTTCTCAAATCTTTAATAAAAATGTTGGGAAATTACCTCTGAGGACTTGATGCTATCTCTGTTCAAGATTCTGTTCCAGCATAAGTTGGGATCCACAGAGAATGCATGCACCCCTGGGCCACTTTCCTGGCTCCTATGAGGTGGTGGTTCCAGATCTATTATATAGTTGAGGTGAGCTGAAAAGGCTGAAGATTATAAAAAGACAGGCCAGGAACTTTGGATGATTCAGGACAGGTAATATCAAAATAACACAAAAACTCAAATCTCCATCATTAATACCATGGAGAATAAGGCCCAGAGGACTTCATAAAGGTGAAAGGGGTATGAAAGCCGAATAGCATTGGAAGATTCAAATGAGCCCTCAGGCAGTAAGAGTGAGGAAATCATGGGACGATGATTAGTATCTTCTATGAAGGAACTTCCTTATCAAATAAACAAGAGGCCATAAAATCATTTTTATTATGCTTTTCTCTTTCATTCTATCAGTCCTATCAATTTTGATTTGACTATGATGTTTCTTGTACCACAATTTTCCTTCTCTCCAGTAGCTTTACACTATTCCCATCTGATCTTTTCTCCAGGAATGGCAGGCAACCCAGCTGAGGTTTTCCACGGATAACTAATGGCAGTGAGAACAAGGGACCGAAAAGTAGCAGCTCTTTGACCTCCTATTTAGTCAAATCCCAAGACGAAGCGGGTGTACACCAGATGCAAGGACAACCCAGGTTTTCTAATCAAGGATCTGAGAGTGAAGAGTTCTAGGCTGTGATACAGAAGGAAGTACTTGGAAAGAGAGGGGTTGTAAGTTTATTCTCTTTTTCCAATTCTGCATGCCCAGGAAGGCTAACTGCAGTTGTCCTGTTTGCTGAAGAGATAAGCAGGAGCTTTGAGACTTATCGAAGAAAAACCAGTTCCTGTAGCTTCATGGGGACCCAGAGAAAATAATTCCAAGAGATATTGTGCCACTTGGTTTCCGGAGAAATAGACAATATGACAATGTCCCAAACAGGATCCAGGCTGCCCCCCTCCTTCATGTTCTTACTCCTTACGGCAGAATACTCAAAGGGCTCTGAATTGTTCATTCAGGACCCAGTCACTAAATCTCCAGAAGAAAGTAAACATTAAAAAACGGTGATTACAATGGTTGATGCCTATGGAAAGAAAATTTGTACAGAAGAATATTCTTTTGGTAATGGGTCTTCTGCATGGGCCACATAATTCCCTAGAGTGAAATGTATGTGGAATTTCACACTCAATATTTCAATTGCTGTTCAGTGTTTTTAAATTTGCTTAATTTTTCTCTGTAGCTTTTCTTAAATTTGGAAGACTCTTATCAGATTTTCCTCTCTTTTAAATCATATACTTGTAATATTTTACTGTTCTGCCAGATCACCCTTTCTTTTTATTTTCATTATTGCCTTGCTCCTATTTTTCTAGAGGTTATTGTTGGTGTTATTTTAAAATTCTTAATTCAATGTTTATTTATTTTTTTTTTAACATTCATATAATAAAGCCAACGAACTCTATGAATTTACTGCAAACGCACAATTAGCATTATGCCATGCAGATGACAATGTTCTCATACTTTACAATTTTACAAGGACGTGTTGTTTTGAACTTGATTTTCTCTTTCATTGAAAAGCCAATCTGAAAAGCAAATTTAATTGCACAATGATGGGTGTGCTTTACTTGTCCTTTACATACTACTATCTCATTTCTAAACTGTTTTATTTGCTGAGATAAAGTGACTATGCAAAAACAAAAAAAAAAAAAACACATTGAAATAAACTATTTATTAGGCCAATTCCCAATTCCATTAACAAGTAATTTGGGATTTCCTTTTTTTTAAATTAAATTTTTTTTCAGTGTTCCAAAATTCATTGTTTATGGATTTCCTTTTTTGTCTTTTTTTCTTATTCATTTTAAATGAGAAAGATCAGCCTATGCTTACTGCTTCCCAACTCCAAAATTGAATGATGTTTATCTCTTCTCCCTCGCCATCCTCCAGGCTGCAGAAGTAGTAATCCTTTTAATTCTTTTTAATCCTTTTTCTCTGACTATACCTGAAGTGGGTGTTGAGACCATGGCTCTGAGAAGTTCTGCATCTTCTATATATTTCTCAACAGAGTTGGAGTTTTCTGCTCAATCACCCTTTGGGTCATCTTTGGAACAGTAATCGAACCTGCAGTTCTCACTTTTATAAGCTCTCTCTTTCCTATATCTTCAGCAGGTTTCAGTTGCTGTGATTTCTGTCTCTCTAAGGTTACCATGTGCCACAATCATTGTCCTTGTGTATCTGGTCTGTAAACTGTCCTCAGAGTTAACAGCAGGACCTGTGAGCATGCACACCTCAGCTCTCTGCTAGACCCCACAGCCTGCAAAACTCTGAATTCTGACCCTGTTGAATGGGAGGTTGGAGGAGGACTGAGACATTAACTGAGGCATGAGGATTATTGCCTGCTTTAAAAATTGTTTCCTGTCTCCCTCCCAATCCATAAGTGACTCTTAATCTCACAAAACAAACTGAGGGTTGCTGGGGGGAGGGGGTTTGGGAGAAGGGGGTGGGATTATGGACATTGGGGAGGGTATGTGCTTTGGTGAGTGCTGTGAAGTGTGTAAACCTGGTGATTCACAGACCTGTACCCCTGGGAATAAAAATATATGTTTATAAAAAATAAAAAATTATTAAAAAAAAATTGTTTCCTGTCATAAGAGGGTGGCTCCTAATTTTTGTTTAATTTGAAGAGAAACATGCAGATGTGCCCTGGCTTAGAAAGTTTTGCCGTCACTCTTTTACCTCTCATTCCTTAGAAGAAGAACCTAGATTATATGAAATTAATATTATTTATTAATAGATGCTAATTAGATGCAGCATAGTGGATAATCTAGTAAAATTTAGGAAAGAATCTCCTGTTCTTTTCATTCTACAGTTTCATTGCCATATAAATCTGTTTAAGGAACAGTTCTGGACAAGTGAATTCTAAATGAAGTGAGGCAATTACAGTTAGAGTTCTGCTATGATAATTCCCATGTAATAGCAATTTCCCTAGTGAGCCCCTCCCAGGATATATGGAAAACAATGCCATACTTCTAAATAGATTAAGGAAATCAAAAGAAACATTAGAAAGTCATTTGAAGCAAACGAAAATGAAAATGAAACTTGTTAGAACTAGTGAGAAATCACTAATGCATTACCTTTTTTTCTTCAAAAAGGAAAAATAATGCTTGTCTGTTATACAACTTTTTTTTTTCTTTAAATAAGTATTGTTATAAAAAAACAATACTTTGCTGCTGTCTCCTTGGGTGTACAATTCCCAAATTCTGCTAACAGTTTGATTTGTAATTTTTTGGACTTTTCTCTCTGCTGTGGTATATACAAAGAATATTATTTAGGCAACCATATTATGTATAATACATAGAAATTTTCTTTTTCCAATTAACAGTGTATCATGGTGGTTTCACCAGTGAAGTTGATAACACAAGGAGGCAGAGATAAAAGCTTATGTCTCAAACAACTACTTCATCTTCACCCACATACAAACCAAAGGACATTCTTTGATCTCTCAGTAGAGGCACTGATGTCTTCTGATTGTGAACTTGATTTGAGGTATAATTTTATCCTTATTTCAAAGGTCCAGAATGCTTCAGAACCAAGATTAAGCCTCATAACCATGAATCCTCTGACTCATACAAGTGAAATAAATTTCCTGGTTTATTCACATAACTTTTATTGCAGTAATCACTAGGGAATGTAATCATTGGTTTGCATCAGTTTTTCCACTATTAGAATGTTAAATTCTAAAGTTAGAATAGATTGCATCCTATTTATCATTGTCTCCTTAGGGTATAAAACATTGCCAAATATTTTATATAAATAAACAAATGAAAACATCAGTAAATGAATGGACAAATGAACATGAAAGAGTCTACACCACCCACCCTACAACTGAATTCAGCCAGGAGTTTCCATCATGTCAAATGATATGAATTTCCATCCCAGTACTTTTCTTCTCCTTGGCACTCCAGAGATGGAGGCCATCCACACTTGGCTGTCAGTGCCCTTCTGCCTTGTCTACTTGGGAGCTCTCATGGGTAATTTTGCTATTCTATTTATTATCAGAGCAGATTCCAACCTGCACAAGCCCATGTTATTCTTCCTCTGTATGCTCTCTGTGGCTGACTTGGTCATCTCCATTACTGTTGTGCCCCAAATCCTCTACTGCTTCTCCTGTTTGTACTCTCTCTCACGTGCGTTCTCTTTGTCAAATAAATAAAGTTTTCTTTTAAAAAGCCAGAATAATATTCTCAGAATCATTTTCATATTCAGATTTATACTGAATGTACACAGATAAAAGTGATGACTTTGGCTCACGATCCCACTATCATAGGTAATGTTTTTTTTTTGTGTGTGTGTGTGTGTTTTGTTGTTGTTGTTTTGTTTTCTGGATCTGTGTGTGTGAATACTGGTTAATATTGAAGAAGTATCTTCAATTATTTCTAGATCAATTACAACACATTCTGGTAGTCAGGACGCTAGGCCACTAAACACATAATAGGTCAGCCAGCTGCATAATTAAAAAAGATTCACACAATGAATGTATGTTAGAATTCTACTATGGCCCAGTAAGTGCTGAAGATGCAGTAACAAACAAGGATGATATGAAGCATATGGGCTCTTTGCTTCATATAAGGTCCACCTAATGGAGAGAGGGCATTTTAGAAATTGCATAAAATAAATTATTTAATGCATAAATTCAGTAAAGATTTTCACATTTTGAAAATGTGGTATAAAAATGGATGAGGTGGTCTGAGGGAACAAAAGATAGATGTCTAGAAGGATAAAGCATTCGTCTCATGTTCTAGGTTTTATTGTGACCATACAAGGAAAAGAGATAACTTGATTATGTGAGTGAAGTAACAGACCTCTGGTTGTAGCAGGAATGACAGCTTTACTGTTTGTAACTCAGGAATTGTGCCTTACTGGCACAGAACGATATTGTGCACCATGCTATAAAATAATGTTAGACATGCAAGCAAACAACTGACTCAGCGGCTTAACTGAAAAAGATGACTCAGGCAAAGTTTCCTTCACCATGACTGAATTACTACTCATATCTAAGGACCCAAATCCAGAGAAAAGATTATGAAAGTTGGAGTGAAGGTAAATTTGTGCTGGGAGAAAGACTTACCTTCTCCGCTTATGGACTATAAAATGGTCCTAGACATATCTGAGATAATGTGAATGATAATGCCATTGGTATGGATGATGGTTACTGGCTAAACTAACTCATTCCTCTTGGCTGGCATTAGGAAGGTATACCTGCAAGCCCATATACCAAAAGGCAACAGGCTTTGGCATTTATCAATAAGGGATATGTATGAGGGTCCCTGCCATGAGATAGGACAAATGCTAAAGCTACATACCAGACCACAATGTTAGAGCTATAGGATATGAAACTGTGCATCAGTGCTGCAGTGACCCCAAATGCCTCAACAGCAGATCTGTGGGTTGGCTTTTACTCCACTAGAACTCCAACTCATGGAGAAATACCTAGAAACTTCTGCATCTCTCCCTGAGGGATGGAGTTTTTGTAGAACTGCCAGACTTCAAGGGCAGATGCAGAAGTGGCGGTGCCAGTTTGACCTGGTGATGTTCTATGGGCAACAGTGTTTATATCAGCGTCACCACTGTAGAGCTGGACAAAAACCTTTTAGTTGTGACTGTTATACTAGAATATTCTATCCTAGAGCTTAGCCAATATTCTCTACTATCATATAGCAGGTGATATCCCATATCACATTGGGAATGCAGACATACAGAACTCCTCAAAATGAGAGGTCTTGAGTTGGTTTATTTACAGTTTAAGTTAGAAAACTATGCATGACAGTTTCTTACTTTTATTGGAATTGACTGTGTGTTAAGATAAAATGTCAATAACGGTGGGATGCAACAAAAGCAGTGGTTGAAAAGAAATCTCAAGCTTATAATGTAAATATTCCAAAAGACAAAAGTTTGAAAATCAGTGAACTTTCTTATAAAAAATTAAAAGAATTGTAAATTAAACAAAAAGGAAGACATTGATAAAGATAAAATTATAATTTAAATGCATGAATAGAGTTAATAGCAGTCTTAACCTGAACAGATTTTATTTCATCCTAGCTATAGTTCATGAAATAAATGCCTTTTAATAAATGTCTTTAAGTTTGGGCATCTTGAAGTAAAGCCCCTAATCATGAACACAGCTGCTTAACTGGGAAACACGATGCGGGCACAGTTCTCTACCTGGGGGTAGAGACAGAGTTCAACTTGTCTCTACCCCTAGGAAGTGAAAATATTCTCTCCAAGAACATAACCATTTAATAGTTTACTGCTGGGATTGATGATTCAGAAAAAAAATCTGTGCCACACGTTTACGGATTACCTTGTTTTTTATACCGTAAACAATAGGATTGAGTGCGGGTGGTACAAGGAGATAGATGGTAGACAGAAGAATGTGGGTAGGAGGAGCAACATGTCCAAAACGGTGGCTAAAGAAGGAGAAGAAGGCAAGAATATAAAACTCAAGGAAAACAAAAATGTGAGCTGTACATGTATTAAATGCTTTGAGCCGTGCCTCCTTTTGGTGTAGACGAAAAACAGCCTGGAAAATAAGGATATAGGAAATGAGGATAAAAATCATGTCAAATCCTAATATGGTAAAACCTACAAGGAGACCACACGTCTTATTGACTCTGACATCTTCTGCAGCTAACTTGACCACAGCCATGTGCTCACAGTAAGAGTGGGCAATTACAATGGAATGGAAAAGATGTAGTCTTTTGATTAAAACTGGTAAAATGCCAACAAGCACCATTGCCCGAATTGCCACAACCAGCACCATAGTAACCAGAATGAAAGGTGTGAGGACGGATGTGTGTCTCAGTGGATCACAGATGGCAACATAGCAGTCAAAGGCCATCGCCAACAGGATGCCAGATTCTATGCCCTGCAAGGCATGGATGAAGAAAAGCTGGGCTAAGCAAGCATCAAAAGTCATGGAGCAAGACCCAAACCAGAAGATAGCCAACATCTTGGGAGCAATAGCTACACAGAGTCCTATATCAGTGGCTGCCAACACTGCCAGGAAGATGTACATGGGTTGATGCAGACTACGTTCTGCTGGGATGATGATCAGTAAAATGATATTTCCCAGAAGAGCCACCACGCATATTACAAAGAAAGAAAACCCAATCCAAAATTGCACGTGCTCTAGTCCAGGGATCCCAATTAGCATTACTGTCAATATATGACATGTTAATGGATGCCATGGAAGTTAGTGATCTCTCTTTTCACCATTAATTCTCATTCCTGTAGAAAGAGAATGGGAGTGGGAAGTGAAAATACACAGACCCTACTATTACTCAGACATATAGAGCTTTAAGAAATAAGTTCAGTACTTTGGATGACAGTTTGGCCAGATTATTCGGAGGTTTAATGCTACATGCCAACATAGCAATAGCAAGCAAACCTCCACTAGAGGGGCACCTGGGTGGCTCAGATGGTTAGGTGTCTTCCTTTCAGCTCAGATCATGATCCCAGGGTCCTGGGATTGAGCCCCGCACTGGGCTCCGTGCTCATCAGGGAGTCCACTTCTCCCTCTCTCTCCCCACTGTCCGCCCTGCTTGTGTCCTCTCACTCTCTCTGTCAAATAAATAAATAAAAATATAAAACAAAACAAAATAAAACAAAACCTCTACTAGACTCATATGTGAACAAGGGAGAGTGTTAGGATTTCTGACATTTTTTGTGGAAATGGAAATCACAAGTCTGAGATCATTGATCTTTTGCATTTCCCATGACCTCTACACTCAGGTATTTGAAACACCTTCTGTAGGCTTTCCTTCTTTATTTCCTTGTAGATATCAGTCCAATTTTGTGGCAAATGCAGATCCCCTCTGGGCATCTTGTGGACCTAAAAGAATCCCATTTCTCTTCTATGTGGGTGAGTACATAGCTATTGAGAGCCTTATCCTCAAACAATATTATTCCTGGTCCCGGGGAGCAGGTTATAGATCCCTGAATCTGTGACATTAGCTCTCAAATGAGAATTGGTGGGAGAGAGTCTAGCTGTATATTTACTCAGTTTTCATCATAAAGACATTGAATAAATCACTGACGGGACATTAAGTGTGGCCCTTTAAGGAGATTTGAAGAGGGTGGTCTGTTGTCACAGGCAGCCAGGGATGTTTAGTTGTCTGAATGAATTAAGTTCACTTAATTTCAAAGTGTATTTGTTGAGTAGAATAGGAAGGGTAGAATATGGAGGATGTTTTTTACAGAGAGGCTTAGGAAATTAGAAAAAGAATAGAGAAACATTTTAAGATGAGTAACAGCTAAAAATAAGACAGGATGCAGGCAGAAGCAGAATCGGTTTAGAGATACCATACTCCTGGATGAATATGATGTTTTCTCTCCACAAGCTAAATGTCAATGGATCACTCAGTAATCTGTGTGGAAACCCTCTGGTTTCACAGTGGGAGTCTTACATTCTTATTAATAACTTTACACTATACTATGACTCTGTATTAAGATTCTATAATTACACTATGATAATTGCTATGATTTGAATCCTGAGGCACCTCTGAATATCATGAGCTAATCTTACAACTCCCTGTTTTTATACTTTTTACAGAATTGATCTGACTTCTCTCTCTTTTTTTAAAAGATTTTATTTATTTATTTGACAGACAGAGATCACAAGTAGGCAGAGAGGCAGGCAGAGAAAGAGGAGGAAGCAGGCTCCCTGCCGAGCAGAGAGCTTGATGCGGGGCTGGATCCCAGGATCCTAGGATCATGACCTGAGCGGAAGGCAGAGGCTTTAACCCACTGAGCCACCCAGGTGCCCTGATCTGATTTCTCTTTAAGGGAATTCAAATTTCACTTTTAAGAAATCCATTTTTTATTTCCCAAGTGTCTGTTGCATTAATCATTCTCTGATAGCTAAACTGGTTCACACTTTATACCAGTCTTTCCATGTCAACACATTGACTGAAATAACTCCCACAACAAGTTTTCCTCTAATCTGATGATATCCATAGAACCTGAAAAATGGAAACTTTTAGGTATAGTAATGGAAGTCTATTTCTTTCTTGGGCAATCTCTTGGAAATAGTCATATAAATAGCTGTGTCATAGTCACATAAAGTACATGTGTGGACATATCAAAGGAATTTTTGGTACAATAATTATTACATGAATGAAAAGTAATTGGTGGAGGGACATTGAGTTCTCTTTGCTTGTCTTCCTGCAAGAATACTAATGAGCAGACAATAGGCAAAGTAGTCATAAGATATGGATTAAAGCCATATTGTGTAAAATGGTTTCCTTTGGATGTCTCCATGTTACCTTTGGATGTATGTGGTGGTAGAAATGATGGAATATGTGGAGAATGTTGCTAATAGTTATGAATGTGAGTTTCCAGTTGATAGAAGCTAAGAGAGAAAGAAATCTCAAAATCTTAATAAATCGGTATCTCCTAAATAATCGTTCAATAACTGGCTGATATTGTAAAGGCAGAAATATTGTACTTAGCTGCATTAACTTGATGATATTGCCTTTTTCAGAGAACAGTTATCTAGGAATCAACAAGTGGTTAAAATCAAGGACATGAAACTGATAGATGAGTCCCCCACCACGCACACATATTTATATTTTGTGGGATCCTGCCAAATTACCTTACACACCACCCCAGATTACCCATCTGTAAATCAACAACAAATCCTTACTTACCCCAGTGCTAAATGAGATCATATATAGAACACATCAGTGGTTGGTACGATTCACATTTTATCTGGAGCAGTTTTTGAAAAGGTATTTTATTAAGACAGAAACAGGTGATGTCAAAATAAGGTGATGTCCCAACTAGTTTGTAGATTTCCATGCAGTTAAAAAATGCCACTTGAATTTTACAAAATCTTTGTAACAATTATTCCTTGGCAGACTTTGCAAGTTATTAGGAATAAAATGAGATGAGCCCCCTTCATCTGAGTTACTTAAATATAATTACTATGAGAAACCACAAGGCCATGAATTTGATGATTTAGCTTTCAAAGTGGCCTAAATGCTATCATAAAAGAAACTGGCTCGTTTTTAGTTACTGTGCAGAAGAGAAAGAAAGGTTTTAATACATGATCTCCAACAGAGGCAAGAAGTCAGAAAGGAGGTTGAGGTATCTTTTGTCCCATCACAAAAAAGGACCAAGATGGCATGTAAACGGATGAGATACTGAAGCTTTTCATGACCTACAATTTTCCTCTATTTTTCTTCCTTTCTGTATCACTCAAACACTCCACATCTCTACAGATATAAGTGGTGAGTTATCTCATCTTTTTTTTTTTTTTTAATTTTCAGTGAACATTAGAATTAATAGGCATCCAGGTGACTAGAATCCAGAATCATGAAAAACATTTTGCATGTATCATAAATTGTTAGAGGGCCATACATAGAAGATGGGACCAAATTATTTGCAAAATTCTTTCAAGTCTAAATTATATTAGATTTACACTGATCTACCCACCTCTTTATCCTTTGGTGGATGAAAAATTCTAAACACACAGAATGGAAATAGCATGGCAATGGATAATAAAATTAATGAACAAAACAGGATTGGAAAACGTTAGTCTCTCCATTCTCTCCTAAAATAAGCACCCATTACAGCTCCTTACTAACTCCTAGTTCCAAAACTGTAGGGGCAGAACTTTACCTGGATAGAGCTGAGGGCTGATTTGGCATGTGAATCGTCTAGTAGTATCTTTGTTTCCTCCAAGATTTCCAGCAGAGGTTGATATTAAAGGAAAGCTTTCTCGGCCTTCCTGAGTGCCTGGGCGGATCCCAGAGCGTCATTACCTTTCTGATTCCCCAGTGTGTCATTATCCTTCTGACCCCCACGTTTCCTTCCCAGGAGTAAGTTGGCCTGGCCTTGTACCATCAGGTTAGAAAGTTCCCTCGATTCTAGAAGGAAAGGGTCTGCCTGGAATGAGAGCTCTCTGATCTTGGGTTAGGTTTAGAGAAATTTGAGCAAAAGCTCATGAGTAGTGAGGACACCAGAATGTGAGAAATGGAGATTTCTCAAGACATAGAAGTAAAGTATAATTATGTTGTTCATCCTCTGTTAATGGAGATGAAGTAGTATAGTAATTTTTATTGCACTCATAAATACTATAGTAATCTGGCTCCACCTGCTTCTCCTTTTCCCACTACTACTACACTATTACTCCTATTTCTCCTTCACCTCCTCCTTTTCTTCCTGATCCTCCTGCAAAGAATGTTACGCTTGCCTAGTATTTTACAGTAATTTTCAACTTCAAATGAACTTTAAGTATTGTTTTTCTCAAGGAACACATTCTTCAAGCTTCCCACGGTCATTGAGATATTTAAAAATTCTCTCTTCTCTTTTTTGAAAGGTAATGGCAATAACTCCAGTAACAACATTTTTACTGTGTCACTGTGATGTATTTAAAACCCCAGATGGCAAGGTTTGTAGGTTATTGTTAGTAATAGGTTATTCCTCTCAGAATGTGGAACATATTTTACAGGTTGGCTGCTTTCTGACCCAGAGTTTTAGTTTAGTCATTTGACATAGAAAATCATTAGTTAACTGATGGCAATATGATGGTGGCAAACTGTCTTTCTCTAGCAAGCCTGTAGGTTACTGGCTTTTGGATGATAACAGCCAAAAAAGCAGGGATTTCCACTTAGATTTTTTTTTTTTCTAACTGAGGTTCAATAGTCTGATACTCTGTATCTTCATGTGATACCATCTTCTTTATTCACTTGTGTACTTTATTTTTGGCTTTAAGTTGTCAGTATTCGTCCAATCTCAGAATTATTAGTCTAGCTTCAGTTCACCTACAAAATCAGTTTGGTCTGTGAAGAGAAGAAAATGCTTATATGTGCCATTTTTGGGGGGGTCATCTTCTTTGATTTTTCATTTTCTTTCTTATTCTCAGCTTCCTCAGGAATTTATGCTAAGGACTGACATCTTTCTTTTCTGCTCACCACCTTATCTTACCTTCTTTTCTCTACACTTTATTTCCCATATTTTATTCTCTGTCATATCTCTCATCTTTCAATTCTTGTTCCTTTTTTTTTTCTTTCTCTTTTTCTTTTTTTCTCTCCCTCTCTTTTTATGCTTACTTCACACAGTTTTCTCAAAATATCTCTGTCAGTTGTCTGTTCTCTTTCGAGTATTTTCCCTCTCCCTCCTTTCTTTAATACATTTACATTAATGTGAAGTTTTCATTAAAAGAGTACAATCATTTTTAGCCAAGAAATATTTTAGAGATTTTTCTCATTATATTTTATAGCTTAATTATTGAAACATAGTTAATGTCCATTTTTTTTTTTTCTGGTCAGGTCCTATATTAATATGGTTTAATCTTTCTTTCTTTCTTTCATTTTTAAAGATTTTATTTATTTATTTGACACAGAGAGAGACATGGAGAGAAGGAACACAAGCAGGGGGAATGGGAGAGGGAGAAGCAAGCTTCCCGCTGAGCAGGGAGTGGATGTGGGGCTCGATCCCAGGACCCTGGGATCATGACCAAGCCTAAGGCAGATGCTTAATGACTGAGCCACCCACGTGCCCCATCTTCTTTTCTTTCTATTTGAATTTTTCTTGCAAAGAAATATATATCTCCCTTCATAATCCAACAGTTCTACTACTTAGTATATACTAAAAAGAAGTAGTATATACTACTTAGTATATACTAAAAAATAAAGAGGCAAATTTATATGTGTTATTCACAAGTATACATAAACATATGTATGTACATATATATCTGAATACTTCAACTTCAGTATATAGTGTAATATTAATCATTCATCTCTGTTTTTAGAGGATGTAAAAAAGTTAGCATTAAGGGAAATTAGCAACAATAATATGGGGCAGTGTGGGTTGGAGCTTTCTAGTATAATGCAAACAAATGAGTTTAGTGACCTCTCATAGAGAGTCAACGGAAGATGAACATGACAAGAATAAACCCCAGAACCCATCACTACTCTTGTTACTAGTGAATATTTTTAAGTTTTCCAATTTATTAATGGTAACTGTTAGAACTAATAAATAAATTTAGTATAGTTGCACCACACAAAATCAATATACACAAGGTATTTGTGTTTTGGTATACAAATAATGATTTATCTGAAAAAGAAACTAAGGAAACAATCCCATTCAAAATAACAACAGAAAGAATAAAATATTCAGGAATAAACTTGACCAAAGAGACAAAAGACTTATACACTGAAAATTATAAAACATTGATAAAGGAAATTAAAAATGACACAGAAAATTGGAAGAAAGTCATATTCAGTGAGTGGAGGAATTAATATTGTTAAAACTTCTGTACTATCCAAAGTGATTTACAGATTGAATGTGATCCTTATCAAAATCTCAGTGGCATTATTACAGAAACAGAAAAAAAAAAAACACTTAAACTCATATGGAATCATAAAAGTTTCCTAAAAGTGAAAGCAGTCTTGATCAAGAACAAAGCCCTATGACCCAGCAATTGCACTATTGGGTATTTACCCTAAAGATACAAATGTAGTGATCCAAAGGGGCACATGCACCCGAATGTTTATAGCAGCAATGTCCACAATAGCCAAACTATGGAAAGAACCTAGATGTCCATCAACAGATGAATGGATCAAGAAGATGTGGTATATATACACAATGGAATACTATGCAGCCATCAAAAGAAATGAAATCTTGCCATTTGCGACAACATGGATGGAACTAGAGCGTATCATGCTTAGCGAAATAAGTCAAGCAGAGAAAGACAACTATCATATGATCTCCCTGATATGAGGAAGTGGTGATGCAACATGGGGGCTTAAGTGGGTAGAAGAAGAATCAATGAAACAAGATGGGATTGGGAGGGAGACAAACCATAAGTGACTCTTAATCTCACAAAACAAACTGAGGATTGCTGGGGGGAGGGGGTTTGGGAGAAGGGGGTGGTATTATGGACATTGGGGAGGGTATGTGATTTGGTGAGTGCTGTGAAGTGTGTAAACCTGGTGATTCACAGACCTGTACCCCTGGGGATAAAAATATATGTTTATAAAAAATAAAAAAAAAATTAAAAAAAAAAAAAAGAACAAAGCAGAAGGCATGACACTTTCTGTTTTTAAAATATATTTCAAAGCTGTAATAATCAAAACAGTGTGGTACTAGCATGGAAGCAGAAAAATAGATCCATGAATCCACAACCCAGAAATAAATCCATACATCTCTAATCAACTAGTCTTCTACAAGGGTGCAAAACAAAGGGAAAACAATAGTCTCTCCAATAAAAGGTGTTGGGAAAGCTGGGTATTCACATACAGAAAAATGAAATTTAATCCTTATGTCACACCTTTCACAAAGATGAAGATAAATGGATTAAAGACTCAAAAGCAAGATCCGAAAACTTGAAAGTTCTTTAGTTAAACATAGGGAAAAAGCTTCTTGCCATTGGCCTCCACAATGATTTTTTTAGGTATGACATCATACATAGCAAAGGTGACCAAAAAAAAGTAGACTGCATTTTGCATCAAACTAAAAAGCTTCTGTATGACAAAAACAAACAAACAAACAAATAAAAACAAAACACCCAGTTTTGTATCAAACTAAAAAGCTTCTGCATGACAAATAAAACAAAACAAAACAAAAATAGAAACACTCAGGAAAGTGAAAAAGCAATCCGTGGAAAAGGAGAGAAAGTTTTTGCAAGCCAGATAGTTCATTAGAGGTTAACATCCAAAATATCTGAGGAATTCATACTAGTCAATACCAAAAGCAAAAACAAAACAAAAAACCCAAATATCCCCGTCACAAGATGGACAAAGGACCTGAAGAGACATTTCTCAAAAGGAGGCAGGCAGAGGTTTGACATGTATATGAAAGGTGCTCAACTCCACACATCCTCAGGAAAATGTAAATCAAAACCACAGTGAGGAGGCGTCTGGGTGGCTCAGTCCCTTAAACTCAGATAAAGGTCTCAGGGCCCTGGGATTGAGGCCTGCATTGGGCTCTCTGCTCTGCGGGGAGCCTGCTTCTCCCTCTGCCTCAGGCCCCTTCCTGCTCCACTTGTTCTCTCTCTCTCTTTCTCTCTCTCAAGTAAATAAATAAAATCTTAAAACACACACACACACACACACACACACACACACTCAGTGAAATATCACTGTACACCCTTAGAATGACTGGTATCAAAAAAGACAAGTAAGGGGCACCTGGGTGGCTCAGTGGGTTAGGCCGCTGCCTTCGGCTCAGGTCATGGTCTCAGGGTCCTGGGATCGAGTCCCACATCGGGCTCTCTGCTCAGCGGGGGCCTGCTTCCCTTCCTCTCTCTGTGATCTCTTCCCTTCCTCTCTCCTACTGTGATCTCTCTCTGTCAAATAAATAAGTAAAATCTTAAAAAAAAAAAAAAAAAGACAAGTAAGTGTTGGGGAGGCTGTGGAGAATAGAGAAACTTCTTATATGCTGTTGGTGGGAGGGTGAGTTAGTATAACCATGATGGAAACCAGTATGGAGCCCTCAAAAATGAAAAACACAAAACCAAACAACAATATGATCCAGCAGTCCCACCTTTGTCATACATCCAAAGGAAACTAAATGACGACTGTCACTTGTTTCCGATTGGAATTAAATTGAGTTAATCAAAGGAATAAAGAATATTTTGTTAGCCTTTTCAGTCCCCTTCAGGATTTCAGGTCCTGTTAAGTGGTTGGCAAACTAAATGATATCATGTTGCTGAGGGATGGCTACATTTGGAGCTAAAAGCTGAGGATATGCACAGGCGAATTACTAGGACCGATCATGTAGACTATCAATCACTACCAAGGATACAAACCATTCTCCCTTCTGGCAATGATTCTATAGGGACCCATTTGTGACAAATGTTATTCTTGCTTATCCTCTGAGAATATCATGGTGAAGCTGCTACATATAGAAGCTACCTCTTTGGGTTGCTTATTGGCTCTGATTCAGTATCCTGTATGAGCTAATCAGTATTGTTATCAAAGTAGAGAAGGGTGGAGAAAAGGGGCTAGCCCAGGTGATTTCTGTAAAATGTTTTAGGACATGAGATCTCTTCCAAATACCACCCTTTTATTTTCTGAATCATAGATTCAATGGAGGAGTAAAAAATCTTTAAGCAGAGGAAATAAACATTTCTTTTTTATTCTCAATGGAAGAAATGATGAAAGGGCCAGATTTTAGGAGGCAAAGATATTTTTTAAGGATATCATAGAAGTGAGGATTATCTTTCCTTTTGAAATTCTTTTTATATTCCATGAACTTGAAGGAATACAATATGGGTAGCAAAAATAAGGCTACCTTGTGGTATCTGGACTCATGTACAGGTTGGTATTTTCAAGAGGATGTTATCATAGTGATCATATCATGTGTGCTTCTGGGGGAAAAAAAAAGCATTTTTTGAAACCAATGTATGTATCCTTCTGTGCAGTTTTTTTCTTTTCCAATATTATATACTGTTTTCAGGTATCCTACATGTATTATTGAACACCTAATAGGTCAAAGCCAGTGGTCTAAACCCGGGGTTATAAAATTCCCTGTAAGTTATACAATGTGTATACATATGTATGTATATATTTTTTAATCCATAGAATCTTAGCTATTTTATAACTCTTTGAGCCCAGAATATAGAAGATTTAAATTCAATATGTCATGATTGCCATTCTTAATGGAACTTTGTGCTTTTTTCCTTGGAATATACATATCTACATATATTCATCTCTATTTATCTACCTCATATATATGTATACATTTCCAAGACCAGATGTTATATGTTGTTTAGATTCCACTCTAAATGAATCTTACCCTGAGTGACAAAACTTAATCTATTGTTATCATTTCTATAGAATTCATACATACTCATGATAATCCACTGCCTAATAAATCACTTCCTCATTGTCTATTTATCACATAAATCATCAAAAATCCATATCTTAAAAAAAAATCCGTATCACCACTGTTCAAGAGTTTTTCGCTAGAGGAAAGCCCAGGATTAGTAAATGTACAAACCCAGAAAACAATCCTTCAGTTAGTGATATCTGGAGAATGTGAATGTGTTTTCATGGTTCTGGTAAGCATATGAAGGGATAACCATGCATGTTTTTTTATGAGTGCATATTGTACTTATGAGGACTTGTTTGAGGCATATTAGAAACAGATGATTCTTCAAGAGCTGAAAGCAGTACTACTCAGTGTCTGTGACTCAGTGGGAGATGGGGGAGGACAGAAAACTAGTAAAGGAGTGTTTCTTTACAAACAAATAATTTGTAGCAATCTAAGAGCCGTTCTCCTCTCTAACTCTCCCAACGCCTGCCTCCACACTCATCCCTTTATCTGGGGATATCCCCATGGCTTCTCTGTCTTAAGAGGCTCATTTCTGTGAGAAGTATAAAGGACTATGCTTTATTATGCTTAATTGATATTTTGGACATCATTAGACCAATTTACCAATCCAGTAAATGACTTCTCTGCATGTATCAGAATGCAGTTTTCTGGATAAATAAATGAGGGAACACAAGAAGGGTCCATCTCCACAGTGAACAGATAAAGTCTGAAGCACTGAGTATGGGAAGGTAGTAAGTGACATTAAGTTTAAGAAATACGTTGTTTGTGTGTGTGTGTGTGTGTGATCCTTATCGATATATTTCTCAGGAGAACAGATGATGTCTCTATTTAAAGGGTACATGATAGAAAAAAATATGAAAAAGTGACATCATCATATACTACATTCCATGTTAGTCACGTATGGAGTGTGGCAGATGAGATCTGGAAGACATGGAATACATTATTCTCATTTAAGAAGCAAGCCCAACAATGTACACATCATGTTACCATCTAGAAATATTCCAAGTGATGTTGCACTCCTATCACATGCAATCCTACAATTTTTTTGTTGTCTAAATTTAATAACTAACTCTGAAAGCTTGATTGCCTCAATTATAACTGTCTTTCTCTTAAATCAGGAGATAAGAGATCATTTATTTCTACTCTCTACATCATATAGAGTGTGGGTTGTGCAATCTTCTGCATAAAACAAGAATCCCTTCAATAACTTTAAGTTTCACAAGGTTTCCACTTGCCATTTATATTCACCAGAGAGAAATACTGACTGAGAAATTAAAGAGTAAAATTTCAAATTCTGGAATCCTCCGAAGGAACCCATAGAAGTTAAAACCCAAAATGGCTTTGGAAAGTACTTCTGCATTCTGAGGAGTAATATACTACATTATTCACCTTGGAGAAGCTGAAGAATACTCTTTCTTGGACTCTTCAACTTATCAGTAGTTAAATATTAACTGCCCTGACATATTTGACACTGGATTTGACACATAAAATAATGAAAATGTGAGAGATACAATTTTCAGACAGGTATTAACAGTAGAAAGGAGGAGAAAGGAAAAATAAACACAATACTATGTAATAAATGATAAAGAGAATGATAGTGAGTGATAGATGAAAATATACCAAGTCAGGTTATCCAAAGCATATAATTGAGGCGAACTTAGATCTTTTGCAGAAAGCTCTGAAAGAAGAAAATGAGGCAGGGAATTTTAGAATGTTCTCAAGACACTTGTTTATGCACTTAATGTTTGTGTTTTGTTGTGTTTTGTTTTGTTTTTTAAACAGGCAGAGGAAAAGGGAAGACATGAGGAAGCTACTCCTGTAGAGAATTTGTGCCCCCCCCCCACCACTTTCTCCTTTGACTTAGTTTCCCAAACATGGGCATTTTTGTCTGTTTCTGTTTGTTCCTGTTTCACAGCAGTTTTTCTTGCTGTCTTCATTCCCAGAGTGTGTAATAATACTCAGGATCTGAAGGCTTGAGCCCAACCATTCAGACATCAACCTCAATATGGCATTCTCTTACCCACATATATATCATTCTTCAGTTATCGTATTCTGATGTTTTCCCCATGGAGTGTAACCTCCACAAAAGGATCTGATCTGTGCATTTCTTTGCTACCAGTGCCTGGAGCATGGTTTCGTCACACAGTAAGATGTAAATGACATTAAACTTAATGTCCAATACTTCCCATACTCAGTTAATTCCTATACTCAGTTAGTTAATTCATAACTACTGAACTGTTGTTGAATTAAGTACAATTGAATAGACAGGGAATCTTTTTATGGAAATGAATGGTTAAGGGGACTTCTATGCCCCTATGATAATATGAAATGATACATGAGTTATCTTTTTGTATTTTCAAATGCAGTATTTTATATAATGTTACAAATTTGATTACTCTGGTCCTAGTGAATTTAAATAGACTTTATTATTTGAATTGTTTTTAACATAAGGGACTTCTAGAACTGAGTCTCCGTATTTTCAGCATCTGGTTGTGCTGCTTCCTCTTCAGAAGTAGTGACAAAAAGCAAAGGGAAAAGCAACATGCCTCCTCTCAACACTTCTTTTCCCTCTCCTGTCACCTTCCTGTTGATGGGCATTCCGGGACTAGAGCACCTGCATGTCTGGATTGGAATTCCCTTCTGCTCCATGTATGTGGTGGCTGTGGTGGGGAATGTGACCATCCTGGCTGTGGTGAGGGCAGAGCGAAGCCTCCATGAGCCTATGTTCCTCTTTCTCTGCATGCTCTCCATCACCGACCTGGTCCTCTCCACATCCACCCTGCCCCGAATGCTCTGTCTCTTCTGGCTTGGAGCCCATAACATTGCCTTTGATGCCTGCCTGACCCAAATGTTCTTCATCCATAGCTTTACTACCATGGAATCAGGCTTTTTCCTGGCCATGGCCTTTGACCATTACGTGGCCATTTGTGACCCACTGCGTCATACCACGATTCTCACTCATGCTCGCATCACCATAATGGGTATGATTGTGGTGATTCGGGGAATAGCTTTCTTTTCTCCACATCCCATCCTGCTCAAACAGCTGCCCTACTGCAGAACACGAATCATTGCCCATACCTACTGTGAGTTCATGGCTGTGGTGAAGCTGGCGTGTGTGGACACAGGAGCCACCACACGCTATAGCCTCAGTGTGGCTTCTATCATTGGCTCGTGTGATGCCATTCTCACTGTTGTATCCTATGCCTTCATCCTCCACTCTGTATTCCGCCTGCCATCCCGAGAAGCTGGCTTTAAGGCTTTGGGCACATGTGGATCACATGTCTGTGTTATTCTTGTGTTCTATTCCACAGCTGGTTTTTCCATTTTCACTCACCGTTTTGGGAAGAATGTGCCTGCACATATCCATATTTTTATTGCAAATATGTACCTTTTGGTGCCCCCTTTCCTCAACCCCATTGTGTATGGAGTAAGAACCAAGAAAATACGGGAGCATGTTCTTAGAGCATTAAGGATCAAAGTCACCTGATTTTAGTTAGATCAATAAAAGAAATGTCTCAAGCTATACAGAAATACAAGATATGATGTAGAGAAAATAATTATCTGTTCTTACTCCTACAAGCTGAATTAGATTTACCACCTAAAGGCTGTTCTTTACCAGATGTCTAGAATTTCTGAGAATACTAACTCGACAAATTATTTTAACTTTTTCATTTAGTAAATATTGGTGATGAATTTGTTCATCTCATTTTGAATATGTATCTTTCAGGAAGAGTTATAATAGGGAATAAACAGTATGTTGAAGGAGGAAAAAAAAAAAACCTATGGAGAAACAGGGAAGGGAAGGAAGTGTTCTCTGAGATCTATATGCTGAATTTTATAGAGTAGTTACTTTGAAAGAATATTGACACATATATATATGTATATATATATATATATGGTTGTGATTTTTAAAAACAGGTAAGAAATGTTGCATCTCTAGTCTAGTAGTATCAATGGAAATCTCAAGGTACATGAGTAGACTAAAAATACAGGAAGATTTTTTTTTTTTTTTATACTTTTTTTATTTTTTATAAACATATATTTTTATCCCCAGGGGTACAGGTCTGTGAATCACCAGGTTTACACACTTCACAGCACTCACCAAAGCACATACCCTCCCCAATGTCCATAATCCCAACCCCTTCTCCCAAACCCCCTCCCCTCGGCAACCCTCAGTTTGTTTTGTGAGATTAAGAGATTTTAAATGTAATTAAGAAGAAATGATCACCCAGTCAAGGAAAACAAAAATATAAAAATTAAAATTAAATCTTTTAACACAGGTTTGTGTGAAGGTGCCAACATTGGTATTAGAGCTTGTATGGTTTCTAGAGCAATTTTGATTGAAACAAGGGGTACTCCATAAAATAAAGCAATAGCCTCAATTCTACTGACTCCTAAAGTATAGTTCATGTCCTTCAAATTTAATAGTTAGTAGTTAAAATTAGCAGACTACCAGGCTACCATGTACATTGAATCTTCCTCATTGACTAGTTGACCTCAAACCTAATCTTAAAACAAAAAATATGAAATCTCTTATTAACAAAGTAAAATATTTCCCCCTTTTATTGCCTCAATACCTACGACTAGCTTCTTTTTTTTTTTTTCATTTTCCTCAGCTTTCACTAGTTTCCCTGCTATGTGTTTCTCATCTTTTATAAATATTATCTAAGAACTATGGGACATTTCTTTTCCTGGAAGCCATCTGAAAAAGGATGTGTGATTGCTGTGAAACTTTTCCTCACTCCTTCCTTATTTATCCAAGAAACTTAAATCCACAGCTAAACCCAAAGACTGATAATCTCTGCATTCACCAATACTCAGTACATAATGTAACTATAAGTAGAACACAAATTTTTCTGTTTTGGAAAACTATATACATTTGGTGTGATTCCCTTGAAATAAAGGGTTAAGATCTGAAGCAATTTGAGGGTTACACTAATAAATTTAGTTTGGATATGACTTAAGAGTCATGTAGAATATTAAATTGTATTTAACCTCAGGGAGAAGGTCTTGGTTAAGGTAAATATTCACGTATTTTGATCATGTAAGTGGTGATGATCATCTAGTCTATTAAGAGTAAATTCACTCAAGCAGCAGTTGCCTAATGAAGAAAACAGACAATATGAAAAATGCTGAAATTTTTGTTCCATGCCCATCACCTACATTTGTCTGAAGTATTCTTCGTTTGCAGCTGTTGTCCCAGGTTAATTACCAAGTGTGCCCTTTTACAATCGTTTCTTTTTTTCTCAGATATTGTGTGTTCTCTTTGTCATCAAGTCACCAATGATTGTTAAATTTTTAACACGTTTTATACTATTGTATGTGTAATGTATGAATGTATTTTTGAGGTGCAATAAAATACAGTGAAATTACAGATCTTAAATGGACAGTTAGGTAAGCTTGAACAAACATATGACCAAGGTAACCTACTTCACAATCATAGTATAAGACATTTCCACCACCCCCAAGAAATGCTCCCACTTTTCTACTTTGAAAGTGTACTATTGGGGAAATGTATACTTTTTTTTTAGTTTAATTTTATTTTTTTCAGTGTTCTGAGATTGTTTATGCACCACACCCAGTGCTCCATGTGATATGTGCCCTCCTTAACACTCACCATCAGGCTCACCTAAACCCCACCCCTCTCCCCTCCAAAACCCTCAGTTTGTTTCTCAGAGTCCACAGTCTCTAATGGTTTGTCTGCTCCTCTGATCTCCCCCAATTCACTTTTCCTTTCCTTCTCCTAATGTCCCCTATGCTCCACAAGTAAGTGAAACCATATGATAATTTACTCTCTCTGCTTGATTTATTTCACTCAGCATAATCTCCTCCAGTCCCATCCATGCTGATACAAAAAGTTGGGTATTCATCCTTTCTGATGGAGGAATAATATTCCATTGTATTCATGGACCATATCTTCTTTACCCATTTGTCCATTGAAGGGCATCTTGGTTCTTTCCACAATTTGGTGAATGTGGCCAACGTTGCTATGAACATTGGGATACAGAGGGCTCCTCTTTTCAATACATCTGTATCTTTGGGGTAAATACCCAGTAGTGCAATTGCATGGTCATCGAGTAGCTCTATTTTTTAATTTCTGAAGAAATCTCCCCATTGTTTCCCAAAGTGGCTGCACCAACTTGCATTCCCACTGACAGTGTAAGAGGGTTCCCCTTTCTCGACATCCTCTCCAACACGTGTTGTTTACTGTCTTTTTAGTTTTGGCCATTCTAACTGGTGTAAGGTGTTATCTCAATGTGGTTTTGATTTAGCCATCAGGGAGATTCAAATCAAAACCACATTGAGATACTTTTTATACAATAGGAGTATTTGTCTTACTTCTGTCAGTAGGACAGCAATGATTTGGGTTACAATTTCAACGGTTTTAGACTATTGCATTTAGTAGGTACATGGATTAGAAAGTCTTCCAGTAGGGATTCTGAATAGATTTATCCAATGATTATTGTCCATGATCATACCCATAACTTCTGTATGTCCTTGTTTATGCACATACCTGAAACTATTATTTGCTTGAATCTGATGCTCAGATTCTTCCCACATGATTCCCAAACCCAGATCTTCATTGTGTCAGATATATTCAGTGACCTGGACACCAAACTAAGAGGATCAGAAACCCCTGGAAGGGAACTGGCACCAGAAGTTCTGTGTTAGTTGCCATGTATTCTCATGAGATATTATCTATTTTGCTGCCACCTTTTAGCCCTTGTGTCCATAGGAAAACAAGTGGGCAGACAGCTAGCTATTTTTTTTAAAGATTTTATTTATTTTATTTGACAGAGATTACAAGTAGGCAGAGAGGCAGGCAGAGAGAGAGAGAGAGAGAGGAGGAAGCAGGATCCCTGCTGAGCAGAGAGCCCGATGCGGGGCTCCATCCCAGGACCTGAGCCGAAGGCAGAGGCTTTAACCCACTGAGCCACCCAGGCACCCCGGCAGCTAGCTAGCTATTTCTTTCTTTCTTTCTTCTTCTTTTTTTTTTTTTTTAGCTCTCTGAGACCTGAGTGTTTTCCAGGAGGAGGAAACAACCAGGTGCATGGGCAGGAGTACAAGTCCCAGACACATTTGCTTTACTTGGGTGTAGTGGTAATTCAGTGCTTCCAGTAGAAAGGTTGGAAAGATTATTTTAGTAGGTGGAAGATCCTGTAAGGATGTAGTCTCAGGAACTGCCCTTGAGGCTGCCCTAAAAAAATGTGTCAACAACATAACTTAAAGGAGATGCTTAGACTGGGCTTCATAAAATGGCAACAAGTTGATTGGACCCTCTATACCAAAAGTCCTACATCCACTTCCCTTAAATATGATCATAATTTCACAGATCACATAATCACATTCCAAGTAAACTTAGAAGGTACTTTTAATCTTAGAGTCCTAAGTTTTACATTTATAATATGTGTCCATCAATTGCTTTCCAGATCACACGGTGGTTAAGGTTCTTATTTAGGAAACATTTCTAATAATTAATGTGGTTTTGGATCAAAATTAACAAGGAACTGTAATCAACAGAAGGAAGGATCACAGGAAAAGGGGAATTTTTGAACAGAATGCCGTGACTACATAGAGGAAGGAGAAAGAATATTCTGTGGTACCTTTCCATGATAAAGAAACCGGGTTCACGATTGAGGGTTTACTTATGGCACAGCCTTCAGTTTTATTAATTTTTGGGAACTTTTTGTGTAATTAACATACAGCTCCCCCCCCCTTTATTATTCTGTTATGTTAGTCACCACATAGTACATTGTTAGTTTTTGATGCTGTGTTCCAGGATTCATTGTTAGCATATGACACCCAGTGCTCCACATACCACTTTGGTATGTCAGTTTGTGCCACAGACATTAGGAAATATTTTGCCTCAGGAATAATGTAACTTTGAATAGTCTTAGTTTGGAGAAAAATTATAAAAATGAAGGTAAAGAAACAGAGAAAGAAAATTATGGTGATCTGCTGAAAATCTACTGACAGATTCTCTATTCTATTGGAATACTCTTTTCGAAGTAACCATTTAAAAGTAGAGTCTTAACTTTATTTATTTATCTTTAAATATTTTATTCCTTTATTTGATAGAGAGTACACAAGCAGGGGGAGCAGCAGGCAGAGGGAGAGGGAGAAGCAGACTCCATTCTAAGCAGAGAGCCTGATATGGGGCTTAATTCCAGGGCCCTGGTATTGTGACTTAAGCCTAAAACAGATTCTTAACCCACTGAGCCACCCAGGCACCCCGAGTCTTAAATTTAAAGGGATATGGTTCATATGGTATTATATTGGCTTTACATGATATAGATCATTTTAATATTTTCACAATGATAATGACTATATTTTTGCTTATACGATTAAAATATTTTATTTTATTTTATTTTTATTTATTTTTATTTTTTTTTCAGTGTTCCAAGATTCATTGTTTATTCCCCACACCCAATGCTGCATGCAATACATGCCTTCCTTAATACCCACCACCAGGCCCTCCCAAACCCCTACCCCCTCCCTTCCAAAACCCTGTTTGTTTCTCAGAGTCCACAGACTCTCATACATGTCTCCCCCTCTGATTTCCCCCAACTACTTCTCTCTTTCACGCAATGTCCTCGGTGTTATTCCTTATGCTCCACAAGTAAATGAAATATTTTATATCAAAAATTAAGCAATTAAAAAAAAAGAAAGAAAGTCAAAATAATATTCTGGTCAAAAACAAAAACAAAACCCACAATGGTTATTTTCTGAGTCTTTATTTGAATACTTGGAAGATACTTCTCTTGCGACACCTGGGTGGCTCAATTGGTTAGACATCTGCCTTCTGCTCTGGTCCTGATCTGGCTCCTTGCTCATTGAGGAGCCTGCTTCCCTCTCTGCTGGCTGCTCCCCCTGCTTTAGCACTCTCTGTGTCTCCTCCAACAAATAAATAAATAAAAATCTTTGAATCTCAGAGTCAATCTAACCTCCGAGAAAAGACTCTAAATTACCTTTGTCTTATTTGAAGAATCTTTGTCCCAACTGTAGTATGCAAACTAGTCTGAAGCCCTCAAGGATATTCCAACTTTAATAATATGAGACTAGGAGAAATAAATTTGATTTTTGTTAATTACTTCTAAAGTCTTTTTTTAGGGAGAAGGGGCAGAGAAAGAATCTCAGGCAGGCTTCACCCCCAGCACAGAGCCTTATGTGGGGCTCTATCTCACAACCCTGAGATGATTACCTGAGCCGAAATCAAGAGTCAGAAGCATAAGGCACTGAGCCATCCAGGCACCGCTACCTGCTTCTGAAGTTAACTGAAATTTAAGACTGGCCATCTGTATGCTTTAATTTCCATGGAGACTACTAATAAATATTAGAAAATATAGTGACTAAATTAATAGAGGGTAACATGGAATACTGAAAATAATAAATCTAGAAAAGGCAAAAAAAGAACAGAAAATTTCACTGTCAATTTAAAATATAACATAAAAATAGCAAAAACAAGTCCAAGCATCCAAACAATTACTTTCAATGTAAAGAACTATAGTTATAAATCAGGTTAAAAATAATCATATTCTGTACAAAAGTAGTACAAAGAATATACAGAGATGTTGAAGTATATGCATGGGGAAAACTAATTCTATACAAAATTTTTAAAGACAAGAATATGTTATTTTTCAGATCCATATGATACTCTCAATAGATGCTGAAAAAGCATTTGACAAAGTACAGCATCCCTTCCTGATCAAAACTCTTCAAAGTGTAGGGATAGAGGGCACATACCTCAATATCATCAAAGCCATCTATGAAAAACCCACCGCAAATATCATTCTCAATGGAGAAAAACTGAAAGCTTTTCCGCTAAGGTCAAGAACACGGCAGGGATGTCCATTATCAACACTGCTATTCAACATAGTACTAGAGGTCCTAGCCTCAGCAATCAGACAACAAAAGGAAATTAAAGGCATCCAAATCGGCAAAGAAGAAGTCAAATTATCACTCTTCGCAGATGATATGATACTCTATGTGGAAAACCCAAAAGACTCCACTCCAAAACTGCTAGAACTTATACAGGAATTCAATAAAATGTCAGGATATAAAATCAATGCACAGAAATCAGTAGCATTTCTCTACACCAACAACAAGACAGAAGAAAGAGAAATTAAGGAGTCAATCCCATTTACAATTGCACCCAAAACCATAAGATACCTAGGAATAAACCTAACCAAAGAGACACAGAATCTATACTCAGAAAACTATAAAGTACTCATGAAAGAAATTGAGGAAGACACAAAGAAATGGAAAATGTTCCATGATCCTGGATTGGAAGAATAAATATTGTGAAAATGTCTATGCTACCTAAAGCAATCTACACATTTAATGCAATTCCTATCAAAGTACCATCCATCTTTTTCAAAGAAATGGAACAAATAATTCTAAAATTTATATGGAACCAGAAAAGACCTCGAATAGCCAAAGGGATATTGAAAAAGAAAGCCAACGTTGGTGGCATCACAATTCCGGACTTCAAGCTCTATTACAAAGCTGTCATCATCAAGACAGCATGGTACTGGCACAAAAACAGATACATAGATCAATGGAACAGAATAGAGAGCCCAGAAATAGACCCTCAACTCTATGGTCAACTCATCTTCGACAAAGCAGGAAAGAATGTCCAATGGAAAAAAGACAGCCTCTTCAATAAGTGGTGCTGGGAAAATTGGACAGCCACATGCAGAAAAATGAAATTGGACCATTTCCTTACACCACACACAAAAATAGACTCAAAAGGGATGAAGGACCTCAATGTGCGAAAGGAATCCACCAAAATCCTTGAGGAGAACACAGGCAGCAACCTCTTTGACCTCAGCCGCAGCAACATCTTCCTAGGAACAACGCCAAAGGCAAGGGAAGCAAGGGAAAAAATGAACTATTGGGATTTCATCAAGATCAAAAGCTTTTGCACAGCAAAGGAAACAGTTAACAAAACCAAAAGACAACTGACAGAATGGGAGAAGATATTTGCAAATGACATATCAGATAAAGGACTAGTGTCCAGAATCTATAAAGAACTTAGCAAACTTTCAGATCATAACAGTACAGATCTTGATTGGCATTTGCTCAGATTTATCCAAAATTATTTTGGAAGCATAAGTTCCAAAACATGTCTTTGGTCACAAATGTCAATAGGCCCCATATGTGAAATCTGACATTTAAAAATTTTCACTTTTAATGTTTCATAATATATATTTTTATTATTCATGGCCATGTTTTAAATGATACACACTTTTTATTTTATATCTTCAAAATGTACATCTTGGTGATTTGATGTACATGTATATTGTGAAATAATTGCTACAATCAAGCTAATGAACATACTCATTACTTTACATATTTACCTTTCTTTTGTATGTAGTAAAAATCTTAGTATGTATCCTTTCAGCAGATTTCAAGTGTATAGGACAGTATTGTTATCCATAGTCATCATGGTATATATTAGATGTCAGGATGTATACATTTTGCATAACTGAAATTTTGTACCCTTATCCAACATCTCTCCATGTTTCTTTTCCCTCAGTCTTGATAACCACCATTATCTGCTTCCATTTTATTTTTTTAACTTTACTGAGAAGCCATTGACAAGTAAAATTGTATATATTTAAAGTTTGTAACGATGCTTTGGTTTACATACACATAAAATGTGCAATGATCAGCAAAATCAAGATAACTAACACATACAGCACCTCATGTAATTAGCATGTGTGTGTGTGTAAGTATTCTTGAGTGGGTCTTAAGATCTACTTTCAGTAACTTTGTCCACAGTACCATATCATTAACTATATTATTAACCGTATTATTAACTATACTCACCAAGCTGTACATTAGATTCCCAGAACCTATTTTTATTACCTGAAAATCTGAACCTGTTTCCCCTTGCCTGTTATTTCTGCAACCTGGCGTTCTATTTATTCTGTTTTGTTTCTATGAAACGTTTTTTTTTTTTTTTTTTTTTTTTTAGATTCCACATATAAGTTGGATATTCAGTATTTGTCTTTTTGGAACCTACATTTTGTTCTCATGAAAAACATCCTTGATACTCACTATAAGTGCATTTCCATATTTTCAGTGTAAATTAGTAAAAAATTATTAATATTATAGCATTCTTGTGCTAAACAAGAGCTTTTAATTCTTATTCACACCAATCTTTCAGAAGTAAAATGTTGGAACTTTTTAAATTGCAGTCATATTTTCTGAGTGAAGTATTGTTTGCCTTAGAGTTGGCATTCTCATTACTATTTGCTACACCAATTGATACCAGTCAACATAGTTCACTAACAACCTGATAGGTACACTTCACAGTTATTCCAGAACCATATAATGTAGTGTTTCACTGTACACAAGACATGAAATTATTGTATGAATCTTTTTATATCCAAAAATCAATGGTTGCATATTTTCATTAGTAATAAACAAAATAGTGTTGGGTTGAGATAACAATGGCCGTTCAATAATGAAAGAAATTTCAAGCAACCAAAATTTTTAAAACTTACATGCAACTAATAATTTCTTCAAAAATATTAAAACATTCATACAGTTGTGGAAATAAACAAGTGGGAGCAAGCAGATATATTTTATTTAGAACTTGCTTTAGCAATAGTATTGACTATCATTGTTTCCCTTTTTCTGAGATTCAAAGACCACCAGACAGTGGGAAAGTTTTATAGGGAATAAAAGGGAAGGCTTAAAGTATGTTCTGACTGGAGGTTGTCAACATATGGAAACTGGAAGTGGGCTAACTAGCACTCAAGAGACCTTTGGGAAATAATATAATGTCCTTATTTATTATCTTAAGGGATAGTAAATAATAATTGCTAAACCTAAGAGTAATTTAGGTCTTGTAGTTTGGGAAGAGGCCCAGTATCTCAGAGGATCACTGGTTTCTCTGTAAATGACACCCATAAATCCAGTGGGATTTACAGTTGGATGTAATTCCAGCTCCCGTTCACTGAGCACACATCTTAGCATCTCCTCCCTATAGAAGCTGACTTTGGATGACTCTCAGCTTTTAATCTGGGTGAGTTAAGATAGAGACACAGGACAGAGAAAGAGAGGAAAGGGCTACATTCATACATTTGCATTTATAGAATTATCAGATCCTCAAAAAAGTAATGTTTGCCTCTTCAAATACACTTAGTAAAGTTAAGAATAAAGATCACAGACATGTAATATACTGGAATCAACCTTTTATTTCACAACAGATATATAGTTACTCTTGATTAGTTCTGAAGTAGAGGGAGCATAAGGTCATAGATACTCCAAATTAGGATTAAAATAGCATTAAAGCTGCTTGACCAGAACAGGCTTTGAGGTCAGAGACAGCTGTGAGCAAAGAACAGCCAGTTTCCTTCCATTCAGCATTAGTTAGGGCAATTCTTGTGGGAGGAAGAATATTTTGGAGTGAGGTTAAAAAAAAAAAAAGTGTCTGTTTATTAAAAGGGATCAAAAAACAAGCTATAGCCAGTCTTTTCTCTATACATCCTTTATTTTCAAAATACTTCCAACCTCTACACTCCTTAGTAACTTTAACTGTTGTAATATTTGATGTAGTTAATCTTCATACTAATTAATCTGCACAGATAAGAGAGTACAAAGTACAGAAAGACTTCCATAGTAGAACTTTGTGGGGTGTAAACATTCCTCCTAATGGGTTTTCTAAAAGAAGAGAGTTGAGGGATGCCTTAATGGCTCAGTCAGTTAAGCATCTGCCTTCAGCTCAGGTCATGGTCCCAGGGTCCTGGGATCAAGCCCCATGTCAGGATTCCTGCTCAGCAGGGAGTCTGCTTCTCCCTCTCCCTCCGCTGCTCCCTTGCTATTATCTCTCTCTCTCAAACAAATAAAATCCTTTAAAAATATAAATAAGAGAGTTGACATCTCTGTGTACCATCTCTCATTCAGATTTTGGTTTCCAGCCTAATAATTCTAAGAAAAAAATGGAGAGTGTATTTTAATAGGTATAACAGTGTTTCGTTTGTGCTTTAAAATATAAGCTTATTTAAATATATCCATGCATATTTGAATACACTTATGTGTGCATTAATGCAGTGTGCTCGAATGAAGCTTAATGTTGTATTTAAAAATTTGAAGGGTCCCTTTGTACTTGCATCTCTGCATATAGGATACCATAATTTATGACAACACAAGAGAAAATGTCACATGTAAAAAATCTGCTTGTTTGCCTTTTTTAGGCATATGTGAATACTGGTAGGTAGGTCTTCTCTCAATGAATTTGTTAGTTTAAACAGTGTTGGGAGAAAGAGGAACCCTCTTTTACACTGTTGGTGGTGATTTGAGGTGGTACAGCCACTTTGGAAAACAGTGTGGAAGTTCCTCAAAAAGTTAAAAATAGAGCTATAATATGACCCAGCAATTGCATTACTGGGTATTTATCCCAAAGATACAGATGTAGTGAAAATAAGGGGCACATGTTCCCCAATGTTCACAGCAGCAATGTCCTAATAGCCAAACTGTGGAAAGAGCCAAGATGTCCTTCAACAGATGAATGGATAAAGAAGATGTGGTCCATACATATAATGGAACATTACACAGCCATCACAAAGGATGAATACCCAACTTTTGCATCAACATGGACAGAACTGGAGGAAATTATGCTAAGTGAAATAAGTCAAGTAGAGAAATTCAATTATCATATGGTTTCATTTATTTGTGGAGCATAAGGAATAGTATGGAGGACATTAGGAGAAGGAAGGGGAAAATGAGGGGGAAGATCAGAGGGGGAGATGAACCTGAGAGACTATGGAATCTGGGAAACAAATTGAGGGTTGTAGAGGGAAGGGGGGTGGAGGGATGGGTTATCCCAGTGATGGGTATTAAGTAGGGAAATTGGAGGGGCAGAGAAACCATAAGAGACTGTGGACTCTGAGAAACAAACAAACGAGGGTTTTGGAGGGGAGGGAATGGGGTTTAGGTGAGCCTGATGGTGGTTATTAAGGAGGGCATGTATTGCATGGAGCACTGGGCATGGAGCATAAACAATGAATCTTGGAACCCTGACAAAATAAAATTAAATTTTAAAAAGAAGAAAAATAAGAGTGGGTCAGATGGTGAATTTAGAAAGTGGTATTGAATTTTCTTGTACACGGATGTTACCAAGTTGGTTTTTTTCTGTTTTTTTTTTTCTTTTCTAGTTGGAAAAATTTGTAAAATTCATGAGAATAAGTGCTTTGTGTTTGGTTGTGTAGCTTTGCCTAGTGTCACTAAGTGTTTTCACTCTAAATTACAACCTTGATGTTTTCTAATGTGCTGTTTTAGGGTATTTTAGATTTGTTTTCTCATTTGTTGCCAGATTTGCTTGTGATGATCTTGCCAGAAAACTTTTGCCCTAAAAAGGAGGCTTCCTTCCAGAAAAGACAGAGAGCAGCAGCACTATGAGACCAGCCAATAAATCTCAAACATCTCCAGACACCTTCCTGCTGATGGGCATCCCAGGACTAGAGCACCTGCATGTCTGGATTGGGATTCCCTTCTGCTCCATGTATGTGGTGGCTGTGGTGGGGAATGTGACCATCCTGGCCGTGGTGAGGGCAGAGCGAAGCCTCCATGAGCCTATGTTCCTCTTTCTCTGCATGCTCTCCATCACCGACCTGGTCCTCTCCACATCCACCCTGCCTCGAATGCTCTGTCTCTTCTGGCTGGAAGCCCATGACATTGCCTTTGATGCCTGCCTGACCCAAATGTTCTTCATTCACAGTTTTACTGCTATGGAATCAGGCTTTTTCCTGGCCATGGCCTTTGACCGTTACGTGGCCATTTGTGACCCACTGCGCCATACCACGATTCTCACCCATTCTCGCATTGCCAAAATGGGAGCTTCTGTGGTACTCCGGGGAGTGGTCTTCTTTTCTCCACATCCCATCCTGCTCAGGCAGCTGCCGTACTGCAGGACTCGAATCATTGCCCACACCTACTGTGAGTTCATGGCTGTGGTGAAGCTGGCGTGTGTGGACACAGGAATTACCAAACGTTACAGCCTCAGTGTGGCCTCTGTCATTGGTTCCTGTGACGGCTTTTTCATTGCTGTCTCTTATGTCCTAATCCTCCGTGCGGTCTTTCGCCTTCCATCACGGGAAGCAAGTTTTAAAGCTCTAGGTACCTGTGGCTCCCATGTCTGTGTCATCCTTGTTTTCTACTCCACAGCTGTCTTTACCTTCCTCACTCACCGCTTTGGCCACAATGTGGCTCCCCAAATTCATATATTTATTGCCAATATGTACCTTCTGATACCACCTTTCCTTAACCCCATTGTTTATGGTATTAGGACCAAAAAAATTCGAGACCATGTTCTTAGTTCTCTAAAGGTAAAAGTTACTTGACTATCCTGAACTTGTTTGCAAAGATATTATCATAATAATGATGGAAATAATCGATTATGGAAATAATCGATTCCATTTTTTTAACAGGCATGAAAAATTACCTCTCTGAAACATTTTAGTGGGAAAGACTGACCACACATAATTGAAATTCCCTCACTGTAATGAAACTAGATGACATGAGATATTTTGTGCACACCTGGATATTAGGGAGCTTATTCAAAACTTGTTGCTTTGGAAAGTAGCAGCTTCTTGCTGCTACTGATCTTCTGTGTTGTAACTGAGACTAGTAGTTTATTTTAAAATAGGGAGTGATTGAAAATGTGAAGAAACCCACGGGAACCTCAGAAAATTCCACAGGAAGCATCTGCAATTGGAACATTACTGAGTGCTGTCAATATTCTACAGAAGAGGCAATGTAATAGGATTGATGTCCTTTTAATATAATAAAAAATTGTGTTTTATTCCCAAGAATGGACACACAGGACAGTTGTCAAACAGAAATGTGGAAAAATTCAATATTGTAATAATGAAGCCCACAGAAGTTTAGACATTGTATTGCTCATAGAATACTGTGTCTCCACCAAGAATGACTTGTGCCTGCTATTGTTTTGTTACTTGAACTAATTTTGGGTCTCTTTAAAAATAATCTCTGCCTTCATCACAGAGTGTCCTGAAAACAGAAACAACTTTATGCTTGATGCTTCATACTTGGGAATTTACCCAGAGCTTAGGCACAAGCCACTGAGCTAGATTCAGCTTTGCCAGTCTTCATATATTACATGTGCTTGCTAAAGGAGGAAGTCCATTGGTAAAATAACCGAATTAAAAAAAATTGTGATTATGCTACTGGTGATAACTAAAGACAAAATCATTAAAAAAAGATGTAAATATTTTACTGAAAAAAATCTGAGTATTTTCTCTTCAAAAAATATGACTCTTCACTTCTTGGCTTGTACAAAATGGAAATTATCCCAGAGTTATGTAATAAATACATGCCAAATTTCATTGAATTGATGCTCTCTATTTGTGATTTATTACTTATGAAGTATTATTTATACTTTCTTTTCTCTTTAATTTCCTTCTATTTAATATAGGAGCTTTTTAGAGGTAAATATCAGGGCTGCTTCTCTCTGTTTCTCTTCCATAGACTCTACTAAAATATCATTGTTGAGGGTTTTATCATTTCCCAGTTGGGCTATTTCAACAGTTGCCACTGATATTTTCAAGGCATTAGTTTTTAATTACTATGCCTAGCACATCTCTACATTGAGATCAGTCATCCTCCTAAAAGTTAAAGAATACACAACATTTGTATGTCAGGACCCTATAAGCACCAGGATAGCAAAGCAAAGCTTAACAAAATCCTTTTCTGCTGTTTCTCTTCTCATTATTAAATATCCCTTGAACTCATTGTCCTGTTCATGAAGACTTCACCTTCATTCAAATAATAGATCTCTGGGGCACTTGGGTGGTTCAGACAGTTAAGGGTCTAGCTCTTGATTTCAGCTCAGGTCACGATCTCAGGGTGCGAGATCAAGTCCTGCATTGGGCTCTGCGTTCAGCAGAGGGTCTGCTTCTTTCTCTCCCTCCCTCTCCCGTAACCCGCTCTCTCTATGTCTTTCTCTTTCTAAGATAATGCAGAAAAATGAGAATGACAGTAGGGACAGATCTAAAGAGAAGAGAATGCCTAGGGAAATGTAAACTTTGAGACTGTTGCCATTACATTGAATGTTTCCTGAAGACAAATTGGTAAGTCTGAACCTTATTGCTGTATTTTTTTTTTAATTTGGAGCATCATAAATCATGGAATTTAATTATAATGTATTCCTTAACCAGCATCAGAGCTGTTTACATGTTATGACTGGAAATAAGAACTAAGGAGTTAGTTACATACAAAATGTACAGGATGACAAATAGGAAATGTCCAACAATAACAAACACAAAACTAAATCTTCAAAGATTCTACATTAAATTTTAATCAAGAGAAAGAAGATATGCAACTTATTCATGTATTCATGCAGCAAAAATCTATTGATGGAGTGGCTAAAATGGGATACATTGAGCTGGATTCTGAGGAGAGGTAGGCAAAACAAAGTCCATGTGTCAGGGACTTTCCAATCTGGTGGAGGTGAAATGATCAAGTGATGCTCACATGCATAATTCCACTGGATATTAAGTCCTGTTAAGTAGAAACAAAGATTTATATAAGCACGTATAACATGGGGTTTTGATATAGTCTAGAGCAATCAAGGAAGGTTGAAATGACACTTCTGGAATGCCGAATGGGCATCAAGTAGCTGCGAAAAGGAAAAGAGGTCATGAAATGGGACTGGTGATGTTACAGGGAGAGAGAACAGGATGCATGAACATGTGTAGACCTTAAGATAGGAAGTGGTGTCATACACTTGAAGAACCAGAGAAAGTCCATTTCACAGTTCGGAGGATGGAGAGTGAGGTGAAGAGCAGATGTGTGAGGCTGAGACAGTAGCCAGCAAGGGTGATAAGCCATACTGAAGATTCTCAATTTTAGTCTAAAAGCGAGAAGACTATGAATGTTTTATGCATAGGAGTGATGTATCAGGTTTGTGTTTTAAAAAGATCATTGGGGAGTGCCCTGGTGCCTCAGTCAGTTAAACAGTTGCCTTCGGCTCAGGTCATGATTCTGGGGTGGTGGGATCAAGTCCTGCAGGGGGCTCCCGGCTCAGCGGGGAGTGTGCTTCTCTCTCTCCCTCTGCCTCCTCCACTCACGTTCTCTCTTTCTCTCAAATAAATAAATAAATAAATACTTTTTTTTTTTTTTTTTAAGTAAAGAGAGCATTGTGGCTACAGTGAGGAAAATGGGCTGAGACAAAGAATGTAATAAATGAATGCAAAAAAGACCTTTTAGTGGTTTATAAAAGTTTTCTAGGTCAGTGTGATAGTCATTTGATCCAAGTTGGTAGCAATCATGATAGGAAGAATTAAATTGAATTGAATACTCCGAATGTACTTTAGGTTGAGGAACATGGCTTAATGAAGACTTTGACCAGCTCACAGGTTGTGCGACTGTTGCTTTCACTTGCAGTGTTATTACTGGCCTAGAGTCTAGAGCAGATGCTTGATGAAGACCTGTGGAGGTAGGGACAGAGTGTATGCATTTATTCATATGAAAATATTTGAAGACCTACCACTTGCCAGGCACTGGGAAATAATAGTAAATAAACAAAGCCCAGGCAGTGTTATTAGGATGTTTACCTTGGTTACCTGCAAAATAGTTAACGGTTTCTTCCCTCTTTGCTATTTACTCTCAAATTGAGTTTGTGACTTTTGCCAAGTCTTTCTGAAACTCAGTGTCTCTTAAACCTAGCATTTTGTAATATTTTTTTCTAGAGTTCCTCTCTTGTTTCTACTTTAATCTTACCCTTATGTTCCTTTTTATATATCTTATTTACCAAACTATGGCCTCAATTTAGTCAATTAAAATTTCTTAATGCATACATTTTTTGAAGTATAATGTACAGTGTTATATTACTTTCAGGTGTGCAATATAATGATTCAGTAATGACACCTTTCTCAGCAGTCATCAAGATAAGTATGCCCTTAATCTCTCCCTTTTTTCAGCTTCTTGTGGATTTTACTTGCTTCTAGGAAATCAAGATTCTTAATTTTAGTTTAAGTTTTAGTTATGGGGTCCCCAAAGCCACTGGAAATGAAAATGGTTTAAACTACTGGTTTTGAAGCAAACTAAAGCAATTTGTATGTGATTATAGCAGTAAGCAGCTCTGCCCTCTGTTACTGTAGGATTTCTTTAATTTCCATCCTAAGTGATTCTCCCATAATCCTTACTCTTTCTCCCTCAAGTTCCTAACATAGACCAACAGTTATATTTACAGTGCTCCTTAATTATCTGCTCTTATCCTCCCGTGGTATCCTTAGTAATTGGCTCTAAGATGCATATCCAAGCTAGGTATGGCATTTTGCCCAACAGAGAGGCCACTGAGGACCCAGAAGAACCAGAACAAACCAGCATAAATCTGCCTCCAGCTTAGACACTCCATCTTATTCTGGCCATCAACAGGTTTTCTTCATACTTGAAGCAGATGGATGCTTTGCTGGTCCCAGTCCCAGTGTGACCAGACTCACAACTATCTACAGGTATTACTCTAGGAAAAGGGAGAAAGGGATGAGGAAAGAGTACAAAATCCTGGGATGCAAAGTCATGTAAGGAAAAAGAGATTCTCAAATTTTTTTTATTTTTTTTAAACCACATACTACTATCACCAATTCTTGTAAGGCCAAGATTGGGGTCCACAGTCTTTAGAATTCCCAGTTACATTCTCTAAAAAATAATAGGCTCTTTTCTAAATTTTATGTCCAGATTGATGGTGTCTCTACTTATAATTAGGTTGATATGTTTGTTCCTGGCTGGCAACTGTTCCTGATCACTCAGACAAAACTTTACCATGTTGCTTAACACACTAATGTCCTGATGTCCCCGTCACATGGAGAAATTTTCATCTACATTATTACTTATAGATAGATCATCATTCAGTTTCTACATGGAAACTCCCACTGGTAGTGCCTTCTGGTTTCACAGGGTTGTCTTTTCTGTGTGTTTTTGTGATAGGTTCATTTCCCTTATTGAACTAAAATGTACCTATTAAAATTTTTTAGCATCCTTTTTTTGGCCAGGTATCTATTTCTGGTGACACTACATATTATTTTTTGTTCTCTAACAAATAATGAATCTAAAAATATTTGAGGATAAAAATGTTAGGACCATTAAATATTCTTTTTTGGGATCTCAATTCAACTTTATTATTCTAGTTAGAGTTCTTTCCAAGAATCAAACAAAAAGGATTTTTTTTGAATATCTCAAAATATTTACTTCATAGAAAAGGAAGAAAATTTGCATTTATAGAACACCAAAGCATGATGCATATTTTATACAATGTTGGACTTTAATGATGGATTTCATCCTCACTGCAAGCTTTGAAAGGTAAACCTCATCCCACTTTTGAGATGAGGAAATGAGACTTAAAGACTTAAACAACTTGGACAAATCACTTAAGTGACAGGACTGAGATTGTATTCCAGACATATATTATCTCAAAAACTTGGCTATTTTCACTGTTCCAAGTTACTTTCCAGGCAGTCTTCCTATCTATCATTTGGCTGTGGTACGCTTTTTGCCAAATGCAGTTGGTATATGAAATTCTTAGATCTGAATAACTCATTTTATGATACAGATATGCCACTCTATTTGGGGATTTTAAATATTTAGAATAAATAAATTAGCAAAAAAAAAAAACATACAAATAACCTGAGTTCATTGACAATCGAAACAAAAAGGTCACAGTATGATTACTATACTTTTACTTTTAGAGCAACTTTGTGTTTTATTTTCTATCTCTTTATTTTCAGCTTATAGAGAAATTTTTCTTCTGTGATTATCTTTTATAAATATGTAGTTAGAGTGTTTCTAATAAAATATGGAGTCTAAACCTTAATAGTGGAATTTAATTTCATTCATAGTATAAGAAAAAAGTCTTACTCCTTTGTTATTTTTGTTTGATTTCTACTTCTAATGTATTCATTAAATACACTCTTTTTGAATTTAATCAAATAACTTATAAATTTGTAAATATGCATTTTGATTCAAAATAGTTGTAGGTTAAAATATTTAACAAATATAATATTCTTAATTTCTATAGAAATATGTATTACCACTAATCTTAACCATATTCCCCACATAAATACACATATACATAAAAGATTATTAATTTGCCTTTACTTTGGCCCACTCCCTAACCATGCCTTATTGAATAATCTGGGACTTTAATACTAAATTATTATGAATTGAGGCCTTTTCGGCACCACATTTGTCATCCAAAATATTAGTTATTGCTCCAAAATAACATCATGCTTTTCAGGTATAAAATTGGCAGAATTCTTAGATTCTCTGTCAAAATCAAAACAAAGGGTCCAGAGAAGAATTTCAAAGTACCAAAGTCAGACTTAAGAACTGAAGACTCTGGGATGACGAATTCAACTGCCTCAATTTTATATTAAAACCAAGCTTCATAGCTTGTCCTTACCCTACCTCCTGCCTATAATGTCGGAAATGTGCGGTCTCCCATCAGACTGTATATCTGGGAAAAAGTCCTATAGGATTGCACACATTGGTTATTAAGTAGGATCAGAGCCACATGAAAATCTAAAGTATGGAGTTTATATCTCTTTATTGAGCATTTATCCCTGAGACTGCTTCTGTCTAGAATTATCTCCCTCCATACTTTAAGTAGCTGAAGCATTCATTTGATCATTAGTTTATATAATATAATTATGATTATCACTGTAAACTATAATACACAGCATTTTAGGTCAAATGATGCAGTGGTTTCAAAGTGTCCTTTGTTTCTTTCTCCCTAGGAATCAGACTTTGAGGAGCTCAGGTTAGGGATGACCTCTTGCAACAACTCCATTCCTCAACCCCTGATATTTGTCCTGGCTGGAATACCTGGCCTAGAATCTTCCCATGGCTGGTTCTCTGTGCCTTTTTTCTTGGTATTTGTCATTACAGTTATTGGGAATGCCACCATCTTATGCATCATCCGAGTGGAGAAGAGTCTTCACGAGCCCATGTTTCTCCTACTGGTCATGCTATCTATTGTTGACCTGTCCCTTGTCAGTGTCACTGTGCCTCGCATGCTGAGTATCTTCTGGGTGAATGCCAAAGAGATCAGCTTCAAGGCCTGCCTCACACAGATGTTTTTTATCCCTTCTTTTTACGTCATGGAGTCTGGGATCCTCTTAGCCATGGCTTTTGACAGATTTGTGGCTATCTGGTTCCCTCTGAGATATACAACCATCCTTGCTAACAGCATGCTTGGGAAGATGGCACTGGCTGTCCTGGCAAGGGCAGTGGCAGTGCTGACTCCAGCACCCATCCTGGCGAAAAGACTGGAAGGCTTCCAAACTCATATCATAGCTTACTCCTACTGTGCCTACATGGCTGTGGTGCAGATAGCCTGTGGAGATGTGTCCAACCACATTGTCTATGGCCTCATGGTTATTGTAGCATCTGTGGGATTTGATCTGTTTTTTATCATTCTGTCATATGGGCTGATCCTTCATGCTGTCTTTCAGATCCCCTCTTGGGAGGCACGGGGCAAAGCTCTCAGTACTTGTGGCTCCCATCTTTGTATTATAGCTCTCTTTTATTCTCCTGTTGTCTTCTCTGTCCTGGCCCAGATTTTAGGCTACCATATGGCTCCCTATCTACAGATTATTATTGACAATCTCTACTTTCTTGTGCCTCCCATGGTCAACCCCCTGATTTATGGGGCTCGGACTAAGCAAATGCGGGAGTGGGTGCTGTGGATCTTCCACTGTCATAGAAATTGAGGCTGATATCTGAGGTGGATAGGATACCTATGATATGGAGCTGGAAATCTTCTTAGGCTAGAGGCAGAGATAATGTCTGCCAGATTTGAGGGTTCATGGGAACAGGAATAACCAAAACAAGAGAAGGATTCCATGTGGGAATGTAACTGGGGCATGTCCTCTCTATCAGAATGTAGTTGTCATTATGAAACCCATTGTGAGCTATCTTTATCCTTTTCAGTCTAACCAAACAGTTCCTATGACCAATAAAATATTTTTAAAATGCACACTTTTTACTTTGAGTATATAATGTCTAGATAAAAAGTGAATGAAAAACAATTATGTATTCCAACTCAGAAATACCTGAAGTTTTATGGTTTTTATGAGTACTATTTGAATGTTAAACACTTATTTCTTTAAATTATTTTATCTATACATATTGTATTATAAGTGGCACTTTCAACATTACCCAGAAGTTTCCTTCATCAAATACATTGGTTCATTAGGTATATTGTTTGCTTTCTACCTTAATGAAGGTGACAGGTTTGTTTCCACCATTACAAAGCACAGATTGCTTTCTTCTCTAACACACAGCAACAATTTTGTTATTCTAGTTAAAGTCTTCATTAACAGTCTTACCACTACCCTTCAAGCTTCTGTCCATGCACTCAACGCCAGTGCTGCATGTTTTAGGTTTTTGTTACAGCAGAATCCAACACTTAAATTTATTTTTTTCTTAAATTTTAATTAATGTTGTGTAATAAAACACCCCAACACTTAAATGATATATTATGGTTTTTTTTCTCAAGGTTCTATTGATGGTTTGGACTCAGTTGTGTAGTTCTTACTTGGAGTCCTTCAAGCAGCTGCAGATAGGAATCCATGACTGGACACTGAAGCCTTCTCCTTTACTCATAGGTTAGACAGCTCAGTCTACCTCTGCACTGACTCCTGTTCCATCAGATTAGAACCCACGGGTTCTTACATGGCATGCAAATAGGAAAAGCTGTGATAACAGTTAAGGACTCTGCCAAGACCTGGCACAGATTGAGTTCTGTTGTATTCATGGCAGTTGAAGGGTCTCAAGCATATTCAAAGATATAGGCAAGAGTCCGTTCTTAAATGAGGAGAAGCAAGATCATATAACAGAAATGTGTCTGTTACAGAAGACATGGTTATTAGCCATTCTTGAAAAATAGAATTTGCTACACTCAGCTTTCTTTCATTTTCATCATAAATGATTCTTTAGTTTCTACCTCCTCTCCAAAGTTCTATATTATGTCTCCAAACATTTATATCATTCTCACTCATGATTATTTGCCAGTGTTTCCCTCATTAGCTCATGCACATCTAATTAGTCTACTCTCAATTTTGTGAATCTAGAGATTCCAAGGTAGCCAAAACACCTTGGGTTATGTATACAGAAATTTATTGGGATTCATGAAAGCCCAGACACAACAGCATACATCTGTTTCTAGTTGAGACAGCATGCCCTATTCTGCACCACAGCAGTCTTCCTCCTGTAACTCAAGAGGTTAGCTTCTCTTCTGGTCCCTGCCCCACTGTAAAAAAACTCTCAACCTTAGGCTCAATTCCAGGGGAGGAAAAAGTTGGATTGGGTACAGATATGGGATGTAAGGTCATATAGAAGAAAGAAGCGCTCAGATGTCCTCATTAATTAAATATGCCAACAATCCATCCATCAGTTCGTACTTCTACTGAGTGAAAATAATTATAATTCCTCAACCCAACCAGTGGTACTAAGAGCTGCTGTGATTTTCTTCTAATTCCATCTGCCACATGAAGAATGCCCATCCTTATAGAGGATTATTCACTTGCTATTGGAAAATCTCCATTAATAGAAGCCCCCCCCACACATACAATGGCACTATGTGGCATAATTTACATAATTCACACTATGGCGATGTGTTGCCATAGAGTTTATAGCAATAATGAACTAAAATTTACCTTCTTTTTATCACCCACTCTTGAAATATATAAACTCTGTTGGCCACAGAAGAAATAGATTTTTGTCTAACATATTCTCCTTATAATTAAAAACAGTTGCCAGAGCCTTGAAATTATGCTTTCAGAATGGTAAGAATTCTGGGGCACCTAGGTGGCTCAGTGGGTTAAGCCTCTGCCTTTGGGTCAGGTCATGATCTCAAGGTCCTTGGATTGAGCCTCACATCAGACTCTCTGTTCGGCAGGGAGCCTGCATCCCCCTCTCTCTCTGTCTGCCTCTCTGCCTACTTGTGATCTCTCTCTTTCTGTCAAATATATAAAATATTTTTTAAAAAAGAATGATAAGAATTCTAAGTTGTTTAATAACATAGGTTGCTTTTAATTCTGGTTTGTATAGTTTGTTTAGTTTACAGATGACTGACAAAGTTTTCCACCTTATAGAGAAGAAATAACATTGTACTTCTTAGTATCATTTAGATACAAAACTAAATGATTCCATATAACTGTCCTATCACAATCACAAGATTTGTATTATTATTTTTTCATCAGATGAGGAAATTAAAGCATAAAGTTTAAAACAACATGTTCGAGGTCACATCTAATAAGCTCTGAATGCTGGGGCACCTGGGTGGCTCAGTGGGTTAAGCCTCTGCCTTCAGCTCAGGTCATGATCTCAGGGTCCTGAGCCTGAGCCCCCATATTGGTCTCTCTGTTCAGCAGGGAGCCTGCTTCCCCGCCCCTCTGCCTGCCTCTCTGCCTACTTGTATCTCTCTGCCTCTCTGTCAAATAAATAAATAAAATCTTTAAAAGAAAATAAAAGGAGCTCTGAATGCATCTCAGATATGCAGTACTTTTGATCTGTGGGCTATACCAGCTGACTTTCCTACATGCATTATCATTTAGCTGTGGTTTCCCTCATACCAAGTACAGCCAGCATGTAAAATAAAACTAGAGGCAAAAAGCATTTTTTCTCCAAAATAATTTGATGTATAATTTGATGTCATTTTTTGTTATTATGGGGCAAGAACGCTTGGGTGGCTCAGTCAGTGAAGTATCTGACTCTTGATTTCAACTTCGGTCATGTCAGGGTCCTGGGATTGAGACCTGAGTTGGGCTTCACACTCAGCAGGGAGTCTGCTTGAGATTATCTCTCTCCCTCTCCCTCTGCCCTTGCCCTTCTGCCATCCCCCCGCCTAAAATAAATAAATAAATGTAAAAAATTAAAAAATAAAAATGAAAAGATGGACTGTTGGCGGAAATGTAAATTGGTATAGCCCTATAGAAAACAGTATGGAAGTTCCTCAAGAAATTAAAAATAGAACTACCATATAATCAGTAATCATACTTCAGGGTATATAGTCAGAGGAAATGACAATAGGATTTCAAAGACATATCTCTATTCTCATGTTTATTACAGCTTATTCACAATAGCCATGATACAGAAATAGTCTAAGTGTCTGTTAGTGGGTGAGTGGATACACACACACACACACACACACACACACATACACACACGCACAATGGAAGATTATCCACCTATGAGAAAGACATCCTGTTGTTTGCCACAACATGGATGGACATTAGTGTTGGGGTTAATGCAGAGCATGAAATCAGTCATAATACCTGGCTTGCTAAAATGTAACAAGGAGGCTGTTGAGGGTGATGGAGGATTTTCAAGAAGGGAGTAGGTTTTTGGAATGCCAAGGCCTGTGTGACCACTCTGCCATTGGAATGCTGAGGGGAGCTGCCGTCCCCAAAGTTTTCTTAGCCAAAATAGCTGCCCTGTGATCTAAGAGTTGTATGCATTGTCCCTCACACTGTGTTCAGCACTGGTAGAACACTCTGATTAGCTTTTGTTTCTGTCCCATCAACAGGTCCTCCTAGTTTCAGTAAGACCCCTTATCACAGGTCACATGCTGGAAAAACAGTGATAAGGATTTGTGATTATCCTGAAGGACCAATAAAAGCAAGAGCAAAGAAGAGCAAAGGGTCTTATTTTCTGAGTATTGACTGCATTGTGTTTTCCCGTCTTTCACAGCAAAGTTTAGAGTAACATCTTATCCATTGGGACAGGGGTTGCTGGCCATGCCTGGCACATTGGGGGTATTAAGTTAAGTGATATAAATCACACAAAGACAAATACATATCACTTATATGTGAAATCTAAAAGAGTCAAACTCCTAGAAACAGAAGTAGAATGGTGGTTATCAGGGACTAGAGGACAGAGGATAGAGGAAAAGGGTAGATGTTGATCAAATAGTATAAACTTCTGGTTATAAGATGAATAAGTTCAGGGGGTCTAATGCATATTATAGTGGTTATGGTTAGCAATACTGTATTACATACTTGAAAGGTATTAAAAGAGAACATTTTAAATGTTCTCACAATAAAAAAGAAATGGTAATTATATGTCATGATGTTTCTGTTAGCTAACACCAGGGTGGTATTATTTTGAAATATATAAGTGTATCAAATCAATATATTGTACATCTTAAATAATGTTATATGTCAGTTATACCTCCACAAACTAGAAAATAAACAAATACAATGTAGAATTAAATTAATTCTGCTCTGGTTTTGAAGGAGGTGCTTGAGTAGAATACACAAAGGAATTTTCTCTCTAATTGATCTCACTTGGGCATTGGTATGTGAACATAAAGGCATGGACACCAGTTGAAATTTTTATACAAATTAACTTCAGGTTTTCCCTAAAATTATTTTAAATTATATGTAATAAAGGAGCTTGGGTGGCTCAGTCAGTTAAGCTTTGCCTTCAGCTCAGATTATGATCCCAGGGTCCTGGGATTGAGCTCTGCATTGGGCTCCCTGTGGGTAGTCCCCTTATCCCTCCCCTTCTGCCCCTGACTTATGCTCTCTCATTCTCTTTCTCTCAAACAAATAAATAAAATGTAAAAAAAAAAAGAAGTAATAAAGTGTCCATGTATCAAATATTTTATGATTTTTAAAATTTGTTACCTTTTTTTATATTTTTAATTGTTTAATTTCTTTTTTATTCTATTTTCTTTTATTTAAAATTTTGCTAAACAGTGCAATGTTGGTTTCTGGATTAGAATTCAGTAATTCATCATTTATATACAATGTCCACTGCTCACCACAAGTGCCCTCTATAATACCCATCACCCTTCTAGCCCATCCCCCCCACCTCCATCTATCAACTTATTCTTTATCAATAAGAGTCACTTATAGCTTGTTTCCTTCTCTCCTTTTTTCTTTCCCCCTTCCCATATGTTCATCTGTTTTCTTTCTTAAATTCCACATATGAGATCATAAGCTGTTTTTTTTTTCCTGAATGACTTATTTCACTTAGCATAATACATTCTAACTCCATCCATGTCATCGCAAATGGCAAGATTTCATTCTTTTTGATAGCTGAATAATGTCCCATTGTGTGTGTGTGTGTGTGTGTGTGTGTGTGTGTGTGTGTGTGTGTATACCACCTGTTCTTTATCCATTAATCAGTCAATAGACATCTGAGCTCTCTCTATGGTTTGGCTATTGTTGATAATGCTGCTATAAACATTAGGGTTCATGTACCCCTTTGACTCTGTATTTTTATATCCTTTGGGTAAATACCTAGTAGTAAAATGCTGGATTGTAGATTGATTCTATTTTTTACTTTTTTGCAGGACCTCCAATCTATTCTCCAGAGTGGTTAGTGCAGTCTGTATTCCCACCAACAGTGCAAGAGGGTCCCCTTTCTCTGCACCCTCGCCAACATGTGCTGTTTCTTGTGTTGCTAATTTTAGCCATTCTGATCTGTGTAAGTTGCATCTCATCATGATTTTGATTTGTATTTTGCTGATGATGAGTGATGTTAAACATCTTTTCACGTGTCTGTTAGCCACCTGAATGTCTTCTTTGGAAAGCTATCTATTCAGTCTTTTGCCCATTTCTTAACTGGAATATTTATTTTTTGGATGTTGAGTTTGGTGAGTTCTTTATAGACATTTGGACACTACCCTTTATCAGACACGTTGTTTGCAAATATCTTCTCCCACTTCATGGGTTACCTTTTAGTTTTGTTAATTGCTCCCTTAGAAAATAAACAAACAATAAATAGATAAATAAATAAATAAATTTGCATTTCTTTTAAAAATAGGTATTCTTAAAAAAATGACATTCTTATTTTAATTCAGAACAAGAAGCTGTATGTCAAGAGGACTAGAAAGAGAATATAAATCTTAATGTAGTAAGATTTTCTTTAAAATATTAACATTTTGCAATAGAAGCAACAAAAAATACACATCCAGTGTTTCCCTACTCCCTCTTATTTCTCTTATTTCAGGTAACTATCCAAGCAATTACTCCATTGTATTTTATACTGGATTTTTAATGTCTGCCCTCATTATTATTGTTAACAATTTTAATAATGATAATGACTATCTTTTAAGCACCCTATCATTGTATGCTATGCTCAAAACACATTTTAAATTGTAATGTTCATGCAACAGTTCTTTTAGGCAATTGACATTATCCCAATTATAAAGATGAGGAAAACCACACTCAATTTAAATATTTTAGTTGTTTTTTTTTTTTATAACGCATAACTAATAGACAGTTGAATCAAACGTCAAGCCTAGATCTGTTCACAATATCTATGCTTTTAATCTTTGTGTAATACTGTTTTCTTTGACAGAATTTCTTGAAAACAGGGACTGCCTTTCATACTATGTGCAAGATATATATACTGAGTTAAAACAAAATGAATTAATTAATAAATGGATAAATAGATGAATAGCTCTCATACCTGTTTTGGATCTCAATCAAATAGTGGCATGAGGATTTAAAGTTTCCTTCATTACTATATTCCATACTTTTATCTGAAGACATTTACTTTATCTTTTTTGGAAATATCACTTTTTTTGGCCTATCTTTCGTTTAAAAGACTTTCTTTTAAAAGACTTTAAAAAAAAAATCTTTTAAAATGATTTTTCTTTTTTTCTTTCTTTTAAAAGGCTCCATATAGTCCCACAATATATGTAGAATCATATTTTAAAAATTACTTTAGGAGAATAATTTAATCCAATATGCCTCAGTATATCTGGTGAGGACAGGCAAGATTATCCTAAATAAATAAATAAATAAATAATCCAATGAGCACCATGTTGTCTTTCTGGGAAACTAAAGGCGCCCTGTCCCTCCCGGTAGAAAAGGCTGTATTAAACAAATTCAATATCCCATTAGATCAGATAGTGGAGAAATTCTCCATGTACTGGAAAGCCGGTGTTTCCAGTTGCTCTTCTAAATAGCTGATACTCCAATTTAGAACTCTTGCCATAAATGTCAGACTGCCTGGTGCCTTACACCAATGTGATAATTCTTCTACAAGTCTATTTCATGGTAACTCATCTGTCTGGAGTACAGTCTATGAAGCATCCAGCAGTGTCACATATTCTGTCTACCTCTGTGAAATCATGAAGGAACTTAGAATATGTCTTCTGTGGGTTTTTTTTTTTTTTTGCATGCTTACCCAATAAAACATTTTTTTTTTTTTTAGCTACACTTAACAAGACTGCCCATATACCCTCATCCTGCTCCATAAATTGCCTGTAGATAGTCTGTTAATTCCAATGGATACCTATGACTCTTTGTTTGAGCCCTTCCTCTGACCTGGGGAGCATGCTCTGATTGTGACTGGTACATGCGAGAAGTGTTGGGAAGGTGATCACCTTCTAATAAGAGATGGAGAATTACCATCTAATAAGAGATTGAGATTGCTAGATAAATATGCTGTTTTGAGACCTTCAGTGGGATAGTATCAAGTGTGATCTTTACCTTTTTCCAACACATCCAACAGGAAAAAGCTCTGATAATTTATAGCAGTAATCTGCTCACTCATACACACATTATTGACTTTCTTCACTTCACTGTCTTACTTACTCAGTCCCTTACAAAATTTATTCTGGAATCAATTCCCAAATATACCACATACCCTAAAATTATTGCTTCAGTATGCCTCTGGGGGAACACTTGATAGACATTCCTATATCATATTCACCTGTTTATAGATTGAGACCATCAGAAGATAAACTTTAATCTTCTCTTCTTACTGTAAGTAACTATGTAAGTCATTAGCTTGACCATCAAGAGGAGGGAGATAAACCACTGTGGTAAACAGAGAAACGAGCTGAGTTAAAATTATTGGTGTCCATGTGGTGATCGTGTGCTCTCAAGCCACAGAGACACTGGACAAGTAGGTCTGATATGAAAAGGGAACTAAAGGAGATATGGCTAAACTTAAAGTCTTTGGATTTTCTTCACTAGCTTGTAAGACCTTCTGAGCAGTAAGGATAAGAAAGATGGGAGAAAAGAAGCTGTTATGTTCCTAATCAAAAAGCTTGCTCAGATTGGTGGATTGTGTCTCAAAACTTCCCAGAATCTCTCCAATGGCATTTTAGGGGGGAAAAAAAGTAAGTTCATAATGAGTTGCCACACAATACAGAAAATGAACACTTTCTAAGGCTATCACAATCAGTGCCAGCTAGTTAGTGGTAATTCTGAAAAGTTGACTTTTTCATTTACCCAACAAAAGGACTATATTTGTGAAATTAAATAAAACCGTGTATCAAATACTGTTATATTAATACATTATTCCCTACTTCAGAATTATTTATGTGTTTTGATCACAGATGAAAGCATAGATGAGTCTGGCTTTTTCCCAAATCATGCGCTCAAGCAGGTTAGAGTTACGCAAACCTGCATATACTTCTTCACATCTACATAAATTATAATGATAGTTAGTGCTTTTAAAAACTTGAAATCTTGGTTAATAACATTTCACCATCTGAAGTAAAATGCATTATTCAAACTTCACATTTGCCATGACTTCTTGTATAAGGTCTTTTCTGATTTCTTCTAAAATCTAAATTAGTTGCTTCTCACATGTGAAAATAAATCTCTTCTATTCTCTTACCATGGCCTAAATAATATTAAATTATATTTGCTCAGTTTTTTATATCATCACTATGCTGTGAGCTTTTGAAATCATGGAATATGTCTTTGTCACTGTTACACATCAAATGTTAAACTGCCTCTTGGAATTGCAGAAAGATACAATAGATGTGTGAAAAAGGAAAGATGAGAAAACAAGGAAGAATGATGGAAGGAAGGCAATAAGAGAAGATAAAAGAAGAAAGGGAGAGAGAGGTGGAAAGATGATAGGAACTTATAAATACATAATTATTTTTTCACTCAAGTTTATCTCACATTCAGAATTATTTTGTTTGAGGAATATAAATCCTTTAAAAAAGATCTTTATCAGATAAATTTTCACTAACATAAACATAGTACAAAGACTTTGCATATATTTGCATATATCTTTTTCCTGTGTCATAATATTTTTGGATCACTGTTCAGTGCCAGGCTTCAGAATACAAATCTGAGCAACACGCATGTGGATCTCTTTGGTCTTCACACCATAGATAATGGGGTTAAGGGCAGGAGGCACAAGCAGATAGATGGTAGACAAGAGGATATGAACATAGGGTGATACATGTCCAAAACGGTGGCTGAAGAAGGAAAAAAAGGCAAGGATATAAAACTCCAGGAATACAGCAATATGGGCAGTACATGTATTGAATGCTTTGAGTCTTGCCTCCTTCTGCGGAAGACGAAAAACAGCCTGAAAAATCAGAATGTAGGAGACAAAGACAAAGATCATATCAAAACCTAGAATTGCAAAGGCCACAAAGAGCCCATATGATCTATTAAGATGAACATCTTCTGCAGCCAGCTTGACGACCGCCATATGTTCACAATAGGAATGAACAATAACCACAGACTGGAAAAGTTGCAAGCGTTTAAGTAGAATGGGTAAAATTCCAACAAGCACCGTTGCCCGGATGGCCACCATCAATACCGTTCGAAATAGAAAGAGAGGTGTAAGGATGGATGTGTGCCTCAAAGGATTACAGATGGCAATGTAGCGGTCAAAGGCCATGGCCAATAGGATACCAGATTCCATGCCCTGCAAGGCATGGATGAAGAAGAGCTGAGTGAGGCAAGCATTGAAAGCCATGGAATAGGAGCCAAACCAGAATATGGCCAACATCTTAGGAGCAATGGCTACACAGAGACCTAGGTCAGTGGCTGCTAAAACTGCTAGGAAGATGTACATGGGTTGGTGAAGACGGTGGTCTGAAGGGATGATGATTAATAAGAAGATGTTCCCCAGCAGAGCCAGCAGGCACACTCCAAGGAAGGGAAATCCGATCCAAAACTGCACATGTTCTAGTCCAGGGATCCCAATGAGGATCACTGTTTGTGGGTTCAGATATGACATGTTTGTAGATCCCATCAGGTCGATAAATCCTTTTCTAACCATTGATTCTGAGACTTATTCAGAGAAAAATCATGAATGAAACAGAACAAGGGAAATCTTATAATTTCTTCTATAACATGAAAAACATGGATAGAAATGTGGCTTTATGACTTTGAATCTTTTGGAATCAAGTTAAGGCTGTGTCATATAGGATTATTCAATATCTTTTCCCAAAGCCAATGTGGGTATTTGTGCATGAGGAAGTTGTAGAAATGAAATTTATGATTCTAATAGCATTGATGTTGTTAGGTTCTGAAATGTCCTCAGAAGCTGCTACAGATGACAACATTAACTTTTTTGTCTATATCCCTCTCCAAACTCCAGACACACTTTAGATTAAGTGAAATCCCTTTGTAGCACTTGAAGTTGTGGAATAGATTCTCAATCCCACAGCCCTGTCCATTGTGTTCAAAGTTTAGAATCTCTGGAAAGCAGCAGCCTTTCCCAGTCTTCTCATTTTCTCTGGTTTAGGGAGTAAAATATCTCCCTACAAATCTTAGAAATTGACTCTCAGATCAGGGAGTGAGGAGATTTTGTTCTTTCAGCAAATTTTATTTGAGTTGACTGTGTGCAGACCCATTATCCAGTTTTGGGAAGTGATGTGAAGGAGCTGTGTTTTATCAGTAGAAGCAGAACATATTTGACTCGTTGGGATAATTCTGGACGGTTAGCTTTCAGAGTGGATGTGTAAGCAGAATAGGGTAGATGATGATGTAAGTCCTCTTGGATCTTAGAGGAGACAGAAAGTTGGGAAGATAAATAAATAGGAAGTTAATGGAATAAAGACAACAAATTAGGATAAGATGGTAACATATAAAAACAGATCTATTAGAAAATGAGTGTAGCTTAAATATTTTGATATTAATATATTTCAGATGCAAAAAGTCAGGATTAGTTTTGAGCTACTCTATTGTCCATAATGGAGCTCAACCTAAACCTGGTACTTTCATTCATTTTACTGGTGTTAGTTGACCAAGAAAATAATTTGCTATTTTTGATTACAATTCACACAAATGATCCCATTTCACACTCACACCACACTTCTGAAATTTTAAAAATTTGCCTGTTCTCTTTCTTTAGAAATTTGTTCAGTAAACCTTAAGAGAACTTTATGTACTCATTTTTACTTTTTCATTAATCATTCTACAAACTTAAAGTCATCCCAAAGTTTCATTCTGTTTTCCTTATGATTTTGTCACAGTCAAATTATTTAATACGGAATACTGAATGGGATTTTATGTATTTTTCCTTGAAGAGAAACTAGAAGGATTACTGTTGTAAAATTATAGGAAAAATAGTGGTTCCCAGTCAGTAGGATATATGTGTAGGTATAACTAGGAAGTCCCTAATGCAGTAAAATCTAAAATACTTTACTAGTTCATTGAGAGTAGGAGATGGTTGTATGACCTTCTGTAGCTATATATATATCCATTGACTATGACCAAGGCAATAAAGAGACACATATTAAAATTGGAATTTTTGTGAAAAGCAATTCCCCATGATGCCCAAATAAATGAGTTTAGGTGAGCAAGTTGTGGATTCCCTAGAATTCATTGGGATAAACATGAATATACCTTGTCAAGGTGACATGAGTAGACAAAGGCAAAATCTAAAGGAACTAGAGAAGGCAATACATCCTAGATATGTTTAGAAATGCCTGATAATGTAAGGATAAAATTCCATATAGTATAGCATATATATTATATGTTAATATATATTAGTTTTGTAAGTATTTATATATTTATAGTAATGTGTATTCATATTCTATTATAATACATATACATGTAATATATATTTGTGTTACGTTGTATTGTAACACAAATATATATTTGTATTGTTTATATATTTATAATGTACATTTATAAATAAATAAAGATGTAATTATAGATACAAATATATATGTAAATATAGTATAGACACATATAATTATACTATATATTATATATACAATATAATACAAAGATATATATAAGTATATAATACATACATTATAAATACAAATATGTAAATACTAATATATTGTATAAAAATATATACTAAGTATTAATATAGATAATACATACTATGCATATATATAATACAAATACATTAAATATAAATGTAATATATAAATTGTATGTACATGTGAATAATACAAATGTATTACATAAATTATATGCATATATAAACAATGCAAATTTAATATAAAATTGTATGTATATATAGATAATATAAATGTATATTATATAAAACAGATTTGTATTAATAAATTTTATATTTCTATAAAATTTATGTATAATTACATATAATTTATATACAATTATATAATTAATAAATTAAATCAATAAAATATCTTATTAAGTTTTATATTCATGTTAATAAATTTGTAATTTACAAATATATTTATTAAACAATTGTATATACTATGCATTTTTTTAAAGATTTTATTTGTTTATTTGACAGATAGAGATCACACATAGAGAGGCAGGCAGAGAGAGAGAGAGAGAGAGAGGGAAGCAGGCTCCCTGCTGAGCAGAAAGCCCGATGCAGGACTGGATCCCAGGATCCCGGGATCATGACCTGAGCCAAAGGCAGTGGCTTATCCCACTGAGCCACCCAGGCGCCCTATGCTATGCATTTTATATAAACATATAATGTTCAAATGTATTGAATATATTTTTAAAAGATTTTATTTATTCATTTGACAGAGAGAAAGAGATCACAAGCAGGCAGAGAGAGAGGGGGAAGCAGGCTCCCCGCTGAGCAGAGAGCCCGATGTGGGGCTCGATCCCAGGACCCTGAGATCATGACCCGAGCCAAAGGCAGAGGCCTCAACCCACTGAGCCACCCAGGCGCTCCAAATGTATTGAATACTTAAGTAGAACATAGATACAAAATATATAAAGAACATAAATATAATAAAAATAAATAAAAATGAAATTTATATGCTATAATACACATTATACATAATGCTTTATATATAATATTTTATATATATATATGTAATATTTTGCATTTTCATTCCTGGTTCCTGAGTAAAAAAGGACAGAGGGATTGGAAGACACTTTAAAACGAGGCAAGATAAAGTATAAGGAAGAAGAGACAAAAATACAAGATTTTGATACTGCAGATAAAGAGAAGACCATATTTCAGGGGATGAGATATGAGCTGAAGTTACAGGGTAACAAACGCAGATAGCAAAACAGATACAGGCAGTAAATAATATGCTCCCATCTTCGATCTCCTCTCCATTTCTTACAAGCTCTCCTGCTCAAACTGCAAACACACACACACACATACAGACAGACAGACACTCCTTTCCAAAACAGAGACTGCTTTCTTATTTTTGATAAACCAAGCAATGTTAAAACTACTTTGTAGTCAAATTAGAGGAGGAGCCTGAAAACCTTATTTTTCTTGCCCTGCCACTAATTAACTGGGATGTCAGTTCAAAAAAATCACATGTGATTAAGAACATGCTACTAGGTCACCTTTGCATTACTTCCATCTCTAAATGACATGAATCTAGTCCATGCCTCATATTATTGATAAATACACTTGGGTCAGAGAAAATAACATGGCATGCCAAAGGAAAGTATGTTACTGAGAGACACAAGACTGAGATCATCTAATTCACTGTCCTTTCCATTACCTTTTAACATTTGCTATGGTTAGAAACACTGAGCTATACCCAGGTTCCGATTCATGGTGGAGTAACTCACCCAGAGAAACAGACAGCCGGCTAAAATATAAAATTGTTGGATGGAACAGGTTTTTTGTCTGCCAGGATTTGGATTTGCTAAGCGTCTTTTATCATCTGTCTTTTTTTGGCCTTTGGATCTGAGGTGATCCCCGGGCAATTTTCAGACCTGTCCCTAAAGAGTTCATGACATGTCTGAAACTCAGCTCTGTTTTGGAGCAGAAAGGTATCTCTTGCCTGAACACAAAGCCAGAAAGCACTGTTACTTTCAAGGAACGATAACCAGGAAATCTCAAGTTATGGGTCTTGTTCAGATCATGGTCAATCTGAGATCATTAGGAATGTGAGGGGTAAAAAAAAAAATCTAAGAAATGGGGTGCACCTGGCTGGCTCAGTTGGTTGGGTGTCTGCCTTTAACAGAGGTCATGATCTTAAGGTCCTAGGATCCAGCACCATGTGTGGCTCTGCACTTAGTGGGAAGTCTGCTTGTCCCTCTATTCCTCCCCACCGCCCCCAAGCATACTCTCTCTCAAATAAATAAAATCTTTTTTAAAAATCTAAGGAATTTAAAATCTGGAAACTGAAGAGGGAAGAGAGCAATTTAGTTTACTTTCTGGCCTGTGGCTAGACTTGTGGCTTAAGGGAACAGAAGATGCTTATCTTTATAAATACAATTTTACTACAGCTGAAACTCATACCATGCAAAATCATGTTTGAAAACTTAGTTTCCTCTTCTTTACTCTGTCAACTTAGACATAAAATAGCCAGTTATTTTACTAGCAAAATGAGTTGATTCAGGAATACCAGAGAAGTTGTAAGTCAGGACAAGCAAACTATGGCAGACCATTGAAAAGTTCTAAGAGGCAAAGGAAAGGTCAGCTATTACTAATTTTTAGGAGAAAATTGGGGACAGTGGTTTTGAACAAAAGTTCATGGAGGAGAACAAGAGTCCGAGGTTGTGATGGTTTCTTTTTGGCTGCAATGGAGTGTGCTGTTGCTGTCAGGGAGAGATCTTCACTCTTTTTCTTAAAAGCAGTAAATAAAATTCCTATGTGAAGTATCTTTACTTGTCAAGATAAGAATTGTCTTCCTTCCATGTGTCTGCATGTTTAATAATGTGTTTATTACACATAAGTTGATGTAACACTGTATCATGTAAATGAAATTTGCTGAGAGTAGAATTTCAATGTTCTCAATAACAAAAACAAGGTAAAAATATGAGTTAATAGGTGTGCATTAATTTGATGGGCAAAATCCCTTCACAACATATACATATATCAAATCATCATGTTGTTCATCATATTGTACTTACAACTTTATTTGCAAATTATACCTCAAGAAAGCTGGAAAAGTGTAAAAAAGAAATTATTTTAGGTGTTCGACTAGGAATGAGCCAAGTCCCTAACTCCAACCACCAGGTTGTCTCAGTTGTTGATTCTACGATCAGAAAAAAGATATTAATTCTACATGTGCAATATTCACTGTAAGTAAAAGGGATGGATGAAATATTTCCTTATCTTTTGCTTCCTTGGTTTTTCTTTTTCTTCCCCTACCAGACCTGTGGTCAATGAGTTTCTCTACAAATTTGGCTTTAAAGTGTATTGCATTTGTTTTCCTTTCTACTCATCTTTTAAAATCTCTTCTGCAAATATGATCTTTATTTTGTTCCCACAACATCTTTTTCTTTAATTTTTTTTTCATTTTCTCTTTAGAGAATGACTTCAAAGTCAGAGGTTCCCCATCAGCTGCCTTTTCTTCCATATTTTCCAGTATTGCCTTTCTATTTGATCCTTCTTTAAACAAGCAAGCATGTTCAAGTCTTATTTAAAAAAAAAATAAGCTTTTGAAAACTGAAAGAACTCCAGAGAACTATCTCTCAGTCTTTTTCCCCAAAGGAAAGCTTTCATTGCCCAGTTGCTCTTGTTTTCATCACACCATTATATTGTTTCCTTTCTCTCTATTAAATATTATACCTCACTTTGTTGAGGGCACCCATGTTTACAATTAACAACCTAAGCAAGTACTTCCTTGTTTCTGTGGAATTAACTTATTTATAATTTTTTACATGACAAATACCTAACTTTGAAATTATTTACTGTGTTGATTTTATCCCAACATTGTCAAATGCTTCACTTTTCAATTCTCTCACCATTCCTTTGTTTGTGGATTTATTTTAAAAATGTATGTTAGGTTCCCCTAGGGAGGAGGGTTAGAAGTCTAGAACAATTCCTGTCAGTCACTCTCTTTCTAAATGTGCTTGTGTGTATACACATGCATATATAAGAATGTACACAGGGATTAGAGAGCAGGTGGGTTGCGATATTCTGTTGCAGTGTAGGGTAAACATGAGCCTCATGGATATTGGGGGAGGGTGGAGTTGCAATCAAGAAATATAGAAAATGCAAAGACATAGAAATAGAACATGTTATGCGTGTTTGAGCTGCTGTAAGGGGGCTTGGGTAACTAGAAAGGAATAAGCAAAGAGGGATTCACTTACAAAACATAATTTCTTAGAGATAAGAGTGGTGCAGAGAATATGTGTCCTGTAGCAATTTTAAGACTAGGCTGTCACTAAAACTAAAGAAAAAAAAAAAAAGGGTAAGGAAACAGAGAGAGAGAGGGAGAGAAATCTGGAAATCTAGGTTGGTTTTCTGGTAAAGGAGTGCTAAGGTCCTGAACTGTAGTTAAGTAAGATGCCTGGCTATTCCTTTAGTAATTGCCTAAATGGAAAATGCTGAGACAGGGAGCCATTTATAATCTGTATCAATCAAAACAGACTAAATAATGTTCTGATAATATAAATTCCCTAAATCTCAAGAACTCGTAATAATAAAGGCATAGTTCTCACTGATATGTACATTTTGCAGCTTTGATCTGGGGCTTAGGCTGAAGATGGAGCCCCTTTGTGAACCACTTCTGTTGTGTCAGTGGAGAAAGAGACACTATGAAAGTGAATGATGAGTTTTAAAGCATTAGTTCACAAGTGATTAAGTCTCTCCATTTACATCTCCTTGACAAATGGAAGTCATTTGATGGATACTGATGTGGCTAATATGGAACAATAATGCTCACGTAGGGTGAAGACTGGTATGGATGACATTATTAGGAGAGTTTAGTAATTATTAGGAACTGATAATGCAATCTACTACATTGTGACTGCAAATGAATGGTTTGTAGCAGGTAGTTAATAAATAAGGTGGCAAGATTTTTTTTCAAATTTTTAATTATTTATTTGACAGACAGAGATCACAAGTAGGCAGAGAGGCAGGCAGAGAGAGAGAGAGGAGGAAACAGGCTCCCTGGCGAGCAGAGAGCCCGATGTGGGGCTCGATCCCAGGACCCCAGGATCATGACCTGAGCTGAAGGCAGAGGCCTTGACCCACTGAGCCACCCAGGCACCCCAAGGTGGCAAGATATTTTAATAGGAACCCCATACACAAAGATATTGAACGAGGAAAAAAAATGTATACTAATACATGCAGATAAAGAATTTTTTAAAAGTTCTATATGCAATTTTCATTAAAAAAAAAAAAAAAATCCAGTCATGAGCAAAATTGAAGTATCACTCACATCAGCTCACGTGATTGATTTTCATAGTGGAAAGCCGATTAGGAAACATAGCTGGCCTATAGCCCCTTGTACCTCAGCTCTTAAAATACCTTCAGCTTTGATTTCAAGAGAGCTGAGTATTTACACTTGGTCTGAGCTTTCTTACCCTATTGCTGACAACAGTATCAGAATAAGATGAATTTCCATTTGTTCATCCTGTCCTTTGTATCATTCTTTTCTTTAGCGGATGTCGAAGAGAATATTTAATTGTCAGCTCTATAAGTGAAGGAGGCTGCGAGCACTAACACTCACTGAAGAGAAATGGCAGACTGCCCCTGCTTCCATATTGTGTTCCTAGTACATGTCCCAACAACTTTATTGTTTACCATGCAGGTTGTGCTGGTTAAAGACTGATTGCCTCTCAGCTCCAAGTTCACTTTTTGCCTTCTTGGTGAAAATGTACGTTGGCCCTCTGAGTACTTTTTCTTTCTGAGCTGGAGCAATGCTGAACTTTGTCAGTGGGAGGGCACTGGTAAGCCATTACAAAAGGAGAAGGTTTTGCTCCCTGGTTCGTATTTGGTTAGTCCACAGGCTCAGTGCAGTTTGTTGGCCATCTCTAGTCTACAGTGAGCTCCTCCAGCTCTTGCAACTTTTCCAAGGCCCAAATACTACAGTAAATAAAGCAGGCAGCACCCAGTGGCCAGTGGTTTCTTAGAAACCCACTGACAGCTCTTTTGGGTATCCTAGAAGGTGGATTTCTGGCAAGTTCCACTGGAGCAGTGTCACGGTCACTTTTCAGTGATCCAAGGCTGTTCCTTCTCTAATGAGGTCTGGTTTACAGACTTGAGATTTATCATTTTTTTCTTTAATGCTTAGGTATATGATTCACCTTAAATTAATTTTGCTATGGAATATGAGGTAGTCATCAAAGTCAAAATCCATTTTCTCATACAATTATTTAGTTGTTCCAGCTTTCCATTTCAGGGAGAATTTCTAAATCCTATTACATTGCTTAGACATCTTCAAAAATCAACCATATATGTATGATTTTATCTCAGTATTTTACAAGTAATACGGAAACACAATGACTATTAGTCTTGTTTTTAATTGAATAAATGAAAACATAAAATACCAAAATGTGTGGTATACAAAAAAGCAACAGTTAAAAATAAATCCATACTTGAAAATGCATACATTCCAAAAGGGAAAGTTTGAAAAACAATCAAAGCTTCCCTAGGAAGAAGTAAAAAGAAATGCAAGTTAAACACAAAGAAAGTAAAATGAAGGAAATGATAAAGATTCAAAGTCAGATGCATTGCAGATAGAAAACAAGTATCATTGTTAATCTCGATACCTTTTATGTCAACCTGACCATAAAAATAGAAGCTTTATGATAGAGCAAGTGAGTTCCCAACAATGAACACACAGAGTCCAAAGTCCCTTCATCTCTAAGAAATGAAAGTGTTCTCTACATGACCAAAGCATTTGATAGATCACTGGTGGGATATATGATTCAGAAGAAAAATCTGTGCCACATGCTTACAGATTACCTTGTTTTTTACATCATAGACAACAGGGTTGAGTGCAGGTGGCACAAGGACATAGGTGGTAGACAGAAGAATGTGGGTAGGGGGAGCAACATGTCTAAAATGATGGCTGAAGAAGGAGAAGAAGGCAAGAATATAAAATTCAAGAAAAACAAAAATATGAGCTGTACATGTATTAAATGCTTTGAGCCGTGCCTCCTTTTGTTGTAAATGAAAAACAGCCTGGAAAATAAGGATATAGGAAATGAGGATAAAAATCATGTCAAAGCCCAGTATGGTAAAACCCACAAAAAGACCACATGTTTTATTGACTCGGATGTCTCCTGCAGCTAACTTGACCACAGCCATGTGCTCACAGTAAGAGTGGCAATTACAGTGGAATGAAAAACATGCAATCTTTTGATTAGGATGGGTTACAGACCAACCAGTACTGTATCTCAGATTGCCACTATTACTATCATGTGAACCAAGATGGAAGGGGTAAGGATGGATGTGTGTCTTAGTGGATCATAGATAGCAATGTAGCGGTCAAAAGCCATAGCCAACAGAATGCCAGACTCCGTGCACTGCATGGCATGAATGAAGAACAGCTGAGTTAGGCAGGTGTCAAAGGCCATGGAGCAAGATCTGAACCAGAAGATGGCCAACATCTTGGGAGCAATGGCTGCACAGAGTCCAGACTAGTTTCAAGGTTTCTGGAACTGGTTTTATAATATGATTAGATTTAAAGGTATTAGTGATCCAAAGGATCCAAAAGGATCTATGGACTTTTACCAGGGCAGTTGGGAAAAAAGAAATAATTAGATGACAAAGTTATTCCCTATTCCTCTTCTTGGTGACTATTCATTAAAATTTTATGATTTATCATCAAGCCTTAATGCTGGTGCTAATATTTAAATTCTTCTGGAATGTGGGGCACGTGGGTGGCTCAGTTGGTTAAGGGTCTGCCTTTATCTCAGGTCATGAAGCCAGGATCCTGAGATCGAACCCCACATCAGGGGTCCTTGCTCACTGAGAAGCCTGCTTTTACTTCTCCCTCTGCCTGCTTCTCCCACTGCTTGTTCTCTCTCTCTCCCTCGAGTAAATAAATAAAATCTTAAAAATAAAAAAAATTCTTCTGGAATGTGTTGTTTCCCATGACTTAATATCTTCACTGACTGGAACAGTTACTAGGTTTTCAACTTACTCCTTACCATAGAACTAAGCTAAAAAATCAGAGTCCAGGACAAAGGTCTAATATGCTATTACCTTACTGGAGACTCTGATATCAAAACATTTGAATAATGGACAAGAAAAGTAGGAGGTCCTTGATTATGATGTGTTATGCAGCTGGCTTTTGCTAACTGTGTCTACATGATCTATCTCATGGGCCCATTCTGTAAACTTTTATCTCATAATTGATGCTTGCAAGAGAGGAAAGGGGACATTCTTCACCCTCTGATACCTACCTGTCATTTGTAAAAGGATCACTCCATTACATTTTCTGATTCATAGTGTTGATTGCTCTGACCCTAGGAAGGGGATTTGGAGCATGGCATAAGGTGCAGCACTATGTGGTTGTACTTGAATTAAATTATTCAGAGTCCATCAAGGGTTTATCATCTCAGATCAGTTGGAACAAGAGGGACCTTAGACCAGTGGTTTTGGAGGCTGCTTAAGAAGCACTTGATATAGTTTTATTTTTCATGTTTTTAATAATTCTGAACTTTCAATAAATGTGTGAATTCTTTTGTTTTCCCAAACTAAGTCCTCTGTGTATCTTAGGCTGAGGCACTTGATTTTCTATTATTTAGTTATTTGTGTTTAAATTTATATAAGAAACTATTCAGAGAAATTAAGTAAGCATTTACCTTTAAAGAACTTTTTAGAAACTGTATCCTACTAATAAGAACAATAATAATAATTATTAATAGTAGTTGTAGTATCTACTGTATGTATGCAAGATTTGGAGTAAAGATCTGATTCACCCAGGAAGTGTGTAGGAATTAAAGTTAAAGAGGCATTAATGAATCAAGCTGAAATGTATGGGAAAAGCAGAAAACCCTTCACTATATATGAGGCTTAATAATGGGACCTACAAAATATTTACATCTTTACCAGATTATCAAAATCATGATGCATAGAGAGATACATTTTATGAAATAGTTCATTTTTCTTACAATTTTGTATGTCAAGTACACTTTTTATGATTATATTTACTAGCAAACGTATTTATCTTTACTTATAAATGCCAAAGAATATTATTTTTTTTTTAATTTTTTATTTTTTATAAACATATATTTTTTATATACATATATTTTTATCCCCAGGTCTGTGAATCACCAGGTTTACACACTTCACAGCACTCACCAAATCACATACCCTCCCCAATGTCCATAATCCCACCCCCTTCTCCCCAACCCCCTCCCCCCGGCATCCCTCAGTTTGTTTTGTGAGATTAAGAGTCACTTATGGTTTGTCTCCCTCCCAATCCCATCTTGTTTCATTTATTCTTCTACCCACTTAAGCCTCCATGTTGCATCACCACTTCCTCATATCAGGGAGATCATATGATAGTTGTCTTTCTCTGCTTGACTTATTTCGCTAAGCATGATACGCTCTAGTTCCATCCATGTTGTTGCAAATGGCAAGATTTCATTTCTTTTGATGGCTGCATAGTATTCCATTGTGTATATATACCACATCTTCTTGATCCATTCATCTGTTGATGGACATCTAGGTTCTTTCCATAGTTTGGCTATTGTGGACATTGCTGCTATAAACATTCGGGTGCATGTGTCCCTTTGGATCACTACATTTGTATCTTTAGGGTAAATACCCAATAGTGCAATTGCTGGGTCATAGGGCAGTTCTATTTTCAACATTTTGAGGAACCTCCATGCTGTTTTCCAGAGTGGCTGCACCAGCTTGCATTCCCACCAACAGTGTAGGAGGGTTCCCCTTTCTCCGCATCCTCGCCAGCATCTGTCATTTCCTGACTTGTTGATTTTAGCCATTCTGACTGGTGTGAGGTGATATCTCATTGTGGTTTTGATTTGTATTTCCCTGATGCCGAGTGATATGGAGCACTTTTTCATGTGTCTGTTGGCCATCTGGATGTCTTCTTTGCAGAAATGTCTGTTCATGTCTTCTGCCCATTTCTTGATTGGATTATTTGTTCTTTGGGTGTTGAGTTTGCTAAGTTCTTTATAGATTCTGGACAATAGTCCTTTATCTGATATGTCGTTTGCAAATATCTTCTCCCATTCTGTCAGTTGTCTTTTGATTTTGTTAACTGTTTCCTTTGCTGTGCAAAAGCTTTTGATCTTGATGAAATCCCAGTAGTTCATTTTTTCCCTTGCTTCCCTTGCCTTTTGCGTTGTTCCTAGGAAGATGTTGCTGCGGCAGAGGTCGAAGAGGTTGCTGCCCGTGTTCTCCTCAAGGATTTTGATGGACTCCTTTCGTACATTGAGGTCCTTCATCCATTTTGAGTCTATTTTTGTGTGTGGTGTAAGGAAATGGTCCAATTTCATTTTTCTGCATGTGGCTGTCCAATTTTCCCAGCACCATTTATTGAAAAGGCTGTCTTTTTTCCATTGGACATTCTTTCCTGCTTTGTCGAAGATTAGTTGACCATAGAGTTGAGGGTCTATTTCTGGGCTCTCTATTCTGTTCCATTGATCTATGTGTCTGTTTTTGTGCCAGTACCATGCTGTCTTGATGATGACAGCTTTGTAATAGAGCTTGAAGTCCGGAATTGTGATGCCACCAACGTTGGCTTTCTTTTTCAATATCCCTTTGGCTATTCGAGGTCTTTTCTGGTTCCATATAAATTTTAGAATTATTTGTTCCATTTCTTTGAAAAAGATGGATGGTACTTTGATAGGAATTGCATTAAATGTGTAGATTGCTTTAGGTAGCATAGACATTTTCACAATATTTATTCTTCCAATCCAGGAGCATGGAACATTTTTCCATTTCTTTGTGTCTTCCTCAATTTCTTTCATGAGTACTTTATAGTTTTCTGAGTATAGATTCTGTGTCTCTTTGGTTAGGTTTATTCCTAGGTATCTTATGGTTTTGGATGCAATTGTAAATGGGATTGACTCCTTAATATCTCTTTCTTCTGTCTTGCTGTTGGTGTAGAGAAATGCAACTGATTTCTGTGCATTGATTTTATATCCTGACACTTTACTGAATTCCTGTATAAGTTCTAGCAGTTTTGGAGTGGAGTCTTTTGGGTTTTCCACATAGAGTATCATATCATCTGCGAAGAGTGATAATTTGACTTCTTCTTTGCCGATTTGGATGCCTTTAATTTCCTTTTGTTGTCTGATTGCTGAGGCTAGGACCTCTAGTACGATGTTGAATAGCAGTGGTGATAATGGACATCCCTGCCGTGTTCCTGACCTTAGCGGAAAAGCTTTCAGTTTTTCTCCATTGAGAATGATATTTGCGGTGGGTTTTTCATAGATGGCTTTGATGATATTGAGGTATGTGCCCTCTATCCCTACACTTTGAAGAGTTTTGATCAGGAAGGGATGTTGTACTTTGTCAAATGCTTTTTCGGCATCTATTGAGAGTATCATATGGCCCCTCCCCCAGAAGATCAACAAGAAATCCAGCCGAGACCAAGTTCACCTACCAAGGAGTGCGGTTTCAATACCAAGGAGAGCAGCAGAATTCCAGAGGAGGAGAAAGCCAAGCACGGAACTCATGGCTTTTTTCCTGTGATTTTTTTTAGTCTTGCAGTTAATTTAATTTTTTCTTTTTCATTTTTTTTTTTTTTTCTCGCCTTCGGGTAAAATTTTTTTTTTTTTTTAACTGTTACCTTTTTCTTTTTTAACGATTTTTTACTAGTTTATCTAATATATATATATATATATATTTACATTTTTCTTAGGTGTTTTCTTTTTTAAAAAAAATTCTTTTCTTTTCTTTTCTTTCTTTTTTTTTTTTTCTTTTTTCTTTCTTCCTTTTTGAACCTCTTTTTATCCCCTTTCTCCCCACTCACGATTTTGGATCTCTTCTAATTTGGCTAAAGCATATTTTCCTGGGGTTGTTGCCACCCTTTTAGTATTTTACTTGCCCCTTCATTTACTCTTATCTGGACAAAATGACAAGACGTAAAAATTCACCACAAAAAAAAGAACAAGAGGCAGTACCGAAGGCTAGGGACCTAATCAATACAGACATCGGTAATATGTCAGATCTAGAGTTCAGAATGACAATTCTCAAGGTTCTAGCCGGGCTCGAAAAAGGCATGGAAGATATTAGAGAAACCCTCTCGAGAGATATAAAAGCCCTTTCTGGAGAAATAAAAGAACTAAAATCTAACCAAGTTGAAATCAAAAAAGCTATTAATGAGGTGCAATCAAAAATGGAGGCTCTCACTGCTAGGATAAATGAGGCAGAAGAAAGAATTAGTGATATAGAAGACCAAATGACAGAGAATAAAGAAGCTGAGCAAAAGAGGGACAAACAGCTACTGGACCACGAGGGGAGAATTCGAGAAATAAGTGACACCATAAGACGAAACAACATTAGAATAATTGGGATTCCAGAAGAAGAAGAAAGTGAGAGGGGAGCAGAAGGTATACTGGAGAGAATTATTGGGGAGAATTTCCCCAATATGGCAAAGGGAACGAGCATCAAAATTCAGGAGGTTCAGAGAATGCCCCTCAAAATCAATAAGAATAGGCCCACACCCCGTCACCTAATAGTAAAATTTACAAGTTTCAATGACAAAGAGAAAATCCTGAAAGCAGCCCGGGAAAAGAAGTCTGTAACATACAATGGTAAAAATATTAGATTGGCAGCTGACTTATCCACAGAGACCTGGCAGGCCAGAAAGAGCTGGCATGATATTTTCAGAGCACTAAACGAGAAAAACATGCAGCCAAGAATACTATATCCAGCTAGGCTATCATTGAAAATAGAAGGAGAGATTAAAAGCTTCCAGGACAAACAACAACTGAAAGAATTTGCAAATACCAAACCAGCTCTACAGGAAATATTGAAAGGGGTCCTCTAAGCAAAGAGAGAGCCTACAAGTGGTAGATCAGAAAGGAACAGAGACCATATACAGTAACAGTCACCTTACAGGCAATACAATGGCACTAAATTCATATCTCTCAATAGTTACCCTGAATGTGAATGGGCTAAATGCCCCTGTCAAAAGACACAGGGTATCAGAATGGATAAAAAAACAAAACCCATCTATATGTTGCCTCCAAGAAACACATTTTAAGCCCGAAGACACCTCCAGATTTAAAGTGAGGGGGTGGAAAAGAATTTACCATGCTAATGGACATCAGAAGAAAGCAGGAGTGGCAATCCTTATATCAGATCAATTAGATTTTAAGCCAAAGACTGTAATAAGAGATGAGGAAGGACACTATATCATACTCAAAGGGTCTGTCCAACAAGAAGATTTAACAATTTTAAATATCTATGCCCCCAACGTGGGAGCAGCCAACTATATAAACCAATTAATAACAAAATCAAAGAAACACATAAACAACAATACAATAATAGTAGGGGACTTTAATATTCCCCTCACTGAAATGGACAGGTCATCCAAGCAAAAGATCAGCAAGGAAATAAAGGCCTTAAATGACACACTGGACCAGATGGACATCACAGATATATTCAGAATATTTCATCCCAAAGCAACAGAATACACATTCTTCTCTAGTGCACATGGAACATTCTCCAGAATAGATCACATCCTCGGTCCTAAATCAGGACTCAACCGGTATCAAAAGATTGGGATCATTCCCTGCATATTTTCAGACCACAATGCTCTAAAGCTAGAACTCAACCACAAAAGGAAGTTTGGAAAGAACCCAAATACATGGAGACTAAACAGTATCCTTCTAAAGAATGAATGGGTCAACCGGGAAATTAAAGAAGAATTGAAAAAAATCATGGAAACAAATGATAATGAAAATACAACGGTTCAAAATCTGTGGGACACAACAAAGGCAGTCCTGAGAGGAAAATATATAGCGGTACAAGCCTTTCTCAAGAAACAAGAAAGGTCTCAGGTACACAACCTAACCCTACACCTAAAGGAGCTGGAGAAAGAACAAGAAAGAAACCCTAAGCCCAGCAGGAGAAGAGAAATCATAAAGATCAGAGCAGAAATCAATGAAATAGAAACCAAAAAAACAATAGAACAAATCAACGAAACTAGGAGCTGGTTCTTTGAAAGAATTAATAAAATTGATAAACCCCTGGCCCGACTTATCAAAAAGAAAAGAGAAAGGACCCAAATAAATAAAATCATGAATGAAAGAGGAGAGATCACAACTAACACCAAGGAAATACAAACTATTATAAGAACATACTATGAGCAACTCTACGGCAATAAATTTGACAATCTGGAAGAAATGGATGCATTCCTAGAAACATATAAACTACCACAACTGAACCATGAAGAAATAGAAAGCCTGAACAGACCCATAACCAGTAAGGAGATTGAAACAGTCATTAAAAATCTCCAAACAAACAAAAGCCCAGGGCCAGACGGCTTCCCGGGGGAATTCTACCAAACATTTAAAGAAGAACTAATTCCTATTCTCCTGAAACTGTTCCAAAAAATAGAAATGGAAGGAAAACTTCCAAACTCATTTTATGAGGCCAGCATCACCTTGATCCCAAAACCAGACAAGGATCCCACCAAAAAAGAGAGCTATAGACCGATATCCTTGATGAACACAGATGCGAAAATACTCAACAAAATACTAGCCAATCGGATTCAACAGTACATTAAAAAGATTATTCACCACGACCAAGTGGGATTTATTCCAGGGCTGCAAGGTTGGTTCAACATCCGCAAATCAGTCAATGTGATACAACACATCAATAAAAGTAAGAACAAGAACCATATGATACTCTCAATAGATGCTGAAAAAGCATTTGACAAAGTGCCAAAGAATATTATTTTATGGGGAAAAATAGAGACTCAGTCCATATAGGAAATAATCTTTATTCATAAATATTGAATGCTTGCTTATTATGTTTTAGGTATTATTACAGTTACTAGCAATCGAACAAAACACAGGGATTGAGTAAAGTAGGACTATGAAATTTATATGACTTGCAGAGGTAATGTTATTTGTCCAAAGAAATATAAAAAGCTATAGAATAAATGTCCTCTCACATACATTTAGATTATTATAAATGTATTTAACACTTAAAAGAAAACAAGTACACCATTATTAGGTTATATATGGACATATAACATATTTTAAAATTTAGTATTACCCTTGTATTTTTCAGTGTTAATGTACTCATGAATTAGGTCCATTCTTCTCACCAATAACAAAGTAATAGTAACCATGTATCTGAACATTGCTGATGGAGTGTTGTTTTGGGGGGTTTGTTTGTTTGTTTGTTTTTTCCTAAAAAGAAATGGACAGGTTCACTTCTCAGCACTGTGAGACTCTGACTATCTGTCATTGTGAGCCCCTAATGCTGCTGAGTTCAGGTATTCTCTTCAAAACTTTGATTCTTTTCCACTAGCTGGGACATTTATAACCTCATTTAACATGATGAAACTTCCCCAGGTAGTCACCTGTAAAGAACCTTGCATTTTTAACAACTCTTTCATGTAGTTGTGAGAAAATGAAAAGGCACAACATGGCACCATTTCAGTTATGAATGTACTACAGTTGGTCAAGGAGGAGAAATCTAGTTCTCTCTGACTCCACAGCCATGGTTTTAAATAATGTGGTTAGATTAATATAATGTCTGTGATACCTGACAACATTCTTGAAGAATTAATTTTACTTACACTGTCTGTATATTTTACTCTTATATTGTTTTCTGTGTTATCAAAAGTTTAAGATTGCCTTATATCAGTGTTTTCTTCAAAACTACCACTCCTAAAGATTCTAGGGTCTTTCATCCCTCTTCCTAAATGAGTTTTTGTAAGGTTTTATAGAATCTGTAGAGCTGAGTTTATTACATATAAGACAGTATTGTATTGTATTTTCAGTACTTTTTTACTGACTTATTTTTGTCTGTCTTGAATGCACACAAAAATAAATTAGGAGCTGGAAATAAGTAACATATTCCACAGTCAGGCCAATACATATCTTTAGAGTAAGAGCTTCAGTTTTTCTGGAAGTGTTTCTTTTTTTTTTTTTTTTTTTTATAGTTTTCTTTTTTTTTTTTTTTTGCAATTTTTTATTTTTTAATTTTTTATTTTTTATAAACATATATTTGTATCCCCAGGGGTACAGGTCTATGAATCACCAGGTTTACAAACAAATCTTTGCATTTAGGTAGAGGTGAAATTTGCAAAACTACCAGAAAGGAGGTGTAAATGCTTCTAATCCATGAAAATATTTTCGGTGTTTGTACTATATTGAAATGTTAAATTGAAAAATTGAAATATATTACTTAATGATGTAAAGAATCACTTCATATTATAGGTACCTTATTTTCATATATTATTATACACTCATTTTTCTTAAATTATTACAAATTCATTTTACTTAATGTGAAATTCACATAACAAAGAGGTGAATATCCATTAGATACTCTCATAAACACATTAAAAAATATTAAAACCTTTGTCAAAGTATTTGAGAGGAACTGGGAACAATGAAACTTTAAAATCTAAGAAAATGGGCAATTAAAGATTGCTGACACTTATGTGTATCATCATATTATTTAGATATCTGATCCCTATTTTTGAATTTTAATTAATGGATAAACTACTTGAACCCTGCAGTGATGTAAATTACATTGTTTCTATGGTTTCTATCCACTTGGAGCCTGAAAATATATTGTTCTGTACATTAGGAGACTAAGCAGAACATTGAGACAGCCTCATGACAATCAGTTCAAGATATCCTGTATATCTACTTACATTATTAACATAGGAGCAAAGAAGAAAAGTAAACTGATTTCTGCTTACCAACCTTCATTGGGAAAGAAAGAGTAGTCTTACCCTAAAAATTCTCCCAAATGTTCCAGCAAAGCACTAATCAAAGATGACTCTAAAAAAATGTTTTCCAGGTTTTTTATCTACTGTGATATGACATTCATTTCTATTAGAAACACATTGTGTTCACAGTGGAGTGGTGTTGGTAAACTCTGAGAGTGAAGACTCACATAGAGGCTGTACAGATGACTGCCAAAAGCTACAATAACTGCAACAGATAGGATGATTCTGGATTTTAATTTATAGCATCAGTTTTCCTTTGTTAAGAATAAAAATTGTACTCTCAAGCCTCTTTATTTATGTCATCTTTTGGGGGGAGTGGAGGGAAGTGTTAATTATTTTAAAAAACTTTTTGATATATTTCCCTAAGATTATATTCATGAGGTAAAATAAGGAAAATTAGGGAATTTGAATATAAACTTATAAAATGATTTGGACATAAAATTCTTGGAAAGAATATTATAGTACTGTTACATACTCTAAGATTTATCTGAATATTTACCACAAATAATTAGAATAAGCTTAGACTTACTAGTAGACATTTCACACAGAATTCTGTTACATTATTTGAACACCAAGTTTAATCAGAGAAACTTGGAAACATTAAATTATAGGGGCCCATCTGCAAGTCTTCTGATTTCTCTTTTCTTCAAGAATAATGAACTACCATAGTCAGAGGCTACAGCCCTTCAGCAAAAAATAATGAGATCTTAAAAACAGACTTAAATCAGGAATTATTTCCCAAGGCTTGGATTATTTGTTATGGCATATCAGTTTGCGGCTTCAATTACTGTTTTCTTACATGGACAAATATGCTGACAACTGCTTCTAAAGTATTAATATGGAGGTGGCGTTAATGTTGTGACTACAAGCAGCTCTTCATCCCCAAAGACCAAGTATAGTGTCCCTTATTTCCCAATAAATACTTGGCTCACACACTCTCTGATTTGCTTGGTCCTTACCCCATAGATGATAGGGTTGAGGGCTGATGGAAGGACCACATAGGTGTTGGCAACAAGAATGTGGACATAAGAGGGTATTTTTTGGCCAAATCGGTGAGTGAGAAAGGAGAAAAGAGAGGGTGTTTAGAAAACAAACATGACTGCGGCATGAGAGTTGCACGTGCTCAGCATCTTGTGGCGGGCCTCTTGCGATTTGAGGTGGAATACAGCATGGAGGATGTAGCCGTCAGAGATTCCAACGAACACCAGGACAAGAACAAGGAAGGAAGCAACAAAGAGACCATAGATAGCATTGATTTCAATGTTGGCACAAGCCAACTTGGCAATGCCTATGTGTTCACAGTAGGTGTGGGCAATAATGCGGGCATTGCAAAAAGGGTAGACGGTGGATTAGGTAGATCATGGGCAGTGTGAGCACGACTGCACTCAGTGCAAGCCCTACTCTAATTCCTGACAACACTCGGACTGTCAGGATGGTTGCATAGTGGAGGGGGTCACAGATGGCTACATAGCGGTCAAAGGCCACAGTCAGCAGAACAACAGATTCCATTCCTGTGAAGGTGTGTATGAGAAACATCTGGCTACACAAGTTCCAAAGCTGATTTCATGAGCATTAAACCAAAAGATACCCAACATTCATGGTACTGAGGTTATAGAGAGGGCCAGGTCTATGGCTTATAGAATGGCAAGAAAGAAGAACATTGTATTCCAGAGGGCTCTTTCTGTCCATATGACTGTCGAGATTGTGACATTGCCAATAAGAGCCATAAAGTAAATACAACAAAATGGCAATGAAATCCAGGCATGGGCAGTCTCAAGCCCTGGGATGCCTAAAAGAAAAAAGGTGGATAGATGAAATATGGTTATATTTTGATGGGGCATTCTGGGTTTGGCTAGAATAGGAGAAGAAGATATGTATGTCCATTCCTAGAAGAAAAATAAAGCACAAAAATAGTTTCACATTATTTCAAATTAGTTCTTGTTTTATTGCAGTGCAAGCGAAGGCAGTGATATTGTTTCCTAACTGGTTCCTTATACTAGATTTACCAAAAGGAAGATTCCCATTACTGGACACAGTTGAATTCAAAGGACACATCATTTATGATGACTACTAGCAGAGTCAATGCTTACAGATAATATAACATCTTATACAGTTTTGATCCAAAATATTCTACAAACTGGTATTTTTTTCATGAGTGAAGAGTGGTATCTGGATTAACACATAATGTAATAACTTCCTAAATTGAGGATGTTGAGGACAAACATAATAAAGCAAAGACAAAAATGTGCAGCTACATATACAGGCCACAATGACATAGAAAAACACAGATAGTTGTCTTTCTCCACTTGACTTATTTCGCTAAGCATGATACCCTCTAGTTCCATCCACATTGTCACAAATGGCAAGATTTCATTTCTTTTGATGGCTGCATAGTATTCCATTGTGTATATATACCACATCTTCTTGATCCATTCATCTGTTGATGGACATCTAGGTTCTTTCCATAGTTTGGCTATTGTGGACATTGCTGCTATAAATATTGGGGTGCACGTGTCCTTCTGATCACTATGTTTGTATCTTTAGGGTAAATACTCAGTAGTGCAATTGCTGGGTCATAGGGTAGCTCTATTTTCAACATTTTGAGGAACCTCCATGCTGTTTTCCAGAGTGGTTGCACCAGCTTGCATTCCCACCAACAGTGTAGAAAGCTTCCCCTTTCTCCGCATCCTCGCCAGCATCTGTCATTTCCTGACTTGTTAATTTTAGCCATTCTGACTGCTGTGAGGTGATATCTCATTGTGGTTTTGATTTGTATTTCCCTGATGCCGAGTGATATGGTCTCCCTGATATGAGGAAGTGGTGATGCAACATGGGGGGTTAAGGGGGTAGGAGAAGAATAAATGAAACAAGATGGGATTGGGAGGAAGACAAACCATAAGTGACTCTTCATCTCACAAAACAAACTGAGGGTTGCTGGGGGGAAGGGGGTTAGGAGAAGGGGGGTGGGGTTATGGACACTGGGGAGTGTATGTGTTTTGGTGAGTGCTGTGAAGTGTGTAAACCTGGTGATTCACAGATCTGTACCCCTGGGGATAAAAATATATGTTTATAAAAAATAAAAAATAAAAAAAAAAGAAAATTGTGATAAATGTATCCTCTTGAAGATCTTTAGGCATACTGACCAGCTGTCTAATCAAGGTGCTCTGAATGTAGTAAGATGCAGGAGTCCCTCTTAGACTCTTAGTTCCCTGCTTCCTCCTTTATTGTTTGCTTTTCGAGCCTACTTTCACCTATGGTCCTATCTTAATTTGGATTTTTCTACTCCCATGAAAAGTCATTATCATTACTATCCTGCATTTGTCAGAGAGAATAGAAATTACTAAATACTAGAAAAATCTCTCTGTTTCCTATTACTGAGTAGAAGTTGTCATCAAAGACTTCACTCTTACTCAGTAGCCTACAGAGCAGAGTCCTGGTGGATGCACAATATTCCCTTACAAAAATTAAGTGAAGCCAACCTCCGCCCCTCCAACCCACACACCCCAGCCTTACCTCTGAGCAAAGAGATTTGGGTTAAGGCTCACTTAGATTCCTTGGTCAACTGTAACCCAATGTTTATAGCAGCAATGGCCACGGTCGCCAAACTGTTGGAAAGAACCAAGATGCCCTTCAATGGACAAATGGATAAGGAAGATGTGGTCCATATACACTACGGAGTATTATGCCTCCATCAGAAAGAATACCCAACTTTTGTAGCAACATGGATGGGACTGGAAGAGATTATGCTGAGTGAAATAAGTCAAGCAGAGAGAGTCAATTATCATATGGTTTCACTTATTTGTGGAGCATAACAAATAGTATGGAGGAAAAGGGGAGATGGAGAGGAGAAGGGAGTTGGGGGAAATTGGAAGGGGAGGTGAACCATGAGAGACTATGGACTCTAAAAAACAATCTGAAGGGTTTGAATTGGCAGGGGGATGGGAGGTTGGGGTACCAGGTGGTGGGTATTATAGAGGGCACGGATTGCATGGAGCACTGGGTGTGGAGAAAAAATAATGAATACTGTTATGCCGAAAATAAATAAAAAATAAATTAAAAATAAAAAAGATTCCTTGGTCAACATATAACCTATCTCCATCTAGAATGTGAACTGTAGTCCCTATTATGCCCATCTTAGAGAAAAGATTTTGAAACTTCTGGCCTTTTGTCTCCTGAGGGACAGCTCTGAAAATAAACCCAAGCCTTTAGCTCCCTATAGCCTTGGGTTTTAGGACCATGATCTCAAAGTCTCCTTGGAAAGGGGCTGACATTATTTGTTCTCCAAGAAGGAGGGAATGGAAAAGAAGCAGAAAGACAAACATACAAAAAGGCAGAGACAGACCTTAGCATAAAAATATATACCCATATACATGCACAGAATATACACACAATAAATACTGAGTATATTCAAATGATTGTAAATTTGTATGTGGTCTTTTCAGATATCACTCTTCTCTAAAATCAGGACAAGATATTTCTGATGCATAGGCTTTTTCTTCACACATGCTTATCTTTGTGTAGAAAAAGAAAGTTCCTGATTTCCCAAGTTATTAAATTGCCATCATGGTTCTTAAGAGCTTATCCTGCCTTATTTATTGTTGATTCTATCTACACATGCAAGGGTCTTACTTAGATGGTTTAAAGTAGTTTTGTTCCATAATATTTACAAGGCATCCTATATAAATTATATTACCACCCACTTTACCACACTTACTAAATTTCATGCATCTCTTTTCTGTCTAACATATAAACATCATGTTTCTGTGAATGATATTCCTTCATTCTTTTTCCATAATCATTGGACTATATTTCTCTCCTCTCTCCTCTGCTCTCCCCTTCTCTTTCCCTTTCTTTCCCTTCTTCTTTTGATTAATAACCATTGTAATATGTGTGAAGTTGTCTCATTGTGGTTTTGATTAGAGATGTTGAGCATCTTCTTGCGTGTTAATTGGCCATTTGTAGATCTTCCTCAGAGAGGGCTAGTACAGACACCTTAACAATATCAAGTCTTCTATTCCATGACCTGGGATGTCTTCCTATTTAATTGGTTTCTTTTTTAATTCTTCCAGCAAAGTTTTACAGATTTCAGTGTACAAATATTTCACTTCCTTGGTTAAGCTTATTCTTAAACACTTTTTTTTTTTAATCTTATTTCCAAACTCTCAAATTGCCATCTGCTTTACCATACTATTTGGGTATTTTATTTTCAATTAATTGGATTATTTTTTAAATTTCCTTTTTAGAATGTTCATTGTTAGTGGCTAAAAATGCAACTGAATTTTGTAACCTGAATTCTTATTGAATTTGTTTATTATTTCTAAACTTCATATTTCGGTGGAATGTTCAAGGTTTCTACATATTAGATCATGTCATCTGAGAACAAAGATAATTTTACATTTTCCTTTCCAATTTGGATGCCTTTTATTTCTTTCTTTTCTTTCTTTTTTTTTTTTTTTTTAAGTAGGCTCTTTGCAGGTCTTGAACTCAGGGCCCTAGGATCAAGACCTGAGCTGAGATAAAAAATCAGATGCTTAACCAACTGAGATAACCCAGGCATCCCTTCTTTCTCATTTCTAACTGATCTGGCCAAAACTTCCAAAATTGTGTTGAATAGAAATAGTGAAACTGGGCATCTTGGTCCTGATCTTAGAGGAAAAACTTTCATCTTTTACCATTGAGCATGTTGTTATCTGTATAAATTGTAAATTTAGGTTTTTCTTTTTTAATATAAGGGTTTGTGGCTATACATTTCTCTCTCCCAAGTGCCGTTTGGAAGGTAGTTTTTTCATTTTATTTTTGCAATGTTTTCCAACTGTTCTTGTGATTTCTTTCTTGGCCCATTAATAGTTTTGTTTAATTTCTACAAATTTGTGGATTTTCCAGTTTTTCCTCTATTGATTTCTAGTTTCATTCTATTATGGAATAAAAAATATTTTCTCTGATTTCAATCTTTTTATGTTTGTTACATCTTAGCATCTTGTCTACTTTGGAGAATGTTCCATGTGCAGTTAAGACACATGTATTTTCTGCAATTGTTGTATGGGGTGTTCTGAATATATTATGTCCAATTGTTCTATAGTATAGTTCAAGTTCTCTGATGGTGTAATGGATTACAATCATTGGCTTTAAAGGGTGAGTAAGTTTTATATAACTGGGACAAATTGTGCTTAGTCATGGTTATAATTTTTTTACACATTGTTGGATTAGATTTGCTAATACTGTCTTGAGAATTTTTGCATCAGTGTTCCTGACCGATATTGGTCTGTAGTCTTCTTTTGTTGTTCTTTTTGTTTTTGGTTTTGACATTAAGGAAACCCTGCCCTCATAGAACAAATTAAAAAGTATTCTATTTCTATCTTCTGAAAAGAATTGCAAAGAGTAGATATACGTCTATATCTAGTATAGATATAGATATAGATATAGATATAGATATCTATACTAGATATACATTCTTCTATGTCTGGTAACGTTCATCAGTAAATTAGTCTGGGCTGAGTGTTTTCTGTTTTGGAAGACTGTCAATCATTGAAACAGTTTCTTTATCAGATACCAGCTTATTCAGATCACCTAATTCTTATGTGAGTGTTGGCGTATTGTGTCTCTCAAGGAATTGTTTCATTTCATCCAGGTTATGGAATTTATGGGCATAGACCTGTCCCTCGTATTACTTTTTTTTTAATGTTCATGGATCTGTAGTGACATCCCCTCTTTCACTTCATAATGTGGGTCCTAGCTCACTCTTACTTTGTTAGCCTGTCTAGAGGCGTATTGTTATAACCAGGTTTTGGTTTCATTGATTTTCTCTATTGATTCACTATGTTGAATTTTACTGAGTTATACTCTAAATCTTGTTTTTTTTTCTTTCTTTTCTCCTGCTTATTTTTTATTTAACTTGTTCTTCCTTTTCTAGCTTCCAGGGTGGAAATTGTGATTTTTAAATTTTATATCTTTCAGGGCGCCTGGGTGGCTCAGTTGTTAAGCGTCTACCTTTGGTTCAGGTCATGATCTTAGGGTCCTGGGATCGAGCCCCATATTGGGCTCACTGCTCAACAGGAACCCTGCTTCTCCCTCTCCCACTCCTATGTTTCTGTTCCCTCTCTCGCTGTGTCTCTGTCAAATAAATAAATAAAATCTTTTACAAAAATTATATCTTTCTTATTTTCTAATATATACATTTAATGCTGTAAATTTTTCTCTAGGCACTGCTTTAGCTGCATTCACAACATATTTTGTTTTAATTTTATTTAGCTCAAAATATCTTTTATTATCTCTTTGAGATTTCTTCTTTCACTCATTATTTAGGAGTATATTGTTGAATCCCCAAGTATTTGGGTATTTCTCTTGTTGTTTCCAGTGTAATTTCATTGTGGTCTAAGAACATACATTATGTAATTTCTATTCTTTCAAATTTGTTAAGACAGAATCCTAGAGGAGAACATAGGCAGTAATCTCTTCGATATCAGCCACAGCAACTTCTTTCAAGATATGTCTCCAAAGGCAAAGGAAACAAAAGCGAAAATGAACTTTTGGGACTTCATCAAAATCAAAAGCTTCTGCACAGCAAAGGAAACAGTCAAAAAAACAAAGAGGCAACCCACGGAATGGGAGAAGATATTTGTAAATGACAGTACAGACAAAAGGTTGAATCCAGGATCTATAAAGAACTCCTCAAACTCAACACACACAAAACAGACAATTATATCAAAAAATGGGCAGAAGATATGAACAGACACTTCTCCAATGAAGACATACAAATGGCTATCAGACACATGAAAAAATGTTCATCATCACTAGCCATCAGGGAGATTCAAATCAAAACCACATTGAGATATCACCTTACACCAGTTAGAATGGCCAAAATTAGCAAGACAGGTAGCAACATGTGTTGGAGGGGATGTGGAGAAAGGGGAACCCTCTTACACTGTTGGTGGGAATGCAAGTTGGTTCAGCCTCTTTGGAGAACAGTGTGGAGATTCCTCAAGAAATTAAAAATAGAACTTCCCTATGACCCTGCCATTGCACTACTGGGTATTTACCCCAAAGATACAGATGTAGTGAAAAGAAGGGCCATCTGTACCCCAATGTTTATAGCAGCAATGGCCACGGTCGCCAAACTGTTGGAAAGAACCAAGATGCCCTTCAACGGACGAATGGATAAGGAAGATGTGGTCCATATACACTATGGAGTATTATGCCTCCATCAGAAAGGACGGACCCAACTTTTGTAGCAACATGGCCGGGACTGGAAGAGATTATGCTGAGTGTAATAAGTCAAGCAGAGAGAGTCAATTATCATATGGTTTCACTTATTTGTGGAGCATAACAAATAGCATGGAGGACATGGGGAGATAGAGAGGAGAAGGGAGTTGGGGGAAATTGGAAGGGGAGGTGAACCATGAGAGACTATGGACTCTGAAAAACAATCTGAGGGTTTTGAAGGGGTGGGGGTGGAGGTTGGGGTACCAGGTGGTGGGTATTATAGAGGGCACAGATTGCATGGAGCACTGGGTGTGGTGCAAAAATAATGAATACTGTTATGCTAAAAATAAATAAAAAAATAAATTTAAAAAATTTGTTAAGGTGATTTTATAGTTCAAAACAGGCTCTATCCTGGTGAGTGTTCCATGCAAACTTTGCAAGCTTGAGAATGATTTGTATTCTTCTGTTTTTGGATAGAGCAGTCTATAGAGGTTGATGATACCTGGTTGATCAATGATGTCATTTAGTTCAACTGTATCCTTACTGATTTTTCTGCCTACAGCAACTGTCAATTTCTGATAAAGGTATGTTGAATTCTCCAAATATAGTAGCAGATTTATCTATTTCTCCTTGGAATTCTATCAGTTTTTGCATCATGTATTTTGATATTCTGTTTTTAGCTACATACATGTTAAAGAATATTATTGTGGTTTTAATTAAAAATTTTATATAATTCTATTTTCTCTCTTTCTTGGCATATCAGTTGTACTTCTTTTTATTTTATTTTATTTTTTTTTACTTTTTTTAGTCACTGCCCTAGAGTTTGCAGTATACATTTAAACTAATCCAAGTCTACTTTCAAATAACACTATACCACCATGAGAGTAACTTTTAATAACAAATTAACCCTAATACCTCCCTTCTGTCCTTTGTATATTGCTGGTATTCATTTTGCTTATACATGTACATGCACATACATTTATCTAACAGGTAAACATTTATTCAAAATAATTATAGAAACTGTGTGTAAATGTATGTTTATATATAATGTTCATATAATTATTTTGAACAATCAACACTTTAGATAAATTACAAACAAGAAAACTAAAAGATTTTATTTTACTTTCACTTATTTTGTCCTTAATACTCTTCCTTTTCTTAAGCAGATTTGGATGTTTGACCTATATCATTTTCCTTCTCTCTAAGAATTTGCTTAACATTTCTTTCAAGCTGGTGTACTTATACCAAATTATTTCAATTTTTGTGTGTTTGAGAAATTTTTTATTTCTCCTTCATTTTTGAAGAATTATTTTTCAGGGTACAGAATTATCTTTTTTATCCCAACTCCTAACACTTTAATTTTACTCCAGTTTTCTTGCTTGTATGGTTTCTGATGACAAATTAAATGTAATTTTTATCTTCGTTTCTTGATAACCAACGTGTTGTTGTTGTTTTTTAAACTCTGGTTTCTTTAAGGATTTTTTTTCCCCCATCATTGACATTTTGCTGTTTGGAGATGATATGCCAAGATCTGAAATTCCTTAATAAGTACTTTGGTGTCTGGCATTAATCTCAGAAAATTCTCCATCAGTATCACTTCAAATATTTCTTTTGTTCCCATCTCTCCTTTTTCTCCTTCTGATATTCCCGCCATTACTCATATGTTCCATAGTGTGTTGTTATTAGTTGTCCTACAGTCCTTAGACATTGCTTGCTTGCTTGCTTTTTTTGTTTGTTTGTTTCTTTTTCTTTTCTTTTTCTTTTTCTTTCTTTTTTTTTTTTTTTTTTTTGTCTTATTTCTCTTTGCCTCTCATTTTGGGAAGTCTCTATTGAGGTATTCTCATGATCAGAGATTCTTTCTTTAGTATGTCCAATATACTAGTTAATAATCCCCTCAAAGTCTTTCTTCATTTCTGTTACTTTTTTGAACCTTAGCATTTCTTTTTGATTTTTCTTAGGATTTCCATCTGTCTACTTACATGGGCCATGTGTTCTTGCATGATGTGTGTTTTATCCAATAGAGTCCTTAGTATATTAATAATAGTTTTTAAAAGTCATGGTCTAGGAATTCCAACATCCTTGCCATGTCTAAGTTTGGTTCCAGCTTTGGCTCTTTCTCTTCAAATTGTGTTTTTTGCCTTTTAGTATGTCTTGTAATTTCTTCCTGACACAATGTCCTGGGTTTGAAAACTGCCACAAATAGTCCTTTAGTAATGTGGCAGTAAGATGTAGGGAGAGGGAGGATTGCTCATTGTTCCATGATTAACTCTCAGTCCTTTAGTAAACTTTTACATCTGAGCTATAAATTTCCTGTGTTATACCCAATTTCCCCTTCATTCCTCTTAGGAGGAACCAGATGTCTAGGGTGGACTGAAGTTGGCTTTTTCCCTTTTCCCACCTGGAAGGCTAGAGCCAGCCAGAATTGAGTATTTCCTTTCCTCCAGACCAGTTAGACTCTGATAAAACCTTACCAGGTTAGGGTTTGGCTAACTAGTTTTTTCTAAATGCAGACCTTGGAGGGAGACAAACCATAAGTGACTTAATCTCACAAAACAAACTGAGGGTTGCTGGGGGGTAGGGGGGTTGGGAGAAGGGGGTGGGATTATGGACATTGGGGAGGGTATGTGCTTTGGTGAGTGCTGTGAAGTGTGTAAACCTGGTGATTCACAGACCTGTACCCCTGGGGATAAAAATATATCTTTATAAAAAATTAAAAAATTAAAAAAAAAGAAGAACAGAATGCTCTGATGTATTTCCAAATGGTTCACTTTCCCCTGCCCCTGCCGAATGAGAGAATTTTCTTTTATACCACTGTGAGGACCTGATGAGTTCCTGTATGTAAAACTTATGAAAGAGTGGGGACCAATCAATGAATGGGTTCCCCTGGAGTTTATCTCTAAGGTTTGCCCACACTAAGCCTCTAGCACCTTGTCAACTGTGGTTTGTATTTTCTTATCCTGGCACTGCTTCCCATGGAGATTTCTGCTCAAATAAATTGTATTCTTCTGTCTTAACTTACTGGTTTCTTCAGCTTCAGAAGCAGCAGTTTGCCCTGTGATCTTGCTTCTCTTATGGGCCCAAGAACAGTTGCTGACTTTTCAGTTGGTTCCACATTTTACTTGTTGTTAGGGTGCAGTGTAAACTTCCAGTGTCTCACATGCTAGACTGGAAAAATGAAGTCTGAATTCTGGTTTTTGTTGTTGTTGCTGTTGTTTTAAGATTTTATTTATATATTTGACAGAGAGAGAGAGAGATCACAAGTAGGCAGAGAGAAAGGGGGAAGCAGGTTCCCTGCTGAGCAGAGAGCCTGATGTGGGGCTCAATTTGGGGCTCAATCCCAGGACCCTGAGACTGTGACCTGAGCCAAAGGCAGAGGCCTAACCCACTAAGCCACCTAGGTGCTCCTGGATTCTGTTTTTTTTTTTTTTTTTAATTTTTTATTTTTTATAAACATATATTTTTATCCCCAGGGGTACAGGTCTGTGAATCACCAGGTTTACACACTTCACAGCACTCACCAAAGCACATACCCTCCCCAATGTCCATAATCCCACCCCGTTCTCCCAAACCCCCTCCCCCCAGCAACCCTCAGTTTGTTTTGTGAGATTAAGAGTCACTTATGGTTTGTCTCCCTCCCTATCCCATCTTGTTTCATTTATTCTTCTCCTACCCACTTAAGCCCCCATGTTGCATCACCACTTCCTCATATCAGGGAGATCATATGATAGTTGTCTTTCTCCGCTTGACTTATTTCGCTAAGCATGATACGCTCTAGTTCCATCCATGTTGTCGCAAATGGCAAGATTTCATTTCTTTTGATGGCTGCATAGTATTCCATTGTGTATATATACCACATCTTCTTGATCCATTCATCTGTTGATGGACATCTAGGTTCTTTCCATAGTTTGGCTATTGTGGACATTGCTGCTATAAACATTCGGGTGCATGTGTCCCTTTGGATCACTACATTTGTATCTTTAGGGTAAATACTCAATAGTGCAATTGCTGGGTCATAGGGCAGTTCTATTTTCAACATTTTGAGGGACCTCCATGCTGTTTTCCAGAGTGGCTGCACCAGCTTGCATTCCCACCAACAGTGTAGGAGGGTTCCCCTTTCTCCGCATCCTCGCCAGCATCTGTCATTTCCTGACTTGTTGATTTTAGCCATTCTGACTGGTGTGAGGTGATATCTCATTGTGGTTTTGATTTGTATTTCCCTGATGCTGAGTGATATGGAGCACTTTTTCATGTGTCTGTTCGCCATCTGGATGTCTTCTTTGCAGAAATGTCTGTTCATGTCCTCTGCCCATTTCTTGATTGGATTATTTGTTCTTTGGGTGTTGAGTTTGCTAAGTTCTTTATAGATTCTGGACACTAGTCCTTTATCTGATATGTCGTTTGCAAATATCTTCTCCCATTCTGTCAGTTGTCTTTTGATTTTGTGAACTGTTTCCTTTGCTGTGCAAAAGCTTTTGATCTTGATGAAATCCCAATAGTTCATTTTTTCCCTTGCTTACCTTGCCTTTTGCGTTGTTCCTAGGAAGATGTTGCTGTGGCTGAGGTCAAAGAGGTTGCTGCCTGTGTTCTCCTCAAGGATTTTGATGGATTCCTTTCTCACATTGAGGTCCTTCATCCATTTTGAGTCTATTTTTGTGTGTGGTGTAAGGAAATGGTCCAATTTCATTTTTCTGCATGTGGCTGTCCAATTTTCCCAGCACCATTTATTGAAGAGGCTGTCGTTTTTCCATTGGACATTCTTTCCTGCGTTGTCGAAAATTAGTTGACATAGATTTGAGGGTCTATTTCTGGGCTCTCTATTCTGTTCCATTGATCTATGTGTCTGTTTTTGTGCCAGTACCATGCTGTCTTGATGATGACAGCTTTGTAATAGAGCTTGAAGTCCGGAATTGTGATGCCACCAACGTTGGCTTTCTTTTTCAATATCCCTTTGGCTATTCGAGATCTTTTCTGGTTCCATATAAATTTTAGAGTGGCAGGATGGATTAAAACAACAGAATCCAGGAAATATGGATTCTGTTGTTTTAATCCATCCTGCCACTCTTTGCTTTGACTGGGGATTTTTAAACATTTACATTTAAAATAATTGTTCATAAGGAAAGATTTACTATTATCATCTTACTGTTTTCTGTATGTCTTATAATTTTTTTGTCCTTCCTTTCCTCTCTTACTGCCTGCCTTTGCATTTTTTTTTAATTTTTTCAATGACATTTCTTGATTCCTTAACATTTTTTGTGAATATTTGACAAATATTTTCTTTATGATTGCCAGAGGGATTATATATAACTTCCTAAAGTTATAACAATGTATTTGAAACTGATAACAACTAGACTGCAATTGCATACAAAAGTTCTACTCTTCCCTTTAGAGCTTCACCATCCATACTCTATGTTATTAATGTTACAAAGTACATCCTTTGTGGGAGGCTAAGATAAGGCTTGAGATGAGGACCAAACCAGGCCCTGACTTGTGCCTCCTTTAAAGGCTGAATAGCTGAACAAAAGGCTTAGATCGATGAAGTCGAGTAGCACTGAGAAACGGTCTGTGCTATGTGTTGTGCGCTCACCTATGTGACTTTCCACACGTTTGCCTGTCAGATAGAGATGATTTGGTCGGGGTCACGAATTCTTGGCTGGTCCTTGCTGTCCTTGCACAGGCTATAAGCTACACCATTGTAAGATTGTGCTATGCTTACGTAAACTCTGTCTTGAGTGGCCTTGAAGTCAGTACATCTGGTGATAGAGGGTCTGCTATTGGTGCTTGAGAAATAGATAATGGGAAAGCTTGAAGGGTTTTCTGTGCATGTTGCAAACTCTTTCGTAATCAGTTAAAAATAGATACTTTTTTGTAGTTGTTTCTGTTAGCTGTATAATTATTCACAGCCTTGAATAAAATTGGCACTATTGGACACCCTCCTTGGTGCTCCTCCTGCCCCCATTTCTTTGTCTCTTAATTTCTTTTTCTTTTTTTTTTTAAAGATTTTATTTATTTATTTGAGAGAGAGACAGTGAGAGAGAGAGAGCATGAGTGAGGAGGTCAGAGGGAGAAGCAGACTCCTCATGGAGCAGGGAGCCCGATGCAGGACTCGATCCCAAGACTCCGGGATCATGACCTGAGCCAAAGGCAGTCGTCCAACCAACTGAGACACCCAGCGTCCCTGTCTCTTAATTTCTTTTCACCATCCTCTTACCCTCACGTTCCTGGTCGATTTGTTGCGCCAGCCGCAACAATCTTTATATGTCCTATACCTATTAACTTAGATTTATAATTCTGTTTGTGCTTCTGTCCTCCTTATCCTGTAGCAGAATAAAAAGTAGAGTTATGAACCAAATTGTGATCATACAGGTTTTTATATCTGTGTGTGCTTTATCTTTACTGAAGAACTTTATATTTTTATATAGGTTTGAGTTACTCTCTAACTTCCTTGAATTTCAACATAAAAGACTCCCTTTCAGAGAATGTCTAGAGATAATGAACTCTCTCAGTTTTTGTGTATCTGGAAATGTCCTAATCTTTCCTTTATTTTTGAAAGGCAGTTTTGCTAGATAAGGAATTCTTGATTATTTTTTTAAATAATTTAAACATACCATCCCCCTCTTCTGGCCTGCAAAGTTTATGTCTCAAGTTGACATTGGGATGAAGTTGATGTATACAAGGAATAAAGAATGTGTTCTGTATTTTTTCAGTTTCCTTCAGGTCCTATTATGTGATTGATAAATTATACCAAAATACTAAGAGATGGCTTCATCTGTAACTATCCCTGAAAATAGGAAGATAATCAAACCTTTTACCAAAGCACTAATACTGCTCCTCTCCTACTGATTCCATAAGGACCTGGTTGTGTCAGATGTTATCCCTGCTTATCCTCTGAGATTACCATGTTGAAACTGCTATATATAGAAACTGCATGTTTAGGTTGCTTCTTTGTTCTGAATCAGTTTCTTCATGAACTAATTAAGGTTATGAAACAAGAAATGGATGGAGAGAAAGATATAATCTGAATGATCTAAGGAAAACTTTCAAGGACATGGGATTTTCTTAAACTCTTTTTACTTTCTGAATGTCCTGGAGTCAAGAGGGAATATGTAATTCTTTGAAATTGAGAGAATGCACATTTCATTATTTATGGATAAAATGAAGAAAAAAATTCTAGGAAGCAAAGGTCTTTTTAAAGATATTATTAAGTGAGGATTATATCTTATTTTGACCATATTTCATATTATATGAATCTATTGGAGGAACAAAATAAGGCTACTTCATGATCTCCATATTCAATGTCAGGTTGGCATATTCAGGGAGATGACACCATAGACGTTGTATTATGTGTGTTTGTACAAAAAAAAAATAGAAACCAGCGTGTGTGTATCTGTGAGTGTGTGTACTTTCCAGTTCTGTTTTTGCAATGCTCTGTATTGTATCTGTAACCCCAACATGTACTTAGCACTTAAGTGATAGCCACTCCATTAGTCTAGATTATAACATTTCCTATTGGTTATGTGCTTACACATGAATGTTGGGGACTTTTGTTTACTCACAGAATTTTATTTCACTTTAATCTCTTTGTAAACTTTGAGTTCCAGCTACACTAGATTTATTTCATTACATCATGATTGTCCTTCACGTGGAACTTTGCTTATGCTCCTTTCCTTTTCCTTTGTTTATGTGTGTGTGCATATGGGTGCAGATAGGTAGATATGCATTATTTATATCTATACCTAAATATCTCTATTCAGAACCCAGGTGAAAAACTCATGCAATCTTCACATTCTAGCCTAAGTAGAAGACTTTTCTTAACTCACTAAACTTAATTTGATCCCTTGCTGTCATTTCTGTATAACTCATCCTTCCCTCTCCTTTGGGAAAAAATATTTGCCTTATATATTACCTGTTTAATTTTATAGTGTAATTACTTGTTAAAAGCTAAATTGTGGGCAGGAGGGAAAGCCATAGTTGTGTTCTTCAAGTGTTTTTCACTATAGTAAAGCTAGGTTCTAGTTAATGTAAAAGCCTAAAAACTATATATATATGGAATCTAAGTTTTGGCATGATTCAGGAAAGCCTATATAGCGATAACTCTGTGTAAGTTATTAGTTCATATTGCATTTATGAGAATTTGTTTGAGATATAAGGAGAGCAAATTTTCTTTAAAAAACTGATGACAACATAACTACATACATACTAAGTATTGCCTTAATAGGCGATAAGAAAAGCAGAAAACTTGTAAGCAAGGGTTACTCTACAACTAGAGCATTTGTAGTGACTTAAAAGTTAGTTCTTTTCTTCAACTCTCCCAGCTCCTGCCTCATGCTCAACCCCTTTATCCCAGGGCTTCTTTGCCACGGAGGTTTGACTATATGTTGGAACTATAGGAAGACTTATAGAGAAACCCACTGCAGTCAGTAACTGGTACCTAAAGCATCATTAGGTAAATATACCAGTCCAATAAATAAACTGTTGTGCATGTTTGGAAATTCGGGTTTCTGGATCAATAAATGAAGGAGCACAATTAGTATACAGCTGTGCAGTGAAATAATATAAATCTGAAAAAAAGTGGATAAAAAGGTAGTGAGGGGTTAATGTTAAGAAATACCTTATCTTTACAAACAGATATCTGCTGGTTCAACAAAACATAATATGTGCCTACTTAAGTAATACATGATAGCAAGAAATAGGCAAAAAGAAAAAAGTAACATCATTGATAAATTTGACAGATTAGTAACATATGCAGAGTGACAAATGAAAGGCTAAAGACAGAAATTGAGTTGATTCTACTTCAAAAATTGTGCCAAAGTCTTCAATATTGTGTCCAGAGAGGGACAAAGACCATTTATTTCTATTCCTCACATGAATGGCAGAATGGATTATAAGGGTCCTTTCAATAACTCCTAGATATTTTCACAAGGTCTCTGCTAGATCTCTTCCAGTTATGGAAAACTCACTGACCTGAGGGAAATACTGAATGAGATCTTAAGGAAGAAACTCAGTAACCTCTCAGTAAATATTTGTTGAACTAAGTACAGGTGTGACTAAAGATGGAATCTTTCATTGTAAATGAATGGACAAGGTAACATATAGGTCCCTAATATAGTATTACCTTTCTATACTTCTGTCGTTTGGTATGTTCTTACCAATTTTAGCATTATTATCCTACTGAATTTAAATACACGTGATTATGACTTGAATTGTTTTTAGCAACAAATCATTAAGGGTCTTCTTGAACTGAACCTCCATGTTTTTAGCATCTGGTTGTGCTGCTTCCTCTTCAGAAGTAGTGACAAAAATCAAAGGGAAAAGCAACATGCCTCCTCTCAACACTTCTTTTCCCTCTCCTGTCACCTTCCTGTTGATGGGCATTCCGGGACTAGAGCACCTGCATGTCTGGATTGGAATTCCCTTCTGCTCCATGTATGTGGTGGCTGTGGTGGGGAATGTGACCATCCTGGCCGTGGTGAGGGCAGAGCGAAGCCTCCATGAGCCTATGTTCCTCTTTCTCTGCATGCTCTCCATCACCGACCTGGTTCTCTCCACATCTACCCTGCCCCGAATGCTCTGTCTCTTCTGGCTTGGAGCCCATGACATTGCCTTTGATGCCTGCCTGACCCAAATGTTCTTCATTCACAGTTTTACTGCTATGGAATCAGGCTTTTTCCTGGCCATGGCCTTTGACCGTTATGTGGCCATTTGTCATCCACTGCGTCATACCACAATTCTCACTCATGCTCGCATCACCATAATGGGTATGATTGTGGTGATTCGGGGAATAGCTTTCTTTTCTCCACATCCCATCCTGCTCAAACAGCTGCCCTACTGCAGAACACGAATCATTGCCCATACCTACTGTGAGTTCATGGCTGTGGTGAAGCTGGCGTGTATGGACATAAGGGCCACCAAGAGTTATAGCCTCAGTATGGCTTCTATCATTGGCTCGTGCGATGCCATTCTCATTGCTGTATCCTATGCCTTCATCCTCCGCTCTGTATTCCGCCTGCCATCCCGAGAAGCTGGCTTTAAAGCTTTGGGCACATGTGGATCACATGTCTGTGTTATTCTTGTGTTCTATTCCACAGCTGGTTTTTCCATTTTCACTCACCGTTTTGGGAAGAATGTGCCTGCACATATCCATATTTTTATTGCAAATATGTACCTTTTGGTGCCCCCTTTCCTCAACCCCATTGTGTATGGAGTAAGGACCAAGAAAATACGGGAGCGGGTTCTTAGGACATTAATGGTCAAAGTTGCTTGATTTTAGTTGGATTGACAAAATGAATGAAATAAAAGAGACGATATGAGTAAGATAACTTGCTGCTCTTACTCCTGCAAGTTGAATTGCATCTACTGCCTGAAAGTTCTCTTGCTTACTACATGTCTGTGAATTCCAAAAATTCTAATCTAACAAGTTATTTCAGCTTAGTCATTTATTAAATATTGAAGGAAAATTGTTAATCTCCTTTTATCTGTATGTCTTTTGGAGGATAATTAAAAATAGAGAGAGTGAACAATAGAAAGAGAAAAAGAAGAGAAAAAGACATACATCATAAACAAAATAAGATATCTCTAGAGAACTAAATGATGGATACTATCCTTTTTTTTTTTTTTTTTTTTTTTTTTTTTTTTATAAGACATTTTTTTTTTTTTTTAAGATTTTTATTTTATTATTTATTTGACAGAGAGAAATCACAAGTAGATGGAGAGGCAGACAGAGAGAGAGGGAAGCAGGCTCTCCGCTGAGCAGAGAGCCCGATGCGGGACTCGATCCCAGGACTCTGAGATCATGACCTGAGCCGAAGGCAGCGGCTTAACCCACTGAGCCACCCAGGCGCCCGATGGATACTATCCTACTCTTGCTTATGGAACAGCTTAGGGTACAACTGAAAGAAGCTTCCACTGCTGTTTCTCTTTGTAATATATATTTGTATGTTGGTAATAAAGAAAAAGCCATGAAGATCAATCTATCATCTATGTGTCTATCTATCTAATATTACCATTCATGTTTTTAAGCATTAAGGTGGAATGTAACTAAAGGGTGTTTACTGGTGCCTTTTTTATTATTGTGGTAAAATACCATAGCTAATAATTATTATTTTAACCACTTTTAATTGTCCAGTCCAGTGATTCATGCATTCACATTGTTGTGCAATCATCACCACCAACCTTCTTCAGAGATTTTTTTTTATCTTCCCCATCTGGAATTCTATGCCTTAACATTAATTCCCATATTCCCTACATCCTCTGACAACTACTAGTATTCTTGCCTTCTCTGTGAATTTGGTTACTCTAGGTACTTCATCCAAGTGGAATCATAACTGTATTTGCCCTTTTGTGATGGCTTATTTCATTCAGCATAAAATCTTCAAGGCTCATTCATGTTGTAGAATGCATCAGAATTTCCTTCCTTTTTAATGTTGAATAATATTCCTGTATATTATAGTGGACTATAGTTACACAGAGAAAACATATATAGATTAGATGTAGATTCCTATCTATCATCCATCTATCTATCATCTATCATCTACCTATCTTACATTTTATTTATCCATTTATCTGTGGATGGATATTTTGCTTCTACCTTTTGGTTATTATGAATATTGTTGCTATGAATATAGTTGTATAAATATCTGTTCGAGTCCCTATTTTAATTTATTTGGGATATATATCTAGAAGTCAAATTGCTGTATAATATGGTAATTCTTTGTTTTCATTTGTAAGGAATTATCATGCCTTTTTCTACAGCATCTGTATCATTTTACATTCCCACTAGAAATGCACAAGTGTTCCAATGTTTTCATATCCACATCAACTGCTGTTTCTTTTTTTATTTTATTTTTTAAAGTAATAGCTATCCTAATAAATGTGAAGTAATGTTTCATTGTGGTTTTTTATTTTCATTTCCCTAAAAATTATTTATGTTGAACATCTTTTCATGTGTTTATTTGCCATTTGTACACACTCTTTGCAAAAATGTTTATTCAGGTCATTTGCTCATTTTCTGATCCAGTCATTTGTTGTTATTGTCATTGCTGTTGAGTTTTAAAAGTTCTTTATGTATCCTGGCTATTAATTTCTTATCAGATGTATGATTTTCAAATATCCTCTCCCATTCTGTGGGTTGCCTCCTTTTTACTCTGTTGATAGTGTCCTTTGATGCACTAAACTATTTTTTCTGTCATTTTTAATTAAAGAATAATCAATATACAGTGTAATATCAGTTTCAGGTGTACAATATAGTGATTCAACCCTTACCTATATCACCTGGAACTCATCACAGCAGGTATACTCCTTAATCTGCATCACCTGTATCACCCATGCCCCCATCCACCTCTCCTTTGGCAACCACCAGTTTGTTCTCCATATTTAAGCACAGAAGTTTTAATTTCAATGAAATCTAGCTTTTTTTTTTTTTTACTTCTTTTGCTTATGCTTTGGTGTCATATCCAAGATATCGTCAAATACAATGTCATGAAGTTTTTCTTTTATTTTTTTCCTTAAGAATTTGATAGCTTTAGCTCTCCTGTTTAGGTGTATGATCTATTTTTACTAATCTTTTATATGCTGTGAGTCCAACTTCATTCTATTTTATGTGGATCTGTAGTTTTTCATCACCATTTGTTGAAAAAAAATTATTCTTTCCCCATTGAATGATCTTGTAGAAATTACCTGACCATATGTGTGAGAGTTTAATTGGGAACTCTCCTTTTTATTCCATAGATCATATGTCTAACTTTAGGCCAGTAACATATTGGTTTAATGACTGTCACTTTGGAGTAAGTTCTGAAATCAGGAAGTATGAGACCTGAACTTTGTTTTTATTTTTCAAAAAAAAAAATTTTTGGCTATTTTGTGTTCCTTGAAATTTTGTATGAATTTTACATTGGATTTTTCCGTTCAAAAAATGCCAGCTTGACTTTGATAGGGATTGCATTGAATTTATAGATCACTTTGGGTAGTATTAACATATTAACAATATTATGTCTCCCAATCCACGGGTATGGGATAATTTTCCATTTATTTGTGTCTTCGTTAATATCTTTCAACAATGTTTTATATTTTTTACTGTGCAAGTATTTGTCTCTTTGCTTAAATCATTCCTATTTTATTCTTCTTGATATTATTATAAATGGAATTATTTAGATAATTTCCTTTTTATATTGTTCATTATTGGTGTATAAAAATACAATTTTTGATTTTTGCATGTTTCTTATCTTTGAGATTTGATTGAGCTATGAGATATAATTTGTATTTCTTATACAAATTTTTTTTAAAGAACTATGGGAAGCCATACCAACTTTAGGTCTGTGAAACAGAGAGAAGAATCAGGAGTTCAATCATATCTCAAAAATATGAGTCTCTCAGTGGAAGCTTAAACCATGGAAGTCCCCTCTGGCAGGATCTGGAGTCCTGGAGCAAATGGCAGTTAAAAAGAGTAAGAAATAGGGAGAAATAAACTAGGTTTTTCCTTATTTTTCCCTAAAATTTTTCCCACCAGTGCCCCCACTGAACAAACCCAGCATAAATACAGATCATCTGTGATCCTGGAAAATATAGTCTATAATGTTCATCACTCCTGAAATACAGAAATAGAATAGGAGGATGAGGAAGGGCATATCTGTAAGGAAAACATACCCATTATTTGCATAATGCACTAACCAAAATGTAATTAATGATTCTTTTGTAGAGGGGGATAATGAATATTCTGTACTTGATCAAACAAGTAAAGTTCATGGGTGATTCAAGAATAGGAACATGACTAGAAAATATCCTAGAGCTTCAGTTGTTTTTCAGAACTAATTAAGATTCAGGTAAGTAACTTTAGAATATCTGGAGATATATGGGAATGTTAATTTTGACACCCTAATTAATTCATAAACATGCACCTTTCTGGTATCCTCCACTCCTTCTAGCTCTCATCACATACAATGTAAGAAGACATTAATTTACAACCTCTGAATGTGCTTAGGCCCAGGGGGTATAATAAATCAAGCATCTCAAGAGACTTGGGAATCCAGAGGCCATCTCCTTTTTGTTTCTAAGCTAAGAGCTTAGGTGGTGAAGACACTACTAGATTGATTCCCTTCAAGAGACTAAATTGTGCCTGGAGAGACTGGGAGAGACTAGTGAAATTGTTTACAATCAGATAGCATTCTCATGAGTGGCGATAGGCAGGATATTCCTGGCAGGCCTCTAGTCCCCCAAGAAAAGAGGTATAATGGCTCTTGCAGTTATAGCCAGTATTAAGCTGACCCTCAGAGTGAGCAATGAGACCATCTCATAGTAAAGGTAAGATAACCAGGATATAGGGTGAGAAATTGTAGTTGAGTTGGGATGGGAAAATTCAGGGCTTGCATGAGAAGGGAATTATGGAGACTATGATGGGGGCTCTAGATCCAGTCTTAAGTAATGAAGACAGCACCTATGGTTCTCTGAAAGATGCTTAAACTTCTTAACAAAAAATAAGGTAGAAGATGAACTCAATATTTAAGATGATCTGAAACCTCTGTTCATAACTATTAATTCACTCAGGATTTAGTACTGAACCACATTTGTCAAAACCTTTAAAAAAAAAAATCACACTGAGTTTCATTCTGAGTGAAAGGATATCTCAAGGTACATAAGATCACCATATACGAATATTTGAACCAAAATAATGATTTATCAATTTTGTATTGCTAGAATACCTTTCCAAAATAATTGCTCACAGATTTTAAGGCACTCTATCTGGCAAGCTGATATGTGGGAGCCAAGAGTTGCATTTAAAAGTTAGCTTCAGAAATCAGACCTGTAAACGCAGACAACAAACTGAGGGTTGCTAGAAAGAAGGGGGTGGGAGATAGAAAAAAATGGGTAAAGGGGAGTGAGAGATAGATAGAGGCCTTCCATATGGAATGAATTAAGTCTCAGGAATAAAAGGCACAATATAGGGCATACGGGGCAGGCGGGAGGGGAGTTTGCTTTGGAAACAAAAGTCAGTGTGAAGTATATTGTGTTATTGATGAATGTATTACTCACTCACTTTCTGGAAAATTTGATTGATCTTTTACAAAAAACATACAAATATCTGGTAATCTGAACACTCATACTTTTCAGACTTAGTCATTTTCTCTATAGTCCTTTGCTAAATATTTTCTTATTATTCAGTTGAACTCATTTTATGAAGATAAGTGTCCTTCATTTATTAGCTCAATGAATCATCTTTAAAAATAGGACCAGTTTTGTTCATACCTCTTCATTCTGCTTTTTTAGATCGCTTCCCTAATTGTTCTTTAGTATTTCCCAAGTCACCTTTTCCTTATATCTGTAAGTTCTATCATTGGAAGGGGAATAAGAGAGTTAAAATATCACAAATCACTGATCTCATTCATGATGGTGGTACTTACACTTTTTTGCTTTTCTCAAACAGTAGAAAATTATATCTTCATTCTTAGCAATGTATCAACTACTACTTCTGGAATACCTCTGAAATGCATCTGGCTATCTGAGCAACACTTTCTGAAAAAAAAAAAAAAAAAAGTCAAGGAGATAGAATAGATAGATAGGTAGATAATAGCTAGCTAGCTAGCTAGATAGGTGATTTTCTAATGATTTTTCTTACCCTCCAAAACATAGTCCCATGTATTTGACGCCTTTCAAGATTATATTACAGAAGGATTAATTCAATAGCCAGCATCTATTCTGGCCTAGAATAATGAAAAAAAAAAACCTGGTATTCATATATTTTTAATTTTTGTGATTTTTTAAAATTTGAACAGGGCCATGGAATATCTACTGTTTGCATAATGTTAAATTATAACAGTACCAATCTTCACCCTTCCACCTTCCTACTACTTGGCATCCCAGGATTGGAGACTGTCCACGTATGGATTTCTATCCCTTTTTGTCTCGTCTACATAGTGTCACTAATGGGAAATGTTGCCCTTCTATTCATTGTCAAGACAGACCACAAACTGCATGAACCTATGTACCTCTTTCTATGTATGCTGTCCGTGGCTGATTTGATGCTTACTTCTTCTACGCTTCCCAAGATTCTCAGCCTCTTCTGGTTCAATTACAGAGAGATCTACTTTGAAGCCTGCCTCACTCAAATGTATCTTATTCATTCTCTGTCTACTATGGAATCTGGGTTTATTTTGGCCATGGCTTTTGACCGCTACATAGCCATCTGCCATCCATTAAGACATTCCACTATCCTAACACCTGCAGTGATTGTAGGCTTGGGTTTGGGCATTGTCTTCAGAGGAACTATACTCCTCAGTCCACACCCCTTTCTACTGAGGTGGCTTTCCTACTGCCGAACTAATGTCATCCCCCATACCTACTGTGAGTTTATGGCCCTGATAAAGCTGGTTTGCACTGAGACCAAGATTCGTAGAGCCTACAGCCTAATTGTGGCATTCCTGACAGGGGGACTGGATTTCATATTGATCATCTGTTCTTATGTCCTTATTCTTCTCACTGTCTTTAATTTTTTTTTATTTTTTTTTTAAATTTTTTATAAACATATATTTTTATCCCCAGGGGTACAGGTCTGTGAATCACCAGGTTTACACACTTCACAGCACTCACCAAATCACATACCCTCCCCAATGTCCATAATCCCAACCCCTTCTCCCAAACCCCCTCCCCCCGGCAACCCTCAGTTTGTTTTGTGAGATTAAGAGTCACTTATGGATTGTCTCCCTCCCAATCCCATCTTGTTTCATTTATTCTCACTGTCTTTAATCTCCCATCCAAAGCTGCCCGCCTCAAGACCTTAAGCACATGTGTCTCCCATGTATGGGTCATCTTAGTGTTTTATACACCAGCCTTTTTCTCTTTTCTCACTCATAGGTTTGGCCACCACATTGCTCCACATATCCATATTTTTATAGCCAATATATATCTTCTTATTCCACCCATGATGAACCCTATTATTTATGGTGTGAAAACCAAGAGAATCAGGGAGAGATTCTTTAAATTCTTAACAATCAAATGTATTTAAAATCATATCTTATTGCTTGGAAGATTATCCCTTTGCTTTCTTCTTTCAAAAGTTTGACACTGGTTAAGAATATCTTGATTTCAACCTACTTGAAATTTGCTGAGCTTCCTGTATATGAGGATTAAAGTTTTTTTTTTTTTAAGCAATTTTTGAAAAATTTCAGCCAATATTTCTTCAAATGTTATTTCTTTCTTGTCATTTTCAGTTTTCTTTTATAAGTATGCTGCTATTTTTTGTTAGTATCCTGAAAGTTTTTGAGACTTTGTTTTTCTGAATTCTTTTTTTTTTTTTTTTTTTTTTGCTTCTTTAGTTGGGTAGTCTCAATTGGCCTTTCTTCACGTTTGCCTATTCATTTTTTTCTACAAGTTCATATATGCTTTTGAGCACCAGGAGTGAATTTTACATTTCATTTATTATATTTTTCCATTATATTTGGTTCTTTTTTTAAATTCCTATCTCTTTATTTATATTTTTTATTTGGTGACACATAATTCTCAAACTTTTTTTTTTCTGCTTTAGACTTGGTTTCTTTTAGTTCATAGAACTTATTCATAATAGCTGATATAAAGTCCTTGATTAGAAAGCAAATTTTTATTTTGAGTGTATTTTTTTTTTAATCTTGTGCATGTACTATGCACACAGGTATATGGTTTTCTAGATTATTAGGACTATGTTGGAACTTTTCAAACTCTCTGATTGGCATCTTATTCTATGTTTTTTGCTTATTTGTTTGTTTAAGTTTTATGGTCTTTTGTTAGCCCAATCAGTAAATTTGCCTTAAGATACTCCAATGGTAAACAATTGCCACTACAAATGTCTTTTATTCAGGGTGATTTCTGAGTCATGTCAAATTAAAAAAATTAAAAAAAAAAAAAACTTTCGAATGGGGCATTTTAGTGAGCTTCTAGTTGTGTCAAATAGTGACAGTTTATGTTGATGGTGAATTTTGGACTGCCATGCTTATATCTGTTAATTCTCGTACCTGTGTCATTTGTCTGGGTCATTTTCAGTTGATTCATTGTTCTCCTCACTTATGAACCTTTTTCTACTTTGTTTCATGACTGGTAAATCGGAACAAATGCCAAACATTATGTATTTTACCTTGCTGGATGCTATTTTTTGTTTTAATTTCTCTGTTTTCAAGCTTTATTCTGAGACTTGATTAGATTGCAAATTGGTTGATTTTGCCAGATTTTGTTTTTATACTATCCTATGCAAAAGCAGAGCATCTGGTACTCATTTTGCCTCAGTGCATGGTCTCCCTCTATCTTTCTATCACTATTGTGATATTGTGACATAAAGATTACTCTATAGATAAAGCTATCACAATAAATTATGAGAAATTCTTGTGTGGCTGCTCAAAAAGGGTTAGCTTCAAGTATTGCCCCATTTTTTTGTGTGTGGTTCTTCCTCCAATTTCAGTAGACTGGTTCATACATGTTTTGGGTAGATTAGCTAGAACTAATTAGTTTGTGCATGAACTAATCAACATTAAAGTAAGTTCTTAATACAGTCCTTCTGAAGATCAAAATAGTTCCCTCTCTTTGCAGATTTCTTCTCTTTGGTATATTGGTTGATTGTTTCTAATTGTTTTATTCTCCCAAGAATCTCAGCTCCAGATCCTGAATTTAAGAATCATGTTGAACTCTGCCTGGGTTCTACCTTTCCCTAATGTGTTTTGATAGCTTTCCCTAGGCAGTAAGCTTGGGGATAACCTCAGTTGGTTCCCACCCCTCAGGTTCCATTGCCCCTCATTATCTGATGTCCAGTATCTTGAGTGCCTTGACTTCATTTATTTTATGGTATTTTAGTTCTTTCGTGCAGGTCCCTTTACCCCAATTTGTCCAGAAACAAATGTCCCCATATAATCCTTTAAATTCAAATTTAGAAAACCTAAGCTATCTAAACTCTTATATCTGAGTCTTCATTATACAAATTGTGAGACATTTTTCCATACTATTTATTGGTTGAGTAAACATACAGAGACACATGCATATACATACACACACAATGTATCTACACAGATTGTCATCAGAAACATCAGTTAAGGACAAGCCTATCCTAAAGGATACAGAGTGAACTGTAGGTTTACTCTTTAAAGTGTTACCTTTTCCTTGTATTCTTTAAATGAGTTGCATTTTATCATGTTATTTTCCTCATATTATTAAGTGAAAATATGTCCTATGGAAATAGAAAAGTCTGTGAGAACTATATTCCAATCTAAGAGACATGGAAAGGCCCACATACCGGAAGCAAATTCTCATTCTCCTTCCCCACTACTAAGTAGCAATTATGACCAGAGCTGCATCTCCCCTTTTTTCCCCAAATTTTTATTATAAATATTTTTAAACAAACAGAAAAGTTGAAAAAATCACACAAATACTTGTCATGTTTACTCAGTCCCTTGATTCTCCACTTAACATGTTATGTTTCATTTATCTCATATCTATCCTTCTGTTCATCCCCCTATCATTTGTCCATTCATCCTATTTGTTTTCTGATTCATCTTTCTCTTACTGACAACAAAACTTATTGAGATAATCTCAGTATGTAATTAATCATTTCAATTGGCTCTGATTATTCCATTTTAATTTTCTAATGAAATGACTACAAATGTGCCGTGATTTTTTAAACTGTGTATTTATGAAAGGGTGTATGTTACTGATGACAAAGAGAGTAGAATATTTGGGACCACTACATCAAAAACTAATGATGTACTCTATGTTGGCTAATTGAACATAATAATAAAATAAAATGAAGGGAAATAAATTATTCATATCTATTCTGTTTATTATTTTGCATATATACTCCAACATCCAAATAATAAGGCAAGTGTAATAAGTAACTGATGTTAATATATCTATATTGGATAGAAATAATTGATATAACATTACACCCTTGTTTTTGAGTGTTTAAGTGATATCTAGGGAAATCTGGGAGACTTTTAAAATTAGCTAGGAACAGGTTAATATTGTTATTTATTTAAATAATGAAATAGGGGTTGATACTATTCTAAACTTTATTCCCTACTATATTTTCTGTAATAGATATCATTTAATAAGTAAATGTATAATTCTATTTTTAATGCAATTAATTTTTCCATATGAAAATAGCCTACTACGTGGAAGACTAATTGCCAGATATCAGGCATAAAACAGTGATAAAATTTAGATGTTGCTCTCAGGAATCCAGCAATTTATTTGGAAGATAAATTTAAATATACATTGTATAGGGGGCACCTGGGTGGCTCAGTCACTTAAATGCCTTCAACTCAGTCATGATCCTGGGGTCCTGGGACGAGACCCCCATCAGGCTCCCTGCTCAGTGGGGAGCTTGCTTCTCCCTCTGCCCCTCCCCCTGCTCATGTTCTCTCTCATTGGTCCTATCTCTCAAATAAATAAATAAATATTAAAAAACATATATATATATATATTGTACATATATGTAAAATAGCATAAAAATTAGAACTACTTGAATGTGTGTTCTGTGAGTGCAAATGAGAAGCAAATAAACTAGGCTTTATCACCAGAGTTATTCAGAGATAGTTTCCTGGGAAGTTAATACTTGCTTCAGGTAAAGTGGGTATGGGGATTTTCTTGATAAAGAGGAGTGTGTTCTGGGAGGGTTATGAGAGAGAATAACTCCTACAGAGAATGACAATAATTCTAGATAAGTTGCATATCTGACCAAAAAAAGGGATCTCTAATTTTTCTTCATAAACAGATCTGTCTATTAAACTTCACAAAAAATATGGCAGAGTGTTTTGCTTTTCAAAGATTATCTTCACATTTGGATATATTTGGACATATATTATCTATACACACACTTATATACACACATATTTGTTTGTGTGTGTGTGTGTGTGTGTGTGTTTGTGTGTGTGTGTGTGTGTGTGTATTTCCTACATTACCCTGAGGGGGGGGAAAAAAAAAAAAAAACAGGGACTTTAGTCTTTGAGAAAGGAAACTCAGGTCCTGGGATAAAATTCATTATATAGCATTATAATTTTTTCCCCTTCCATTCAAGTTGACATATAAAATCCCCCAATTCTAAATGTGTTCTCTGAGAAATCCTCAGTTGCTCTTCGTTTGATTTGGACAAATCATAAATCCTATGAGCTTTATGAAGATATCATAAACAACATACACGTCATATGCAAATATCAATGGTATAGTTGATGGTCCAGGGAAGTTTGTAATCATAAACTGGTCAGAAAAGACTAATGATAAGAGAAGTGACAGAAAAGGGGACAAAGTGACTCATTATATGGTCTGTTTTGACTCATGTCTGGTATAATAGTTCCTTCATTAGTCATTAATGATTGCCAGTACTAATTTCACAGATTCTTTCCAAGGCCATTAATTAAAAAGAGTAACAGGGAATTTAATTACACTGCTTGACATTTTTACTTAGCTCTTCATGTTCATTTGGAAATGGAAATTCCAGGCCTAGTTTGAAAATCAACATTACAATAACAACAATAATAATAAATATAAAATGACTTTTTATTTGTTAAATAGTAAATAGCTTGGCTGGCTCCATTAGTTGATAGCCTTTGGCTCAGGTCATGATCCCAGCATCCTGGAATCCAGTCCCTCATCGGGCTCCTTGCTTGGCAGGGAGTCTGTTTCTCCCTCTGCCTGCTGCTCCCCCTGCTTGTGTTCTCTCTGTCTGACAAATAAGTAAAATAAAAAAAAAAAAGAACTTTACTATTCAAAAATGTGGGGCTATATAAAGTTTAATCAACTTCATGCTGCGAAGACTGATGCTTTCCCTATGTAATCTGTAATGTTTAGTCCCACAAAAGTACAATTAAATAATCATCATTATGACCCTAATAACCCCGACTCTTTCATTATTGGTTCCCAAGGCTAGTCCTCTAGTGAATGCAAAATTCTCAAAGGCTGTCAACTCTCTGGTTAGTGAGACTCCTTTAGAAGAACAAAAAGAGATATTCTCATTCATGATCATTGACAGCCAACTCCATGGGGCATTAATTTTGCATAACCCTCCTGAAAAACCCAAAGGCACCAGCGCAAGATGTAGGAGGCAGCTGGTGCATCTGAAAGCTGAGTACAACCCAGGTAAAAACCAGTCAAATAAAGAAACTGGACTACATGATACAGGCATTTCTACTCCAGAGAAAAGCAGAGGAAGAACTAAAAATATTTAACAGAATGTATAGCAAATTTAGTGACCAATGAATGGACTCCAACTATAGGAGAAAAGCAGGGTCAGGAAGGTCTCCTGCTGTGCCAGTCTTTACCTCAGAAGCTAAACTGTAATTGTATCTAGAGGGTCTTCAATATAGTAAGGTGAGTAAAAGAAAGGTGGCACTTAGGGAATTTAAAATGGAAACCATTGACAAGAACATTTTATGGACTTACTGGTGCATACAGCTGAACAAAATATTTTGGAAATTTAAGATACTTAAGAGCAAAAATGATGATAAATGAAGGAGGCTAGATTCTGAAATAGTGCTTATTTTGTTGCTGTTATAGAAATGTGTCTGAGAGATGTAGCTGGATGCTTTGTTTGAACTTCATAAAGTGAGAGTAACAAAGATCAGTAAAGCTAAAAATCAAGGTTTAGTTTTTAAAATGAAAATCAAGGTTAAATGGTCCAAACTTTCATATTTGTCTTTGCATATCAATCTGATCACATTCACAGAAATTGATTTGTACTAGGTTCAGTAAGTTTTAATCTAAAATAGCAATATACTTTTATAACGAGTTTTATGAAAAAACAAAATTCAAATGAAGAGAAAAAACAAGCTTAATAGAGCAAAAGATGTTTTGGAGACATAATCAGAGCGATAACTTTCTACTTTTCACTTGAAAATAAGCTTCTTTTGTACTTTTTTATTTGTTTAGTGAAAATATAATCAAAATAAGTACTTGGCATGTTTCCAGCAATTACTAGGTGTTGTTTATGCAGTGGAGAATAAATGAGATATGGAGTAAAATGTCACAACTGTAAGTTCTATTCTTTCTTTCCCTAGGTTTCTGTTCTTTCTTCTGAAATCCTACTCTTTCAAGCACCTTTTGAATTTTGAGATAAAAACAAATATTATTGGCTAATTCCATGTCCTCACCCTGATTGATACCTGAATCTGGAACAAAGTTTCCTGCTATAGATTGTCATAAGATATGTATCACATATTTCAGGTATAAACTAAGAGTATTTTTTTATGCTCAACCTATTGAAAACAACATTTACAACACTTAAATTACAGCAAGTTCAGTGACTGAAAATGTTAGTTCAGAATAGAACCAGTTTCCATCCAGCTACTTTCCTTCTCCTTGGAATTCCAGGACTAGAGGTGGCTCATGTCTGGATCTCCATCCCCTTTTGCCTGGTCTACCTACTGGCTCTGATGGGGAATTGTGTTCATCATCAAGATGGACCCCAATCTTCATGAGCCCATGTGTCCCTTCCTCTGCATGCTCTCTCTGAATGACTTGATGCTTAGCACCACTGCCATTCCCAAGATTCTCAGCCTTTTCTGGTTCAATGACAGAGAAATAAGCTTTAAAGCTTGCCTCTCCCAGATATTCATCCACTCTCTGTCTGCCATGGAGTCAGGTTTTTTATTGGCCATGGCCTTTGAACGTTATGTGGCCATCTGCAGCCCTCTAAGGCACTCCACCATCCTTACACATGGAGTAATCATGGCTTTGAGTTTGGCCATTGTCCTACGTGGAATTATCCTGCTGAGTCCTCATCCTTTCTTACTGATGAGGCTTCCCTACTGCAAAACCAATGTCATCACCAATACCTACTGTGAATTTATGGCCCTGATCGAACTGGCCTGTGCCAATACCAGGATCCACAGACTCTAAGGCTTAACTCACCTCCCTTTCAGGTGGGCTGGACTTCATATTGATAATGTGCTCTTATATTCTCATTCTTCATGCTGTGTTTTAACTTCCATCAAAGGAGGCTAGACTCGAACTTAAGCACATGCAGCTCTCATGCATGGGTCATCCTAGTGTTTTACATGCCCGCCTTTTTCTCCTTCATCACTCATAGATTTGGTGAGAACATAGCTCCTCACATCCACATCTTTATAGCCTACATTTACCTTCTTATCCCTCTGATGATGAACCCTGTCATCTATGGTGTCAAAACAAAAAATATCGGGGAGAGATTTCTTAAAGTCTTCATAAACACATACATTTGATATGTTTTGTTTGTAAAGTTTGTTGTTGTTGTAATTTTGTTTTGTTGTTTTCAGTTTTTCTTTTTGTTTTAATTAGCCAGCAAGACAGGTGGATACCATGGAATTATGACCTTGTTTACATTCAATTAAATCACTACTACCTCAGAAGACAGAAATTTCCCAGGTGAATGTGTCATACTTACTAAAAAAAAAAATTGTAAAAAAAATTGTAATTAATATATGGAATACAGTAGGTACCAACACTTATATACTATTTTGTGAAAGACATTACTATTTTATTAGTATAGGGCTATTTCCTAGTTTGTGTTCCCAGCACAAACTGCCCAACACTTAGAATTAAATTCAAGAGGCATAAGTTACTTATTATGTTTCTTCAATGACAAATGTTTTCTCATTCCATCTTTCCTTAGCACAGGCGCACTCAACCCAGAGTGGCTAATACATTGATGACAGTATAAGTTTGTAGGGAGTCAGCATGTTTTCTCTTGCTTGTAACAGTTAATAATCTAGGACTTAAAAGTAGAAGAACTGTAAAGGCAAAGTGTGTCTCCGAAATTTTTAAATTTTCTTCCATTTTAAAGAAACTGAGCATATAATTGTTGCTTAAATTATCATATATTGTTTTGTTTTGTTTTAGTTTATCATATATTCTTTAACTTTTTGTAACCAGTGTAGAGGTCAGCTCTACATATAAGTAGAGCTCTTCTATATAAGTCAGCTTTGGCCACAGCTAATTTAGGATATGCTTTGCTTCAAAAATAATATATACATTAATTTTTTTTTTAGTTTGGGAAAAAGTATAAAACAAAGGGAAAGGAATAGAAGCAAAAAATCTGCATACAATTTTTCCATCCAACAAGACTGTTAATCATCAAAGTAGCTATTTAAAACTGAAGTTAGTTTTGAAGAGAAATGCAGCATGTTATTAAATTGGCTTTATATGATATAGATCATCTCAATTTATTCACAATGACCATATACTTTTCCTGACAATGCAACTGAAATATTCTTTAGAAAATTTGAACACTGAAAAGGTAAAAGAAAAATATTTGTTTAGAAGTGTCAAACAAAGGGTGCCTGGGTGGCAGAGTTGGTTAAGCATCTGACTCTTGGTTTTGACTCCGGTCATGATCTCAGGGTTGTGAGATCAGTCCCATGTCAGGCTCCATGCTCAGCATGGAGTTAAGACTCTCTCTTCTTCTATCTCTCTCCCCTTAAAAAACATAAATCTTTAAAAACATAGATCTTTAAAAAAATAAAGTCTAAATTTAGCATACTGACAACAAACATAATGGACATTTTGTTAGTCTTCCTTTCATGAAACTCTGTGGTTTGGAGTGTACATAAATTTTGTAATTTTCTATGATGTGGACAGTATACTTACTTTTCTTACTCTAGAAATTACCTTTTATTTTTTTCTGTCATTCCTTATATATTCTTAAAAGTCTCTCTCAAGTTAACTAGTGTGACCAAATTGTCAATCCTTTTATAACTTTCACCATTTCTGTTTGTAGTTGAAAAAAATATTAGGGAAAAAAAGAAATATTAGAATCAAGAGAATATAGGTAGTTTTAAAAACTACTGAAAATGGAATATTTATTTTAAGTGATATTCTATACTTACTCAGATTTTACTTTATGACTATGAATGATTGTTAGGAATAATGTCAATGTTAATATCTAATTCCTTTTTGATTTCCATGAAATATTCATTAGTATAGGTATATTGGACCTTATTGCATTCACTCTCTGTTGCTAGGCAGTCAATTTCTTAAAAAAAAAAGTTATTTATTATCTATCTAGTTATGTAAAATTTACTTTTTCGGTCCAAAGCAAAACTGAGAGGAAGGTACAGAATTCCCATTATCTCTCTGCCCTCACAAACACATAGCATACTCTACTATCAACATTCCTCATGAAGGTGATGCATTTGTGAGAGTCAGTTACCTTACAGAGGCACATCACTAGTACTCAAAGTCCACAGCTTTCATTAGGATTAACACTTGGTGTTGTACATTCTGTGTGTGTTGACAAATGTATCATGACATGTAACATGTATCCATTGTTTTAATATCATACAGAATAATTTCATTGTAGTAAAAATCTTCCGTCCTCTACCTATTCATCCTTCTGTCCCCCAGGCCCTGAAACTGAAACCACTTGGTCTTTTTACTGTCTCCCTAGTTTTACATTTTCCAATATGTCATGCAATTGCAATCACACAGTATGTAGCCTCGGTTTCTTTCATTTAATAATATGCATTTAAGTTTCTTCTACATTATTTCATGGCTTGACATGCTATTTTTTCTTTTGAAGATTTTATTTGTTTACTTGACAGAGAGATCACAACTAGGCAGAGAGGCAGGCAGAGAAAGAAGAAGGGAAGAGAACGGTTAATGGAAGGGAAGAGAATGGTTAAGTTAATGGTTCTCTGCTGAGCAGAGAACCTGATGCAGGACTCTATCCCAGGACCCTGAAATCGTGACCTGAGCCAAAGGCAGAGGCCCAACCCACTGAGTCACCCAGGCGCCCCTACATGCTATTTATTTTTAGTGCTGAATAATGTTCTACTATCTGAATGTACTACGGATTATTATAATTATTATTTTGTACCACAGATTATTTATTCATTCACCTGCTAAAGAACTTGGCTGCTCCCAAGTTTTGGCAAGTAAGAATAAACATTCTTATTGTTTATATTGTTATAAATATTCATGTGCAGATTTTGTGTGGGCATAAGTTTTCAACTCTTTAAGTAAATACTAAAGATAGCAATTGCTGACTCATATGGTAAAAATATGTTTAGTTTTGTAAGAAACTGTCTTCCAAGTAAGTGTACAATTTTGCATTTCCACAAACATTGAATAAGAGTTCCTATTCTTCCACATCGTCCTCAGCATTTGGTATTATCAGTGGCTTGAATCTTCCTCATTATAATAGATGTGTTACACTATTTCATTGTTGCTTTAATTTACAATTCTCTATTAACAGATAATTTTGAGCATCTTTACATATGCTCCTTACCATCTGTATATCTTCTGTGGTGAGATGTCTATTGAAGTTGGGTCAATCATTTTCTTCTTGTTGAGTTTCAAGAATTCCTTATATATTTCATGTAACAATCTTTTACCAGATATGTCTTTGCAAATATTTTCTCCCACTTTGCAACTAGTCATCTTACTCTCTTGACAGTGTCCTTCATAGAACAAAAGTTTTAAATTTTAATTGGAGTATAATTAATCAATTATTGTTTCATGTGTAGTGTCTTTTGGTGTTGTAAAAACTGATTGCCTAACCCATGGTCATCTACATGTTCTATGATATCTTTTAGGAGGTTTTAGTTTTGCATTTTACTTTTAAGTCTGTGATCCATTTAGAGCTAATTTTTGTGAATAGTTAGAATGTGTGCATCTAGAATTTATTTTTGGCAGGAATTCAATTTATATTTAAGTTTAGGTTTAAGTTTATTTATAGTCATATATATACATTTATATTTAAGTTTATGCAACTTATATTTATGTTTATGTCATTAAGAATTGCTATATCAACTACTATTGTAAATATTTTCTTTTTTTGTTTGTTTGTTTGTTTTTAAAGATGTTATTCTTAAATAATATTTACACCCAACCTGGGATGCAAAACCACAACCCCAAGATCTAGAGTCACTTGCTCTACTCATTTAATCTTTAATGAGTCAGCCTGGCTCTCCTATTCCTTCTTTTAAAGTCAGGTTTATTGGGATACAATTTATGCAGTGTAAATTTAATTCGTTTTAGTGGGCAGTTCTATGAGTTTGTTTGTTGTTTTTTATTTATTATTTGTTTATTTATGTATTTATTTATTTATTTTAAGTAGGTTCCATGTCCAACATGGGGCTTGAACTCATGACTATCTCTGAGCTGAGATCCAGAGTCACATGCATTACCACCTGAGCCAGCCAGGTGCCCTTCTTCTATTTATAAGCAAATTCTGAATCACCGTTATTACTTTTATTACTTATATTACTTGTACTATATTACACTTCAGTTCAAAGTTATATGCTTACTGAACAATCTTTAATGAGATGAGCCATTTTTAAAAAATGTATAGTCCATACACAATTGCTCTCTTTTGGATTACTTGTAGATATCATTTCATTAACTTTTCTGTTTGCTTGAATTGACTTCTCTTCCATGGTTCACATTTCTTTGTACATTGAGGAGTTTATCATTTCCTATGCAAGATATATGTTCTACAGATCTCATTTTTAAGAAATCATGATTGTGTTTTCTTTTACTATAATTGTTAAATATAATTTCTTAATTGTTAGGTGCTTCTGTATTTTCATTTGATAATTCCTGCCTTAATTTTTTATAACTATCCAGCAAGATAAGAAGATAGGTATTTATCTATTTATATAGATGCATATATAGTAGAGAACATAGATTATGATATATGAAATTAAATTCTATAATACAGTCTAGGATATTGTATGTACCAAACCATTTGTTTTTTGTTTTGTTTTGTTTTGTTTTAAAGATTTTATTTATTTATTTGACAGGCAGAGATTACAAGTAGGCTGAGAGGCAGGCAGAGAGAGAGGAGGAAGCAGGCTCCCCACTGAGCAGAGAGCCTGATGCAGGGCTCTATCCCAGGACCCTGGGATCATGACCTGAGCCGAAGGCAGAGGCTTTAACCCACTGAGCCACCCAGGCACCCCCATTTGTTGTTTTTTAATACATTTAAGTTTTCAGAATAATTTAGCAGAACCTTCTTTTTCATATGGACTTTGGGGTATTTTTGCATATATATAACGTATTGTGCTGGCACCATTAGTTACATGAAATAAATTTGCCCTACGGATTTGGAAAATCCACATTTGTCATATACAAAATTGTTATATATATTGAAATTTTCACAGGGCTCTTTATATTTTATTGTTCTTGTTGGAAGCAGTGCTCTTATTTAAGAAATCATAGTTTATTTCAAGATAATGAGATAGTTCTATGTTTTCTTCTAAAAGCAGTATTTTCTAATTCACTAATTGTACAAACATTATGAAGCTGGTTGTTTGGGGAGGAGGGTGTAATATAGGATGGGCATACATATTTTCCTAATTTGGCTACCTTTTCTTTGTTGGAAACCCCATTCTATCCACACATTGTTATAGATCATATGCGGATTTCTTGTTCCCTCCCTTTTTTTTTGTTTGTTTAAGGTACAACACAGATAACATAAAATTCACCATAACCATTTTTAAGTGTACAGTTCATTTAAGTGTACATTTCTCTTAAAAGTTTTATAGTTTTAGGTCTTTTATGTATTTGAGTTAATTTTCATTTGTGGTCTTAGGTACGAATTAAACTTCATTCTTTTCCATGTAGATATCCAATGTTCCCAGAACCGTTTGTTGAAAAGACTGTCCTTTCTTCATGGAATCATGTTAGCACAATTCTATGGTTGTGAACAAATAAGAAACATATACTTTAGGGTTTCATCTAATAATGATATGTATACCTGCCTCCAGTTTCTGACAGAGGGGTTCTAAAACTCTTGTAAATTTCGAAGTGATTTGAACATTAGGAATATCTTTTGCTCCTAGATAGGCACTGGTCACCAGAAAGACCAAACCATAATTAGAAGCTTGGAAGTTTCTTCCCTAAACCCCAGCCATTTTTCCAGATAGAGGAGAGGGGCTGGAAATGGAGTTAGTCATTGATCATGCCTAAGTGAGGAAGTCTACATAAAAAATCCCAACCATATTGGGTCTGGAGAGTTTCCAGGTTGGTAAACACATCATCCACCTATCAGGAGGTTGATGCACTCCAACTACACAGGGACAAAAGCTCCTTCCCTGACCTTGTCGTATGCATCTCTTCATCTAGCTGTTCATCTGTATCCTTTATCATATCCTTTAATAAACTAGTAAACATAAATAAGTATTTCTCTGTGACCCACTGTGAGTTCTGTGACCCACTCTAGCAAATTAATCAAAATTGAGGAGGACAATATAGCAAGCTCTGACTTAGAACCCATCCGTCAGAAGCACAGATGACAGTCTGGATTTGTGATTGGCCTCTGAAGTGGAATGGGAGCAATCTTGTGAGACTGAGCCCTTAGCTTGTGGGACCTGATGCCATCTCTAGGTTAATAGTGTCAGCATTGAGTTAAATATAAGACACCCAGACGGTGTTGCAGAATTGTCAGGTGGGAGAAACCACCCCAACATGTGGTGTCAGAAGTGTTATAAGTGAGGTGGTAGTATAAGAGTAAAGGAGAAATACAGGAGGGAGGACTGAGTTTTTCCTAACACAAAGGTTGAATCCCATTTGGTTATACTGTGTACTCCTTTTAATATGCTGCTGAAGTTGGTTTGCTGGAATGTTATTGAGGATTTGTGCCTCAATGTTCATAACAGATATTGTCTATCTGTTCTTTTCTTCTATCTTCTAGGACACCATATGTGACTTTATCTTTATTCTGTTTCACTGATCTATTTTTCTGTCCTTGAACTGATACCGCACTATCTAAATTATCCTAACTTTCAATTGTTCTATTATCTTGTGTTGAATGCCCTCCAGACACCTCAAGGGAGCAATCGAATCTTTTGCGTTTAGTGTAATGCTTACTGTAGGTTAATTAGTTATATTTTGAATATATATACATCTCATTGTAAACTTAATTTCTGTTGATTTTTAGTTATGAATGGCTATTTAATATTAACAAATGTTTTTTCTGTACATATTGATATAATTATGTTTTTCCCCTTTTCTGTTATATTCCTTGATTATCAGATATTAAACCAAACTTGCATTTCTGGGATAAATTTAATTGACAATATTTTTTTATCATTAACATTGAGAAGTCTTCTGTCAAGAATAATTTATATGCTTATTTGGGTAATCTATCTTTTTACTCTTTTTTTTAAAGATGACTTGCATAACACAATAAAAAATAACTAACATAAAAACGATTTTACTTATTTATTTGAGAGTGAGAGAGACAAAGAATGAGAAGGAGCGGGCTTTGGGGGAGAGGCAGAGGGAGAGGGAGAAGTAGGCTCCCCACAGAGCAGGGACTGCCCCCCATGTGGGGCTCTGTCCCAGCACCCAGCTCAGGTCATGATCATGGGATCATGGGATCATGACCTGAGCTGGAGGCAGATGCTTAACTGACTGAGCCACCCCAGATGCTCCTACTCTATCTGTTTTAAGATCTCTATGAGTTCTGAAACCTGACTTTTTAAATGTATTTATATTGAGATACAGTTAACATATAACACTGTATAAGTTTAAGGTGTACAGTTGTTAATTTGGCACATTTACATATTGCAGTATGATTACCACTGTAGCATTAGGTAACACCTTTAATCATATCTTTTTTATTTCTTATTTTTTATATTTTTATCTTCTTTTCCATTTCTATATTCTTATCTTTTATTTTTTATCTCATTACCATTTCTTTTTTGGTAGTAGGAACGCTTAAAATGTAATCTCTTAGGTACTTTGATGTTTATAATGCAACATTTTTGTCTATAATCATTATGTAGTACATTAGATCTCCAGGATATAGTACTAGTTGTAACTTTCCATTGACATTTTGCTAATTTTTAGAACTTATTGCTAAATTCTAAATATTTTTCATTCATTTTATCCATTTCAAAGCCTCACTCAAATCAAATTTCATTATAAATGGATATTATGTGACAGTAATTATGAGTGTAATTTTGTACTCTCTCTGGTAATATTTATACTCCTCAGAAGGGAGAGAAACATCTGTTGCAGGGTTCGAGACCCTGGGATTAATCTGAAATTAGCCATTCATGTGGGAATACTTCAAATCTCTGAGTTCCTGGTTTTGATTCAACAACACAATCAATCTGGAGGAATAGACAACTCATCTATGTTTGCTCAAGCTTAAGAAAAGTGAGAGGCAGTGATGGGGGACTATAGTATATTAGTTTGAGGAAGAGCTTTCTAGACCTCAGGAAAAAATATTCAAAATTACTTTGGACTCTTGAGACTCAGCTGTGCTGAAAATAAACTGAGAGCATGAAGGCAAGGTGATCCCTCTGAAGATAAGTTAAATAATTATTTGGATCACCTCATTGTTGAGAGATAAATCAGTGTAACCCCGCCATGAAGAATTAGCCATTTATAAAGTTAGATGAGGATGCTCTTGAAGTTCTCCTCAACCATCCTTTAGAGATTTTGGCCCACAGGTCAGCTGGTAACATCTTTGGAAAAGGAAGTGTGTGGAGGTATATTCTCTGGGCTTAGGAACAATTTAATAAGAAATAGCATACTAACCATTAGTTTCATGGTGAATTAGTTTCACAGTGAACATCTGGCATTAACAGAGGTGTTGGAGTGCTCGCTTCGGCAGCACGTATACTAACAGAGGTGTTGGAATAGTAAGTTAGGATTATTTTATGGATTTTGCATGGGCCATATTAGTCAGTCCATGAAACCACAGTTATAAAGCAAAAGAAATCAGAATGTATGTCCTTATTGCTTCTGAGTACACTGTGAGAATCACTTATGATAAAATTTGTGAAAACATTTAACAGGAGCTTTCTTTTTAATTTTATCGCATATTGTAATAGAACAAAGGTGAAATTTTGGAGTGAAACTAAGGTGTGTTTTCCCCTACAACATGCTGATTGTGTGACTTTGGAGGAATATTTAGCTTATATAAAGTATGTTTCTTCTTTTATAAATCGAGAATAATGGCAACCTCACCAGATTTTATGCAAATCAGCAACTGGGCACTAGAAATGACATTTGCATTTTGTGTGGTACATATAATGATACCAAAAGGTAGTAAGTGTTACTACTTTCAAATGTTGATATTGTTTGATTGATTTAGAGCTCAGCAGTCCTTCTTTCCCAAAGTGTATTTTAATGTACCCTAGTTAGTACTGCAGTATAAATTTTATAAAAAAGAAAGATTTAATGATATAATGAGTAATGTATAGAATTGTGGAAATGTTAAGTTGTCCACCTCAAACTGATATAACATTGTATGTCCATTACACTTCAATAATAATAAAAAGAGGCTATGTTCTTTAGCAAGTAACTTCTCCTCCCTGGGAATTTTGTTAAACAAATTTAACAGTTGTCCTTTTGGGGATAGATGATAGATAAAAATATAGATACATATATAGATAGATATAGATATAGATAAAGATATAAATAAAAATATGAATTACCATGAAAACATGAACAAGTCACGTTTTTCCAGGAATCCTAAAAAATCCAAGGAGCATAATTTTTTGGGTGTGTTAATGAGTTGTTTCTGTTTTAAAGTTATTATACATTTAAGTAATCAGATGCTGGTTCTTTTATGGCCAAAAATTCACTAGGGCAGCAAATTTCAAAAAGCATTGTAAAAATGAAAAGCTTATTGTCATTCAAAGCATTGTAAGTATGGAAAGTTTATTATTCCTTCATGTCCTGCTTTCAAAAATCTTTATTTAGAATTAACTTCATGCAAAAAGTCTTCAGGATTATTTTGGAAGGGTACTTTTCAGTGAAGGTAATGTTATAAGTCCCCCTACCCACTCCCCCCGCCGTTGCCTTGTTAGAGAGAGGAACCTGAGTTACTCACTGAAACTTTTTCTCAACCTGGCTATAACAGACAGAAAGAGAATAGTGTCAGGCAGAATACTGTGGAGCTTCTGTGCCTAAGGAGACATCCTGTACTCCAGCTAGTTCTTAATGAGATTAATAGCTGGCAGTGAATAATACAATACTTGTAATTTCAGAGAAGCTCATCAAGGACTTAAAATGTTAATAAATTTGCTTAATTGTATTTTTACAGTAAGTAATTCTGCTGTATATTTATCAGAGTATATGTGTTTCTGACTGCTCCTGGGACAAAAAGGGAAAGAAAGCAAGAATATATCTTCATATAACCAGAATCACCATGCATGACTTTAACTCCACTGCATTCACCAATCCTAGTACCTTCTTCCTGATGGGAATCCCTGGTCTAGAAGACTTGCATATTTGGATATCCATCCCTTTCTGCTCAATGTATATTGTTGCCCTCATGGGAAACATACTCATCCTTTTCATCATCAAAACTGAGACTGTTCTCCATGAGCCCATGTTCTATTTTCTTTCCATGTTGGCCATCACAGACCTCATCTTGTCAACCTCCACTCTTCCCAAGATGTTGGGTATATTCTGGTTCAGTTATCATGAAATCAGCTTCCATGCCTGTCTCACTCAGATGTTTTTCATCCATGCTTTCTCTGGGGTGGAGTCAGGGCTTCTTGTGGCCATGGCACTTGACCGGTATGTGGCAATCTGCAATCCACTGAGACACTCATCCATTCTTACAAATTCTGTGGTGGCTCAGGTTGGCCTGGTGGCACTTCTGCGTGGGTTAGTACTAATGACACCACATCCCTTCCTGGTGAGGAGATGGCCATATTGCCAGTCCAATGTAGTCCCCCACACATACTGTGAGCACATGGCTGTGGTGAAATTGGCTTGTGCTGACATTTCCATCAATAGTCTTTATAGTTTGGCAGTCATTATCTTAATTGTTGGGACTGATGTGACATGTATCTTTCTGTCCTATGTACAGATTCTTCAAACTGTATTTAATCTCCCTTCTAATGATGCTAGGTTGAAGACCCTCAGCACTTGTGGGTCCCATGTGTGTGTCATCCTCACCTTTTACATCCCTGCTCTTTTCTCCTTCCTCACCCACCGTTTTAGCAAACATATGCCACGCCACACCCACATCTTGCTGGCCAACATGTACTTGTTGGTACCGCCTATGCTGAACCCTATCATCTATGGAGTAAGGACCAGGCAGATCCGAGAATGTGTTCTACAATTATTGATGACTAAAATCAGCTGAGAATTCTGGGTCTTATTTTATACTTATTCCCATCCTCTTATAATTCTTTGGTATAAATTTCTTGGAGTCTAGCTTTAGTGAGACCAAGCATTAGAATCTTAATTCTTCCTCTTACTATTTCTGGAAGTGGAAATTATATTTAATTTATCTAATAAGCATCTGTAAAACAGATATAATAATACCTGTGTCATATATCAACGGTTACAAAGTATTTAGCACTGTTTCTAGGATAGTTTAAGTAAGATTTCAGTGTGTGAAGTAATTCTTCTGTGTGTTATAGGTTTTCTCACTGTCTTTATGAAACATGCTTACTAGTTTATCTTATAAAATTAACCAAATAAGAACATCTATCTGACCATTTTTTTTTTCCATAAAGGAACTTTAGACCAGATAATCCAAATGGCAATCTGAATTGGGTTGATTTGTACTCTCACTGTAACCATAAGGGAATGTTGGTGAGAAGTGGGCAGAAGAGAAAAATGTTGGGTAAGCCATAGGGCTTTTGCCTTGCAACTTACAAGAAGGGTGCATTTTAGGAACTCCCTTGAGAATGAATACAAATTGTAAAGTGAGTCATTCCCACTGCTAGAGCAGACATTGTGTATCTTTCACATTTGTAAAAATTTCAAAAAATCAGAACTCTTCTTCATGAAATGAGCAAGTAAAATAAAATGATGACTGATTTTGCATTCATCTATCTACTCAGTATCTAGTAAGCATCTGTAATGTGCTTCGTACTTAGATGGTCATAGAAGACATGACAGTAAACAAAAGAAGGAGAATTACTTCCCTTAGTGGAATTTATAACCATCTTTATAAAGAAAGATGGTTAATGATAGTAATTAATGTATACCTACTATCAAAGAGAATTTTCTAGTAATATTTAATACTATAAATTTTAGTCTAATCTATTTTTTTTTAATTTTTTAGGTTTAAGTGGGTAGGAGAAGAATAGTCTAATCTATTTTTAGTAGTATCCCACACCTTTTGTTTGCTGATTTTCTATTTGTATTTATATATCTTAAATTCTCTAAGTATAATAGTGCATTTAACTAATGTGTTCTTTCATTCCACTAGTTTTTCTTCATGTAATCTGAAGCTCTGCACTTAAGTGCATATACATTTATTATGGTTACATCTTTTTAGTGAATTCATTCTTTTATCTTTATATAAAATCCATTTTTATCCTTGATGCTATTTTTATTCTGAGTTCTAGTTCGTCTTATATTGATACAGTCACTTCAGCCTCTTTTAAAAATACTGTCTTTATGGCATATATTTTCCATCTTTTTAGCTTATATATGTATTTATATTTAAAGTAAGTTTTGGGGGCACCTGGATGATTCAGTCAGCTAAGTGTCTGCCTTCAGCTCAGGTCATGATCCCGGGGCCCTGGGATCGAGTTCCACATCAGACTCCTTGCTTGGTGGAGAATCCACTTCTCCCTCTCTCTCTCATATAAATAAAATCTTTAAAAAAAAAAAGTTAAGTTTTTGTATACAAATTTAGTTGGATCTTGTCCTTTTATTTGATTTCACTATCTCTATCTTAAATAGGTGTGTTTAGACCATTTTTATTTAATGTAATTAGTGATATGGTTGAATTTATGTTTACGGTTTTGATTTGAATTTCTTGTTTGTTGCTCTTCTTCATGCCCTCCCCCACTGCCCACTTTGGGACTTGAATAGTTTTGGTAATGAGTTTTTTTTTTTTAATTTTTTATTTTTTATAAACATATATTTTTATCCCCAGGGGTACAGGTCTGTGAATCACCAGGTTTAGTTTTAACTTATCTATTGGCTTTTGGCTATATCTGTTACAGGGATTTTTAGGGATTTTTTTTTTTTTTTTTTTTTAGGATTGCTCCAAAGCATGGCTTTCCAGTTTGGGGACTATTAACTATCTGTAGCCAAGTAATACTTTGATGTGAAGATTGTTCTGTGTACTGCAGGATGTTTAGCAGCTTCTCTGGTCTATGGCTGCTAGATACCAGGAACAAAAAGTGGTATCTCTAGAAACTGTCAAATGTTTTATTGGGAGCAAATGGGACTGCAAACCGTGGATGTACAGATTGCAATATACACACCTAAACACTCACAATTGGCTTACAGTTAATATTTTACCACTTTAAGTGAAATGTAAATTGAACCTTCCCATTATAGGATCCTGTATGTCCCTACATGCTGCAGTCTGTGGTCATATGTATATCTGCATGCATGAAAACCCCACAAAAGCTAATTAAAAGTTCTTTTAAACAACGAGAACAAGTGAGTCTCACATTTAACCAAATAATTATAAATTCTGTTGCTCTTCCTTTACTACTGACCTCCTAACTTTCTTGTTTGTATAATTTCTCTTTAACCAGAACTTCTTTTAGGATTTCATTTTGAGAAAGTTTGCTGGTGATGGATTCTTTCAGAGTTTTCTCATCTAGCAAAGCCTTTATTTAATCTGCATTCCTGAAATATATTTTCTCTGTATATAGCATTCTGGGTTAACTGGTATTTTAAAAATAAATATCAGCACTTAAAAATATTACACCACTGTCTTCTGGACTTTAAGCTTCCTTATGAGGAATTAGTCATTCAAATTGTTGTTCATCTATGTATAATATCATATATTTTTCTGACTTTTTGCAGTAGTTTTTATTTTCTCTTTGGTTTTTATCAATTCAACATGTTTCTTTCAATATATATGCTTTTCTTTGAGTTTAGTTGTAAGGATCATGGAGTCTTAAAAATCCAAATTTGTGTCCTTTACCAAGTTTGAAAATGATTTCCCATTGTTTCATTAAATATATTTCTCTGCCCAATATTTTTTTCTTCTCCTTCTGGGATCCCAGTGACATGAATATTAGAGACTTTTATATGTGTTCCACATGCCTGAGGCTCTGTTCATGATTTCAATGTTTTTCTCTATTCTTCAAATTGAATCATTTTTTCTTAATTGCTTTCAAGTTTACACTTTCCTTTCTCATATTCATTCTGGTATTGTGTTCATCTAATGAATTTCAGATGTTAAGACTTTTACTTGTAAAATTATGATGTTGTTCTTTTTTAATACTTTCTGTTCTCTCTGCTGAAGACCTCTAACATACTTCAACAGTACTTACTTTTAAGTCATGAAGAATACTTAAAATAACTGCTTTAGATTCTTTGTATAACAATTTCAGCACCTGAAATTGAGTTGGATTGAAATTGAGTGGATCATCCTTTCTCGTGACAGTCACATGTTTTGTTTTTTCATATGTTTAATATTTTTAAAATTTTATCCTGGACATTTTGCAAATGGATCATCTAAAAATTCTTTGTAAAGGGTTGATGTTGTTTTCCTTTGTTTTGTTTTACCAGGAAATCAATTTGGTTATGTTCAGATTGCAAGTCCAACCTTGCCTCCTGTGGTGGTTCTAATGGATGTTTTTTGTCTATCCAATGGATGCTTTTTGTCTATCTATCCTGAGATTTGGAGATGTTTTATATTGTAGTTCAGTTCTCAGAGCCTTTGTTGTGTTTTGTTGGGTCTGTTCTATGCATGTGCAACTCAGGAGTAAGCTCATGGTTTGTGTTAGTTCATATACAGAATTAAAGAAGCCACTTATCCAATTCTCTTCTCTCCATGATTCTTTTCATATTCTGCAATTATCAGAGGTCAACTCTCATATCTCCATAATCAAAAAGACAGCATTTCTGATAGAATTCTAGCTACATGTATCACCATGTCATCAAAATGGATACTACCCTTGGGGAAAGAAGAAGGAAGGAAGGAAGGAAGGAAGGAAGGAAAGAGGGAGGGTTGGAGAGGGAGGAAGGAACGAACGAACGAAGGGATGGAAGGAGATAGAGACAATTATGATAGGAATGTCAGATACATTCTCCAATATCTATTTTTTTCATCTCTTTCCTCTCCTTTCTTTCTTTCCTGTCTTCCCTCTCTCCCTCCCTTCTCTTTTTTCTTTCTTTCTTGATTTCTCTTCCTTTCCTTTCCTTTTCTTTATTTCTTTCTTTCTTTCCTGGCCAGAAAAGTAAACCTTCTCTTGGAGTTTTAGCTGCTTTTATTATTCTATGACAAGGATATAACTTTCAGTTGGGTCTAGAAGAAAAACAAAGAAGAAATAAGAGGATCCTCCTCTTTATCTCCAGCTCACAGACAATGTTCTTCCGATCCTCTGACTAGCAAACAATGAGGTATAGCTTACATTTTTGTTCCCTGTACTACCTGCTGTAGCTCTGTGGGATGCTTGCTCCCTAATCAGTAGAAGGAAACAAATGGTAAAATTTTCTTGAGAAGCTACATGATTTAAGTCACTTCTTCAAAATTTGACTCCCTATTTTAACTTGATTTATTTGCTGACTTCATAGAATTCTGTGGTAACTATTTTGTATTTTGTTCAGATTTTAGGTGTAATCTGTTAGGGAATCTGGCTATAGTAGACTTATTTTGGCAAGGCTGAAATATCTTCTTAATATAAAGTTTTAAGCATATAGTAAAACAGAAGTAAATGCTGTGGAAAAAATAAAGAAATGGAAATGAGGGAATATTGTATATGTGATGGGAGATATATTTCTATTTAGGATTGTCAGGAAAATATCATTTAGTAGATGATATGTCAGAAAGTATTTGGAGACAGCTGATTTAATCAGGCAGACTGATAGGAAAATTTTAAGCAGAAGAAGTAGGAAGAAAAAAGCACTGAATTTTGCACTGTCCTTGAAATCTGAAAGAAAGGAGGAAACCAATATACTTTGAGAGTGATAAGGAAAATACAAAGATGAGAATACTAGTGGAAAAAGTTCAAGGATATTTCACCCCACATGTAGAACAGCCAGCTAATGCTAATGTCTTTGGCTTATATTATGAGTAATAATGGCAGTCACTGGGAATATTTTTTAAAATGTTTTTACAACTTTATTGATGTCTGGCATACAGTAAAGTGAATTCATTTAAAATATACAATTTAAGATATTTTGTCATATGTATTCAACTGTGAAAGAACTGCAAGATAATAAATGTATCTTTATTCCCTAAAAATTTCTTCATGTGCTATGAAACACATACTTATTGTCTTTTGCTGAAATCCATCCTATTTTCCAAAAAAATGACAGTTCATGTCTATACATTAGGTTAGGGTTTTTGTTTTTTGTTTTTGTTTTATTTTGAATCTATGTAGATCTAATTATACACTATGACTCTTTTCTTCTGGTAATTTTTTTCTTCATTAGGCATGTTATTTTAAGATTTACCCACATGTGGTAGGTATCATACCTTTATAATGCTGAATAGTATTATATTATGTGGAAAAGCCTGAGTTTGCCCATTAAGTCATTATTGATAAATATTTGAATTGGTTCCAGATTTTGGATATTGTGAATAAAGTAGCTTTGAATATTTGTGTATAAAACTTTCTGTGAACATATGCCTACCATTATCAAAGGTAAAATTACTTAGCAGTAATAGGAAATTACAGGGAGGTTGCAGGATACAAGGTTAATACACAAACATCAATTACTTTCCAGACTTCTGGGGAAGATTGTAGAGTAGGATGACCCTAGGCTCACCTCATCCCATAGATACAACTTGATAACACTCACATCAGTATAAATGAGTCAGAAAATGACCTGGAGACTGGCAGAAGAAACTCCACAACTAAATGTAGGGAAGATACCACATTTAAGAGAGTGGATATGTTAGAAATGTAGTCACAAACTAACAAGACTTGTGGTGCTATCCACAAGAGGGAGAGATGCTGCAGGTCTAGAGAGGAGAAAGCAGCAGACCTTCACACCAGGGAGCCCACATGGGAAGATGAATCACCATAACAGCACTATAACACCAAGTTTTTACAACCAGGAGGACTTAAAACCCAGAATTCTTAAAAATTCAGTGTACTAGGTTCTGGGAAAGCCTGGAGGGTGAGAGCACACTGAGTCCTTGTCCATAAAGAGACACCACAACAAACAACCCCCGGAAATACAGCATAGAAGCAATACTTTGAAAGGTGTCTGGAACATGCAGGAGGGAGTTTTTTCTTAGTCTCAGAATGTATCCTGGAGGGACAGAATCACTGGGGAACTCCTCCAGGAACAGAAGAACTGATGGATGCCATTTCCGTCCCTGAGGGTAAACACATAACCACCTGTGGACTCCTTACCTAACTTCTAGAAGTTAGGTTACTTGCCATGTCCTCCCACCCCATGCTGTGCTTGCACCCTCTCTCGACATCCTGCCTCAATCTGGGTGAAGCTGGTGCCCCACTGTATATACTTGAACAGATCTGCCTTTACCAATATGTGCTTGGTTAGAGCCCATACAGTGGGTTGCCACAGGTCAGGCAGTGTGCAAGCAGGCACTACAGTGGTCCACATCAGTCAAAAGTGAGTCCTGCCCTGGAAAGAGGGTAAGACAACTGTACACATTAGTTAGAAAGAGATCCAGCTGTGGGTTGGAAGCAGATGACTGATCTGATTGCAGGCTGCACCAACCAAATAAAACAAAACAACAAACAAACAAAAAAAACAAAATACAAAAACAAAACAAAACTTCTTTGGGGGTAGCACAGAGAAAGCCCCCTACATTTACTGGTGCTGTATCTCTGCAAAATGCTTAGTTTGAGTCAACCCAAGACCAAGGCATACCCATACTGGCCCACTAATACCACAGAGACCAAAGACTGTCCACAACAGGAAGAGGAAAAAGTGGTTCAGTCACAACAGTAGGATACACACATCACACATAAAAGACAAAGTGCCAGGTTCCAGTGAGCAGAGACACTGCATGGTGGGGCACTACAGGACCTCTTTTTCATAAGGCCATTACTTTCAAGTGCAGGAGATGCAGCTGTCTTTCCTAACACACAGAAACACAGAGTTAAAAAAAATGAAGAGACATGGAAATACATATCAAATGAAAGAATAGAACAAAATCACAGAGAGACACTTAAGTGGAGTGGAGATAAGTAGTATGCCTGGTAAAGAATTTAAAGTCATGATTATAAAGATATTGGACTTGTGAAAAGAATAGAAGACATTATTAATATCCTTAACAGTGAGATAAAAAAAGAACCAATTGAAGATGAACAATGCAATAAATGAAATTAAAAATACACAGATGGAATAAATAATAGACTAGATAAAGCAGAACAAATCAGTGACCTGGAGGACAGAGAAACTGAATGTAATCAAGCTGACCAGGGAAAAAATTATGCAAAATGAGAACAGACAGGGAACTCAGTGACAGTATAAATCATAATAACATTTGTATTATAAGAATCCTAGGAAAAGAGACTGGATTTTATTTGAAGAAGTAATAGCTAAAAACAACCTGAATCTGCAAAAGGAAACAGAAATCCAGATCCAGGATGCATAGAAATCACCAAATGAAATCAATCCAAGGAGGTCCACACCAAGACACACAAAATTAAGATGGCAAAAAGTAGTGACAAAGAGACAATTTTAAAAACAGAAGATAAAAGAAAGCAATTAAATAGAAGGGAAACCCCTTAAGGCTCTCAACTGATTTTTCAGCAGAAACTTTGCAGGCCAGAGAAAGTGGCCTAAAATATTCAAAGTCCTAAAAAGAAAAAAATCTATAGCCAAGAATATTCTATCCAGCAAAGTTATCATTAAAAATAGAAGGCGGGACACCTGGGTGGCTCAGTCCTTAAATGTCTACCTTTGGTTCAGGTCATGATTCCAGGGTCCTGAGATCAAGCCCCACATCAGGCTCTCTGCTCAGTGGGAAGCCTGCTTCTCCCTCTCCGACTCCCCCTGCTTGTGTCTCTCTCCCTGTCAAATAAATAAATTAAAAAAAAAAATTTTAAATAGGAGAGAGAAAGAGTTTCCCAGACAAACAAATTTAAAGGAATTCATGACTCCTATATCAACCTTACAAGATAGGTTAAAGGGGACTCTGAATGGAAAGACTATAAGCAAAAGTAAGGAAAATAGGAAGCACAAAGCAGAAAAATAAGTATATCTGTTATAATCAGTCAAAGGACCCATAAAATAAAAGGATGTAAAGTCTGACAGTATATTACGAAAACATGGGGAAGAGAGGAGTAAGAATGCATTCAAACTAAAGCTACCATCAACTTAATATAGATTGCTATATACAGAAGACCATATATAAAACAGAATTACAACAAATCAAAAACTAACATAGATATGGAAAAAATAAAGATAAGGGAATCCAAGTATATATCACTACAGAAAGCCAACTTATCATGAGAGAAGGCAGCAAGGGAAGAGAGAAGAACTACAAAAACAACCATAAAACAAAATGCCAATATATACACTCCTATCAATAATTACTTTGAATGTAAATGGACTAAGCACTCCAATTAAAAGACACAGGGTGATAGAATAGATAAAAAAATCCAGGACCCATTTTTATATACTACCTACAAGGGACTCATTTCAGACCTGAAGACACATACACATTGAAAGTGAAAGGATGTAAAGGATGTATCACCCAAATACATATGCAAAAAAATTAAAATTAAAAAAAAAAAGGCAAGGACAGCAGAATCTTATCTCAAACAAAATAGAGACTTAAAGACTATAACAAGAGACAAAGAAGGATATATGCAACCACTCAGGGGACAGCCCAACAAGAAGGTCTAACAATTATAAATATTTAGGCACCCAACATGGGAGCACCCAAATACTTAAAGCTTACTACTTAATTCTTAATACTTAATGTTAAAAACAAACATAAAGGAAATAATTGGTAGTAATATAATAATAGTAGGGCATTTTAACATGCTATATACATCGATGAACAGATCATCTAAACAAAAAACCAGCAAGGAAACAGTGGCTTTGAATGTCTCAAAGGACCAGACTATTTAGCAGATATGTTCAAAATATTCTACCCTAAACCAACAAAATACACATTCTTCTCAAGCGAACATGGAACATTCTTGAGAATAGATCATATATTAGGCCACAACACAAGCCTCAACAAATTCAAAAATATTGATGTCATACCATGCGTCTTTAAAGATTTTATTTAGTTATTTATCAGACAGAGAAAGAGAGAGAAGAGCACAAGCAAGGGGAGCAGCAGGGAGAAGGAAAGAGAGAAGCAGGTCCGCTGCTGAACAGGGAGTCCACACGGGGCTCAATCCCAGGACCCTGCAATCATGACCTGAGCTGCAGGCAGATGCTTAACCAATTGAGCCACCCAGGAGCCCTGACATGCATCTTTTCTGAGCACAATGCTATGAAACTAGAAATCAACCTCCAGAAAAAAATCTGGAAAAACCACAAATACATCAGAGGTTAAACAACATGCTACTAAACAATGAATGGGTGAGTGAAGAAATCAAAGATGAAATTAAAAAGTACATAGAAACAAATAAAAATGAAAACACAACAGTCCCAAATCTTTGGGATACAGCAAAAGCAATTTTAAGAAGGAAGTTTAGAGCAAGTTTATAGGCAAGAAAAATCTCAAATAAACAACCTAACCTTACACCTGAAGGAGTAAGAAAAAGAAGAGGGGAAAAAAAAAAAAAACCCAAAGCCAGCAAAAGGAAGGAAATAAATAAAGATTAAAGCAAAAATAAATTACATAGAAACAAAAAAGGAGATATTTCTTTGAAAATATCAACAAAATTGATAAAAATTTAGCCAGATTCATTGGAAAATGAAATAAATTAAATAAACAAAACCACAAATTAAAGAGGAGAATAAAAACCAATGTTATAGAAATACAAATGATTGTAAGAGAATATTTTGAGAATCTATATGCCAACAAATTAGGCAACTAAGAAGAAAAGGATAAATTCCTAGAAACATAGAACCTACAAAAACTGAAGCAGGAAGAAAGAAAATTTGAACAGATTACCAGCAAAGATTGAAACTAATAAAAAACACACTCAACAAACAAAAGTCCAGACCAGATGGCTTCACAGGCAAATTCTACCAAACACTTAAAGAAAAGTTAATACCTATTCTTCTCAACTATTCAAAAACAAACAAACAAGCAAACAAACAAACAAGAAGAAGAAGAACTTCCAAATGCAAACTATGAGGCTGGTAGCACCATTATATTAAAATCAGATAAAGGCCCCATGAAAAAGAGAACTTAGACCAATATCTCTGATGAACATAGACACAAAAATCCTCAAAAAATATTAGCAAACTAAAAGTAACAACATTAAAAGAAGGTATTCACCATGATCCAGTGGGATTTATCTCCAGGACCAATGGTCCAATAATCACAAATCAATCAATGTGATATGTTAAATCAATAAGAGAAAGGACAAAAACCATAATATCATTTCAGTAGATGCCAGAAAAGCATTTAAATGAGTTAAACATCCATTCATGATAAAAACCCTCAACAACATAAGTTTAGAAGGAACTTACCTCAACATAATAAAGGCCTTATATTGAAGAATACCGGTGGAATTTTGATCGGAATGGCATTAAAAGTATAGATTGCTCTAGGCAGTATAGACATTTTAACAATGTTTATTCTTCTGATCCAAGAGCATGGAATGTCTTCCATCTTTTTGTGTCTTCTTCAATTTCTTTCATGAGTATTCTGTAGTTCCTCGAGTACAGATCCTTTACCTCTTTGTTTAGGTTTATTCCCAGGTATCTTATGGTTCTTGGTGCTATAGTAAATGGAATCAATTCTCTAATTTCCCTTTCTGTATTTTCATTGTTAGTGTATAAGAAAGCCACTGATTTCTGCACATTGACTTTGTATCCTGCCACATTGCTGAATTGCTGTATGAGTTCTAGTAGTTTGTGGGTGGAGTCTTTTGGGTTTTCCATATAAAGAATCATGTCATCTGTGAAGAGAGAGAGTTTGACTTCTTCATTACCAATTTGGATACCTTTTATTTCTCTTTGTTGTCTGATTGCTGTTGCTAGGACTTCTTTTTTTTTTTTTTTTTTTTTTTGCATTTTTTAATTTCTTTTCAGCATAACAGTATTCATTGTTTTTGCACCACACCCAGTGCTCCATGCAATACGTGTAATACTATGTTGAACAAGAGTGGTGAAAGTAGGCATCCTTGTCTTGTTCCTGATCTCAACAGGAAGGCTGCAAGCTTTTTCCCATTGAGGATGATACTTACTGTGGGTCTTTTATAGATATATTTGATGAGGTTCAGGAATGTTCCCTCTATCCCTATGCTTTGAAGCATTTTAATCAGGAACGGATGCTGGGTTTTGTCAAATGCTTTTTCTGCATCAATTGAGAGGACCATGTGGTTCTTCTCTCTTCTCATATTAATTTGTTCTATCACACTGATTGATTTGTGAATGTTGAACCATCCTTGTAGCCCAGGGATGAATCCCACCTGGTCATGGTGGATAATCATTTTAATGTGCTGTTGGATCCTGTTGGCTAGGATCTTGTTGGGAATCTTAGCATCCATATTCATCAGTGATATTGGTCTAAAATTCTCCTTTTTGGTAAGGTCTTTGCCTGGTTTGGGGATCAGGATAATGTTGGCTTCATAGAAAGTGTCTGGAAGTTTTCCTTCTGCTTCAATTTTTTGAAACAGCTTCAGGAGAATAGGTGTTATTTCTTCTTTGAAGGTTTGGTAGAATTCCCCAGGGAATCCGTCAGGTCCTGGGCTCTTGTTTTTTGGGAGGTTTTTGATCACTGCTTCAATCTCGTTATTAGATATCGGTCTATTCAGGTTGTCAATTTCTTGCTGGTTCAATTTTGGTAGTTTATATTTTTACAGGAATGCATCCTTTTCGTCTAGGTTGCTAAGTTTATTGGCATATAACTGTTGATAATAACTTCTGATGATTGTTTGGTGTTAGTTGTGATCTCTCCCTTTTCATTCATAATTTTATATTAAAAATCTACAGCCCATATCATACTCAGTGATGAAATACTGAGAGATTTCCACCTAAGATCAAGAACTAGAAAATGATGTCCATTATCACCACTTTCATTCAACATAGTACTGGAAGTTCTAGTCATAACACTCAGATAACATAAAGTAACATAAAGGAGTAAAAGGCATCCAAACTGGTAAAGAAGAACTAAAACTTCCACTATTTGCAGATGACATGATACTCTATATAGAAAACCCTAAAACTCTACCAAAAAAACTGCTAGAACTGATAAATGAATTTAGTAAAGTTGCGGGTTACAGAAATCTGTTGCATTTCTACACACTAAGATGAACAAATAGAGAAATTAAGAAAGCAATCCCATTTACAATTACACCAAAAATAATGAAATACCTAGGAATAAACTTAATCAAGGAGGTGAAAGTCCTATATTCTGAAAACTATAAAACATTGATGAAAGAAATTGAATCCATTTGATACTATATGTGGAAAACCCAAAAGACTCCACTCCAAAACTGCTAGAACTTATACAGGAATTCAGTAAAGTGTCAGGATATAAAATCAATGCACAGAAATCAGTTGCATTTCTCTACACCAACAGCAAGACAGAAGAAAGGGAAATTAAGGAGTCAATCCCATTTACAATTGCACCCAAAACCATAAGATACCTAGGAATAAACCTAACCAAAGAGACACAGAATCTATACTCAGAAAACTATAAAGTACTCATGAAAGAAATTGAGGAAGACACAAAGAAATGGAAAAATGTTCCATGCTCCTGGATTGGAAGAATAAATATTGTGAAAATGTCTATGCTACCTAAAGCAATCTACACATTTAATGCAATTCCTATCAAAGTACCATCCATCTTTTTCAAAGAAATGGAACAAATAATTCTAAAATTTATATGGAACCAGAAAAGACCTCGAATAGCTAAAGGGATATTGAAAAAGAAAGCCAACGTTGGTGACATCACAATCCCGGACTTCAAGCTCTATTACAAAGCTGTCATCATCAAGACAGCATGGTACTGGCACAAAAACAGACCCATAGATCAATGGAACAGAATAGAGAGCCCAGAAATAGACTCTCAACTCTATGGTCAACTAATCTTCGACAAAGCAGGAAAGAATGTCCAATGGAAAAAAGACAGCCTCTTCAATAAATGGTGCTGGGAAAATTGGACAGCCACATGCAGAAAAATGAAATTGGACCATTTCCTTACACCACACACAAAAATAGACTCAAAATGGATGAAGGACCTCAATGTGAGAAAGGAATCCATCAAAATCCTTGAGGAGAACACAGGCAGCAACCTCTTTGACCTCAGCCACAGCAACATCTTCCTAGGAACAACGCCAAAGGCAAGGGAAGCAAGGGCAAAAATGAACTATTGGGATTTCATCAAGATCAAAAGCTTTTGCACAGCAAAGGAAACAGTTAACAAAATCAAAAGACAACTGACAGAATGGGAGAAGATATTTGCAAACGACATATCAGATAAAGGACTAGTGTCCAGAATCTATAAAGAACTTAGCAAACTCAACACCCAAAGAACAAATAATCCAATCAAGAAATGGGCAGAGGACATGAGCAGACATTTCTGCAAAGAAGACATCCAGATGGCCAACAGACACATGAAAAAGTGCTCCATATCACTCGGCATCAGGGAAATACAAATCAAAACCACAATGCGATATCACCTCACACCAGTCAGAATGGCTAAAATCAACAAATCAGGAAATGACAGATGCTGGCGAGGATGCGGAGAAAGGGGAACCCTCCTACACTGTTGGTGGGAATGCAAGCTGGTGCAGCCACTCTGGAAAACAGCATGGAGGTTCCTCAAAATGTTGAAAATAGAACTGCCCTATGACCCAGCAATTGCACTATTGGGTATTTACCCTAAAGATACAAATGTAGTGATCCAAAGGGACACATGCACCCGAATGTTTATAGCAGCAATGTCCACAATAGCCAAACTATGGAAAGAACCTAGATGTCCCTCAACAGATGAATGGATCAAGAAGATGTGGTATATATACACAATGGAATACTATGCAGCCATCAAAAGAAATGAAATCTTGCCATTTGCGACAACATGGATGGAACTAGAGCGTATCATGCTTAGCGAAATAAGTCAAGCAGAGAAAGACAACTATCATATGATCTCCCTGATATGAGGAAGTGGTGATGCAACATGGGGGCTTAAGTGGGTACGAGAAGAATAAATGAAAGAAGATGGGATTGGGAGGGAGACAAACCATAAGTGACTCTTAATCTCACAAAACAAACTGAGGATTGCTGGGGGGAGGGGGTTTGGGAGAAGGGGGTGGTATTATGGACATTGGGGAGGGTATGTGTTTTGGTGAGTGCTGTGAAGTGTGTAAACCTGGTGATTCACAGACCTGTACCCCTGGGGATAAAAATATATGTTTATAAAAAATAAAAAATTATATTAAAAATCTTTAAAAAAATAAAAAAAAAAGAAATTGAAGATGACACAAATAGAACATTATACACCAATGGATTAAAGAACAAATATTGTTAAAATGTCCATACTACCCTAAGAAATCTACAGATTTAATGCAATCCTTAAAAAAACACCAGCATTTTTCACAGAACTAGAATGAATAAGTCTAAAATTTGTATGGAACCACAAGTCTCTGAATAGTCAAGAAAATCTTGAAAAAGAAAAACACAACTGGAGGTAGCACAATTCTAGTTTTCAAATTATACTACAAAGCTGTCATAATCAAAACAGTATGGCACTAGCACAAAAATTGACACAAAGATCAATGGATAGAAAACCCAGGAACAAACCAATGATTATATGGTCAATTAATTTCAACATGAGAGGAAAGAACATATCATGGGAGAAAGACAGTCTCTTCAATAAATGGTGTTGGGAAAACTGGAAAGTTACATACAAAGGAATGAAATTGGGCCACTTTCTAAGCCACACACAAAAATTAACTCAAAATGAGTTAAAAACATAAATGTGAGACCTGAAACTCTAAAAATCCTAGAAAAGAACACAGGTGGTATTTCTCAGACATCAGCTGTAGCAACTCTCTTCTAGATATGTCTCCTGAGCCAAGGAAGTAAAAGCAAAAATAAACCATTGGGACTAAATCAATATCAGAAGCTTCTGCACAGTGAAGGAAACAATCAACAAAACTGAAAGACAACCTACTGAATGGGAAAAATATTTGCAAATGACATATCTTACAAAGGATTCATATCAAAAGTATATAAAGAACTTATACAACTCAATACTCAAAAAACAAATAATACAATTTAAAAATGGGCAGAAGATATGAATAGACATTTTTCCAAAGAAGACATCCAGATGGTCAAGAGACATGTGAAAAGATGCTCATCATGACTTATCAGGGAAATGCAAATCAAAACCACAATGAAATATCACCTCACACATCTCAGAACAGCTACAATCAACAACGTGAGAAACAACAGTTGTTGGCAAGAATGTCTGGTACACTACTGGTGAAAATGCAAACTGTTGCAGCCACTGTGGAAAACAGTATGGAGCTTCCTCAAAAAGTTAAAAATAGTACTAAAAATACCCAGTAATTAAATTACTGGGTATTTACACAAAGAATACAAAAACAGTAATTCGAAAGAATATATCCTTCTTTATGTTCTTTGCAGTATTATTTACAATAGCCAAACTATGGAAGCAGCCAAACCGTCTATCTATAGATAAATGGATAAAGAAGATGTGGTATATACATAATCATATATTATTTGGCCATAAAAAAGAATGAAATCTTGTCATTTGCTACACATGGATGGAGATAGAGGATATAATGTTAAGCAAAATAAGTCAGTCAGAGAAAGACAAATACCAGTCATGTATGGATTTAAGAAAAGAAACAAGCAAAAAAAGTCAGATAAAGACAAATTTCACCCATATGTGGAATTAAATAAATGAAACAAGCAAACAAAGGTGGGAGCTGGGGCAGGGGAGAAAGAGACAAACCAAGAAACAGACTCATAACAGTAGAGAACAAACATATGATTACCAGAGGGGAAGTTGGATGGTGGGAGATGGGTGAAATAGGTGAAGGGAATTAAGGAGTGCATTTACTGTGAGAAGTGAGCACTGAGTAATGTATAGAATTGTTGAATCACTAAATTTTACACCTAATATAATATTATATGTTAACTATACTGGAATTAAAATTAAAACTCTAAAAAATGCCAATTACTTTTCTATTTAACAATGAAAAAGTGGAATTTGAAATTTAAAACACCATACAACTTAAATTAGCAATTAAAAAATGCTTAGGTACAACTCTTAAAACACATGTATAATCTATGTGAGAAAAACTATAAAATTCTGCAAATAAAAAGATCAAATAAATAAACAGAGGAGTAATAAATGTTCATGGGTAGGATGACAATATTGTCAAGAGGTTAGATCTTTCCAACTTGATGCATAGATTTATTACAATCCAAACCAAAATTCCAGACAGTTACTTATGAATATTGAAAAACTGATTTTACAGTTTATATAATGAGGGAAAGGATGCCCAGAATAGCCAATGCAATATTGAAGGAAAAGAACAAAGTTAGAGAAGATATACGACTTGACCTCAAGATTTAATATAAATATACAGTAATTATGACAGTGTGGTATTGACACAAGAATAAACAAATAGATCGATGAGACAAAATAGAGAGCCCAGAAATAGTTCCCCAAAAATATACTCAATAAGTATTATAGTCAGTTTTTTAAGATTTTTGGATATCATAATAATGTGTTGTATGTCACTGAGATTTTAATTACATTTCCTAATTATTAATGGCACAGAAAATGTTTTTCAATCTGTATATACCTTTTGGTGAAAAGTTCATTTTAATATTTTGTCCACATCTATTGAATGGCTAGTTTGCTCTTTATCTACATTTAAAACTGCCTTATGTATACTAAATTCAAATCCACATATTTAATTTGCTAGATTTTCTTGAAGTCTGCAACTTATGTTTTATTCTGTTAATTGTACTTTGGAAGAGCATAGTTTCTTAAATTTTATGAAATTCAGTTCAATAATTTGAAAATATATGTGATTATTGATTTTCAATGTAATGTTTCCCTAGAGTTTTTTTTATTTTTAATTTTAGGTTTTACATTTACATTTATGATCCACTTTTACTTTATTTTTATAAAGGATGTATAGATTGAGGTGCATATTTTTGCATATAACTAACCAGTTGTTCCACATCTTTCCATTCTATGTTGAATTACCTTGACATTTTGTTGAAAATCAATTAAGATTATATGTATGGGTCTATATTTGGGCTCTCTAGACTAGTTTTTTGATTATCTTATATATCTTTATGTCACTACTTTATGCATACTGTCTTACTAATTAAGTACCCCAACTTTGTTAACATATTTTTTCAAAGTTGTTTGGTTATTTTAGTTACTTTCCATTTCCAAAGAGATTTTAGAATATGCTTTTCAATTTCTACAAGAAAAAAACCTGTTGAAAATTAGATTGGAACATGAGTAAATCTATATATCAACGTGGAGAGAATAGAAATATTCATGATATTGAGACTTGGATACATGACAATCGTCTATCTCTCCTTTTATATATGTTCTCAGCAATGATTTTTAGTTTTTCTCTCTACAAGTCTTACTTTTTTTTTAATCAAATGTGTCCCTAAATATTCTATTTTTAGGCTTTTGCAAATGATATTTTTACCTAATTTTCTAACAGAATCCTATTAGACTAAGAAATTTAAGTGTTTGTGTAGTAACCATGCATCTTCTAAACTTGCTAAACTCACATATTAGTTCTAGTAGCTTTTAGTAGGTTATGTAAGATTTTTCTACATAGAAAAACCATATAAAAAGTAAATTTCTTTTTAATATCAGTGATTTTTATTTCCTCTTACTTACCTTAATGCATTGGCTACAAGCCCCAGTACAAAAGCAAGCAGACACTGTAAGAATAATTTTACTTTTTTTTTTTTTTTTTGGATGATAGAGAAGAAATAGTCTTTCTTCATTGTGATGTAACCTACCACTTTTCATAGGTTTTCTTTACCCTACTGGTGAGTTCCCTTCTTTTCCTAGTTTTCTGAAATTTTTATCAGAAATTCATGATGGATTTTATCAAATGTTTTTTCTGCATCTATTAACATTATATGCAATTATTTTTGTTTGAAAATATGGTGAAAAACAGTAATAGATATTTTTAAATGAAAGTTTCCCCCACATTTGTAAGGTAAGTGCTACTTGATTGTGATACAGTATCATGTCATATATTATTAAACTCGATTTTGCATAATTCTTGTTAATACTTTTGTAACTGAGTTTATGAAGGAATTTGATAACAAATTTTATTTCATGAATGCTTTCCTCTGGTTTTAGTATCATTGTAGGACTGGCAACAGAGAATGAGTTTGACTCTTTCAGAGACTGAACTGAGTGATAAATAGCATGCAGATTGCAGTAACTCTCTGAGTGAAATTAAGAAATATCACCTAGATGAAAGTAATATTGGCAGACAAATAGGTAGTTGAAGAACACATTCCAAAATATTAATCCATGAATATTTCCAAACCCTGAAGAATTTTATGCCACTGGAATTTTTTTTAATCAAATCTGTACATAAATTTTACTGCTGTACATACTCAAGAATTTCATTATGTCTTTGACTAGGTCCCACAATCTTCTCTCACCTTCAATGAGAAAAAGCAATATATGATCTATTGAAAAAGTGGAGATTACATAAAGGCATGATGGAGCGTGAGTTTAGGAGATTCTAAAAGAGGCTGAAGTAATACCTACCTGGCTTTTACTAATCTCAGTTTGGGCCACACTGAGAGATGTACAGGTTGAAGGTTAGCCTAAAAGAATTTATTAATTTTTAAATACATTTAGGTTACTCTTTCTTTACAAATATTTTCACAACTCGATCCCGAATTTGCTTTGTCCTAACCCCATAAATAACTGGATTTAAACAAGGAGGAACAACCACATACAGATTGGCCAGGAGGATGTGAATGTAGCGAGGAATATTTCTACCAAATCGGTGAGTCATAAAAGAGAAAAATGCTGGTGTGTAAAAGGCTAAGATGACACAGACATGTGAACCACATGTGCTAAGTGCTTTGAGTCTGGCATCTCTTGATGGAAGGCGGAAAACAGCTCGTAGGATCTGAACATAGGAGAGGGCAATAAGAATCAAGTCAAAAATCAGAGCAGCAATGGTAAATAAGCCATAGATGATATTGACCCTTATGTTAGCACAGGCAAGACGGGCAATTCCCATGTGTTCACAGTAGGTGTGAGGAATAATGTAGTTTCCACAAAAGGGCAATCGTTTGAGAAGTGGGCAGAAGGGGATGACAAGGAGAACTGGCCTCCCCACTACAATGGACGCCATGATGGCTACCACTCTATTGGTGAGAATAGTGGTATATCTCAGTGGATAACAGATGGCGACAAAGCGGTCAATTGCCATGGCCAGCAGTACAACAGATTCCATGCCAGTGTAGGTGTGGATAAAGAACATTTGGATGAGACAGCCTTCAAATCTTATCTCCCTAGAGTTGAACCAGAAGATAGCTAGCATCTTGGGAATGGTAGAAGTGGAAAGGCCTAGATCAATAAAGGACAGGAGAGCCAGAAAATAGAACATGGGTTGATGAAGACTCTGCTCAGTCTTGATCACAAACAGGATTGTGACATTCCCCAAGAGTGCTATCAGATAAACAACAAAGAAAGGGAAAGCAATCCAGATATGGAAAGCTTCTAAACCAGGGATACCCAACAGAAGGAAGGCAGAGGGATAAGAGTCACTGTCATTGACAGAAGACATCCTGAAGAGAACTCTTGGAAAATACTCTATGATCTTCTTCAGTATTTCTGGGGAGACATAAAGTGATATATGGTGGTTGGGTGTGTATAATAGCATACCAACTAGACACTTAAGAACATAATAGGAATTTGAGGACAACTGACTATTAAATTCAAATTATTGACTATTCCATTTAATATTCCAAGGAGATTGCAGAAGTTAGAAATAGTCTTTTCTGCTGTGGTAGTGATCCATGATCATTTTTAGCTCATTCTTTGGTGAAATTCTCATCCATATTTACTAGTATCAACTGAAAACCCTTCCAGTAACCAAAATTTGTATTATATCTTTAAATTACATTAGTTACTTAGTTGAGTGGATATGTAAGAGAAAACTTTATCAAAATGTAAAAAAAAAAAAAGAATGTAGAATTGGAATGGTGAGAAACTTTGGATATGGTGATCAAGAAGATATCTACTTATAAGGCTTATTTGACTGTCATAGTCCCCTCTTTGTTAATTATTATTTTTCCCCTTACTTGCTTTAATAAGACTGTGTTTATAGCTATTTTTTAATAAAATGTGCTTTTATCACTGTGATTGATAAATTTATTATTAGTATTTTTCTACTTTATTGTCAAAAAATTCACCACATAAATAATGCAAAAAATAGTTTTAATACAGGTTTAAAAAGTTATTAAGTTCAGCATCCATATGTGTTATTAAAGAAACTTTTAGCAAACTAGGCAAAACATAAAACTTGTTCAATTTAATGAAAGGAATCTATGGAAAAATGCACAGCTAATATACTGAATGGTAAAACACAGAATGGTTTGTTTCTAGGGTTGGGAATAAGGCAAGCATAGCAACCAGTATCAATTACATTTAATATTTTACTAGAGGTCCAAAAAATGTCAATGTATCAAAAATAAATAAAAATATATGTTTATAAAAAATAAAAAATTAAAAATAAATAAATAAATAAATAAATAAGAAGACATTAAGATTGGAATGAAAGAAATAAACTTTCCTATTCATAAGTGACAAGACAACTTACATAAAACTTAAAGAATATAAAACAAATTCTTTAGCTTATCAATTAATCAGGTAAAAGAATCAATACTTCTCCATATACTGTTAACAACAATTAGAAACTAAAATTTTCAGTTAAAATTTTGTGAAAATTCCCACTACCACTTAAAATGACATCAACAGTATGGTGTACTTAGCAATAAGCACTTAAAATTGTAAAACATGACAGAAATTAAAAGGACATAAAAAAGTTTTAAAGTATAACATGTTCATGGTTTGGAAGACTGAAATATGTTATGATGTCAGTTCTTCCTAAAAAGATCAATAGCTTTAAAACGGTTTCAATCAATACCAAGAAATTAAAATAATTATAGGAATACCCTAAATTGTTTGGAAGAAGAGTAACAAAACAGAGGAACTTATAATAAAGGACTTAAGACTTTAAAATGTATAGTAATCAAGGCCATGTGATAGATGAAAAATGATGGACAAATAGATAAGCAGAGAAAGAACAGAATAGACTTATTTTATGTCCTCAGTTAAATTTTATAAAGTGACAAATAAAGTAATTCAGTGAAGATAGGAGAGTTGTTTCTACCAATGATACTGGTGCAACTAAATATACATATATTTTTAAAAAAGAACCTTGCTTCGAACTTCACAACAAAATCAAATATTAATTACATTTCTAAAATATACCTAGATATTTTTTAAAAAGCAACTCAATTTCTAACATGTATGAAGTCAAAGAAAGGAAAGTATCTTTGCAACCCAGTGGAAAGTAATGGTTTTTTAGAACACAAAAAGCAATAACAATTAAAAAAATAGCCTCTTACGTGCTATTAAATTTTATAATTTATTCTTAAGAACGTGAATTTAGAGGGCAAAGACTGAGAGAAAATATTCACAATCCCTTACAATTTCTTTTACAATTTCTGTTAAAGAATTTGTGTTTAAAGCATATGACAGTGCTTAAAATAGCAAATAAGAAAACAAGCAATGGAAAAAGAAAAAAAGAAGAGCCTACACTGTTGCTTAGCAGAACAAAATATACGAATGACATTAAACTTCTCAAAATCTTTTAAAAAAAATCTTTAGACATCAGGAAATGTACATTAAAATTAAAAATGACATATTATTAAACATCTATTAGAATGGCCAAAAAAAAAAAACAAAAAAGGCATGATGATACCAAATTTCAACAAGGATGTGGAACAAATTCTCCTAATTACCTCCAACAACTGAATTACTAGCAGTTTACTCAAAACAAGTGAAAGTATATCTGTTCACCCAAAGACTGGTACAAGAATGTTAGTAGCAGCTTTATTCACAACTGCTCCAAATGGAAACAACATAAATACTGTGATCAAGAGTAAACAGACAAATCCCTTTCGAAATATTTACCCAGCGAAATTCTACTCAGCAATAAAAATGGATTGACTACTTCTATGTGTGACAACGTAGATGAATCTATGTCATTATCCTGAACTGTCAACTGCCACTAGTTACTGGAGAGTACTAAGTATATGATTTCACTTATATGAAGATAGAGAAAATGGTTACCAGGGACACCTGGCTGGCTCAGTCAGCAGAGCACGTGACTCCGGATCTCAGAGTGGTGAGAGATTACTTAATATTAAAAGCTTTAATAGCAACAAAAAAATGGGTACTGAAGATATCTATTCAGTGGTTGCCCAGGAATTGAAAGGGGTCACGGACAGACTGGGAAGGGACACAAAAGAATTTTTTGAGGTCACAGAAAAATTTTATATTTGTATTGGGGCATAGGATATCTATTTTTTATAGGGGTGTAGGAAAAGTATATACATTTTCCAAGACTGTACAGGTAAGATTTTACATTTAAACAGAATTCAAATTTTACTTAAAAAAATCAAATCCAGGTCTGGAGAGAACAGAATATTTACAGTTGTTGACATTGGATCCTGAGAGCATTATACATCTCTGCTTAGTTTGTAGATGTTTGAAATGCTCCATAATGAATTGGTGTAATATATAAATCTAGTCAAAATAAGTGTCATCTTTAATATTTTTTATAAAATACAGTATCACTTTAATAAGTATAAAATACAGTATCACTTTGGGAGCTTATTTTAAACACAAGATTATTTATCTCAATCAATATAGAGATAAAAATCCTAAAATCTAAAATGTTTTACAATCCTACTCAAGAAGCATAAAATAAAATTAAGAACCTATGTTAAGTTTTAGTATTCTCTAATAATTTTTGTTACGAATAGCACCTAGCTTTTATTCCTGATATTTTCCTTTTTATTCACACTCATCAGCTTTTAAGTCAAATGCTCACCATGGTATATTCTTTATGATTATTTGCAACAAGCTCACTGATGATCATCGTCCCCAAGGCTTTACAGCTACCAAAATAGAGCAACCATTTCAAAGAGGTCACTCTACTGACACCACTTTGATTTCCGTAGTTCTGGATTCTGGTCACTCACTCAAGCTAACATCTGCTATGAAAGCATACCTTACTCTGCCTGGGTGCTCCTTCTCTGAGGGGTAGCTGAGAAAAAGGGCACTTACATCCTTGATATTTCTTTAAGTGTATTACCTGATGTAATTTTCCAAAATGCTCTTCAGTGTCCACTATGCTGAGCTGCCCTGCCTGTCTCAGCCTTTTCACGGAAGACCTCCCACCATATAAAAATGCAGCCTGGACTACCTTCCCAAGGCAATGTTCTGCTTCCTCCTGCAATGTCAGGCTGGCCTTTCTGCCCAGGATCCCTCAAAAGGATGAATTTATGCAGAGGATGTAGCTCCCCTGAGAAGGCCATCCTTGGTCAGTCCCTGCAGGGACCAGATGTCTGGGAGATTGAGCCAAGTTTTATGAAGCATCTTGGTTCAAACCTGCTTCCAGGGAACTGGGATTTTATTTCATATTTGTCTCTTGGGCGTGCTAATTTTTTTTAATGTAGCTTATTTCCCCTTCCATCTTTTCTATCTATTAATTTTCTCTAATACTTTAATCATAGTCTCTTCATATTTGAAGCATATATATACATATTATAAGATATATATATATATATATACTATCATCTTTTATCCACATTTCTGAATTAATAGTAATGCTCAAAGCATTATATAATTCCATTTTAAGCTGTAATATAACATGTTGCCACCTAAAAATCATTTGTTTTCTTAAACTTTGATTACCTGTTTCACAGTCTGTTTCTACATTAAATTATGCCAGAGAGGTTAAGGAAACTTCCCTGGAACTAAACTCATTTAAAATCCTGTTTCATAATAGTTACATGACTATGTGTAAATTACCTAACTTCTGAATCTCCACCTACTCATTATAAAATGTGGATTATCTAAAGAGCCAAATGTAGTTTCTAGAACATTATAAGGGGTCAAGAAATATTAGATGTCACCATTGGTAGCCATAATGCCTCTTGTTTCATAGCATTTATACGATTCTTACATCACAGGAAATTGTGGAGTGCCTCTTCCCATCAGTGTCCTATATAAGGAGTCAGTTTTCCTACTAATAGTACCTTGTACCCATTTACATGTAAAATTTATGTACTTTTGTTCATAGTTTTTCTTTAATATACTCACGTTGTGTGTTTAGGTTACTCATCTGAGAAATGAGAGTGTTTCTGTTCAACTTTGAAAATGCTACTTTCTCTAATATAATGTTAATGTTAATATGCAATATTATTATTGCTTCAGTTCCCTCAGCTTTAGAAAGGGAAAAAACTAGAAACTACTTATTGTAGTTGTAAGAATTTAAAGAATAATACATACTTGTATTGTATAAAGTATTATATAAAGAATAATACTTACTTGTATTGTCATGAAATTACATACTTGTCATGAAAACAGTGCCTAGCTCATAATATATGTCTAATTTTTGGTATTATTATTATTATTATGCTAATCAATTTTTGTCAACTTCATGGAATTTTTTCATGTAAATGCTATTTTATTTATCACATAGTTGCTGTCATTTGTCATATGTGGTTGGGACTATGCTTATATTAAATATTTATTATTGTTACTTTTGGCTGACATTTTCTAAGATGAATGAAAAACTTCATAAATCTGCACATAGGATACCACCTAGACATTGTAATGTGACAATTTTTAGAGTAGAGAATAAGCTTCATTTTCTCATACTCAAACTTTCTTAATATCTGAAGACCAAATTTCATAATTTATACCTGAAAGTTCTAGTTACCCTTTCTTTTATCTGCTTAGTTCTGACCCCATAAATTACAGGGTTGAGAGAAAGTGGGATGACAACATAAAAGTTGGCAAGAAGAATGTGGATGTATTGAAGAACATTTTGGCCAAACCAGTGGGTCATGAAGGAAAAAAATGCTGGAATGTAAAAGGCCAACATTACACACACATGGGAGCCACAAGTGCTGAGTGCCTTCATTCGGGCATCCCTGGAAGGGAGGCAGAAGACAGCATGGAGGATATAGACATAGGAGATGATAATGGCTATGATGTCATACACCAAAATAGAGATGGCACATAAGCCATATATGATGTTCACCTTTATGCTGGTGCAAGACAGGTGGGCAATGCCCATGTGCTCACAGTATGTATGGGAGATGATTTGATGCCCACAGAAAAGTAACCTTAAGATGAACAGAATGAAGGGGATTGCAATGGCTAAGGGTCTCAGGAGGATGATCAATGCTATAACAGATACCACTTTGTTTGTCAGCATCAGTGTGTACCGAAGAGGGATACAGATGGCTACATAGCGATCATAGGCCATGGCCACAAGCGCAGCTGACTCCATGTCAGTACATAAGTGGATGAAGAACATCCAAATGAGACAGCCCTCAAAAGTGATTTCTCTCAGGTTGAACCAGAATATTACAAGCATCTTGGGGATGGTGGATGTGGACCAGGACCATGTCAATAGATGACAGAATGGCCAGGAAGTAGAACATAGGATGATGGAGACTACGATCAGTCTGAATCACAGAAAGAATTGTAATGTTTCCCAATAATGCTGTCAAATACACAACACAAAATGGAAAAGCAATCCACATATGCATTTCTTCTAGCCCTGAAATTCCCAGCAGGAGAAATAATTTGGGATGGAATTATGTGTCATTAGATGGGACCATGTTTCCGTTGCACTTGTACTGCTGCATGTAACATAGACCAGATGTCTCATTCACTGAGAGATGCCATCTCTTCTTGTCCAATGTTACTGATTTCCTACAGAATGATACAAAAATATGTTTGAACTTTTCTAAACACCCCACCCATCATTACATAACTGTGGATATTTTTTTTTTTGAAAACTGAAGTACATATTGTTGTTTGATTTCAACTGATCTGATTCATTACATTTGTTTCCATCCATTTTAATAACATAATTAAACTTTCATCAAGGACCAATAGAATATCATACAAATGGCTAGGTGTTTGGTGTTCAGATTGTACATAGTTAACCATCTTCAAGGATGTTCTAGCTTAGGAATTAAAATAATAATACAATGTATGGTTTCTCTGGGATTATGACAAGTATGTTTTTCTTTCTATCTCATAGTCAATTGCTATAGCCTCTGGAGGTAAAATTTGCACGAAACCCTTTTAAATGTATGAAACCTAATGGAAAAAACCAGTAGGTGAACTCCCGGACCTCAATCAGAAACATCATTGCAGTTAGGGAAGACTGTATGAAATGCAGGAAATCAAGACTCATGGTGGTTATAATTGATGCGGTTGAGATGGCTTCACCATTAGATTTTACAGTTGATTGTTTAAAACAGCAGAAGAGATAAGAATGACACTGCAAGAGCAATTTCGTTCAAAGCAGCACTAGTAATCAAAGGTTGACTTGAGTTATATGTAAAGAACTTAAATTTGAATATTTTATGTAATGTGAACTTTTCCTTATAAAGCTATGGTGGGAGATATTTTTAATACTTGTGTAGAAAGATCCAAAACAGTAGTAACAAAATAGTGCCAGGTTGCATTAAAATAAAGCAAATCTAATATCTATGAATCATTAGCATTGCTTCTATTTCACATCATATGATAAAAAGGTCTGACTTTGAATTTTTGGTTGACCTAAGTGGCTGTTCATGGCCACTCATCTTCTGCTATTTTCCCCACAGTTATATCCTCAATCTGTTTGCATATATAAATGCCCTACCTTTCAGTTATTGAACTCCAAGTCACAGTTTGACCACACCTCACATTTTTCCTACCCTCTTAAGGATTTTTCTTGTCACCTCTGTTCCAATGTCACATCAAGTTCTGTAGCCCCTAGTTCAGTCTTTTTCTTCACAGTTATTTATTTCCTGACAGCTTCACTTCTTCAACTCTCCAAACCAGATCCTTCCCATCTCTCTGCATGTTTCTTTCCTTGACTCTGCTATCTCTTCATTCAGCTGTCAATCCATCTTCCCCAGATTCAGCCCTGACCTCTGCAACCACTTCCCATCCAAGAGCTCTGGTTGCTGAGAGTTAATGGAGAAAAGCTACAGAATTATGCCAGTTTCAGTATCTGCAGACAGGCCATCCAGGACATGAAAATTTTTCCTGTGTCCTTTAGATGGTTCCTTTTTTAGTTGCCTCAGAGAATATACCATACATGCACTATTCTCACACCGCTAGGTACTGATACATTTATTCTTTAACTTGCAGCACTTTCTCTTGTCTCTCTAGAAAATTAAGATGACCATGCAAGTGATATTTGCATCCCCTTACTCTTCCCTTCCCCAGTTGTACAAGTGTTTTACTCCAGCCTGCTGCTAATAGAAACACCTCTGCTTTGACCTCATCTTTCAAGTCTGCATATACCACTCTTAACCCTCTTTGTTTTTTCCCATCTCTATCTCTCTTGTGTTTGCACATTCTCCACCTGTTCAGTGTCCCCCCCCCCAATTTTTGACCCATGTTTAATCTAATTTTAAAAAAATAGCAAGAATTTTGAAATAGTATATGTTATTTCTATTTACTCCTATTTCATTCACTTCTCAATGGGCTATAAAGAATGTAAACTGACTTCTACTTATAAATGGAGTTTCTTTCATAAATAGTACCAAATTGTGTCCCTATTTCCAAAAATTCTTGAATAATTTGAACTTGTGCTATTTATATCCTACAGGAAATACACTATTATTGGTCATTTTTCTTCCCAATATCCCACCAGTCTTAGTGATTTAACAGACTTGTATCATTCCAACAATTTTGAGTGTATCAAATTACTTTTTTAATAAACATCAAATCAATCTCCGTTTTTTGTTTACTTTCCTAACATTTATTTGGATCACCATTCTTTCTTTCTGGTTTACATTTTCAGGTATTGCTGTTGCTATCACCTCTCTTTGCTCTATGTTAAAGGAGCCCTAAAGAATGTTGCAAAATAAATCCCATAGAACACCATGTATTTATGTGAAGTCAATGTGTCTCATGTTCCTGCTTTGCTACAAAATATTTTTTCTAATAGCCACATCAAATTGGAAATTTCTGTAGGTTTTTATTTTTCCTCTTAGGTATTTATAATGTACATCAGAACTATGAGATTCTCTCCTAAAGCAACTTTATTTAACTGGTGATTTCACAAATGTGTTTGACCAGCAAAATCTCTAAATAGAATACCTATAAAACCAATGAATGATAATATTTCAGGCTCTTAAGTTACAGAAGTGAACCTATGGTATGTCAAATTTTAAAAAATTTTCTGTGCTGTCTTGAACTGAGTATCAATTGTTTTGCCTCTGTTCTAGATGAATATATATCAAATAGATAATTTTCTAGAAAAGAGAAGGAGAAAAAGGACACTCTAGACCTTGTTTTCAACACAGTATCTAATGAATTTTTATAATATATTCATTTTCTAGATCTTCACCAGCATGTATTTAAACACAGCTATGTGCCAGTTTGTATCCATTATTTAAGAATCCAGAAAGATTGGGACACCTGGGTGGCTCAGTGGATTAAAGCCTCTGCCTTCAGCTCAGGTCATGATCCCAGGGTCCAGGGATTAAGTTCCACATCAGGCTCTCTGCTCAGCAGGGATCCTGCTTCCTTTCCTCTCTCTCTGCCTGCCTCTCTGCCTACTTGTGATCTCTGTCAAATAAATAAATAAAATCATTAAAAACAAACAAACAAAAAAATCCAGAAAGATTGTAATTACTGACAGAGTTAAAATGAAGAGAGAAAGGCTCAGATGAATCACTTACCCCCTTAGTAACCCACCAAAAACATATTAGAATGATACGTCATGCTGCTTCCTAAGTATTCACAAATTTAGTCAAAGAGATATTTAAAAAATAATAATGAGGGGCGCCTGGGTGGCTCAGTGGGTTAAGCCGCTGCCTTCGGCTCAGGTCATGATCTCAGGGTCCTGGGATCGAGTCCCACGTCAGGCTCTCTGCTTAGCAGGGAGCCTGCTTCCTCCTCTCTCTCTCTCTCTCTCTCTCTCTCTCTGCCTGCCTCTCTGCCTACTTGTGATCTCTGTCAAATAAATAAAATCTTTAAAAAAATAATAATAATGAAAATGCCATCAGAATAATGTATATAAATTTAAGTTGAAGAGAGTCAGTCTGATAGAATTTTTCACACAGGAGAGGGAAGGTCTAGATATTAAAAGCCTATGGCTGAGATGGGCACAGTAACTGGATTTTCTGGACCATGTGACAATATGGTGACGCATTCACTATTTTTTTTCATCCTTGTTTCTTCCTTTTTTATGCTCACACTCTACCTCCTTTCTCTGTGTACAGTCTAACCACCTTTCAAAAATATCTGTTACATTCCATTAATATATAACATTATCATTTTTCTCATATTTTCTAGTGAGTATTTACTTTTCAGTGTCCTGAGAATTTGAAAGACGTGACTTCCCGGATTAAAGAACACTTTATATTTGGCTTCATCTTGCCAGGCAGCTTTTTTTAGACAATTGACCTGCTCTCCAAAGCTATCACAAGTTACTGCAGGCAAGAAGTAACCAAAACTCTCCATGGGTTCCATCAAATACACACTGAAAGAGGGTTTACACAGCAGTGATTTCTAATCCTGGCTTTTCATAATAGACTGTGGAGTACTGGATACAAATACAAATTCTAAGTTCTGATCCTGAAAATTCTGAATCATTAGGTATGGATGGGATAGCTCTTTATGGCTTTGATAAAGCTCCTCAAGTTAATCTAATTTAATTTATTTGATTTTTGGGAACTGCTGAAAAATAAGTAAGATAGATAATCAATTATAATATGAATTAGAATGTGTTTATATATAATGTTGGGGGCATCTGTGTGGCTCTATTAGTTAAGCTTCTGCCATTGGCTCAGTCATGATCCTGGGGTCCTGGGATCCAGTCCCCTCTGGGGCTCCATGCTCAGCAGGGAGTCTTCTTGTTCTCCCTCTCCCCTTCCCTCTGCTTCTGTTTTCCCTCTTGTTTATTATCTTTCTAATAAGTATTTTTTAAAAAAAATACATAACAGTGAATTTTTAAAACAGTGTATAACTTAATATCTGATAACCTTGACTTTGTATAGACTTTTCTTTAAATCCTCAAAACCAAACATAGGCACTGATTCCATTCTGTACTACGATACTCTCAGGTTTTGTAGTGCTCTGTCCCTTCCTTGACTGGAGATACTTGTGAGAGAACTTCTGCTTTACTGAGGTGGTAATTTCCAAGCACTTTTTTTAAAAGCACATATTAGGAGCTCCCAAAGAAATATACCTAGGTAGAATGACTAGTTGTGGCAATAATAATAATAACTATTATTATTATTATTATTAATTATTATTATAGTAATAATAGTCAGCTAGCAAAGCTTTCCTCAGGACTTTCCTGTGTTAATGTTCCCCTATTAGAGGGGAAAGGAGAGGAAAAACGTAAATAGAATTGACATGGACAGGACATTTTCTGTCTTTTTGAGGCTCTGAAAATTCACAATTTCTTAGAATCCTACCTATTCATCAACTCTTATTCAAAAGACTTCCATGAATTTCACAATTATTGTGCAAAACTACCAGCTGCAATAGAAAAGAATATTTTATTTTGCTGACCCTATTTATAGGAAGAATAGTAAGTTACGTGGTCAGATATTTTTCAGTTGGCTAGATTATGACTGTCTTGGTGACAAGGAGAAAATATAACAAATTTGTATAGAAGAGAGAGTGATTGGTAGTGGGGTTACATACTCAGGATGATAATTGGAGGCAGAAATACAGAGAGAGCTGTATGTAACTGCAAATGGGCCCAAATAGGCAAAACTGACTCCATGATATGTGATAATGGAAAGAGTTCAGGATTTGAAGATAAAAAAATTTTGTTTAGATACTAGTTCTTTCTTTCAAGCTGCTTAGCAATATTCCATAAACTTATTTCTTTATAAAACATATTCACATAATAATGAAATCATACATATCTTGCAAGCTTAATTCATGAATTATAAATAAATATGATAACATATTAGGATGCCAGCATAAATTAAGAAATTTTAATCATATAATTGCAAAATTATTTGAGTTTTTGTTCTTGGCATCTATTGTCATATTTCTGTTACCTTTCAATTAGGGAAACATTTAAAGCCATTTATAGAAATGAAATTTAGACAGACTATATTGCTTAATCATCCTCATATGGATCTAGAAATGTTTGGAAAACTTTGGAATTTGCTTTGTAAATGATGAGTCAATGCTAAAAAAAAAACCCACTATTTTGGTAATAGCTTTGGAAATATAAGGATTCTTGATCTGGTATTTTTTTTTTTTTTTTTTTTTTTGCAAGATGAAAGATGCCAGCAGTTTATTTTTTTTTGTTTGTTTGTTTGGTTTTTTTGTTTTGTTTTTTTTTGTTTTGTTTTGTTTTGTTTTGTTTTTATTTTTTATAAACATATATTTTTATCCCCAGGGGTACAGGTCTGTGAATCACCAGGTTTACACACTTCACAGCACTCACCAAAGCACATACCCTCCCCAATGTCCATAATCCCACCCCCTTCTCCCTAACCCCCTCCCCCCAGCAACCCTCAGTTTGTTTTGTGAGATTAAGAGTCACTTATGGTTTGTCTCCCTCCCTATCCCATCTTGTTTCATTTATTCTTCTCCTACCCACTTAAGCCCCCATGTTGCATCACCACTTCCTCATATCAGGGAGATCATATGATAGTTGTCTTTCTCTGCTTGACTTATTTCGCTAAGCATGATACGCTCTAGTTCCATCCATGTTGTCGCAAATGGCAAGATTTCATTTCTTTTGATGGCTGCATAGTATTCCATTGTGTATATATACCACATCTTCTTGATCCATTCATCTGTTGATGGACATCTAGGTTCTTTCCATAGTTTGGCTATTGTAGACATTGCTGCTATAAACATTCGGGTGCATGTGCCCCTTTGGATCACTACATTTGTATCTTTAGGGTAAATACCCAATAGTGCAATTGCTGGGTCATAGGGCAGTTCTATTTTCAACATTTTGAGGAACCTCCATGCTGTTTTCCAGAGAGGTTGCACCAGCTTGCATTCCCACCAACAGTGTAGGAGGGTTCCCCTTTCTCCGCATCCTCGCCAGCATCTGTCATTTCCTGACTTGTTGATTTTAGCCATTCTGACTGGTGTGAGGTGATATCTCATTGTGGTTTTGATTTGTATTTCCCTGATGCTGAGTGATATGGAGCACTTTTTCATGTGTCTGTTGGCCATCTGGATGTCTTCTTTGCAGAAAGGTCTGTTCATGTCCTCTGCCCATTTCTTGATTGGATTATTTGTTCTTTGGGTGTTGAGTTTGCTAAGTTCTTTATAGATTCTGGACACTAGTCCTTTATCTGATATGTCGTTTGCAAATATCTTCTCCCATTCTGTCAGTTGTCTTTTGATTTTGTGAACTGTTTCCTTTGCTGTGCAAAAGCTATTGATCTTGATGAAATCCCAATAGTTCATTTTTTCCTTTGCTTCCCTTGCCTTTTGCGTCGTTCCTAGGAAGATGTTGCTGCGGCAGAGGTCGAAGAGGTTGCTGCCCGTGTTCTCCTCAAGGATTTTGATGGATTCCTTTCGCACATTAGGTCCTTCATCCATTTTGAGTCTATTTTTGTGTGTGGTGTAAGGAAATGGTCCAATTTCATTTTTCTGCATGTGGCTGTCCAATTTTCCCAGCACCATTTATTGAATAAATGGTGTTGATCTGGTATTTTTATCTGTCAGTTATATGAAGGCATGAATTGTGAAATATTTCTCTTGAGAGCTGAATGGAGGACAGATGAGTACACAAAGTTAGTTAAAGTTCTGCATAATCGATATAGAATGGTGACTGCTATGAGAGGGAAAGACAGACAAGACTGAAGGTTAAGGTACAATCACAGGAAGCAAAGAAAAAAGTGAGTTGAATGACAAAGACTTCAAGAAAGACACAGAGCGCAAGTTAAAAAGGTGTTTGCATAAGCACACACACACATGCACACTCCACTTATCCAGATAAGAATAAGATTAAGAATGAGATTTATAAACCCTTTGTCATAGTATACACCTGAGTCTGTGTAAATTATCTTGTTACACTCTGGGCTCCTTCCATATTCAATCAGCCTTCCTTTTTTCTCCATTCCTCTTGTCTATTTTATCTCTTCAACCTACATCTCAGTGAAATGACCACAATGAAATGGTTTCTGTCTCTTTGTTTCTTAGTTTGAAAATAAAAAAGAGTTACTGTCTTAGTGGATCCTTCTTGAACCCAAGGCCAGATTTACCAGCATAGCTTCTGGCTTTCTTGATAAGCTAGTTCACCCACCTGCCCCAGAATGTTTTCATTTTCATCTGCTCTGACTGAAATGGAAGACTTACACTGTAACCACTGACCTTAAAATGGAGTGTCTCCAAACACTGGTGCTCTCTGGAGAAAACAGAGGCACTGAGCTACATGCTCCATAAATATGAAGCATAACATCATTGGTGATAAAAAAAATAAAATAAAAAAAGGAGAATTAGAAAAAGAAGAAGGAGGAGGAGGGGGGGGGGGAGAGGGAGAGGAAGAGGGAGAAGGAGAAGAAGAAGAAAAAGAAGAAGAAAGAAGAAAAGAAAAAGTCCAGATTCTGAATGCGGTTTCCCAAGTTTAAAATGACTTGTGATAAACTGACTTATCTCTAGGCAGGAACAGCTATGAGGAGGGCTTACCACCCATTCTTTCTCTTCAAGATCCCTCTAGTTCTACATTCCCTCTCATGAGTCCCACATAAAAGGCCAGGTCACAGAAAATCTGGGGTGATTTTATGTAAGGGTTTGGCAAGTCATTCTGTTTTTTTGTTTGTTTGTTTGTTTTCCATTACCATTTTATTTATCTTGCTAGGTATCTGGTCAATTTCTCCAAAATTTACCTACCTCTCCCTCCCATCCCCATGATAAACACAATTCAATTTTCAGTACTATCAGGAAAAAAATTGAAGCCCACCTAGTATCTATCATTTCATAGAGTATTCATTAGAACTAGGATGTGAAAGATATTGGGTCCACAGCTCCAGGAATGCAGGAGGAACAATAAAAATGGCCAACGGACCGTTAACTCCCAGGCCACCCTCTTCCTTTACCCATGACTCTCCCGCCGGGAGGACATGTCACCATAAGTAACCCTATACCTACGCAGGAAACAGGAACATCAGGACACCCCCTACCCTCCAGTCACCAAATACTTTATCTTATATGGCTATGAACTATATGCTGTCTTAACCCAAATAAAAGACCCACTCGACCCCCTCCTGGGAGTGACTTCCCCGACTCTCCTCTCCTGAGTCACGAACCTTGCCTAAGGGTGCCTTTAATAAACTTTGCCTTGCACCTATCTCACCTGTAAAACCTTACAAGAGGTAATATAATTAAAAAAAAAAAAAAAAGACTAGTTATTTTGAACACAAATCCTCTCTGCTTCCTGGTTCTTCTTCTTCTTCTTCTTCTTCTTCTTTTTTTTTTTTTTTTTTTAAGATATTATTTATTTACTTGACAGAGAGAGAGAGAAAGAGAGAGAGGACAAGTAGGCAGAGTGGCCAGCAGAGGGAGAGGGAGAAGCTCTTTCTCCACTGAGCAGGGAGCCCCATGCGGGGCTCAATCCCAGGACCCAGGGATCATGACCTGAGCCGAAGGGAGCTGCCTAACTGACTGAGCCACCCAGGTACTCCCACCTCCTGGTTTGTGTTGATAGTAAAATGAGACAGGGTTTAATTTACTGGTGAGAAGAGGTCTAGGGAAAGAAGTGTGAGATACCAAAAATTAGTTAAATAGATGGACTTTGAGACAGACTATGTGAGTTCGAATCCCACCTTTCCTACTTAATGCACATAAGAGTTTGGGAAAGAAATTTAAACTCTTTATCTCCATTTTCTCCTCTTATAAATGAGTAGGATAATACCTAGTGCAAAGCATTGCTGAGGAGATTAAAAAAGGTAATATTTGTATAACACTTAAAACATTTCCTGATATATAGTAAGAAATTTGTAATGGTTTATTGATAGTAAACTAAACCACTTAACTAACACTTAGTACTTCCAGGCGAGGATATTTTCTGAAAATTGATACTGACAGGAGTTGCCATGAAGAAGTCTCCTAGATTCACTTTTGGAATCTTACGGGAGTTGATAAATGTGATATCATTTTCCTTCCTAGATTTATTGTCAATAAAGAACAAAACATACAGGTAAAAGAAGAACTCAGCATTATTACTGAGTAAAAGCTGTGTATTTCTTGGTTAAGCTATGCATCTAAACTGGTAAATTGGGCTTTTTAATAATCTTTGCCCTCTTAAACCCCCCCAGTTTAACTTACCTCAAAAGTCAGGTTTTTGTTTGAAGGGCAGAGCCTTGTCAAGAAACCTATGGAACTCCTGGATTTTACTGGGATCTGCAATGTCAACTGTCATGTGACAACTAAGTCTGTGTGTTTCTAGATTCTCTATACAGTGCATTTACCATTTTTGTTTATTCCTTTGTCAGTTATATTCTTTCATAATTTCAACAGTGTATTAAAATTTTGATATTTTGTAGAACATATCCTGTTTCTCTCTCCTAGGCCTGTAAGGTAATTTCTGCCTAATTGATTTTCTATATGCATTTTTTAAAAGATTATTTATAACACTGTAGATTATAGAAAAATGCAAATGGAGTACCGAGAGCTTTGATATAAATGTATACATATCTCCCCCATCAGTAACATTTTACACTATCATGGTCATTTGTTATAATTAATAAAACAGTGTTAACTAATGTTTATGTTATTTTAAAATTCATGTTATTCAGATTCCCTTATTTGTACCTAATGTTCTTCTCTAGTGGGATCCCACCCAGAATACCAAATTACACATACAAGTTATATCTACTTAGGGCTCTTAGGTTCTCTTGACTATTACAGTTACTCAGGTTTTTCTTAGTTTTGATGACTTCACAGTGTTTAAAAGTGCTAGTCAGATTTTAGGGGCACCTGGGTGGCTCAGTGGATTGAGCATTCAACTTCTGATTTTGGTTCAGATCGTGATATCATGGATCCTGGAATCCAGCCCCGCTTTGGGCTCCCTGCCTTGCCTGGAACTTGCTTAAATATGCTAATCCTCTGACCTTCCTTCTCCTCCCCCAAACTTTACCCCATGCACACCCTCTATTTCTCTCAAATATATATATATATATATATATATTTTAAAGAAGTACTGGTCGAGTTTTTGTAAAATATCCCTTAATTGAGGTTAGTCTGATTAGTTCCTCCATGACTAGACCAGAATTATGACTGGGGAAGAAGACCAAGGAGGTAAAATACTAATTATGTCAAAACAGATCAAGGATACATACTATCAACACGGTTTATCACTGTTGTTATTGAGCTTCATCACCTGCTGAGGTCATGTTTGTTAGGGTTCTCTTTCTCCTCCATTTCCAAGTTTTCTCTTTGCAAGTAATTTACAATGTGTAGCCCACAAATTAAACAGTGAGTAGTTACGTTCTTCATCCTTGGACATGAAACATCCTCATATATTGTTTGGAGGGTTTTTTCATTTGTTTGTTTGCTTTTGCCTGGAGAGAATCTATTCCCCCATTTGTTTATGTATTCAATCATTTATTTTTATCCATACGGACTCAAATATTTATTTTATACTTTAGGCTGTAATCCAGTATTACTTTTGTTTCACATTGCCCAGCTTTGACTATTGGGAGCTCTTACAGTTGGCTCCTGTGTCCCTTTGTCTCACCCTCATAACTGTGTGTTCTTTTGGGGGGGGGGGGGCAGGGTCACTTCTTTACTTTCTGGGACCATGAGATTCTACAGGCATATCTCATATATCACCTGCCCAAATCTTAGAATGTGATATTTCTCCAAGGATTACTGATACCTTTTATTGGATAATGGTATTAGAAACAAAGGTTTGGGTGTTGGACATACTTTGCTACGGGGGTGTCATTGGTTTAAGCCATCTCACCTGGTATATCAAGGAAATATAGGAGTAAATATTTATCATCTATTTATCTATCATCTTTCTATCATCTTCCATCTACTAAAACTAAACATGGTAATGTCTCTAACTCTAATCTGTTACCACATGAATTGTTCTAATATCCCCTCATGGTTCTCTGTGAACTCACACTCCAAAAAAATAAGAAACCTAGTCCTCACTATATGTCGTATATTTACATAATTGTTCAATAACACTATGCATATGTAGGTGCATTGGAATTGTTAACCTATAACTCTATGAGGGAAAAATTGCCCAAGAGAGAACGGTGCTTTATTATAGCTCTTTTTGCCTTTGGTGTCACAGACTCCATTCTTTTCCAGAACTACTTGGGTTAAAATTTTTTTTTTCATCCACCCTAGTGAGGTTTTTTTCTTCCCTACATTTTGAATATACAATATTTCTCATACTATGCATTTCATCATGGAATCCCCTGAACTCCTCCATGATTTTTTTTTTTAACTTGCAGACATTAAGATCATCTTTTGTGTTTCAAAATTCTAAGGGTTTTTCCAAATGTATATCATACATCCGCCTTTACAGTATCATATAGAATAGTTTCACCAACCTAAAAACTTCCATGTGCATCACATATTCAATATCACCCCAGTCCTCCTCCTCCTGGCAACTATGGATATTTTTTTGTGATTTCTTGTTTTGCTTTTTCCAGAATATATTTTCACTAGAGTCACCCAAGGTGAAATCCTTTCAGATTGGCTTCCATTACTTCAGAGAATGCATTTAAGATTCATCTGTGTCACTTAAGATTCATCTGTGTCACTTAATGATTTAGCATCTTATTTCTTATTAATGCTGAATATATCCATGTGTTATGTACACTGGATATACCATAGTTTGGATATTCATTCTCCTATTGAAGGGCATTTTTGCTGCCTCCAGTTCTTTATGAATAAAGTTTAAATGATTGTGCCATTTTGCATCTCCACTAAAAGTGAATGAAAAGTTCTATTACTTCCTTTGCATGCTCACCTACCTATGAAATTTCCTTACTGATTTATTTTTTTTTTTTTAATTTTTTTTTTTATTTTTTTTTTTATTTTTTATAAACATATATTTTTTATATACATATATTTTTATCCCCAGGTCTGTGAATCACCAGGTTTACACACTTCACAGCACTCACCAAATCACATACCCTCCCCAATGTCCATAATCCCACCCCCTTCTCCCCAACCCCCTCCCCCCGGCAACCCTCAGTTTGTTTTGTGAGATTAAGAGTACTGATTTATTTTTAGTTTTAGCCATTTTTAGAGGTGCGAGGTGGAAAATTTTGCATCTTTTAATTAGTAATTCCTTAGTGGAAAAATATACTGAACATCTTTTCATGTGCTTTTTTCAATCTGTATATTTTCTATGTGGTATGCCTGGACAAATCTTTTGCACAAGTTTTAATTGGTTTATTATTACTTTTTAAAGTTACATATTTTTTACTTGAAGGTTTTGATTTTTTAGTCAAACTGAGGGAGATCTCCTCTATTCCTTGTTTGCTGTGTGTTATTTTAAGTATGTGTTGTTGTTGTTGTTTTAAGAAAATATATATATTTTTGTCTTTAAGATTTTATTTATTTATTTGACAGAGAGAGAGAGATCACAAGCAGGCAGAGCAGCAGGCAGAGAGAGAGGGTGAAACAAACTCCCCGCCAAGCAGAGAGCCTGATGCGTGGCTCGATCCCAGGACCCTGAGATCATGACCCGAGCTGAAGGCAGAGGCTTAACCCACTGAGCCACCCAGGAGCCCCAGAAAATATATATTTTTAACCATTGATATGGTCAATATAATTTTTCTTCTTTAGGCTGATGTTCTAGGTTACATTGTTTGTTTTTGAACATTGAATCAATCTTGTATATCAAGAATAAACATCATTTGTCAATGCATACTTACTTATTCTGATAAATTGTTAGTTTTAATTTAATAATATTTCATTGGGGATTTTTACATCTATTCATGAGAGATAATTTTGAGACATGGTCTATATAGATAGCTAGGTAGCTAGATAGAATCTCTATGTATGTTTTTGGACATATTTAAATGATTTGTTATTAGGGTATGTCCAGCTTCGTAATATAAGTATTTTTTAGCTTCTATAGTCTGGAAGTAGTTTTAAAGAATTGATGTAATTTCTTTCTTTTGTGATTGGTAGAATTTATCAATCAGGTTTCATTCTGAAACCTTCAGAACCTGATTGTTTTGGAAGGTTATTAATTAGTTATGCAACTTATTTAATAAATATGGAGATATTTAGGTATTTGGAACTGCAAATTTTCTCCCGTTGGCCTTATATCATTTGCATATATCTAGCTGGCCATTGAGCAATATGAGTTTGAACTATGTGGATCCACTTAAATACGGTACAACACTATACATGTGTTCTCTCTCCCTTTACATTTTCTTAACAACATTCTATTTCCACTACCTTATTTATTATAAGAATATGTATATAAAATATATAACTTACAATAATAGGTGTTAATTGACTGTTTATATTATCAGTAAAGCTTCAAGTCAACAGCAGGCTATTAGTAAAGTTTTGGGGGTGTCAAAAGTTATAAGTGAAATTTTGGCTGCATGAGGGTGGGGGAACAGTGCTCCATTTTCTGTGTTGTTTGGGATCAAGACCCACCAACATAGTATTTGGGAGTGCTGACCCTATATATAGATCTAAAAGATAATTTCATTGCTGTTGTTGCTAAACTCTTCTTGGCTTTTTAATCATATGGAATGTATGGAAAGGAACCTTGGGAGATGGTTGGAGGCAATGAACATTAAGACTATAAAAAACATGGTTAGGACATGAATATATAGTAGCTATTAAAATTTTAGTAGAAAACATCATTACTTACAGATTGGCATATCTGAATCTTATCATTGAGATAACTGGAAATATGTACGAACTTTCCCTCAAAAGGTAGGACACTGAATTTAGTTTCTTTGAGGAATCCTGTTGGTAATCTTGTGTGGCTTTCAAGATAAGGGGCCTCATAATGGATGGAGATTTAAAGCCAACTTATAATAATAATTTATAAATGGAAAGATATCAATCTTTATTTTATGTATTTTATTCTTAAATATTACTAAATTTGAGTTGTGCTTAAAATGAAACACAGCATCCAATTAAGGAAAACACTGGGAAGAACACTGTTGCTATTCTTTTGCAAAAAAGAGGCCATCAAGAGCTTAGAATGTACATCTTTCTGTCTCTAAGAGAAAAGAGCACTTAATTTGCTCAAGATGCTCCAGGAAGTAAATTCTTCAGATAATTATATATAGATATCCTTGAATTCCTTTCAGAAAGTGTTTACCGATGTCTCTAGTCCATGCTCCTTGCTGACAGATAACCTTCCATACTTCTTTTTTTTTTTTTTAAGATTTTATTTATTTATTCGACAGAGAGAGATCACAAGTAGGCAGAGAGGAAGGCAGAGAGAGAGGAGGAAGCAAGCTCTCCGCCGAGCAGAGAGCCCGATGCGGGACTCGATCCTAGGACCCTGAGATCATGACCCGAGCCGAAGGCAGCGACTTAACCCACTGAGCCACCCAGGCGCCCATAACCTTCCATACTTCTAAACCCTGAAGGTACATGTTCTGGATCAGTCATGTTGCAGAGTTGTACAGTCATTTTTGTACCATCAGATGGCAAACATGCCATAGGAAAACTTGTTCCTAGCCTCCTGAGCAGGTGCTTTTATGTTCTGTCTCATGATTTTTTATGTACACATCTGTTTCTGCTCACAAAAAATTCAGGAAGATTAATAAAGAGATCCTTGGTCCCCAGAAGTCATGGAAGAGATACGTTCCTAAAAGATTACACAAAAGTACTTGTAAGAATATCCAACAAATTCTTGTGAAAGTAGGGGAACTTTGAAAATTTATTTTCTACCTGAACTTGTCTGAGATTCATCTACTTTTGCAAAGCATGGAATCAAAAAGGATGTATGTATGTTGTAGTTCACAAGGAAAGAGGGCTTTGGAGAGGTAGAAATAGTACTATAGATAGAAGTTTGTCTAAATACACTTAACAAACACACACACACACACACACACACAACACCACACCCCCTTGTAAGGAAAAAAAATGACTAAATATAACTCATATTCACTATTAGAATTCCATACATTCAAGCTTCTCTTAAAAACAAGATTTTCATTCTTTAACACAAGTTTTCATGTACTAGTTTTCAGGTACGTTCGCCTCCTGCTTCTCCAGAAAGGGTGGTGGTGGCACAGTGAGAGCATATAGTGCCTACAGGGTTTTATGAAGAATAAGTAAAAAGATGCTAAAATGAAAGGCAAAAACTGGAGACATTTAAAAAAACAAAAACTGCACTAAATACCCCAGGATTGTCCCCAGTGAAATCAGATATATCTAAGTTTTTCACAGAAATCTATGAACATCTTTTTTTATTTTACATTCAAAATTAGTTCTTTGTTTCAGAGAAAACAAGGCAATTGACATAAACTAAGTGTGCCAGCTGGAATACTATCCTATTTTCAAACATAGAGAAATGGAGGTTCACTAAATCTCTATACTTAAAAGGAAAAGGCTCTCGTGGGATTTTCCCCCTACTGTAAGGGAACCCAATATTCAGAAAAACAAGCACTCCACACCAACAGGGAGAAGAAACATTGAGATTTAAGAACAGAAAGCATTCTCGGGGCACCTGGGTGGCTCAGTGGGTTAAAGCCTCTGCCTTCAGCTCAGGTCATGATCTCAGGGTCCTGGGGATCAAGCCCCGCATCGGGCTCTCTGCTCGCAGGAGCCTGCTTCCCCCCCCTGCCCCCGCCTGCCTCTCTGCCCACTTCTGGTCTCTATCTGTCAAATAAATAAATAAAATCTTAAAAAAAAAAAAAAAAAAAGAGAACAGAAAGCTTTCTCTAAAGTTTGTTCCTTTAGGAGTTACAGGATCTCTTGGTATGAGGAGCATTTAAAAAGATAATTAACCTAGAGTTGGGTCAAAATCAACTTCTTTCAGTTCTGACCACACCTTCAAGAGCTAAGGAAACAAGGGATTTTATGTTGAGGTGAAAACACGGATCACACACTCACGAATCTGCTTTGTCCTCACACCATAGATGATAGGATTGAGGGCAGGTGGAACAACCACATAGAGATTGGCAACCAGGATGTGGACATAACGGGGAATTTTTTTGCCAAATCGGTGGGTGAGGAAGGAAAAGAGAGAAGGAGTATAGAAAACACACATGACCCCAACATGTGACCCACACGTACTCAGAGATTTGTGACGAGCCTCTTGAGATGGGAGGCGGAAAACTGCACGAAGGATGTAGGCATAAGAGATTCCAATCAATGCCACATCTAAAATAAGAAAAGAAGCCACAAAAAGCCCATAAATGGCATTAACTCGAATGCTGGCACAGGCCAACTTGGCGATGCCCATGTGTTCACAGTAGGAGTGAGCAATAATTCGAGTCTCACAGAAGGGCAGACGATGGATTAGGTAGAGAATGGGCAACATAAGCAAGACAGGGCGCATTATAATACCCACACCAATGCCTGCTAGCACTCGGGGTGTCAGGGTGGTTGTGTAATGGAGTGGCATGCAGATAGCCACATAGCGGTCAAAAGCCATAGCCAGCAGAACAGCGGACTCCATTCCTGTAAAGGTGTGTATCAGAAACATCTGAGCCACACAGGCTCCAAAACCAATTTCATGTGCATCAAACCAGAAGATACCCAGCATTCTGGGCACTGAGGTTGTGGAGAGGGCCAGATCTATGGCTGATAAGATGGCTAGGAAGTAGAACATAGGATCCCGCAGAGTATGGTCAGACCAGATGATCAGCAAAATCGTAGCATTGCCCAACAGAGCCATTAAGTAAATGGAGCAAAAAGGCAGGGAGATCCAGCCATGGGAACTCTCAAGTCCTGGGATGCCTGTAAGAAAGAAGGTGTCTGGGTGGAAAGTGGAAGTGTTTGTGTGGAACATCTTGCCACGGATGAGATGAGAAGTAGTTGACTACTCTAGAAGGAAAAACAAGAGCATATCTCAAAACTTTCCAGTAGGCTTAATTTTTATCTGTAGTTTTCTTATTATAAAAGCTAATGCTGGGAGGCCTGGGTGGCTCAAACATTTAACTGTCCAACTCTTGATTTTAGTTTAGGTCATGATCTCACAGTTGTGAGACTGAGCCCACATTGGGCTCTGATTGGGCATGGAGCCTGCTTAAGCATCTCTCTCCTTCTCTCTCTGCCTTTCTCTTCTTTCTCTCTCTATTATGAAAGAAAAGAAAGAAAGAAAGAAAGAGAGAGAGAGAGAGAGAAAGAAAGAAAGATGGATAAGGAAAAGGAAAAAAAAGAAAAGAAAAACTAATGCTAAAATGAGTTATAAAGTAATATGCGGGAACACACTTAGCACTCTTCAAATGGAAGGAACATTAACTTCATAAAAAGTCTCCCTCCCTTTCAAGTTTTGGACAATAATATCATATATTCCTTACTGAAGCCCCAATAAAAACTGGAGGGAATTTTAAAAACAAAATGGCTTATATTTATACTGAAATATCAATCTTCTTTGGAGACAAAGTTCACTTTACCTAAACACATCAACACAAAATCACCAAGCAACAGTACAGACAACTGCACACAAAATATGACAATATAAAGAATATAAGTGTACCTAGAACTATAGAATGATAGTAAATACAACAAGATTTCATTAACTGTTTTGTTCAGTGTTCAGTATACATTGATACATATTTAGAAAACCAGATCCAAAATGATCTGGTCATTTTGATAACTGCATCTCTCCATATTTACTCAGATTCCCCCACAGATGTGCTGTGCCGAATCTCAGATATAATAAGAGTTGCACAAAGATGGATAAACACACCATACACTGTACTGTGCATCAGATATGAAAAAAAGACACACAAAGATAGTAAAATTCTGCAGCTAGAAATTACCTCCAGGAGAGAAACACATCTCTTTGTTATAACATTCTGATTGGAATTAATAAAGAATCTGAAGATTTCTGTTGGTTGCCAAATTCTTTCCATATATCCAGCAATTCTACCCATCTTTGTAGTGTGTGGGGGGAGGAGGGAGATTTGGGGGAAGAATAGTGAAAATCTACATTGAAAGAAGAAGCTTTGAGAGAAGTAAAGATTTGTTTCCAATTATCATGGTGGTCAACATCAGGCTTAAGAAATACACACTCCTGATTTACCACACTGTAGTTGTGATCTCTCTCTGTTTCTCCTTTTCTCCATCTTCCCATCCATCCTTCCTCCTTCTATCTTTCTTTCTTTCTCCTTATAGAAAAAAAAAAAAAGCAGAGATATCACTATAGGAAAAAAAGGAAAGTATAAAAAAGATAGGAAAAGAGGGGAGGAAAAGTGAAAAAAGGAAGACAAGAAAGAAAAACATAAGGAATCATAAGGGAATGAAGATAGGAACGAATGTAGGAAAGAAGGTCATCTCAGCTCTCATTTACTCCTGAGAAAAGTGACAGAGAAACATCCAGATTTGGAGAAATATTTTATTAATAACATTTAAAAAACAGAGATCCCCCAACTAGGTAAGTCCTGCAAGCCTGTACATAATGTTCATCTTCAGGCTGCTTATGTCTCTGCTTCCCTCTTTGTAATCAATTTTATAAATCTGCACTTACTCTGGGCCCTTGAAGAGCCTATTTTTATAATTTTTTATTTTTTATAAACATATATTTTTAAATTAGTATTTTGGAAGACCATGCCCTGATACACAATTATCACTGAGAATTGAGATCATTTGTACCACAACTTTAAGTTCCTTCTATAGGGACTTTATAAATTTAAAAATTTAAATTGTCTCAGTGTAATATAGTAAGACTTCTTTCAGTCAGAAGATCTTTCTACAGTAGTGAGATAAAATATATTAGGTTAATAAATGTAGCTGTAGTCTGTTCCTTAACTTTTAGACAAGAGTCTCTGGTCACTATTCATCTCCATCACACATTTAATAGGAAACTCACCTCCAGCAGGAATAGGGCTAGAGAGCTCCAGTATATCTACTAAAGGGAATAAGGTTTTATACTACCCATATTTAGGGTCCTTGGGAATTAGCCAACTCTAATTCCCTGCATGAACCAGAACTAATACCCAAGAGTCTCCTTAGAAAGATCCCTTTCTCTGCATCTGAGATAAAGAGACTGATAGATTGCAGACATACACCCACCTTCCCCATCTACATCTTGTCAGTAAGAATCAGAGGGGCAAAACGAATGCTACCAAATATATTCATATGAAATATGAAGTGAACAGAATCTCTTACTGTGTAAATTTTGCATCTTGATTTTATTATATATTATAACAGTGCAGATTTAGAACATTAATGACCAATACATGTATCTCCCCTCCCCATACCCATGTCTTAGGAATCTCAATAATTTATTAATATATCATAGCTAACAAATAAGACAAAATTTCTTCTTTCTTTTCTATGTACTGCTAGTCTTACTGGCTTTCTTCTTTATTTAAATTTAATTAAGTAACATATAGTACATCATTAGTTTTTGATGTAGTGTTCAATAAATCATTAATTCTGTGTAACACTCAGTGCTCCTCACATCACATACCCTCATTAATGCCCATCACCTGTTACCAATTCCCTCACCACCTCCCTTTCTGCAACCCTTATGCTTTGCTGCGCAGAAGCTTTTTATCCTAATGAAGTCCCAAAAGTTCATTTCTGCTTTTGTTTCTCTTGCCTTTAGAGACATGTCTTGCAAGAAGTTACTGTGGCCAAGGTCAAAGAGGTTACTGCCTGTGTTCTCATCTAGGATTTTGATGGATTCCTGTCTCACATTCAGGTCTTTCATCTATTTTGAGTTGATCTTTGTGTATGGTGTAAGAGAATGGTGGTTTCATTCTTCTGCATGTGGCTGTCCAATTTTCCCAGCATCATTTATTGAAGAGACTGTCTTTTTTCTATTGGATATTCTTTACTGCTTTGTCAAAGATTAGTTGACCACAGAGTTGAGGTTCCATATCTGGGTTCTCTATTCTGTTCCATTGATCTGTCTGTTTTTGTGCCAGTACCATGCTGTCTTGATAATCACAGTCTTGCAATATATCTTGAAGTCAGGCATCATACCCCCAGCTTTGGTTTTCTTTTTCAACATTCCCTTGGTGATTTGGAATCCTTTTTGATTCCATACAAATTTTAGGATTGTTTGTTCAGTTCTGTAAAAATGCCAGTGATATTTTGATGGGGATTGCACTGAATGTGTAGATCACTTGGCCAGCATAGACATTTTAACAATGCTTATTCTTCCAATCCATGAGCATAGAATATTTTTCCATCACTTTGTGTCTTCCTCTACATCTTTCATAAGTGTTCTGTAGTTTCTCGCATATAGACCCTTTACCTTTTGGTTAAGTTTATTCCTAAGAAGAATTTTAAAAATTCATGGAAACTAATGATAATGAAAACAAATCAGTTCAAAATCTCTGGGATACAGCAAAGGCTGCCCTAAGAAGGAAGTACATAAGCCTCTCTCAAAAAATTAAAAAAAATTTCCAAATACACAAGGTAACCCTACACCTAACAGAGGTGGAGAAAAAAACAGTTAAAAAAAAAAAAAGGGGGCGCCTGGGTGGCTCAGTGGGTTAAGCTGCTGCCTTTGGCTCAGGTCATGATCCCAGAGTCCTGGGATCGAGCCCTGCATCGGGCTCTCTGCTCGGCAGGGAGCCTGATTCCTCCCCTCTCTCTGCCTGCCTCTCTGCCTGCTTGTCATCTCTCTGTCAAATAAAAAAAAAAAAAAAAAAAAAAAAAAATTAAAAAAAATCTTTAAAAAAAAAAAAAAAAAAAAAAAAAGCTTAAACCAAGCAGGAGAACAGAGATAATGAAGATTAGAGCAGAAATCAGTGAAATACAAACCAGAAGAAGTAGAATAGATGAATGAATTTAGAAGAGATTCTTTGGAAGACTTAATAAGATCAATAACCCTCTGGCTAGACTTATCTAAAAGAAAAGAGAAAAGACCCAAATTAATAAAATCATGAATTAAAGGGGAGAGGTCATGACCAACACCAAAGAAAGGACCCAAATTAATAAAATCATGAATGGAAGGGTAAAGATCATGATCAACATCAAGACAATTTTAAGACCATATTAGGATCATCTATATGCTAATAAATTAGATAACCTGGAAGAAATGATTGCATTCCTGAAAACTTATTAACTACTAAAACTGAAACAAGAAGAAATAGAAAATCTAAATAGACAAATAACCAGCAGGGAAATGCAAGCAGTAATCAAAAACCCATTCATTCTTTAGCAGGTTGCTTTTTAACCTCCAAGTGTTTGCATTCCTTCCAAATTTTTCCTTTTGGTTGAGTTCTAGTTTCAAAGCATTGTGGTCTGAAAATATGGAAAGAATAATCTCAATATTTTGTATCACTTGAAACCTGATTTGTGACCCAGTATGTGGTCTATTCTAGAGAAAGTTCCGTGTGCACTCAAAAAGAATGAGTATTCTTCTGTTTTAGGATGGAATGTTCTGTATATATCTTTGAAGTCCATCTGGTCCAGTGTGTCATTCAAAAGCCCTCATTTCTTGGTTGATCTTCAGTTTAATTTGTCCATTGGTGTGAGTGCAATGTTGAAGTCATTCATGTATTCATGAAGCTATTCATGTATTATTATCAATGTGTGTCTTTACTATGGTTATTAATTGGTTTGTATAATTGACTGTTCCCATGCTGGGACACAAATATTTATAATTGTTTTATATTCTTGCTGAATATACCCCTTAAGTATGATATAATGTCCTGCTTCATCTCTTATTAGTCTTTGGATTGAAGTTATTTTATCTCATATGAGGATTGCTATCCCAGCTTTCTTTTGAGGTCCATTAGCATGGTAAATTGTTCTCCATCCCCTCACTTTCAGTCTGGAAGTGGCTTTAGGTCTAAAATGAGTTTTTTGACAGCATATGGATGGGCCTTGCTTTTCTATCTAATGTGATACCCTGTGTCTTTTGTTTGGAGCACTGAGCCCACTTACATTCAGTGTAACTGTCAAAAGATATTAATCTAGTGCCATTGTATTAGCTGTAAAGTCCCTGTTTCTGTAGATTGTCTCTGTTTCATTTTAGTCTATGTTACTCTTGGGGGTCTCTCTTCACTTAAAGGATCCCCCTTAGTATTTCTTGCAGGGCTGGCTTGGTGGTCACATATTCTTTCAGTTTCTGTCTGTCCTAGAAGTTCTATATCTCTCTTTTTATTCTGAATGACAGCCTTGCTGGATAGTAAAAGTCAATAAAAATTAATTTAACATAAAAATAAAATAACATAAAATGTACTTGAAAAGATGAAATACATGGACGTCAAAGAAAGGAAAGATTTTACTCTAATATTATGAAATAACAAGTCAAAATTTATTCTTCAACATCATGAATAAAAAATAGAAGTGAAATTACATTACTTAATCATAGAACAATATAAGAACACTACTTACCATAGTTTCTATTAGGATGGTAACGCACTAGGAAAACCACTGACTGGGAGATGATATTCCCACTGATCATATCAGTTATATCATTTTTTAAAAAAAAATTCACAATGGTAGCTTACACCACCACATACATCTAATGGCAGCTTTCTTATATTATGATTAATAGCAAGCACATAAGTTATTTTATTCTTTATTAGATTGATTCATTCAGCATTCATTTATTGAGTAGATGAGTGATTCACCCTGTGAATAACTGAGTGGATACATAAGGTAAGATTAATTTCTTTATGGCCCAGGAGGAGAGAAAATGAAATGCACTCACTACAAGTCATTATAATATCAAGTTGTAAGAGAGCAAATCACAAGTGCCAAGAAAACTAAGTAAACCAAGAAAAGTAAGTATTACTTCAACAGTGTGAGAGAAGTTTCCTTAAAATTTGCAGACATATAAAAATTCACTCCTGTGTGAACCAATGTTTACCTTTCCCTGAAATAAGGTTTTATTTGAATAGTAGATTTTAAAAATTCAAGTTCAAATACCAGAAAATTGATGTGCCATTACTGTTCAGTGAATGAGGAAGAGAAAGGCACTTAGTGATATATTTGCATCAGAGAGGAGTTTATCAAGCAATAGCCATAGCTCTACAAAACAAAAACCAAGGATGTTGCTTGTGAGAAGGAACCTAAAGTTAGGAGGATGTCTGGCATGGGGAATATAGCAAAATTCCTAAGATCACATGCTCGTCACTAGAAATGCTAAATAAAGATGGTACTATTGGAAACAGAAAAAAAAAATATCTGAAAGATATTTATAAAATAAAATTTGCTAGTATGGAAGACTGGAGCTGGCTGGCAATAGAGGTACTTCAGAGAGAAGAGTTATCATGTGGTTGGTGCAAGAGATCAGGTTACAGATAGGAAAAGGAACATAAGTGAGATTAATAAATATGAGCTGATATGACACAAGATTGTGGAAATTAGTTCCCTTGTATTATACACAGAGGAAGAGAAGAATAAAAGATGTGAATAATTATTTCCAAATTAAAGATTTCTGCTTTAAAGACTGAGAGGTATTTGCTAAATATATACATGAAAAATGTAAATGTCATTTGTTATGGACTTAGGGGAAATGAGCATTTTTAAAATTTCCCCTAAATAATTTTAAGAAAACCAAGTTTTTATAAAATGTCAGCTAATTAGCTGTGCATTAGTATCTTTTGAGTGTGTGTGTATAATGTACATATATAATGTATATTATTATATTTGATATTTATTATACTTTATGTCACTTCAGCTTTAGTGTATTTTCTGCAAGGGTGCTATTAAAATAAAACCCATAAACAGCTTTAATAGAAGCACCCTTTAATCAAGGGTGAGAATAATAAATGAAGCACAGTAATACAAATAATGATGGTAATGCTAACAACTAACAATTATTTTGTGTTTACTGTAACCAACATGCAGGGCACTATGCTGATGACTTAAACATCATATAATTTAAGTCTACATGCTTAGTCCTTTGAAATAAAACTATGACTGTATTTAGATAGTAAAGGAATTGGGAATCATTGAAATATATGTATTAATGTTAGAGCCAGGAATATACTAAAGTTCTGTTTACTGTGAAAATCATATATGCAAAGACAGGACAAGGGAAACATCTACAAAATGAGTCTAAAAGTAAGTTAGGAAACCAATAGAACCAAGGTGACAGTAAGAAGAGGCTCCAGCTGCAGGCAGCTTCTTACTTTATGTGTACATCAGAGTTGGGTCAATGAAAACTGAAATATATTTGTAACAAACTTTATATAAAAATTTAAGGTGAAGTATTTTGTAGCCCCATTTATTTCTTTTCTCCTTCTCTCTGTACAAAATAAGGACTTAATCTACAAAATGTTGGATGTTTACACTATTTATGGTGAAATCACAGGATATCACAATATAGTTCTTATAATGGAATGAAAATGACTAATTTCTGAAGAAAGGGAAAAAGAAAATGAAAGAGAGATAAGAAGGGGATGCAAAATAAGAAGAAAGAAAGAGACAAGGATGCCTAGAGATGAAGAAGGAGGAGGGGGAGGGGGAAGAGGAGGAGGAGGAGAAAAAGAAGAATTATCCAAAAAGCCTGTGAGTGAGGTAGGGTCACTAGCACACAAAAAAGGCAGCACACCCTGTAAATTCTACTTTACCTCTACTGACACCAGAGATTCAAAATCCCATATAAAGATGAATGGCCATAATCCCATGCTTTGGTGAGTGCTGTGAAGTGTGTAAACCTGGTGATTCACAGACCTGTACCCCTGGGGATAAAAATATATGTTTATCAAAAATAAAAAATTAAAAAATAAAAGATGAATGGGCCATCACCTACCATACGAATTGGATAGCCAAGCTTAAGCTTTCACTTTCTGAATTCATCAAACTATTTATAGACCCTCCCTCCCATGAACATTATTGCCAAGCACATTTATTTAATATAACAAGGTGTTTCTCTGCTCAGAAGTTCCATCTCACATACATTAGGTGCTATTCCTTTTTAATTCTTTATGTTTGAGAGAATATTTTCTTCACACGGTCATAGATCTGCTTGGTCCTGACTCCGTATATGACAGGGTTGAGCATCGGTGGCACTATGACGTAGAGATTGGCCAGGAGTATGTGGATATAGCGGGGGACATTTCAGCCAAAGTGATGTGTCATGAAGGAAAAGAGGGCCGGTGTATAGAAGGCAAGGATGACACAAACATGAGAACCACATGTGCTGAGGGACTTGAGTCGGGCTTCACGTGAAGGAAGACGGAAAACAGCACGGAGTATCTGAACATACGATACTATGTATGTTTTGAAATAGCACCCAATCCATAGATGATGTTGATCTTGATGCTGGCACAAGAGAGGCGAGCAAGACCCATGTGTTCACAGTAGCTATGGGGAATGGCATAATTCCCACAGAAGGGCAATCGCAAAATAAGAAATACAAATGGTATCACAGAAATTAATGATCTCACTAACACACCCACACCAATCAGAGAAACAGCCTTGTTGGTGAGGATGGTGCTATATCGGAGTGGGTTGCAGATGGCCACATAGCGGTCATAAGCCATTGCCAACAGGACTGCTGACTCCATACCAGTGAAGTTGTGGATAAAAAACATCTGAGTGAGACAAGCATCAAAGAGTATCTCCCTAAGACTAAACCAGAAGATCCCAAGCATCTTAGGGATGGTAGCTGTGGACAGACCCAAATCAATAGTAGCCAACATAGCCAGGAAGTTAAACATAGGTTGGTGTAGGCTGTTTTCAGCCTGGATCACAAACAGAATTGTGAGGTTTCCTAAGAGTGCAATCACATACACAACACAAAAGGGAAAACCAATCCACATGTGAACTCTTTCAAGTCCTGGGATCCCCAGCAATAAGAAGGAGGAAGGATGAAACTGGGTGTCATTGGGAAGGGACATCCTGCAAGGTAATGCGTAAGTCCATGTTCTTATAGATGTGTGTTCACTAATCTGTGGGACCCCGATAAAACTCTGCAATATTTTAAACCTAAGAAAAACAAAAATATACAATTGTGTACATTTTCTTCCTCAGTTAACCCATACAACTAGAAATGTACAAATAGAAATCCACATAGAAAAATATGAAGTGAATTCTCAGCAAGAAGCTTTTGGAAGAAGTAAATAGTAGATTGCAATAAATATTTTACTTAATATATTCATCTTTGTCAACCCCTCTCTTTTAATTTGCAAGTGTATTACCACTAGAATCATGCTAAGGTTTTGCCTTAATACTTACTTACTTCATTAATTACCTTCTATCATCACCCACACAATTTATTTTCCATTCTGGCATAGAAGAGGTATGACAGCCCCTGTAAAAGTTATTTCTATTGGTTTTATTAGGTTAGATGGTAACATATATGTGTTAAAACACAAGATAGGTAGCAAGTGTTAGTGAACACAAACTCATTAAAATTAGTCTACACTATTAAAAATAAGTCTATGGGATTAAAATCAATCCATTAGTTAGCAGTCATTCATTATTCTTATCACAGAAGAAGAAATTTGATCAAAAAAGCAACGACTGTCATTCATTAAGGTCCTGACTCTTTCCATGTTGTCAGACCTGTGCAAGTTTCAACTCAGATTTTTATAAACACATGGAGAGAAACAGTTACCATGTTTTCACATACGGGTCTGAACTGAAAATAGTTTAACACACTCACCAAATGCTTCAAGTGCTTATAGTTACAGAAGGACAGAAAGAAAGTAGAGAAGAAATCATAAAGTTGAAATGGAAAGAGTGGATAGTAAGGCAAAGCTAATTCATGCCTCAGTCGTGACAGACACACCCAGCTTCCCTTTGTCCACACACAATCACACAAACATAATTTCTTTTAAACTCCCATCCATCAGAATAAAAGATATCAGTGTTTTCATTACGAATCTGAGGGAGTCATAATTTTAAGACTTGAAGATACCTGATAAATATATTGAAGAAAAGACTAGGTGGCATGTTCTGAGTGAGCTGAACCTATCATTTTCAAAGTTACCCAAACTGTAATATATTTTTATGTACCTTATTTACTTCATTTGTTAGAGTATTTTCAAATCACTTGCTCATTCATTACATGTAATTATTTCGTAGTGAAAGCATCTTTTCTTCATTTTGTTTCATTGGAGGATTCCAGAGGATCACTACTAATGATGATAACACTTTCAGTAAGACAACTAGGCTCTTTCCCAGACACTGTAATATGGGAAAGAAGCCAGGAAGAACGGGGTCATGTCCATGATAAACAAGTACTAGAAGGAGTAATAAAATATGGATGGGGAAAGCTGGAAGTCCTAGGAAGAAATGGCAGACATTAGAAAAGAAAGGAAGTTGAAAACAATAGATATTTTTGGTAGGAGACACTGCAAAATGTCCATAAAAATAAAGTCTTTCTTCTATAATGTTCTGGCCTGGTAGTGGAATATTGAATAGTCTGAAAAGGTGTGATGTGACCTGCCCACGGATAAAAAGTAGAATTCAATTATGGTGGCTTAATTTTCTGTGATTTATCAATATTGGTGAAGTGTCAATGGCAGATTATTTTGTTAAAAAAATTTTTGTACTCCTCAATAACATCTCTGAAGATTAGGAATGTACACAGTAATTGTGGAAAGTGATAAAAACAATGCTGTCCTTTTTTCATCATACATAATAGATTCTCAGTAAAGAAAATTACTTTAGCTCATAGTATAGAGTTCATACTCAAACTGATAGAGAGACAGATGGTATTATGTTCTTTGTTTAAGAATAAAGTAGTGGGATAGGGCACTATCCCACTAGGGTGGCTCAGTGGGTTAAAGCCTCTGCTTTGGGCCTGGGTCATGATCCCAGTGCTCTGGGATCGAGCCCCACATTGGGCTCTTTGCTCAGCAGGGAGCCTGCTTCCCCCTCTCTCTCTGTCTGCCTCTCTGCCTACTTGTGATCTCTGTCAAATAAATAAATAAATAAATAAATAGTGAGACAAACAAATTAGTGTTTTTCTCAACTCAGATAATTATAACCTACCATGAGGCCTCAATAGCTAAGTAGACAGGCTGTGATATAAATAGCCTAATAGAAATAGTTAGAAGACATAGACAGCAATGAAATTCTGTAGTTGTCTGGCTTATATCATTACCACTCGGTGAACTCACTAGATCACAAATCTGATTAATGCTGTATGGTGATGGATATTAACCAGACTTACTGTGGTAATCATTTACCAATTATACATGATGTTGTGTAACTGAAACTAATATAATGTTCTATGTCAATTATTTCTAAGATTTAAAAAAAAATGAAAAAAGAGTCTGAAAACCACCCTCCTCCTCTTTCACACATAAAAAACAAAACTAACAAACAAAAAAGCTAATTCTACTTTTTCAATATCTTTAAAATCTTTACATTTATCTCCATCCTAATGGGATCATTTGGGAGGTTGATTACAACACAGTACTTTACATTGCTTTAAAGCAAGAGCTCTCTACAGTCTGACTAACTTTGTTGAAACCCAGCTTCATAACTTACTCACTCTATAATCAAAGGAAAGTAAGTAACAGGTACTTTTCATCATAACATATTCTCATCATAAAATAGAGGTAATATGATAAAAATCTTAAGTATGTTGTTAGATTTAAGCTGGTAATGTTTTAAAGCAATTTGAAGCATGTTCCAAAGAGACTGGATGTCCATCATTCATCAGATATCTTCAAGCAGATTAATTTTTAAAATGTACATTGACTGGATTCAGGCTAAAATCCAAATGCTTTCACTAGAATTGGATGGTTTTTCCTATCATGATCCTACTCCTTCTCTAAGCACCAATGTTAGTCTTCTTTGTCCCACACTTTTCCCGTGTCTCCTCTCTTCCTCCCCTATCCGACGTCTTTCCTTTCACCCTTCACTGTGAAGTAAGGATGCTCCGTGAGCTGGGAGATGGGGAAGACTCACCAGACTGAGCACCAGCATGGAATCCTGTCTCTGTTTTATCTCACCTGCTCAGTCTTTATGAGGGTGCTGCTCTTTGCCTGGGAGGAGATTGCAACAGGAAATTCCCTGGAGCCAGTTTGGTAAAAACCACAAAGTCTCTGAGGATTCTAGCGTCGAATTCTGATTCAAAAAGAGAGAATCATTAGGGGTCCCTGGCTTGGAAAGAAATGAAGACTAAATGAAACAAGATGGGATTGGGAGGGAGACAAACCATAAGTGACTCTTAATCTCACAAAACAAACTGAGGGTTGCCGGGGGGAGGGGGTTTGGGAGAAGGGGGTGGGATTATGGACATTGGGGAGGGTATGTGATTTGGTGAGTGCTGTGAAGTGTGTAAACCTGGTGATTCACAGACCTGTACCCCTGGGGATAAAAATATATGTTTATAAAAAATAAAAAATTAAAGTCTAAAAAAAAAAAAAGAAAAAAAAAAAAAAAGAAATGAAGGCAGAGGAGTGAGACTTAGGTCAGCGAGATGACAGGAGGACCCAGTACTCCTCCCAGTACAAAAACACAAATTTAACAAGCACTGATGGATGGAAAGGCCTTTATGAGAGTTCCAGAATTTGGATGAGAGATTACAGAACCCTGGTGGTACATATAAGAAAAGACAAATTGAAAAGGATTCGAAGAAAAGTTTGATTTTACCCACATCCCCTCTACCCGAGCCTGGCAGAGTTCTGCCGCAGAAGAGCTTCCCTCGGTCCCTGAATTTCTCACTACCTTCAGTAGCTGTGTTCTATAAAGTCACCTTGAATGCTGAATTAGGAAATTTGGTGCCTTTGCTCTTAGGGGAAATGCACAACATTTTTGTCAATCAATGAATACATAAATTTTTTAATGTGTGTTTTTCTGTGAGAGACACTTCCTATAATACATAGTTCTTATAGGTTGATCATGGCTCTTATGATTAATCGTGCAACCTTTAAATGATGGAAAGCCAGGAGCTTTGGAGGCCACTTGTGTTTCATTCACCAACATCTGTGTACAAGAGAGTCTCATTAGTGTTGAAAACCTGATTTCTACATACTCCTTTTCCTGTACACTTAATAGGCACTTTAAAATCTCTTCTGCAGCCTCCTTATTAGCAGAATCTGCCTTGATTCTAAGTTTAATATTGTATATCCCTCCTTGCTTTTTCGAAATGTACTAGCAAACCCAGTGCTATCCAACAAGAGCTTGATTTTTTTTTCTCTGATCCCAAGTGATGTAACTGTAACCATCTTTGACCTCACCACAGTGTTGTCTATTGTCCTTTTTTTATTAGTTGTCGTCTCATGACTCCACAAATTTATCCTCTTCTTCATCTTTTTCATATTTATATCACATGCCTCAAATGTTACTTTAGTAATCTCCAGAGTGGCTTCATATAGAGATGAACTTCCTCTTCCTTTGTCTGGGTGTATCTTATTTTTGATTCATTAACTTTGAATCACAAGCAACACTGTTATAACTCACACCTGAATGAAGTTTATCCAAAATATTTTATTTTTTCCATAAAGTAAAGCACAACCTTCTTGCACTTAGGAACACTAGAAAAGTATTATTTAACTGCAATACACTCCATGAATAAATAACAAGATAGGTATTTACTGGGTTGCACTTCAACACTATCGTGGAGGGCCATGTCAAACAGTGGAATCAACAAAAAGCAGGAAAAAATAAGAAAAACCTGGCCTTAAATTGAATGTAAAAACGCTTGTTTATAGCTGAAATGGGAAGTCAGAATCTCATTTTGTTCAGCCTCAGCTGAGAATGCAATTGTCTGGCAATTCAAATTTTTCACATCTCTTTGCACTCTGGCAAGTGAGTGCTAAAGTGCCATGAGAATTTATTTAGGATTACAAATAAATCTTAAGGAGTAGGCAAACTAGTAAATATGGAATTCACATATGATAGAGCCCCACTATGTATATATAGTTTATAAGATTCATACTCAAATCATACACAAAGCATATAAATAAATGTAAAAATAATATGATATAATTCCAACTTCTACAATTTAATTATTGGTGAGATTGACAGAAAATGACGTAAAAACTGTTTGAAGCTCTCAAAGGAGGCTGGAATGCATGTAAGAGCACAATAAATCTAGATGGCTGAAAGGATTGCATGTTTAAAGCTGTCACATTTTCCCAGTAATGTTTAGATGCAACTCAACTTTCATCAAAATCCAATTTTGATTAATTTCATATAATTAAATTTTCTGTGAAATTTATTCTGATGAGTTATTAAAAAAATGCGGTACATGTCCAACATGAAATTTAGACTATGAGATAAAATGTTAAAATCTGGGGTGCCTGGGTGGCTCAGTGGGTTAAAGCCTCTGCCTTCAGCTCAGGTCATGATCTCAGGGTCCTGGGATCGAGCCCCACATCAGGCTCTCTGCTCAGGGGGGAGCCTGCTTCCTCCTCTCTCTCTGCCTGCCTCTCTGCCTACTTGGGATCTCTGTCTATCAAATAAATAAATAAATCTTTAAAAAAAATATTAGGTGTGCCTGGGTGACTCAGTTGGTTAAGTCGCTGCCTTCGGCTCAGGTCGTGATCTCAGGGTCCTGGTATTGAGCCCCACACTGGGCTCTCAGCTCAGCACGGAGCCTGCTTCCTCCTCTCTCTCTGCCTACCTGTGATCTCTCTCTATCTCTGCCAAGTAAATAAAATATTAAAAAATAATAATAAATAATAAAATTTAAAAATGTTAAAGTCTAATATGATTTGAATATCTAAACTATATGAATATGAAAATCATGGAATAAAATAAACCAAATATCAAAGTGACGTTATGGTAGTTTGTTTTTTTAATTTATATTTTCCTATATTACAAATAAGGGAGAGGGGTGCCTGGGTGGTTCAGTCAGTTAAGTATCTTCCTTCAGCTCCTGTCATGATCCCAGAATCCTGGGATCAAGCCCCGCATCAGACTCTCTGTTGAGTGGAGAACCAGGTTCTCACTCTCCCTCTGCCTGTCGCTCCCCTGCTTGTGCTCTCTCTCTCCTTCTCTCTGTCAAATAAATAAATAAAATCTTAAAAAAAATAAAAATAAAGATAAAAAGTCATTGTTTAAAGTGAAGGAACTAGACACTTATCTACCCTTACTTCATACATGCACCTGATATATTTAAGAACAATCAATTCTGAGACTCAAGCAATCCTGCCAAGAGGAAAGCTCCAGAGACAGTTCAGAAAAAACTTTCCTGCCTTCCCCTCACCCTTCTGGGATTCTCCTGTTACTAAAAGGTTAGCTCTAAAGACTTAGAACCTGAGTTATGAACTCAAATTTAACCCCCAGTGGTTTCTTGACAGGTGGGGAGACCGTCCCCTCCCCACCTGTCAAGAAACCACTGGGGGTGGTCTCTATGCCCATGAGAGCCTTAGAAATCGGTAGACAAGTCTATAACTGAGCTCATCTAGAAGCCTTAAAAGTCTTGAGAGAAGGAAAGTATTCCTCAAACAAAGGTGCTCATCCTCATCCTCACAGAACACTTGGTAATGTCTGCATATACTATATGTACCTAATATATGCCAGTTCATGTTGATCTATTGTATTTTTGCAAAGGGATGAATAGGGGTACAGAATTTAGCCCAAAAACATTACAGGATTTTTTTTTCTATTTTATTCCTCCCCAAAAGCTGATGTGAGGTTTTTTTTCCTTCCAATCCCTCCTTTTTTCCATGCTGTGTAGTCAGACAAGGAATCAAATGTTGAGAGAATTTGATTTTGCTGGAAGCTAATCACTGGGTATGTCTTAAAGATTTTATATTAGAATCAGGAAAACTATTAATGCACTGTAGTGTTTGGAGATAGTGTAGACTATAATAAATTTATAGGGATTCCACTGGTTGTCTTAAATTTATGCTGAAATTATTTACCAGAAAAATAAGAACACTCCCATGTCTTCTTTCCTCTTTTTATTCATTCATTGGAACAAACGGATATAAGGCAATACATGGCTTCTGCCAAGTAAGAACTCACAATATAATAAAGGAGAAAAGCATACAGATATATAAAATACAATATGAGAAGATATAGAAGATAGGTAAGTACACATGTCAGTGGAACACTTGAGGATGGATATCCATGATGGTCCAAAGTTCCTAGAAAAATTTTCTCACAGAGGCTGATATGTGAGCAGGATCTTCAATGCTAACTAGGTTACCTAGGGTTTCCATGTGTGAAGAAATGCCATGACAAACAAAGACACAGGTCACTACCTTCATGAATTGAGCAGATGACCAGTTCTCTATATGCAGAGAGATATAGACAACATATTTCAAGAGGTTAGAAATTTGCTAATATTTTATAAGACATGGAAGGCCACATTTTCTTTGTAATTTCTTGGTTTGTATTATTTTCTGGCAAATAACATTTGTAACTGTATTATTTATTTACTTGCCTTAAACTATACATGTAATACATGAATATATAAAATATATTGACACTGTTTAAAAATGTCAAGCTATCAAGATACAGCTCAATTTTACTGTCTATACCTCTTTCCATCCACTCCACATTTTAGTTCTCTCCTCCATTGACTACATATCCTTTTTACGTAGTTCTTATATTTATAAAATTTGCATTATAAATGTGCATGTATGCAAATACAGTATGCTCTTAATTTTTGCATAATTTGTCAATGTTAATGGAAAAATCAAACTTTTGCTTCTTTTTTTATTTGAATGTCAGTTTATATAAATATACTTTACTTATCCTAAGCATTTCTATAATATAAAGATAACAGATTTGTAAGCTCAGTATTACTTTACTGATGGACATTTTAAATGATTCACTATTAATTCTATCACAGTCACTTTTACAATGAGAATTACTGTATATACTTCCATATGTATTTCTGAACATTATTCCCTAAATGGCAAGTAGTGAAATTGCTCTGCCCAGAACTTTGTTTTTAATAAGAATAATACTATGCAATTTTCCTCTAAGAGTAATTCTCTCTAATCAATTGGACATAAGAATCACACGTTAACCCAAACCTCATTAATACTTATCATCATCAATCTTGAAATTCTGTTGGTTAAAAATATAATACTGTATGAATTGTATCATATTCATTTAATTTTTAATTTCCTGATTTCCAGTAAGAATAAGCCTATGTGATTGAACATTTGCATTTACTTCAGTGTGAATGTTTGCTCTACATAATCTGTCCATATTTTTTCTTTTTTTATTTTTAAATATTTATTTGTTTGTTTAAAGAAAGAAAGTGAGACAGGAGGTGAAGGAGCAAACGGAGAGGGAGAGAATCTCCAGCACACTCTCCACTGAGCATGGAGCCTGACCTGGGGCTTCATCTCAGGACCCTGAGGTCATGACTTGAGCCGAAATCAAGAGTTAAATGTTCAACTAACTGAGCCACCCAGGCACACCTGTCCACATGTTTTCTGTCAGTAAAATATATTTAAATTGTGTAATGGCATAGAGCAAGTAGAAGAAATGAAGGAAAACTGCATGAGAAAGATGAGAATGTTGATGAAATTACAAATATAGGTAAAAGGACACGAAGTTTCGTTTCAGGTTAAAGGAAGGAGAGTATGTGAAAATGTACTAGCTCAATGTGTTACATGTACGTAAACATAAAGGTAAGAGGGTAAGGCTGACAAACCTGTCTGGTGGCAAATGTTAATTTTGTCTCTGAGGTTGAGAGGTTAATTTTCCCTCTGAGAGGCCATCTGTTGAAAGTGCAGGAGGGTTAATTAAGAAGAGAAAGGCTTGGATTTGGACCAGTTCCTTTATGGAATATAATAGTTGGGGACTTCTGAACAGTATTCATAATCAAATTAATGGTGATGGTTTTCTTTATTGTTAGGTACAGAACAAGTCCTCCTCTTCTTCTTATATGCACAATTGCAAATATACTGTCACGTACTTAGGGCAGTTTTTATCACCACAGTTAAGAATAAGGGATTTAGGGGCACCCAGGAGGCTCAGTTGGTTAAGAGTCTGCCTTTGACTCAGGTCATGATCCCAGGATCCTGGGATCGAGTCCCACATCAGGGTCCCTACCTAGCAGGAAGCCTGCTTCTTCCTCTGCTTGTTATCTCTCTCTCTCTCTCTCTCTCTCTCAGATAAACAAATAAATTCTTAAACAAACAAACAAACAAAAAAAAGAATAAGGTCTTTAGAATCAGTGTGTGTGGCTAGAAAAGGGTTTATCATTTACCAGCTATTTAAAATTATAGAAGTTACTTAAATTATTCTCATTTTAAAATGGAGATAAAATTTATTTTTTTTTAATTATTGACATATAACATATTATTTGTTTCAGGGGTACAGGTCTGTGATTCATCAGTCTTATGCAATACATAGCACTCACTACAAAATGTTCCCTCCCCAACGTCCATCACCCAGGCACCCCATCCTTCCCACTCCCCCTCCACTCTAACAAAAACAATAATATTTATGAGTTAATACTTGGAATGTTTTCAGGAAAAGAACTGACTCACATCAAGCATTTAAAAATGTTTAACTATTACATTATTATATAACTCCCCAATGTATTGGTTGTCCTGGATTTATCTTCTGTCCCAACTCATAGCATGCCTCAGACAGAAATGTCATTACATAAATGTCCCATGGTTCCTTGACCCACCTAACCTGATGTATTTGCATTCCAAAGAGAATATCCACCTCTAGGGATCTGGAAGGCCAAATAACCCCAGCAAGCAGAAACTGTGGGTATGAAACTTCAATAGAGTAAGAGCAAAACATGTGTCATCACTCTCACTCCATATCGATGCCCAGTGTGCTATACATATTCCAATCCCAGTTTCAGTGGACATTGGCTTAAGGATTATTTTTCTTGATCACAACACCCTTTAATCTTCAGCTATCTATAATAGTGGTAAAAAAGGACTGTCTGTGGAACAGTGTCAATTGTGCTTCTAAGAAGAAGAGAGGAAAAAGATCTGTTTATTATGGGACGAGTATGGCTTTCAAAAAGTTCTACTAGTCTTAAGAAATTGAAGAAGTGTCATCAGCAAATCACAACATGGGGTGGGGAAGGGGTCAGCCAATGCAAGAGAAGTGTGCAGAGCAAAGGAAAGGTCATGAGGGGAAGTTTGGATGAATTTGCCTGGAGAGGGAGCCAGTGGAGAGCCAGTCATAGAGTAATTTGACTAACTAGATGCGTGTAAGGAAGTGAAGGAAATTCATGTTAGTGGATATAATCACATTTGTTGTAATTCTTGCCTGTGAAGTCAAAAGTAAACACAAAGGTGTCACCATCGGAGAGTCACAAACAATGCAATGAGCTGTTCACTTCCTGACACAGTGTTATCAACCCCACTCTTGTCATCATGTTGATTGAGTTCCAGGTTGGTGTGAATAACCTCCTTCTGGTCATTCGAAAGCAAGCAACACATCCTCCGAAATTTGGCATTCCATTGTCAATGCCACACCCTATAACCTGGCATCTTTGCATGTCCCAGACTAGGATGACTAAAATATTTTTCTAAAGGTACATGTTCTATTCAAAGCTTCCTGTCATTCCTTCTTTCTGTGTAATCTTTGTCTTACAACTGTTTCTATGTCCCCCAAGCCCATGACTCTTACACATTTTCCCAAATGATGCTACATATATGTTTACAAATACATGTATCTTAATGAAAGAAGTTAGTTGAAGGAGATATTCATTACATACAGTGAAGTTTCAACAATTATGCATACAGCTATTCCACTGTGCATCTACACTTGTGTTTATCCTATTTCTTAGGTTTTATTTAAATTCCAGTTAGTTAACATACAATGTAATATAGGTGTTGTATGTAAATACTGAATCACTGAATTATACCTGAGAGTCTTACACATTTTTTAGATTTCAGTTGGCATTACTTTCTTCTCAGTGGATAGAAGACTTTGGATTTTCATACATTTAGCTCTGATTTTTGGTACCTGCATATTTTCCCTCATTTGGCATCTACAGATCAGCCATATTACAAATTACAACAGTGAAATAAGATCTGACAGTCAGATATGATGGTGAAATAATTTATAAATGTTCATAGATATTGTAATGACTCCCTGACCTACAATTTCCTGCATTTTGGCTGACTTAACTCATCAAAGGTTTGAAAATTTGTAAGCTATTACTTTTACTTGGTATAGATAAAATTTCATGAAGAGAAAGCTAAAATTCTGACACCTGTTATGTCAGCATACAATAAGACCAATGTCCATCCATCAGCCTTCATTCTCATTGGCATTCCTGGCCTGGAGACTGCCCACATCTGGATCTCCATCCCCTTTTGTTTGGTCTACATTTTGGCCCTCCTGGGAAACTGTTCTCTTCTGTTTATCATCAAGACAGACACTAGCCTCCATGAGCCAATGTACCTCTTCCTCTGCATGTTGGCTCTGGCTGATCTTATTGTGTGTACCACAGCTGTACCAAAACTTCTTAGTCTTTTCTGGTTCCATGATGGAGAGATTCGTTTTGAAGCCTGCCTCACTCAAGTTTTCCTGATTCACTCTTGTTCCACCATGGAATCTGGCTTCTTCCTGGCCATGGCTTTTGACCGTTATGTAGCCATTTGTAACCCACTAAGACATTCCGCTATTCTGACACATGCTGTGATTGGGGGGATGGGCCTAGGTATAGTACTCCGGGGCATAGTACTTCTCAGTCCTCACCCCTTTCTGTTACGTTGGCTTCCCTACTGCAGAACAAATATCATTTCCCACACCTACTGTGAGTTCATGGCCCTCATCAAGATTGCCTGTGCTGAGACAAGTATCCGTAAAGCCTACAGCCTCATTGTTGCCTTCCTTACTGGTGGGCTAGACTTCATATTAATCATTTGTTCTTATGTTCTCATACTTCACACTGTCTTCCACCTCCCATCCAAGGAGGCCCGACTCAAGACCTTGGGCACCTGTGGTTCCCATATCTGTGTCATCTTAGTGTCTTATACTCCAGCCTTCTTCTCTTTTCTCACCCACCGGTTTGGGCACAATGTGGCTCCCCATGTCCATATATTTGTGGCCAACATCTACCTTCTGGTCCCACCCATGGTGAACCCTATTATCTATGGGGTAAGGACCAAGAAGATAAGGGACAGATTCCTTAAATTTTTCAGTTTTTCAAAGCCTTGAGTTATGTCTTTTGGGTTGATGAATAATATGTGAACAAATATCATCTATCTTAGAATAAATAATTTCTTCATGAAGCTCCTCTTTTAATGGTCAGAGGGCATGGGTTTTTCTGTGGGAAGTAACTCACCCATAAAAATATATTTTATGTTGTAACAATAATTATGTATTATTGAGTATGACTCTTTACTACAATATTAGAATGTTATTTCCTAAAATACAAAAAACAAGCCAACAAAATTTAGAATCATCTGTGGCTAAAAACAAGAGATTTAAAAATTAACATGATATATAATCCTCTATCTTTGGTTTTGCCCGTTAAGACTTACTACCAGATTTACAAATTTTCTTTTTTTTTTTTTTGTCCCAGTCATACTTCTTGACTAAATGTCCTTCTTTCTCAAGTACATACCTCACCACTTTCTTTTTTTTTTTAATATTTTATTTATTTATTCGAGAGAGAGACAGTGAGAGAGAGCTTGAGTAAGAAGGTCAGAGGGAGAAGCAGACTCCCTGTGGAGCTGGGAGACCAATGCAGGACTCAATCCTGGGACTCCAGGATCATGACCTGAGCTGAAGGCAGTCGCTTAACCAACTGAGCACCCACGCACCCCCTTCACCACTTTCTTAATGAGAGGTTTTTGATGCTAACTTCTGTGTTCTGTGTTTAATGATTTCTTTATGTCTTCATGATAATACCTTTCAGCTACACAGTTCCGTTCTCCAGTTATAACATTTCCTTAGTCTTTTGAAGACATTATCCTACAGTCTTCTAGAATCGATCATTACTTTGAAGAAAACTGTTGTTGACCAAATTGTCATTAATTTGTAGGTAATTATCTTTTCTGTCTGACTGTCATTAGATCCTGTTGATTTCTTGGGTGTTCTGTAGTTTCACATGGGTAAATTTCATAGGTATTATGCAAGTGAGAAAAGATTACATATGCCGTGATTCAGTTTAAATGAAACTCTAGGGAAGGAAAAGTAGTGTGGAGGTAATGTTCAGGCATCCATGTTTTAAGGTCCTGTAGGTGATTCTTAAGTGCAGCTAAAACTGAGCTGTGGTTGTGTAAGTTGGGGAACAGAGACATTAGTTGACCACAGGGGTAGTATTAGTCAAGTACTTCATCTTTTAAGCTAAATTGTGAAGAGAATCAACATTTGTTAAGCATTTACTAGATTCTAATCTCTTTATTGTGGATTTTAATACATAACCTTCACAATATATTTTAGAATATATTATCATAAATACTCCCACAATAAGTAACTCAACAAACTCATATTCAATGGCCAGTTTAGAGGTGCTAGGATTAGAAGTCTGTCTAGCACTGATGCCATAATTTTCTTATACTCTCACAATGGTTCCATATACACCCAAATCACTCAATGGGACTCCTAGGAACACAGCTTCTCACAGGTGAGTTGCCATAATTGTTGCTACTGGTCATTGCATTCTTCATAACCACACTCAGTTTAGATCCATTTAGCTAGTGTTTACATGTGGAACCGAATTCACTGGGGATATAGAAATGACTAAGGCAAAATTTGTAAACAGTTTGAGAGTCTCAGAGGTGCACAGAATCAATGTATCCATTCTTTCCATCTGATTCCTAAAAAGATCGAGATTGAAGAAAGACATGGAAGATGTGAGTTGAAAATATCCTCTTTCTTAGTAACAAAGTCTATTCTAGAGGACCAAGTGTGGTACAAGAGTCAGCGCCCTAAACCCCAGAGTTAGGCATATAGTTCTAATAAGATCATGAAGACTTACTACATGGAGGAGCACCAGAGAACACAGAACTGCCTTAGAAAGTCTCACTACCAAGAAGTGTGTATGTTGGGGTGGGGGAGACACAGGGAAAAGGGTCTTAATTACACTCACTCAATGCATTCCTACTGAATTTTCAAATGCACAGCTTTTTCCTAGCACACAGTGAATAAGGGTTAAAAAAAAGATGGGCTTTATAATACATGAACATAAAGAATTGGCTAGAAATATTTTGTTGCTATAGTCTGATATAGTTTATTCAGATATAATAAACATTTACTTTCAGTATAATAATTTGTAACACTTTTATAATGTGTGCATTCTCATAGTTGGCCCTGAGTTCTTATATACAGCAACCCATTAATGGGTTGATTCTCATGCAAAATAAAAATGATTTTTAAGATTAATATCTACATTTTACAAATAAGGAAACAGAGAAATCAGTTGACTTTCTCATAGTCATAGAGATGGTTAAAAAATGGAGACAGAATTTGAACCTAGGAAGTTTGACACCAGGTTTATATTCTCAACAACTACTCTATACTTAGTTACATATTAATATTTACACGCTGATATATCAATGTGACAACTGCTAAAATAGAATTAGAAAGGAGATATATAATCAGCCTAGGTTAGGGATTATAAGAAAGTCAAGAAGAGTTCCAGAAGATAGGACATCAAGAACATCAGGTAGGCAACTAAGCAAACTTCCTGTGGATTGGGTCACCTTAAGTAGGCAGTGTGTGGAGTATGTGGGGTGTGTGTGTGTGTGTGTGTGTGTGTTGGACATTAGAGTGGTATCCAGTTTTACATTAGCCAATTCTGCATTCATTTCACTTTCTAAGGTTTATCCCATTTTCTCCATCTAACAACCACCCAATTTGATTATTAACTTTATTTGAAAGTTTCAACTTTCTAGAATGATAGTTTTCAAAATTTAGGCTTGAACCATCTTAAAAATACATATTGCTTAGGCCCTTTCTAAAACTATTAGACTCAAAATGTCTGTGGTGTATCCCATAAAAAAATCTCATTTACTTTTCATCATTCGTTCTGTATATTTTTAATTCAGTGATCCAATGTCTGCCACAATTGTAGGATGTTAGGAATAAACACACAGATATCCTACTCAGAGAATGTGGCATGAGTTAAAATTCCAACACAGTTTTATAGTTCTTACTTCAAATACAAAAGGTTGGAAAGAATGTCACTTAAAATGTTATTACAAAAAAAAAAAAAAATATGTGGAGAATAATAAAAAAAAACTCACAATTTTCTTGGACCTGTCAGAAAGTTCAAATCACAGTGTGAATAATCTAAAATTTTAAAAAAGATAGGTAACTCCAAAAAGAGATGGAACATGATCCTGTGCTTACTAGGGGCATGTATCAGATACTGTATAAGCCAAGGTAAAGAATTTGTTAATTTTTTAAAAAATTAAATTTTTTTTTCAGTGTAACAGAATTCATTGTTTATGCACCATACCCAGTACTCCATGCAATATGTGCCCTCCTTAATACCCACCACCTGGTTCCCCCAACCTCCTACCTCCCACCCCTTCAAACCCTCAGATTGTTTTTCAGAGACCATAGTCTCTCATGGTTTATCTCCCCCTCCAATTTCCCTCAACTCCTTTCTCCTCTCCATCTCCCCATGTCCTCCATGTTATTTCTTATGCTCCACAAATAAATGAAACCATATGATAATTGACTCTCTTGCTTGATTTATTTCACTCAGCATAATCTCTTCCAGTCCCATCCAGGTTGATAAAAAAAGATGGGTATTCATCCTTTCTGGGGGAGGCATAATACTCCACAGTGTATATGGACCACATCTTCCATACATATAAATGGCTATCAGACACATGAAAAAAAATGTTTATCATCACTAGCCATCAAGGAGATGCAAATTAAAACCACACGGAGATACCACCTTACACCAGTTAGAATGGCCAAAATTAACAAGACAGGAAACAACATGTGTTGGAGAGGATGTGGAGAAATGGGAACCCTCTTACACTGTTGGTGGGAGTGCAAGTTGGTGCAGCCAATTTGGAGAACAGTGTGGAGATTCCTCAAGAAATTAAATAGAGCTTCCCTATGACCCTGCAATTGCACTCCTGGGTATTTACCCCAAAGATACATATGTAGTGAAAAGAAGGGCCATCTATACCCCAATATTTATAGCAGCAATGGCCACGGTGGCCAAACTGTGGAAAGAACCAAGATGCCCTTCAATGGATGAATGAATAAGGAAGAATTTGTTAAAATTTAAACCAAATTATTCACATCTGAGTATAAATCTATATGAAAATACAGAATATCTGGGACTGATGTATATATGACACAAAGAGGAATTCGTATTTACTAGGTTTTCATCCCTATACCTAGACTGGTACTCATAAGAAAGTCTGAGTGCAGGACTAGACCTTCATCATGGACCAGGCCTGGTGGAGGGGAATAGAAATCACTGTAAGATGGGATGGACCCTTCAACAACGTTCTCTTCCCTAAGGAATAAAAGCCTTCACTTGGAGGAAGAGCACAAGAGGAGACCCACTGCTGCTGAGCCAAAGGAGCAAAAACAAACTCTAGAACCCAGGGTGAGACAAGTTCCTTAGACATGTCCTACGGTGCTAGGCAAGGGGCAGAATCACTGTGGACATTTCATTTTCAAGACTCGGGAACATACTACCTGCCCAAGACAGGCTAAACCAGCCCAGATGGTATTTAATGTCCTCTGGCTCTTACCACCAGATTAGCAGGGTTTGAGGAACAAGTAAAAGTGCTCTGCACGTGAGGGAGTGTGCAGAACATGGAGGGTGGCCTTATTGCAGCACAGGAACAAAGAGAAGATCTAACATTGACAGTGGGGGTAGACATCAAGAAAACCACAGCCACATCCTGAACACGGGCTATAGTTAGAGGAATGAAGACATTCAAAACAAAGCATGAAGAATTAGATGACCTGAATAGTCCTTTACCTATGAAATAAGTTGAATCTGTACTTAGCAACCTTCTAACACAGACTTCAGGCCCAGGTGACTACATTGGTGGATTTAGCTGTTTAAAGACTAAGTACCAATTATCCAAAAACTAGCCTAAACACATATAAACAGACTGAACTCTAACCAAATCATTGAAGATACAATTGAGGACACATCATTAAAATTCACTTCATAAGTAGAATAAATAGATAGGGGATGAGTTCAGGGTCGCAACAGGGTTCCAGGAACAGCCACTTGTGCTTATAAATTATACAGCAAAACTGATGGCTTCAAATTCAGGATGTGATGTTAATTACTACAAACTTCCTCTAAGAATATATGACAGCATCTCTTCTATTATAATAAATATAAGTAGGATTTTTTTCTAAAGTTCATGCTATGGAATATTAGTGTCATATTTTGGTCAAAGGAGCAATCCGAAGCCAATATCATCTTAACTTTCAAATGAATATCTGTTAGTTGAAAGATCAGAGAAATCCTGCAGTAAAAGGATAGCTAAAAATTTAGTTTTAATGGTCAAAATTTACAAACATATATTTCCTGACTTTTTTCTACAAATGAAGTCAATAATACCACTTAGAATTAGAAAAAACTGAGTGATGTCATATGGCACAAGAGTGTCATGTCATGTGCACACTTGGCTAACACTAGACTTGGAACATCACTAAAATTTCCTGCTTTCCATGAGAGAGAAACTCCTCTGTGAAGTGTCGCAAAACACAGAAACATAATTGTTTATTTGAAAAGACAGATAAAAACTAGACTCTATAAATATTCATCCATCAAAAAGCAACACAATGCTGCCTTAAAACAAAAAAGACTATGAATTTTAAAAGATTACAATTTTTTACAATTCGGTTCATGGTAGAAAATCTCTACTTTTCTCACATGATTATCATAGTCACAGGATCAATTTCATGTCTAACAACATTAACATGGTAGAGTCAAGAATAGCATTCTTTCTGAGAGGGAGGTCAAGAATATGGGAAGTGTTTCATCATCTAGTATTTTGGGAACCAACATATTAAGAGCAATGTACTATCTTTGTTTAAATTAGGATATAAGGGAATTTATGGGGTTTATTATAATTATTCGTGTGGGGTTTTCTTTTTGGAGTGTTGGTTTTGCTTCAAAATGATGCTGACTGCAGAATGTGATGTGTTCAGTTCTAACAAAAGCAGAACAAAGTATTTGTTCTCTTCCACATGCGAAATCTGAATTATCTCCATATAATGAAAAATTATAAGACACTTTTATTCATGCATTTGACATGGTTCTCGCCTTCCATTTTCTGGGTTTGGGAAGGAGGCTCGCAGGTCTTCCCTGAGAGGGGTCTGTGTAACTTCCAAAAGTTCTTTTCCCATTCTGAACAAAGACAATCAGTGCTGCTCCTTTCCTTAATTTGATTGTTTACAAGAGTTATGTTGTTTTCTTGGAAAAGAGTTTCAGCACCTGTTCTCTAATCTGCTTAGTTCTGACCCCATAGATTACAGGGTTCAGAGCAGGTGGAATGACTACATAGAAATTAGCCAAAAGGATGTGGATATAGCGTGGAATATTCCGGCCAAACCTGTGAGTCATAAATGAAAAAAATGCAGGAGTGTAGAAAGCCAACATGACACACACGTGAGAGCCACAGGTGCTCAGTGCTTTGAGCCGGGCATCATGGGAAGGCAGTCGAAAGACAGCACGAAGGATCTGGACATAGGAAATGACAATAGCTATGATGTCCAACACCAGGATAGAGATGGCACATAAACCATAGATGATGTTGACCCTGATGCTGGCACAGGACAGGCGGGCAATGCCCATGTGCTCACAGTAAGTGTGAGGAATAATTTGGTGTCCACAAAATGGTAACCGTAGGATGAGTAGAACAAAGGGTATGGCAAAAGACAAAGTTCTCAGTAATATTATCACTGCAATGATGACTACCACCTTGTTTGTCAACACCAGTGTATACCGAAGAGGGTTACAGATGGCCACATAGCGATCATAGGCCATGGCCACGAGCACTGCCGACTCCATGCCAGTGCAGAGGTGGATAAAGAACATCTGAATGAGACATCCCTCAAAGGAGATTTCTCTCAGGTTGAACCAGAATATGCCAAGCATCTTGGGGATGGTGGATGTGGACAGGCCCAGGTCGATAGATGACAGAATGGCTAGGAAGTAGAACATGGGCTGGTGGAGGCTGCTCTCAGTCTCAATCACAGAAAGGATGCTGATATTCCCAAAAACAGCTGTCAGGTACACAGCAAAGAAAGGGAAACCAATCCACATATGTATATGTTCCAGACCAGGGATCCCCAGAAGGAAGAAAGAGTAGGGACGAAATACGGTAGTATTAAGTGAGACCATTTGCCTGGTGTATTTTTATAGTGAAAGATATTATAGATCAAGTACCTCCCATTCTCTGAATAAGCCTCCTCCTTGCTTAGCACACAGAGAAAATGAAGGAATTAGTGAAACATTTATTGTACCTACCCATAATTGAGACCTGAAAGTGTACAAAATTGAATGGTAAAATGAATTCATATGATTTCAGTATACATCATCATATCCATTCAATTAAATTGAATATTGTTATTCATCAAAATTTACTGAGTACCTAACATAGATACGCCAAGTTCTGTGCCAAAGATGAGTTAGAGGGCGCCTGGGTGGCTCAGTGGGTTAAGCCGCTGCCTTCGGCTCAGGTCATGATCTCAGGGTCCTGGGATCGAGTCCCACATCGGGCTCTCTGCTTGGCGGGGAGCCTGCTTCCTCCTCTCTCTCTCTGCCTGCCTCTCTGCCTACTTGTGATCTCTCTCTGTCAAGTAAATAAATAAAAAAATCTTAAAAAAAAAAGAAATTGTTAAAAGATGTTAAAATCTTCTTTAGAGAAGATTCCTTTCATGATGGAACTTAAAGTTTTAGTGGTTGAAACAGTTTTAGTGGTTGAAACAGTTAAATTTAATTTAAATTAAGAAAATAAGTGCCAAGATAAAGTTTTTCCCTTGCTTCTTATGTGCACAAAATATTTCCTGAAAATTATTTAGTATTTTATAGAAATATTATTTGATTTATGACTATATATATTATGTACAAGATAGGAACCTAATCATAAACACAATGACAGCCATTATGATTCTGCGTGGATCACACTTCTGAGCTAAACATATATAATATGTCTTTAAGGAAACTGCAAGTATACTAAACCAGAAATTTCAAGACAATTTTGGATCTATGTAGGTTTCTCACTGTTCAAGTTCCCAAAAAAATTTTTCATGCCATAATCATCTTCTGATATCTCCTTTCTTGCTGATACCAGTAATAGAGAATAAATCTGCCTTGAGGTTTTATCAAGAAGCCATACAAAACTTCATTTCAAGATAATCCTCTTAATCTGGGTCTGCTCAGAAAAAAATTCATATATTCCTCTTCATTTCTGTTCTGATGGTAGGTAAATAGAAATTTGCTCTTTAAGTGCCTTCCTGCTGATGTCTGTCCAGAAAGGAACACAGATCTACACATGGGCACAGAAACATTAATATAAAGTTTTATAAAATTTCACAAAATTCATAAATGTAGTGAATTAATTTATATAAACCACTCCTGGAAACAATCCATCATTTATCTGACTATATAATTTATTACAATATATATGCCTTAAAAACTCTAAGTACATTGTGATTAAAACCTCTTGCATTCCCTTTCATATACTTCCATATAGATAGATGAAAGATAAATAATGATAGGTAGATAGACAGATAGGCAGATAGATAGATGGACAGACAAATGTCTGCACACAGAGAGAGAAGTTCTGGAACTCAGAAGAAGTAAGAATTACAATTTTAAGAAGTTACCACTAGCAGGAAAGTAGATCTAATCCATACCACTAGAAGACTATCTCCTTACTGACATGACAATTTTGGAAGAACCTGGAGGGCTGAGCTAAATGTATTATAGTTATAGATCACTTTTGATGTGCTCCACTCCCTATAGATAGGATTAGGCCTTTCCCTTGTTCCTCTGCTCAGCATTCTGTGAGACTGCTAAGTCCCGTGCAAATGAGAAACAAGCTACAAACGACATTAGCCAGAGTAACTATATTAGACATTGTGTCTGGGGATGGAAGTGTGTGTGTGTGTGTGTGTGTGTGTGTGTCTGTGAGTTGGAAGGGTCCATTGCAACTTGGGTCTTGGGCAAATTGCTTAAGAAATCCTAGAGAGAAGAGTTTGATCACAGGTACAGGGAGGAAACAGTTAAGATAATTAGTCAAGCAAATTAATTCCAAAAAATAGAAGAGGTATTTCAAGAAAGCAATATGAACTATATAGGAAACTATCCCTAATTTGAACTGGGAAGACATATGCAAGGAAAAGCATTTAAACCCAGGGTATTTGGGTATTTGGGGATTAAGTAGAATCTTATAATCAGATTTCATTTTTCTGTGATGGTGATTCAGCTAATTTAGAGTTTAGTAGATGAAAAATGGCATAATGTATAGTAGCAGACATTAGGAATTAAAGTCAGAGTCTTCCTGCCGTGTGAATTTGGTTAAATTATTTCCCCTCTTTGGGTCTATAATTTCTCACCTATGCATGAAATGAGGCTAAAATGCCTATGTAAGCTGAATTCTTGCAAGGTTTGCATGAGTCAAGATGGGTCATCAAAAATGTAGAGTTACAATTACTGGCAAAAGCCTATTGATAAGAATACAATAAAATAGAGAGCTATAGTGGAAGTGGTTTGCCTTATCTCAGACCTTCAAATAATCTGTACATCAGGGGACAGCAGACTAAATACTGATCCTCACTTTACCTCCTTATATATATTTTGGTAGGGGTCCTAACATTTATAATAGAGTGTATCTGATTAAACCTATCATTCAACATTTTAGGACATTAGCATTACACACTAGAAGACCAAACCATTCCAAAATGATTAGCACTACCTTTAGTTGGAAGAAAGTAGCAAGTGGTTTAGTGTGTTTTACTATGTTGTAATTGGTAAGAGATAATTTCTGAATAGGTTAAGGTAAGTTCAATTATTATTCTCCCTCTATGTCAAAAACGCACTCAGGTTGGGGACATTTACCCAACCTTTAAATTAGATTAGAAGGGACTGAAGGAGAGGTAACAGCAAGCAAGAATCAGAACACAGGGAAAGAAAGAGCCTTGATAGATCAGTAATTAGATAGGCTCCAGGTCAGGGAAGAGCTCTCTGCACAAAAGAAATGGCAGAGGTGTCAAAAGATGTTGGAGCTGCATGCAGAGACAGTATAAGGGAGTATTAGAAACAAAAGAAGCAGTTGCTCACGTGCACATAGAGATTATGCCAACACATTCCTACAGTCAGTTCCCTTATCCTCTGCCTTCAGTCAGCAAGTTTTTCTACTCCCCCCATCCTATCATCTACCACTTTTTCTTGTGCTCAGCTGGTTACAGATAAGGAACCATACCTCCAAAGCATTGCTTACCAGCAAGGACTCCTGGAGAAGTTAGCCAGTCTCCACTAGCAACCTTCTGAACTCCTTTTGCTTTGGTGGGAGGATTTTTTATACTGTGGCCAAGCCTCTAGAGGGGAACTTTGTCTGCATTGGGATTCCCTAGGAGGAGAAGGGGCAAGAAAGTTCTGAGATCTGGATTAACTCCTTTTCTAATGGAATAGAATATACCAGTCTCCAATAGACCATGTCCTGATTCTGGACCTTGGCTCCCAAATCTACAATTAGCATATTTTCAGTGGTATTATTATTATTATTAAATATTATTATTGTTTTGGTCTTGTAAATTTTCATAAACATTTTTTTCCAATAGGGTTCCTGGAATCAATTTTAGGCTATTACTTTTGAATCTCTGCAAGGGAGGGGGTGGCTTGTCCAAAGCTCCAAATATATATAAGCTAAAGGTTATATTAAGTCTGGGTATATCTTCTTAGTATCATGCAACTACCACCTTGAGTCAATATTTATTAAAAGTGAAGTGCTAAAAAGTAAAGAAGTACACTAACATTGCATCATAATGACTCAATATTTAGCATAATTGCACTATCCTGAAGTGAGGAAATGCATACAGTTTTGAATCATACAGAAACCTATCATGTCATCCCAGTGGAGGTTTCCCATCAGTAGTGGAAAGCAGGAATAAAAATGCAGAAGGCAGAGACTAATTATTTTAATCACTCTTTTCCTGACTAGTTATTTAAAGCCATGTATGAATTGCCTTATCCTTTCAATCTCCATTTTGAAACCTGAAAAATGGGGACATTTGTCAAACGAGTTTCAGTGTCCTACAGTCCTAACCTCATATGAGGATATCAAACCTTTTTACCAATGAAGAGACAGAAACAGAAAAGGAAGAGTAGTTCACATGGAGAGGTAGAGTTGAGTGTTTAAGCTTCCATTCTAGGAGGTTTACCATGAGTAACAGGAGCTGACCTTGGACATTCAGATGGATACATCAGTTTTATAATTCACTCACTGATGAATTGAAAAAACTATGCACCGACCATCTACTATGTGTCAGGCACCATTTTAGGCACTGCCTGTAGAGTAGTAAACAGCACGGACAGTGAAAGACAAGAAACAGAATAAAAATTACATAGATGACAAAAATGAACTGTGTTGAAATATAAGGCTGGGAAGTTGGAGAGGATGCTGATGGTGAGAGTTAGTCACTCTATGTAACATTGTCAGGAATGTGACTTTAAGGTAAGGGTAAGGGAAGGTGGAGCAAGTCATGTGGAATCTGGAATGGAGTGATGGCTGCGGGAAAGCTTTCCAGGCAGAAGGAACAGCAAATGCAAAGACACTGAAGCTGAAGCATGTTGGATGTCATCAAGGAAAATGCAACTTTCACAGAAACCGAGTCTCAGATGTGGACAACATCAAGCCTCCTCAGATTTCCACACTCTTACAAGTCAGAAGGTCATCATTCAACAGAATAAATACCAAAGAAGATTCTCTCATACAGTGGCTAATAGTTAGGATAGTTCATGGCTACTCTTTCAGTCAAGAAGCCAAATTAAAATAAACTCAATTACTTGTTTGCTTTGTTTGGTTTTATATAGCAAAACATGGCAACAGAAAAATAGAAAAAAAATAACGTGTTACCAGAGTATCAATAGTGAACTTTTCTTTTAATTGACTGATAATACATAAATATATTTGCATGCCTTCTCATCATTTCTTCTACTAAATTACAGTAATCACTACAGGATATTTAAAGATCTCAAATACACAAAGAAAACAGAAAATGAGTGTTTTATTCCTTCAATCAGTCATCAGTCAGATTAGATGAAAAAAAGAATAGCAACACAGGCACACAAAAAAAAGGAGGTAGGGATCTTTTAATGTCAACTCACTATTTTTATACATTAAGAAAATCTAGCAGTTTGTAGGGAGTGAGAGTTACCTGCACAAATTTGCAAATATTGCTTTAGTGTTCCCCTGGATCCAGTGCCTTTGTGGCCATGCTAATTCCAATACGATTATTATCACTATGTAAGTGATATATTTTTACTCTTTGAAATTTTTGGAATGTGTACCTTGACTTTGATAGTAATTTGATAGTGATTAATTATTTCTGTAAAATTATAATTTTAAAAATCTATTCAACATACCAGATGTCCCATAAATATGAAGTTTTATGTTTCTTAAATTTTGAAATTATCATCATTTTTTCAAATATTTCACCTCTTCATTTGTTATTTCCCTGCTTCTAAAATTCATTATCGGGAGGAGTCAAGATGGCGGAGAAGTAGCAGACCGAGACTACTTCAGCTAGCCGGAGATCAGCTAGATAGCTTATCTAAAGATTGCAAACACCTGAAAATCCATCGGCAGATCGAAGAGAAGAACAGCAATTCTGGAAACAGAAAAACAACCACTTTCTGAAAGGTAGGACCGGCGGAGAAGTGAATCCAAAACGACGGGAAAATAGACCCCGGGGGGAGGGGCCGGCTCCCGGCAAGCGGCGGAGCAACGGCGCACAAAATCAGGACTTTTAAAAGTCTGTTCCGCTGAGGGACATCTCTCCAGAGGCTACCCGGGGCAAAGCCCACACAGGGTCAGCGTGGCCTCAGGTCCTGCAGGGCCACAGAAGGATCGGGGGTGTCTGAGTGTCGCAGAGCTTGTGGGTATTGGAACGGGAAAGCCAGCTACAGAGACAGAGCCGACAGTAAGCTCGCAGCTCGGTGTTACCTTGAACCGGTCACAGGCTCGGTGAGCTCGGAGCGCGGCCAGAGATCAGGCAGACGGGAGTAACTGGGCGCTGTTCTCTGAGCGTGCACTGAGGAGTGCGGCCCTGGGCTCTCGGCTCCTCCGGGCCGGAGACCAGGAGGCCGCCATTTGTATTTCCGTCCTCCGGAACTCTACAGAAAGCACTCAGGGAACAAAAGCTCCTGAAAGCAAACCCAAGCGGATTACTCACCCTGGCCCCGGGTAAGGGCGGTGCAATTCCGCCTGGGGCAAAGACACTTGAGAATCACTACAACAGGCCCCTCCCCCAGAAGATCAACAAGAAATCCAGCCAAGACCAAGTTCACCTACCAAGGAGTGTGGTTTCAATACCAAGGAGAGCAGCAGAATTCCAGAGGAGTAGAAAGCCCAGCACGGAACTCATGGCTTTTTCCCTGTGATTTTTTTTAGTCTTGCAGTTCATTTAATTTTTTTTCTTTTTCATTATTTGTTTTTTTTTCTCGCCTTCTGGTAAATTATTTTTTTAACTTTTACCTTTTTCTTTTTTAACGTTTTCAAACTAGTTTAATATATATATTTTTTCTTTTTCATATTTTTCTTTATTTGTTTTCTTTTTTTTAATTCTTTTCTTTTTTTTTTCTTTTATCCTCTTTTCTTTCTTCCTTTTTGAACCTCCTTTTATACCCTTTGTCCCGCCTCACGATTTGGGATCTCTTCTAATTTGGTTAAAGCATATTTTCCTGGGGTTGTTACCACCCTTTTAGTATTTTACTTGCTCCTTCATATACTCTTATCTGGACAAAATGACAAGACGGAAGAATTCAACTCAAAAAAAAGAACAAGAGGCAGTACCGAAGGCTAGGGACCTAATCCATACAGACATTGGTAATATGTCAGATCTAGAATTCAGAATGACAATTCTCAAGGTTCTAGCTGGGCTCGAAAAAGGCATGGAAGATATTAGAGAGACCCTCTCGAGAGATATAAAAGCCCTTTCTGGAGAAATAAAAGAACTAAAATCTAACCAAGTTGAAATCAAAAGAGCTATTAATGAGGTGCAATAAAAAATGGAGGCTCTCACTGCTAGGATAAATGAGGCAGAAGAAAGAATTAGTGATATAGAAGACCAAATGACAGAGAATAAAGAAGCTGAGCAAAAGAGGGACAAACAGCTACTGGACCATGAGGGGAGAATTCGAGAGATAAGTGACACCATGAGACGAAACAACATTAGAAAATTGGGATTCCAGAAGAAGAAGAAAGTGAGAGGGGAGCAGAAGGTATACTGGAGAGAATTATTGGGGAGAATTTCCCCAATATAGCAAAGGGAACGAGCATCAAAATTCAGGAGGTTCAGAGAACCCCCCTCAAAATCAATAAGAATAGGTCCACACCCCGTCATCTAATAGTAAAATTTACGAGTCCTAGTGAAAAAGAGAAAATCCTGAAAGCAGCCCGGGAAAAGAAGTCTGTAACATATAATGGTAAAAATATTAGATTGGCAGCTGACTTATCCACAGAGACCTGGCAGGCCAGAAAGAGCTGGCATGATATTTTCGGAGCACTAAACGAGAAAAACATGCAGCCAAGAATACTATATCCAGCTAGGCTATCATTGAAAATAGAAGGAGAGATTAAAAGCTTCCAGGACAAACAAAAACTGAAAGAATTTGCAAACACCAAACCAGCTCTACAGGAAATATTGAAAGGGGTCCTCTAAGCAAAGAGAGAGCCTACAAGTGGTAGATCAATAAGGAACAGAGACCATATACAGTAACAGTCACCTTACAGGCAATACAATGGCACTAAATTCATATCTCTCAATAGTTACCCTGAATGTTAATGGGCTAAATGCCCCTGTCAAAAGACACAGGGTATCAGAATGGATAAAAAAACAAAATCCATCTATATGTTGCCTCCAAGAAACTCATTTTAAGCCCGAAGACACCTCTAGATTTAAAGTGAGGGGGTGGAAAAGAATTTACCATGCTAATGGACATCAGAAGAAAGCAGGAGTGGCAATCCTTATATCAGATCAATTAGATTTTAAGCCAAAGACTAATAAGAGATGAGGAAGGACACTATATCATACTCAAAGGGTCTGTCCAACAAGAAGATTTAACAATTTTAAATATCTATGCCCCCAACGTGGGAGTAGCCAACTATATAAACCAATTAATAACAAAATCAAAGGAACACATCAACAATGATACAATAATAGTAGGGGACTTTAACACTCCCCTCACTGAAATGGACAGATTATCCAAGCAAAAGATCAGCAAGGAAATAGAGGCCTTAAAGGACACACTGGACTAGATGGACATCACAGATATATTCAGAACATTTTATCCCAAAGCAACAGAATACACATTCTTCTCTAGTGCACATGGAACATTCTCCAGAATAGATCACATCCTTGGTCCTAAATCAGGACTCAAAAGGTATCAAAAGATTGGGATCATTCCCTGCATATTTTCAGACCACAATGCTCCAAAACTAGAACTCAACCACAAGAGGAAGTTTGGAAAGAACCCAAATACATGGAGACTAAACAGCATACTTCTAAAGAATGAATGGGTCAACCGGGAAATTAAAGAAGAATTGAAAAAAATCATGGAAACAAATGATAATGAAAATACAACGGTTCAAAATCTATGGGACACAACAAAGGCAGTCCTGAGAGGAAAATATATAGCGGTACATGCCTTTCTCAAGAAACAAGAAAGGTCTCAGGTACACAACCTAACCCTACACCTAAAGGAGCTGGAGAAAGAACAAGAAAGAAACCCTAAACCCAGCAGGAGAAGAGAAATCATAAAGATCAGAGCAGAAATCAATGAAATAGAGACCAAAAAAAACAATAGAACAAATCAACGAAACTAGGAGCTGGTTCTTTGAAAGAATTAATAAAAATGATAAACCCCTGGCCCGACTTATCAAAAAGAAAAGAGAAAGGACCCACATAAATAAAATCATGAATGAAAGAGGTGAGATCACAACAAACACAAAAGAAATACAAACTATTATAAGAACATACTATGAGCAACTCTACGCCAATAAATTTGACAATCTGGAAGAAATGGATGCATTCCTAGAAACATATTAACTACCACAACTGAACCAGGAAGAAATAGAAAGCCTGAACAGACCCATAACCAGTAAGGAGATTGAAACAGTCATAAAAAATCTCCAAACAAACAAAAGCCCAGGGCCAGATGGCTTCCCGGGGGAATTCTACCAAACATTTAAAGAAAAATTATTTCCTGTTCTCCTGAAACTGTTCCAAAAAATAGAAATGGAAGGAAAACTACCAAACTCATTTTATGAGGCCAGCATCACCTTGATCCCAAAACCAGACAAGGATACCATCAAAAAAGAGAGCTATAGACCAATATCCTTGATGAACACAGATGCGAAAATACTCAACAAAATACTAGCCTATAGGATACAAAAGAACATTAAAAGGATTATTCACCACGACCAAGTGGGATTTATTCCAGGGCTGCAAGGTTGGTTCAACATCCACAAATCAGTCAATGTGATACAACACATCAATAAAAGAAAGAACAAGAACCATATGATACTCTCAATAGATGCTGAAAAAGCATTTGACAAAGTACAGCATCCCTTCCTGATCAAAACTCTTCAAAGTGTAGGGATAGAGGTCACATACCTCAATATTATCAAAGCCATCGATGAAAAACCCACCGCAAATATCATCCTCAATGGAGAAAAACTGAAAGCTTTTCCGCTAAGGTCAGGAACACGGCAGGGATGTCCAATATATAACTAGAGGTCCTAGCCTCAGCAATCAGACAACAAAAGGAAATTAAAGGCATCCAAATCAGCAAAGAAGAAGTCAAATTATCACTCTTCGCAGATGATATGATACTCTATGTGGAAAACCCAAAAGACTCCACTCCAAAACTGCTAGAACTTGTACAGGAATTCAGTAAAGTGTCAGGATATAAAATCAATGCACAGAAATCAGTTGCATTTCTCTACACCAACAGCAACACAGAAAAAAGAGAAATTAAGGAGTCAATCCCATTTACAATTGCACCCAAAACCATAAGATACCTAGGAATAAACCTAACCAAAGAGGCACAGAATCTATACTCAGAAAACTATAAAGTACTCATGAAAGAAATTGAGGAAGACACAAAGAAATGGAAAAATGTTCCATGCTCCTGGATTGGAAGAATAAATATTGTGAAAATGTCTATGCTACCTAAAGCAATCTACACATTTAATGCAATTCCTATCAACGTACCATCCATCCTTTTCAAAGAAATGGAACAAATAATTCTAAAATTTATATGGAACCAGAAAAGACCTCGAATAGCCAAAGGGATATTGAAAAAGAAAGCCAACGTTGGTGGCATCACAATTCCGGACTTCAAGCTCTATTACAAAGCTGTCATCATCAAGACAGCATGGTAATGGCACAAAAACAGACACATAGATCAATGGAACAGAATAGAGAGCCCAGAAATAGACCCTCAACTCTATGGTCAACTAATCTTCGACAAAGCAGGAAAGAATGTCCAATGGAAAAAAGACAGCCTCTTCAATAAATGGTGCTGGGAAAACTGGACAGCCACATGCAGAAAAATGAAATTGGACCATTTCCTTACACCACACACAAAAATAGACTCAAAATGGATGAAGGACCTCAATGTGCGAAAGGAATCCATCAAAATCCTTGAGGAGAACACAGGCAGCAACCTCTTCGACCTCTGCCGCAGCAACATCTTCCTAGGAACAACGCCAAAGGCAAGGGAAGCAAGGGCAAAAATGAACTATTGGGATTTCATCAAGATCAATAGCTTTTGCACAGCAAAGGAAACAGTTAACAAAATCAAAAGACAACTGACAGAATGGGAGAAGATATTTGCAAACGACATATCAGATAAAGGACTAGTGTCCAGAATCTATAAAGAACTTAGCAAACTCAACACCCAAAGAACAAATAATCCAATCAAGAAATGGGCAGAGGACATGAACAGACATTTCTGCAAAGAAGACATCCAGATGGCCAACAGACACATGAAAAAGTGCTCCATATCACTCGGCATCAGGGAAATACAAATCAAAACCACAATGAGATATCACCTCACAACAGTCAGAATGGCTAAAATCAACAAGTCAGGAAATGACAGATGCTGGCGAGGATGAGGAGAAAGGGGAACCCTCCTCCACTGTTGGTGGGAATGCAAGCTGGTGCAGCCACTCTGGAAAACAGCATGGAGGTTCCTCAAAATGTTGAAAATAGAACTGCCCTATGACCCAGCAATTGGGTTTGGGAGAAGGGGGTGGGATTATGGACATTGGGGAGGGTATGTGCTTTGGTGAATTCTGTGAAGTGTGTAAACCTGGTGATTCACAGACCTGTACCCCTGGGGACTAAAAATATATGTTTATAAAAAATAAAAAATTAATAAAAAAATTTTTAAAATGCCAAATTAAATAGGGGAAAAATATTGTGGCATAAATATTGATGAATGTGTGTTTATTGTATAGTTATTTTTCATCCCGTGTACTAATCCCAGAGAGTTGTCAATCAGCTGGAATTAATTTCCATCATTATATTTAGAAGCTAGGAGAATCCTAAGTTGGTCAGAACTGAAGGGGGAGGTTCAGTTGGTGATAATTGTGTTAATGAGAAAAAGTAGTTAATTAAGTGTCCTCTATTATCTTTAGGTCTCCTATAGGACAGAGACTCTCTGGTAACCTGTACTTTAGGTCAACATATATTTCTGAAGACTTATGCCTTACAAAATAGAATGCTCCTTCCCAATGACACCCAATTCCACCTCTTTTCCTTCTTGTTGCTGGGGATCCCAGGAATGGAAACACTGCACATCTGGATCGGCTTTCCCTTTTGTGCTGTGTATGTGATTGCACTCATTGGGAACTTCACGATTCTGTTTGTGATCCAGGCTGAGAGTAGCCTACACCAGCCTATGTTCTACTTCCTGGCCATGCTGGCTGCTATTGATTTGGGTCTGTCCACAGCTACCATCCCCAAGATGCTCGGAATCTTCTGGTTCAACCTCAGAGAGATCATCTTTGAAGCCTGCCTTGTGCAGATGTTTTTCATTCACAGCTTCACACTTATGGAATCAGCGGTCCTGTTGGCAATGGCTTATGACCGCTATGTGGCCATCTGCAATCCACTCCGATATAGCACCACCCTCACCAACCAGGTTGTTTCTGTGATTGGTGTGGGTGTGTTAGTGAGAGCATTTATTTTTGTGATCCCATTTGTATTTCTTATCTTACGGTTGCCCTTCTGTGGGAATCATGTCATTCCCCATACCTACTGTGAACACATGGGTCTTGCTCGCCTCTCTTGTGCCAGCATCAAGATCAACATCATCTATGGCTTATGTGCAATTTGTAACCTAGTCTTTGACATCATAGCCATTGCCCTGTCGTATGTTCAGATACTCCGTGCTGTTTTCGGTCTTCCTTTGCGTGAAGCCCAACTCAAGTCCCTCAGCACGTGTGGTTCTCATGTTTGTGTCATCCTTGCCTTCTATACACCGGCCCTCTTTTCCTTCATGACACATCGCTTTGGCCAAAATGTCCCCCGCTATATCCACATACTCTTGGCCAATTGTTATGTTGTCGAACCACCAATGCTCAACCCTGCCATATATGGAGTCAGGACCAAGCATATCTATGACCATGTGCAGAAAATATTATTACATAAACAAGGAAAGGAAAAAGAATGGCACCTAATATGTGTTCATTTCAATCTGAAATTTTATGAAACTCAAATCAGAAAGATGCCTTCTCCAAGAAAGTATGTTAAAATATGTATCTATATTGGTTCTATTCTGTAAGTATTCAAATGTGTTTAATTTCCATGTGCTTTTCAGACCATTTCCCACATGCATTATTACATCCTCTTTGCCTCTTAAATTTCGATGTAATAGGTCGTGTCATTTTGCTCTATTCATCTAAATATCTGATTGATATTTATGTACCAACAGTTTTAAATGCATCCATTGACACTAAATTAGTTGATATTTCATGCAGCTTCTTTTTTCTCTGAATACAATCACCTTCTAAGTGTGTATTTCATAACTGCTAGCTTCTGGGGAAAAAAGATGACGATTCCACTTTCCATGACTTTGTAGAATTTACAGAGTTTAAAATTAGCAACCTCAACTTATAAACATCCTTTTTTTTCAGCCTTTTCATATTTTGATAAGTAAACTTGTCTCCATTTACAAGTATCAAAGACTTCTTTTTTGCCTTTTTAAAAAAGATTTTATTTGTTTATATGACAGAAAGCAAGAAAGCTCAAGATGGGGGAGCAACAGGCAGAGGGAGAAGCAGGCTCCCTACTGAGTAAGGAACCCAATGCAGGGCTCGCTCGATCTCAGGATTGAGCAAATGAAGGCAGATGCTTAACCAACAGAGACACCTAAGTGCCCCTAGTCTTGCTTTTTTGAGGCAGATTGCTTCTTCCTAAAGATGACCCCCATATTAGCCCTTAAAGGTGCTGTTGCCACCCTTCCTGTTAGTGGTGGCAGGTAAGGAAGATGGTACAAGTTACAGAAATCAGTTTATTTCTTGTAGACTAACAATGTAACTGAAGAAAGAAATTAAGGAACCAATTCCATTTTCAATAGCATCAAAACCCTAAGATACCTAGGAATAAACCTAACCAAAGGGGTGAATGGTCCATACTCTAGAAATTACAGAACACTTATGATAGAAATAGAGGAAGACACAAAGAGATGGAAAAACATCCTATGTCTGTGGACTGAAAGAATAAACATTATCAAAATGTCTTTACTGCCCAGAGCAACCTACTCTTTCAATGCGATCCCTATCAAAATACCATTGATGTTTTTCACAGAGCTGCAACAAATGATCCTAAAATCTGTATGGAAACCAGAAAAAATGCTGAATCACTGGGTGAATGTTGAAAAAGAAAACCAAAGCCGGTGGCATCACAATGCCTGACTTCAAAGCTATGATCATCAAGACAGCATGGTTTGGCACAAAAACAGACACACAGATCAATGGAACAGAATAGAAATCCCAGCAATGGACTCTCAACTCTGTGGTCAACTAATCTTCAACAAAGTAGGAAAGAACATCCAATGGAAAAAAGACACTCTTCAATAAAAGAATATATATTTAAAACAGTTTGACAACTCTCATATTTTAAATACACTACAAATGTCATGCACATTTAACATAATTACTCTTTTTCTTAATTAAATCTCATGTTTACCATCTTTTACTTCAACCTGAGATATAGATATTTCACAACAAAGATTTTCTTCTTTAGAATTTTTTAATCATGATTAGTAAGTCTTATTTGCTTTGCTTTGATTTTATACATAATTTTACAGTTACTTTTCCCATTGTCCTACAGATGCCCCTACAACTTATCAAATTTTAGTATAAACTAGCTGTCTTACTCTTTTCTATTCATAAAGGATAAAAAAAATTAGTCCCTTTTTCTACTTTCTGACTTATATATTACTCTTGATTTAATTTACTTCTCATAAACTTTGAAACTTACACACATAGGGTTATTGTTTTGGAAAGTCAACATTTATTTAAATGTTTCCAAACACTTACTATGTCTGTTGTTATTCATTCCTTTGCATCTTTAAAATTTCATCTGTAATGATTTTACTCATGTCTGAAGAAATAAACGTAAATATTACTTGATGCAATTTTTTCTGGTAGTGAGTTTTCTTTGCTTAAAAAATAACACTTTGCAGGGAGCCTGGGTGGCTCAGTGGGTTAAAGCCTCTGCCTTCGGCTGGGGTCATGATACCAGGGTCCCGGGATGGAACCCCGCGTCAGGCTCTCTGCCCAGCAGGGAGCCTGCCTCCTTTCTTCTCTCTGCCTGCCTCTCTGCCTACTTGTGATCTCTCTCTGTCAAATAAATAAATAAAATCTTAAAAAAAAAAGAAAAAGAAAAAGAAAAAAGAACCCTTTGTTACATCTTCATTTTAAGGCTACTTAGAGGATATGGTATTATAAATTAACAGGGGTTCTCCCAGATTTACAGAAATATGACTGATAAAAGTAGTCATTATTTAGCTTGTCCAATGTGAATTTTAAGGGTGTACACATTATGATTTTATGTATATGTTATGAAATGATTACACAATCAATTTCATTAGCTCATCTATCACCTCACATAGTTACCTTTTGTTTTTTGTAGTGAGAAACCTTAAGATTTACTCTAGCAAATTTTAAGAATACAATACAGTATTGTTAACTATAGTTGCCATGTTGGGCATTAGATCCTCAGCACCTATTCATCTTATAATTGAAAGATTGCACCCGTTATGAATATTTCTCCTCCCTAGTCACCCTTCTACTGTCTGGTTCTATGAGATTGACTTTTTTAGATTCTATATAAAAATTAGACCATGTAGTATTTGTCTTTGTGTCTGGCTTATTTCACTTAGCATAAACCATCTTGGAAAGTTTTCTTACTTTTTAAGACCAGGTAGTATTACATAGTATTATATTGTTTACATGTACAATGGTTTCTTTATTCATTTGTCACTGGATACTTAGGTTGTCTCCTTATCTGGCTACCATGACTAAAGATCCAAGGAACTCAGGAATACACATATTTTTGAGCCACTGATCTTATTCCTTAAGGTATTTACCAGGAAGTGGAGTTGCAGGATCGTATAGTAGTTCTATTTTTTTCTTTTTTTGAAGAAAATTCATACTTTTCTCTATAATGTCTGTACCAAAGCTATTCTAGTAAACATATTAAGTCTATTTTTTCAGAATATTAAAAATATTATTTAATTCTTAACTGACACTTGTGTTGTCTTTAAGAACTTTGTATCTGACCAGGTTTTCTTTCCTTTCTTTGTTTACGAATTTTCTTATTTATATCTCCTTTTATTTTTCCTTTATCTTTGATCAACTGAAATTTAAATGCAGCTGGTGTGATGTAATATTATATTATAGGCTGATAACTAATTCAAACTTCTGATGTAAGTATTTATACTTATTTTTGTAATTAGAAAGCTGTCATCCATGTATTTAACCCTCAATTTTTTCCGTATCATTAGGAGTCTCTTATGGTTTGTTTCCTTCGCTTTCCCCCCACCATGTTTTCCTCTGTTTTGTTTCTTAAATTCCACACCACATATGAGTAGAACATATGGTTTTGGTCTTTCTCTGACTGTCTTATTTAGCTTAGCATAATACAGTCCAGTTCCATCTGCAAATGACAAGATTTCATTTCAAGATTTCAAGATTTCAAGATCTTTGATGGATAAATAATATTCCAGTGTGTGTGTGTGTGTGTGTGTGTGTGTGTGTGTGTGTTTGTATATGTGTACCACCTCTTCTTTATTAATTCATCAGTCAAGGGACATTTGTACTCTTTCCATAATTTGGCTATTATTGATAATGCTTCTATAAACATTGAGAGGCATGCACTCCTTCAGAATCAGAATTTTTGTATCCTTTGTGTAAATACCAAGTAATGTAATTGCTGAGTTGTAGGGTTGTTCTCCGTTTTCTGCATCCTCACCAACATCTGTTACTTCCTAGATTGTCCATTTTAGCCATTCTGGTCATTGTGAGGTGGTATCTCATCATGGTTTTGATTTGTATTTCTCTGATGATAAGTGTTGAGCATCTTTTCATGTATCTGTTAGTCATCTGAATGTCTTCTTTGAAAAAAATGTGTATTCATGTCTTCTTCCCATTTCTTAACAGGATTATTTGTGTTTGGGTGTTGAGTTTGATAGGTTCTTTATAGATTTGGGATACTAACCCTTTTTTATTCATGTTATTTGGAAATATCTTCTCCCATTCCAAAGTTGCCTTTAAATTTGTTCAATGTTTCTTTAGTTGTGCAAAAGATTTTTACCTTGATGAAATCCCAATAGCTCATTTTTACTTTGGTTTCCTGCCCCTACAGAGACTTGACTAGTAAGAAACTGCTGCAGCTGAGGTCAAAGACATTGCTGCCTGTGTTCTCCTCTAAGATTTAATGGTTTCCTGTCTCACTTTTAGTTCTTTCATCTATTTTGAATTCATTAATGTGTAGGGACCAGAAAGTTCCATTGTTATCATGTCATTATCCAATTTTCCCAAAACCATTTTTGAAGAGACTGTCTTTTTTTCCACTGGATATTTTTTCCTGCTTTGTTGAAGATTAGTTGACCATACAGTTATGGGTCCATTTCTGGGTTCTCTACTCTGTTCCATTGATCTATGTGTCTGTTTCTGTGCCAGTACCATACTGTCTTGGTGACTACAGCTTTGTAATAGAGCTTGAAGTTCAGAATTATGATGCCTCCAGCTTTGCTTTTCTTTTTCAATGCATTGTCTTGAAGATCAATGATCGCATGTCCCTTTCAAGAAGACCAGCGTATATTTGGCTGTTCCGTAGGATCCTTCTTCAGTGGAAGACAGCCTCCAGTTCAATGGGTTCCAGGTTTCAGAGTGGTCTCAAGATTGAATTCAGGAAACACAGCCTGACAGCAAAAATTCCTGACATCATTCCTGACCTGTTGAAAGTAGCCCAAACTGAACTTCTCCTAGTTTCCTAGGTTCTCCTCAGGAATATATTTCTCACACTCATGATGTGGACAATGTTTTTTAGGGATTCTAGGGCAGTTTTAAGGGCTGGTTGATTAGGCATGATAAATCCACTCTAATATTCTCTGTTCCCTGAGTCTTTGGAAACTTTCTTTTCTGGTTTTCCTGAGAAAGATTCTGCCATTTCAGTTCATTTACTGAAGACCATCTTTGAGTACAGGTATCAGTCAACTATCTAAACATTCTCCAATACAGTGGGTCCAGAATGTCTCTTTAAGGTCCTCATATTAGATACAATTCAGCCTCATGTTATGTCATATTTCTTTTACTCAGATCCAGTACTCAGAATTTTGTATCCCACATGTTCCTCAGGCTTTATCTGTATAAACTGACAAAAACTTAGAGTTCTTTGGTTAATATATTTTATCTCTAGATCCTTCTAGCATTTGTGTCCAATCATAGATCTAGAATCGTACTTTCCCACATCTAGACACTAGTCATATCTGATTATTGAACGTCTGAAATGTGGCAAATTCAACTGAAGGAATGAATTTTTTTTAATTTTTTATTTTTTATAAACATATATTTTTATCCCCAGGGGTACAGGTCTGTGAATCACCAGGTTCACACACTTCACAGCACTCACCAAAGCACATACCCTCCCCAATGTCCATAATCCCACCCCCTTCTCCCAAACCCCCTCCCCCCAGCAACCCTCAGTTTGTTTTGTGAGATTAAGAGTCACTTATGGTTTGTCTCCCTCCCAATCCCAATTTTTAATCTTTATTCATTTTAATTAAAGTTTAAGTCTGAAGCCATATAAAATATTTTTCAGTTCAACATAAAGTTTTGTTTTCCATTTTATTTTAGCTATTGAAAATTTAGTGTACAAAATAAGCTGTGTTTTGTGTTAAATACCGAATTAAGAAGACCTACTTTTATCATTTAAATGATATCAAACATTTGTTAGGTATATGATTGATTTTATGTTTAAATACACTTGGATAATATTAACTTAGATTAAGTATTCTATTGAATTAATTTTACTTATTTTTAGCTTTCATAACATGGTCAAGAGAAAATTTTAATAATATAAGTGACCCACATTTTATTCCTATTAGACACCACTATTCTCAGAAACCATAAGAGTGGTGGGAATTTTTAGGGCATAGATCACCAGTCCATTTTAAACCACTTACCTCAGGGGAAGATATTATATTTTCTCTGAATAAGGGGAGACTATGTACCTCATACAAGAGAAGAAAATCTGCTTTAAATAGTAAAGTGGGGTTGGCAGAATTTAGGATTTGCTTCACTGAAGTCTACTCATATAATTCCATTCCAATTTTAGAGTTCTATTTCTTTCTAAAAAAAAAGACCTAGCAGAACATTAGGAGGGTTTTTGTTTTGTTTTGTTTCTTTTAGTTTGTCGGTTGGTTTGTTTGTTTAATGTAGTCTAACATACTTTGTATCCTTGCCTGGGCCTTAGGCTAGATATTTAAAGCCCTGAGGTCATTGACTCATTATTTCCTTTATCCTCCTTTTCCAGCTTGTTTATCCCAGAAAGAGCAAATCTATACTTTTCTCATTCTTACTAAAATATTTGGCAGAAATACTTGGACACTCAAATCCTTGCTTTCTTTAAGCACTTGCTTATAGAAAGTAAAAATATATTTGTCACCATATTCTACATACCACCAATGTCTCCTTTGCCAACAGCAGCATAGGCCCTATTTTCCTAAGGCTAATTAGGTGAGGAGCTAATGCCAATTTTCTTTCTTAAGAATTTGTTACCCGGGAAGCTCTTCTGGTATCTATACTTTCGTCAATTAGGGTTCAGAACTACTATGAGTATTAAGGAATTAAGAATTTATTATAGGGATACAATTGTGGGAGGACGTAGGGAAAAAGAAAGACCCAAAAACAAATTTCTAGCCAGATCAGGCCTGCATAAATGAGTTGGTGTTGGAGGAAAACCAGGTACTCTCAGGTTCTGAGACGGGATCATAAAGGAAGTGAGTGTAGAAATTTAAGAAGATGGTTTGTTATTCCTGGCTACTGTTCTGTGTTTGCAGTAAAATATCTGGTGGTGCATTTGTGATCACTGTTAATAAACAGATCAGTAGCTGTGGGGAGCTGTGTGTTACTGAAGGACATGGGGAGAAATGAGAATTCTCTAGTATCACTGTGTTTCTGTCTTTGCCTGCAAACAATATCGAACCACAGAAAACAGTGGTTGCTGTTTCACATTTGCTCCCAGAGCATATGCATTTCTGATGTGACCAACTCTAAACTAGAAACTTATAAGGAAGAGAATTGTGGGAAACAGAGTGCTAGCAAGGTCACAGTTCAGTATCTCAAGACACATTTTATCATCTGTGCTTGTCCAAATGAGAAACACAATTAATTCTCAGTTAATACTTTAAGGAATTAAAGACACATTGTTTAATTAATTGATAGTAAATGAACCAAATAATAAATGAACTCAAAATTTCTTCAGGGTATTTTATTTTTTAAGTAAAACAAAATGACAACCTGTTATTTTATTTTTCTACAAATTAGTTTAAAGAACAAAGGGAGAGTAAAAAAATGTACAGAATGATAATCAGGTCTAAAAGTTATTAAAATATATTATAATTTTGTAGTGATGAAAAACCTATGATACTGGTTCAAGAACAGACAAACCAACTGTAAAAATGAAAATGTAAAAATGAGACTCTTGTACAAATTGAAATTTAATATGAAGAAAGAATATATGAAAATCAGTTCTGAAGTAATGAGTTATTAAGTCATTTATGTTATTAAATAAGTTAGAAATAGAAATATAAAGATATTTCATTTTCTTATCTCTCACCTTAAAATAAATTGTAGTTAGACTGGAATTAAAAGTAAAACTTAACAAACACACACCCTAGTAACAATATAGATGTTGGGATGTTGATATATAATAAAGCTAGGCAGTAACCTTAAGTTGGGAAGTGATAAAGTCATGTGTCATAGGTAATATAATCAGTATTGATTTCATTTAAAATTTAATCTTCCATATGAAAATAAGGTATTAAATATAAAGGGCTTATAGGAAAGTGTTAATGTGTCAAGTGTAATAAAAAACTCATGCTCTGAGACTTTTAAGAAGCTAGTCAGAAACTTGAAGAGGAGGCAAGGAAATCAGTAAATACCATAAAAATAAAGACATGACCTATTCAATCAGTAACGTACTATCTGATGATTCTACTTTTTCTGAGCATATAACCTTTAGAAATTTTTCAAATATGTACAAAATTGATTCATAGAAATGTCACAAAATTGATTCTGAATTTAAAATAACTAAAATATTATGTATGTTCAAGTTATGAAAAGATCAAATGCAAAGGAAAGATTCTCATACATTTAAAAAGGAATACCATATTCCGTAAGTATTAGTGTACACATATCTCTAAATTTAATAGTAAGTGGAACAATTGTCTGTGAAATGATACACAATGCAGTACCATTTACATGAAATAAAAAAATTTATACTCCAACCCCCTTAGAAATTATTGAGTTTGAAAAGATCACTTTGGACTCTAAGAGAGATGAAAAACATGTAGTGGTCATTCCCGTCTCTGAGGATAAGACAAAACTGGAACTGGATGGGGTAAGATTCACAGGTCATTTCAAATTAAATGTCTCATGTATTTGATGAAGAATAACAATCAAGATAAATAAGTCTCAGTAATAATGGTTTTTAATTCCATGCTGTGTGGACATTTGTTGGATGTTTCTTTGTCTTATTTTTGTTGAAGGGAGGGAAAAGTAGGACGTAAAAATGGGGGGAGAAAAAAAGCACTGCAAATGTAATGATGACAAGGGTCATTGTTTGGACTAATCACTCTCACACTGAGTGAAGTAATACAAACACTTCTTCCTTCCAAGGAATTAGTCCTTGAACTTGAAATATTTTAAAATTTATTCAAATCACAGAATCAACAATGGGCCAAGATCAAATGCTCTGGAATATAATGTGGCAGCACTAAATTTAGACAGAGAAAAAAATCTCACAAAGGAACCCACATTTTCCCTGCTAAATCAAAATTCTTGGTAAACAGAGGCAAGAGTACCTACTTTTTAGCAAAGACACGGAGCACTCGCTCTCGAATCTGTTTGGTCCTTACACCATAAATGATGGGGTTGAGTGAAGGTGGGATAACCAAATAGAGATTGGCAACAAGAATGTGAATGTAGCGTGGTATGCTGTGTCCAAATCGGTGAGTGAGGAAGGAGAACACTGAGGGGATATAGAAAACACAGATGACCCCAACGTGAGAGCCACACGTACTGAGCGCTTTTAGCCGAGCATCCTGTGATGGGAGGCGGAAGACAGCTCGCAGAATGTAGACATAGGAGATGCAGATAAGGACCAGATTCAGTAGAAAGAGAGAGACCACGAAGAGCCCATAGATGGCATTGATACGGATGTTTCCACAGGACAGTTTTGCGATGCCCATGTGCTCACAGTAGGAATGAGCTATTACACGAGCCTGACAGAAGGGCAGACGGTAGATGAGATAGACTATGGGAAGTGTAAACAAAACTGGACGAAACACGATGCACACGCTGATGCCCACCAGTACCCGAGACGTCAAAATGGTCGTATAGTGGAGTGGAGCACAGATGGCCACATAGCGGTCAAAGGCCATGGCCACCAGGACCTCGGCTTCCATGCCAGTGAAGGCATGGATCAAAAACATCTGGGTCACACAAGCCCCAAAGCTAATCTCATGAGCATCAAGCCAGAAGATACCCAGCATGCGGGGCACAGAGGTTGTGGAAAGGGCCAAGTCGATAGTTGAAAGGAGGGCCAGGAAGTAAAACATGGGCTCCTTCCACAGGCTCTGCTCCATCTTGATGACCAGAAGAATTGTGGCATTGCCCAGTAAAGCCAAAAGATAAACTGAGCAGAAAGGCAGGGAGATCCAGGCATGAGCCCCTTCCAGACCGGGGATTCCAACAAGGAAGAATGTGGTTGGGTGAAAAATACTCTTGTTGGGATAAAACATCCTTCCAAATGACAGAGAAGGAGATGCCATTCCTACAAAGAGGGGAAAAAAGTTTGAAGGTGATCATGAAAATGACTAGCTTTGTCCTTTAATATATAGTGAAAATGAAAAGGGTTGCTATTTGAAAGGGCTTGTTAATATATTTTGTTATTATAAGCCAAGCCATACTCATTTAAATAGGCCACTCTCAAATAATTCAATCCTCTTTCTTTTAACCTACAAGGCTTATCAGCAAGCCAATGGCAAAATTATAAGACACAAAAAGTTCTATCAAATATGGAATAATTTCGTGTGCTCTATACCTTTTGTAAAGCTCCTATCTGAAAAGATATGCAAAAAATCAAGTATCACACATGGAAATGCAGATATAATCCAAGAGGCGACAGATCAGCTAGAAGCAACATTTCAGGCACAGATGTACAAGACAATTCCTTAATTAGGAAATGCAGAAATTATCTAATGATTCATTCATCACTTATTGACATAGAGAAAATGCCACAATCTGGCCAAACATTCTATCAAAGATAAGCAAAATATTAGAAGTACATTGCCACCATCAAAAGCACATACTAGGTCATACACCTCTATACTTGAAACATCCCAGAAAGAAAGATAATGATAAACCATATGTCTATTTTTGTTCATGTCTCTATGTCCCAAAGACCAACCCATTGCATAGTTATTGTATTACAGAGTGTTAAGGGAATGGTGATTTCTAGCAGTATTTGAAAGCTTCTTCATTTATTCTCCATGCCATATCAGTTCGTCTGGGAAAACCTGCCAAGTTTACAACTGCTACAGAATGAGCATGTACTGCATTCACTCCTTCTGCCTGATGAACTAGGAATGTGGGCAAAAGACTACGTAGAAGGCTTCAGGGTGCAGGGACCTGAAGAAGGCATTTTGAGCAGCACAAAACTGTCTGGAAAACAGTCTGTACAGAACTGCTCTCTGTAGATGTTTAAAGGGCACAGAGAAGGTGGCTTTTGCAATGCCTTCAAAATGATGAAGCACCTAGTCACTGATTAGCTCAAATAATGAAATAAATGGACATTCTCTAGGTCTCCACCTTCAGACAGAGTGGTTCGAGATCAGAAATAGTAGCACAGGCTCCAGTTTTTAATGTGTTATACAGCTTCATAGTTCTCTGGGAAGAATAACAAGGTAAAAAAAAATGTTATATACATTCTAAGATTAGATGTGTGTGTTTGTGGAGGGGAGATAGAAGAGCTGTATTTTGCAATGCCTCCCTTATTTGTGCTTTTTTAAGAACTGAAACTCCATGTAACAGGCACTGTCCAGTAGTGGGATGCTAGCCAGAAATAAGCCTTCTAACCCCCAAACACCTGCCTTGGGTTTCTCTCTGAAAATAAACTCTCAATAACATGGCACTGCTCACCTCAGGTTTTCACTGTGCTTCGGAGGTCCATCTCATTCATTCCCTATAACCACAGCAGAAACAGAAATGATGCTTTATTGACCAACTATATAATCATTCTTCAGATGCATTTTTAAATGCCTTGAATCTCCTAGATTTTTATTTATTTATTTTTTATTTTCAGCATAACAGTATTCATTATTTTTGCACCACACCCAGTGCTCCATGCAATCTGTGCCCTCTATAATACCCACCACCTGGTTTTAAGGATACCCAATCTCCATTTAAAAGTTGCAAGGTTAAACTGAAAACAGTAAAAAAAAAAAAAAAAAAAATACAAAAAAAAAACTACAATGAAAAAAAAATTTTCAGGAAAAAAAAAATATGTTGCAAGTTTCTTCCCCCATTAGATTCAGAAATTGGACCACATGATGCATATCATATCATATCATAACAAGCCAGTAGCTCTTCTCAGCCACCTTTAACCATCTCCCTTTCATTTGACTACAGTACATACTGAAATCAAAACCACATTCATCTTTGATGATGCATTCCTCCACAGGAAGAGAGACACAAGGAAAATCTCAAGTAGCATAGCTTTGTGTGCTTTTCTTAAAAACAAAACAAAACAACATTAACAACAAAAAAAAAATTTCAAGGAGAATCATTTTATACTAAGGTCTTAGTTGCTTATAAAATTAGAACTCAGTTTTCTAATATAAGATCCATCTTTGATGATGAATTCATCCACAGGAAGAAAGACACAAGGAATATCTCAAGTAGCACAGCTCTATGTGCTTTTTTTTTTTTTTTCCTTTTAAAAAACAGCTCAAGGAGAATCATTTTATACTGAGGTTTTAATTGCTTATAAAATTAGAGCTCAGTTTTCTAGTATAAATTGTGCCCTGGGACCAAATCCTCTGAGATTACCAGCAAAAGTCTTGACTATGACTTAGAGAAAGAGAAGCCTAAGAAAAAGTGACATGAATAGGAATATATAGAGAGAAAACTACAAATGTGGGGCAAAAACACTCAAATATTATCATTACTGTATAATATAAAGATAGATACCTCCTATCTCCCTTAAGTAATATTTTGCAGCCTAATTCTATGGATTGTTGTTTCTTATATTTAAAAAAAAAGATACTTAATCCATATTCTACATTAAAAAATAATAACCTGGGGCGCCTGGGTGGCTCAGTGGGTTAAGCCTCTGCCTTCAGCTCAGGTCCTGATCTCAGGGTCCTGGGATCGAGTCCCACATCTTCTTGGCAGGGAGCCTGCTTCTCTCTCTCTCTCTGCCTGCCCCTCTGCCTGCCTCTCTGCCTACTTCTGATCTCTCTCTGTCAAATAAATAAATAACATCTTTAATAATAATGATGATAATAATAACCTGGCCTAGAAGACCCATTTTCTTTCCTTTTTAAGATTTTATTTATTTATATTACAGACAGAGAGATCACAAATAGGCAGAGAGGCAGGCAGTGGGTGGGGGGGGAAGCAGGGTCCCTGCTGAGCAGAGAGCCCAATACAGGGCTTGATCCCAAGACACTGAGATCATGACCTGAGCCGAAGACAGAGACTTAACCCACTGAGCTACCCCAGTGCCCTGGGAGACCCATTTTCTCACTATCTCCCTGCATGGACCTGACCATGTGCTCTAGGTTCATTGAATGCTTGACTATGGGGATTGACATCTGTGAGTTTTTGGTCCTACTGTCCTTTGTCCATAATTGATCTTCTCAATTTTCCTCCTTGACAGTTTATAATATCTATGTCACAGAAGCCACAGAGAGAAGTGGTGAATATATCCTATCCTAGAGTTGGTCTGATCCAGTTCAGATACTGGATTTCCCACTCATATGATTTGGAAGAGTTTGTACTGTTATGAGATATAAATTACTCTTTACACATAGAATAGAGTTCACCAGGGAACATACGTGAGCCTAGGATTTCATTATGGGAAGTATTTGATTACTAATTCAACTACAAATGTATACTCAAATTTTATTTTTCATCTTCAGTTACTTATAAAGACATTTTGAGATAAACAAAAACTAACAGACTTCTTTGCCAGCCAACTGACACAATAAGAAACGCTTATACAATAAGAAATGATAGAAAATGTCCAAAGTTTTTTATTTATTTATTTTTATTTATTTATTTTCAGCATAACAGTATCATTATTTTTTCACCACACCCAGTGCTCCATGCAATCCGTGCCCTCTATAATACCCACCACCTGGTACCCCGACCTCCCACCCCCCTGCCACTTCAAACCCCTCAGATTGTTTTTCGAAGTCCATAGTCTCTCATGGTTCACCTCCCCTTCCAATTATCCCCAACCCCCTTCTCCTCTCTAACTCCCCATGTCCTCCATGCTTTTTGTTATGCTCCACAAATAAGTGAAACCATATGACAATTGACTCTCTCTGCTTGACTTATTTCACTCAGCATAATCTTTTCTAGGTCCGTCCATGTTGCTACAAAAGTTGGGTATTCGTCCTTTCTGATGGAGGCATAATACTCCATAATATATATGTACCACATCTTCCTTATCCATTCATCCGTTGAAGGGCATCTTGGTTCTTTCCACAGTTTGGCCACCGTGGCCACTGCTGCTATAAACATTGGGGTACAGATGGCCGTTCTTTTCACTAATCTGTATCTTAGGGGTAAATACTCAGGAGTGCAATGGCAGGGTCATAGGGAAGTTCTATTTTTAATTTCTTGAGGAATCTCCACACTGTTCTCCAAAGAGGCTGCACCAACTTGCATTCCCACCAACAGTGTAAGAGGGTTCCCCTTTCTCCACATTCTCTCCAACACATGTTGTTTCCTGTCTTGCTAATCTTGGCCATTCTAACTGGTGTAAGGTGATATTTCAATGTAGTTTTAATTTGAATCTCCCTGAGGGCTAGTGATGATGAACACTTTTTCATGTGTCTGCTAGCAATTTGTATGTCTTTATTGGAGAAGTATCTGTCCATATCTTCTGCCCATTTTTTGATATGATTGTCTGTTTTGTGTGTGTTGAGTTTGAGGAGTTCATTTATTATAGCACCAAGAACCATAAGATACCTGGGAATAAACCTAACTAAAGAGGTAAAGGATCTGTACTCAAGGAACTACAGAACACTCATGAAAGAAATTGAAGAAGACACAAAAATATGGAAGACCATTCCATGCTCTTGGATTGGAAGAATAAACATTGTTAAAATGTCTATACTGCCTAGAGCAATCTATACTTTTAATGCTATTCCAATCAAAATTCCACCGGTATTCTTCAACGAGCTGGAGCAAATAATCCAAAAATTTGTATGGAATCAGAAGAGACCCTGAATCGCTAAGGAAATGTTGAAAAACAAAAATAGAACTGGGGGCATCACGTTACCTGATTTCAAGCTTTACTACAAAGCTGTGATCACCAAGACAGCATGGTACTGGCATAAAAACAGACACATAGATCAGTGGAACAGAGTAGAGAGCCCAGATATGGACCCTCAACTCTATGGTCAAATAATCTTCGACAAAACAGGAAAAAATATACAGTGGAAAAAAGACAGTCTCTTCAATAAATGGTGCTGGGAAAACTGGACAGCTATATGTAGAAGAATGAAACTCGACCATTCTCTTACACCGTACACAAAGATAACCTCAAAATGGATAAAAGACCTCAATATGAGACAGGAATCAATCAGAATCCTAGAGGAGAACATAGGCAATAATCTCTTTGATATCAGCCACAGCAACTTCTTTCAAGATATGTCTCCAAAGGCAAAGGAAACAAAAGCGAAGATGAACTTTTGGGACTTCATCAAAATCAAAAGCTTCTGCACAGCAAAGGAAACAGTCAAGAAAACAAAGAGGCAACCCACGGAATGGGAGAAGATATTTGCAAATGACAGTACAGACAAAAGGTTGATATCCAGGATCTATAATGAACTCCTCAAACTCAACACACACAAAGCTTTTTAAATGGCCATAAATGAAGAAATGAGAATCATTGGAAATGCTGAATAATCATTTTAACTACTATCAACTGAGCCTTGTGCCCCCAAATTTTTGAATTATTGCAAAAAAAAAAGTACTTAAATGGACAGAAGACTGTATTCACTCAAAGATATTATACTTCCATTAAAATTAAACTACATAAAGAATCTACACGTAATGTATACACTTTCATTTATAAGTGTACATGAACTATATAAAATAATATATGATATAATTTCAATGAGCAAGTCAAGTCAAAAATACAAAACAACATATATTGAAACAGCAAAACAATGTCAAAATGTTTGCGGTTCACCGCAATACAGACAATATTATTGTCTCTCATTCTAATTTATGGAGTTTAAAATTTTTAAGTAATGACCATACACAATTTAACAATGAAAGCTATCATAAATGAATATTAACTGAAAAAATTACTCCACTCATATCAGACCTATTGTCAAAAAGGATATCTTTAAAAAAATTGGTTTCCCCAGATTTTAAAAAATGTTACAGTTTCTGCTGTCAAGATGGCAGTCTATATAACTACTGTCATTCCCCAGAAAGCTTCAGATATATTAAAATTGATGTTAAAACTAAGTAACAACTAAGTTAAAACTAAGTGATAGGTCGATCGATCGATCTTCAAAATCAGTTGAAAGAGCCATTAAAGGGCAAAAGTCAGCAGTCTTGCATATACTTGCAAACACAAGGGGTAGTTAGATTTCAAAGACAGGGAAGGGATGTGAAGGTTTCTGTCTTGAGGTTTTCAGAAAAGCCAGAGGCAAAAAGCACCAAAAGGCAAATTCCTAAAGAATTATGTGGAGTTTCATAGCAGTGTCTCTGCCAAACAAAACTCCTACTCTGGATGCTATAGTGTGTCATCCACATTCTCCTTTCAGATCTGAAGTTGGTTGGATTTGTTTCCTCCTGCTGTCATAATAAATTATCACAAGTTTAGTGGCTTAAAACAACACAGACTTATTACCTTAAAGTTATAAATTTCTGTAGGTTAGAAATTAAAAACATATCACTAAAATCAGAAAGTCAGCAGGATAGCTTTCTTTTCTGGAAGCTTTAGAGGTAAATACTTTGTCTTGACTTTTCCAGCTTCCAGAGGATGCCCACATTCCTTGACCATGTGCCTCCTTCAGTCTTCAAGACTGGCAATTGCTGATGTCAGCCATTTGGGTTGTTGTAACAGAATACTATAGATTCGGTGGCCTATATACAACAGAAATTTAAAGTCCAAGATCAAGGTGCAGGCAGATTCAGTCTGTGGTAGAAGCTTCCTGGTTCCCAGATGGTTGCTATGTCCTCACATGAGAGAAGGGAGGAGGGAGCCCTTTGGGGTATCTTCCAAAGGATATTAACTCCCCTCCATTCCATAATTAAGCTCCATCTTCATGACCTTATCCCCTCTGAGAGGTCATGCCTACAAATACCATCACATTGGGGATTAGATTTCAGAATATGAATTTGGAGGGAGACACATCGTCTATAAGAGCTAGTCAAGAGTTTCTCTCATCTTTATTTTTTGTTTAATTTCATTTATTTGAGAGATCACAAGAAAGATAAAACACAGGCAGCAGGGGAGGGGCAGAAGGAAGGAGAGAGGCAGACTGCGATCCCAGAACTCTGAGATCATGAAGTGAGGCGATGACAGATGCTTAACCAACTAAGCCACCCAGGCACACCAAGGGTTTCTCACATCTTACCTTTAGATGTTAGATTTCTGCTCCCTCTCATTTCCACCTTTAAGGACTTTTGTGATTACCTTGACCCTATTGAGATAACTTAGAATAAAGTCTCAAATTTAAGGCCTGATTAATAGCAATCTAAATTTACCTTTATTCTTCAAGGTAACCTACCCACAGTCTCCTAGGACCCAAATATGAATACCTTTTGGGGAGATGGGCCATTTTCTGCCTATTACCAAGGTTGGTAATATCTGTTTCTTTGTGTATTTGAGATCTTTAAATATCCCATAGTGATTACTGTAATTTGGTAGAAGAAATAAAAAATGAGAAGGCATGCAAATATATTTATGTATTATCAGACAATTAAAAGAAAAGTTCACTATTGATACTCTGGTAACATGTTATTTTTTTTTCTATTTTTCTGTTGCCATGTTTTGCTATATAAAACAAACAAAACAAACAAGTAATTGAGTTGATTTAAATTTGGCTTCTTGACTGAAAGAGTAGCCATGAACTATCCTAACAATCAGCCACTGTATGAGAGAATCTTCTTTGGTATTTATTCTGTTGAATGATGACCTTCTGACTTGTAAGAGTGTGGAAGTCTGAGGAGGCTTGATGTTGTCCACATCTGAGACTCGGTTTCTGTGAAAGTTGCATTTTCCTTGATGACATCCAACATGCTTCAGCTTCAGTGTCTTTGCATTTGCTGTTCCCTCTGCCTGGAAAGCTTTCCCGCAGCCATCACTCCATTCCAGATTCCACATGACTTGCTCCACCTTCCCTTACCCTTACCTTAAAGTCACATTCCTGACAATGTTACTTAGAGTGACTAACTCTCACCATCAGCATCCTCTCCAACTTCAGAGCCTTATATTTCAACACAGTTCATTTTTGTCATCTATGTAATTTTTTATTCTGTTTCTTGTATTTCACTGTCCGTGCTGTTTACTACTCTACAGGCAGTGCCTAAATGGCACCTGACACATAGTAGATGGTTGGTGCATAGTTGTTTCAATTCATCAGTGAGTGAATGATAAAATTGATGTATCCATTTGAATGTCCAAGGTCAGCTCCTGTTACTCATGGAAAACCCTCTAGAATGGAAGCTTAAACACTCAACTCTACCTCTCCATATGAACTACTCTTCCTTTTCTGTTTCTGTCTCTTCATCGGCAAAAGAGTTGATATCCTCATATGATGATATTGATGATATTAGGACTATAGGACACTGAAACTGGTTTGACAAATGTCCCCCTTTTTCAGGTTTCAAAACGGAGATTAAAAGGATAAGGTAATTCATACATGGCTTTAAATAACTAGTCAGGAAAAAGAGTGATTAAAATGATTAGCCTCTGCCTTCTGCATTTTTATTCCTGCTTTCCACTACTGATGGGAAACCTCCTCCACTGGGATGACATGATAGGTTTCTGTATGATTCAAAACTGTATGCATTTCCTCACTTCAGGATAGTGCAATTATGCTAAATATTGAGTCATTATGATGCAATGTTAGTGTACTTCTTTACTTTTTAGCACTTCACTTTTAATAAATATTGACTCAAGGTGGTAGTTGCATGATACTAAGAAGATATACCCAGACTTAATATAACCTTTAGCTTATATATATTTGGAGCTTTGGACAAGCCACCCCCTCCCTTGCAGAGATTCAAAAGTAATAGCCTAAAATTGATTCCAGGAACCCTATTGGAAAAAAATGTTTTAAAAAATTTACAAGACCAAAACAATAATAATATGTAATCATCATCATCATCTTCCTGGAAATATGCTAATTGTAGATTTGGAAGCCAAGGTCCAGAATCAGAACATGGTCTATTGGAGTCTGGTATATTCTATTCCACTAGAAAAGGAGTTAATCCAGATCTCAGAGCTTTCTTACCCCCACTCTCCCTAGGGAATCCCAACACAGACCAAATTCCCACTCTAGAGGCTTGGCCACAGTATAAAAAAATCCTCCCACCAAAGCAAAAGGAGATCAGAAGGTTGCTAGGGGAGATTTTCTAACTACTCCAGGAGTCCTTGTTGGTAAGCAATGCTTTGCAAGTATGGGTCTTATCTGTGGCCAACTGAGCACAAGAAAAAGAGTGGTAGATAATGGGATAGGAGGGAGTGGGAAAACTTGCTGACTGAAGGCCAGGGATAAAGTGACTGTAAAAATGTGCGGCATAATCTCTATGTTCACGTGAGCAACTGCTGCTTTTATTTTATTTTATGTTATTATTCATCCCGTGTGCTAATCCCAGAGTGTTGTCAATCAACTGGAATTAATTTCCATTGTTATATTTAGAAGCTAGGAGAATCCTAAGTTGGTCAGAACTGAAGGGGGAGGTTCAGTTGGTGATGATTTTGATAATGAGAAAAGGTAGCTAATTAAGTGTCCTCTATTATCTTTAGGTCTCCTATAGGACAGAGACTCTCTGGTAACCTGTACTTTAGGTCAACACACATTTCTGAAGACTTATGCCTTACAAAATAGAATGCTCCTTCCCAATGACACCCAATTCCACCTCTTCTCCTTCTTGTTGCTGGGGATCCCAGGAATGGAAACACTGCACATCTGGATCGGCTTTCCCTTTTGTGCTGTGTATGTGATTGCACTCATTGGGAACTTCACGATTCTGTTTGTGATCCAGGCTGAGAGTAGCCTACACCAGCCTATGTTCTACTTCCTGGCCATGCTGGCTGCTATTGATTTGGGTCTGTCCACAGCTACCATCCCCAAGATGCTCGGAATCTTCTGGTTCAACCTCAGAGAGATCATCTTTGAAGCCTGCCTTGTGCAGATGTTTTTCATTCACAGCTTCACACTTATGGAGTCAGCGGTCCTGTTGGCAATGGCTTATGACCGCTATGTGGCCATCTGCAATCCACTCCGATATAGCACCACCCTCACCAACCAGGTTGTTTCTGTGATTGGTGTGGGTGTGTTAGTGAGAGCATTTATTTTTGTGATCCCATTTGTATTTCTTATCTTACGGTTGCCCTTCTGTGGGAATCATGTCATTCCCCATACCTACTGTGAACACATGGGTCTTGCTCGCCTCTCTTGTGCCAGCATCAAGATCAACATCATCTATGGCTTATGTGCAATTTGTAACCTAGTCTTTGACATCATAGCCATTGCCCTGTCGTATGTTCAGATACTCCGTGCTGTTTTCGGTCTTCCTTCGCGTGAAGCCCGACTCAAGTCCCTCAGCACGTGTGGTTCTCATGTTTGTGTCATCCTTGCCTTCTATACACCGGCCCTCTTTTCCTTCATGACACATCGCTTTGGCCGAAATGTCCCCCACTATATCCACATACTCTTGGCCAATCTTTATGTTGTTGTGCCACCAATGCTCAACCCTATCATATACGGAGTCAGGACCAAGCAGATCTATGACCGTGTGAAGAAAATATTATTACAGAAACAAGGAAAGGAAACAGAATGACACCTAATACGTGTTCAGTTCAATCTGAAATTTCATGAAATTAAATCAGAAAGATGCCTTCTCCAAGAAAGTATGTTAAAATATGTATTTATATTGGCTCTATTCTGTAAGTATTCAAATGTGTTTAATTTCCATGTGCTTTTCAGACCATTTACCACATGCATTGTCGCATCCTCTTTGCCCCTTAAAATTTCGATGTAATAGGTCGTGTCATTTTGCTCTATTCATCTAAATATCTGATTGATATTTACATACCAACAGTTTTAAAGGCATCCATTGACACTAAATTAGTTGATATTTCATGCAGCTTCTTTTTTCTCTGAATATAATCACTTTCTGAGTGTGTATTTCATAACTGCAAGCTGCTGGGGATAACATGATGATGATTCCACTTTCCCTGACTATATGGAATTTATATAGTTTAAAATTATTCAGCAAACTCAACTTATAAACTTCTATCCTTTTTTTTCCAGCCTTTTCATATTTTGATAAGTAAACTTGTCTCCATTTACAAGTATCAAAGACTATTTTTTTTGCCCTTTTTAAAAATATTTTATTTGTTTATATGACAGAAAGCAAGAAAGCTCAAGATGGGGGAGCAACCGGCAGAGGGAGAAGCAGGCTCCCTACTGAGTAAGGAACCCAATGCAGGGCTCGCTCGATCTCAGGATTGAGCAAATGAAGGCAGATGCTTAACCAACAGAGACACCTAGGTGCCCCTAGTCTTGCTTTTTTGAGGCAGATTGCTTCTTCCTAAAGATGACCCCCATATTAGCCCTTAAAGGTGCTGTTGCCACCCTTCCTGTTAGTGGTGGCAGGTAAGGAAGTAGTGGTGAAAGGCACAGAAATCAGTTCCTTTCTTATACACTCACAATGTAACTGAAGAAAGAAATTAAGAATCAATTTCATTTACGGTAGCACCAAAACCCATAAGATACCTAGGAATAAACCTAACCAAAGATGTGCAGGATCCATACTCTAGAAATTACAGAACACTTATGATAGAAATGGAAGAAGACACAAAGAGATGGAAAAACATCCCATGTCCATGGACTGAAAGAATAAATGTTATCAAAATGTCTTTGCTGCCCAGAACAACCTACACTTTCAGTGCAAACCCTTTCAAAATACCATTGATGTTTTTCACAGAGCTGCAACAAATGATCCTAAAATTAGTATGGAATATAAAAGATCATGAATCACTGGGTGAATGTTGAAAAAGAAAACCAAAGCCAGTGGCATCACAATGCCTGACTTCAAAGCTGTGATCATCAAGACAACATGGTTTTGGAAGAAAAACAGAAACACAGATCACCGGAACAGAGTAGAAATCCCAGCAATGGACCCTCTATTCTATGGTCAACTAATCTTCAACAAAGCAGGAAAGAACATCCAATGGAAAAAATACACTCTTCAATAAAAGAATTTATATTTAAAACAGTCTGACAACTCTCATATTTTAAATACACTACAAATGTCATGCACATTTAACAAAATTATTCTTTTTCTTAATTAAATCTCGTATTTACTATCTTTTACTTCAACCTGAGATACAGATATTTCACAACAAAGATTTTCTTCTTTAGAATTTTTTTAAATTTTTATTTATTTTTTTAATTTATTTTCAGTGTACCAGAATTCATTGTTTATGTACCATACCCAGTGTTCCATGCAATATGTGCCCTCCTTAATACCCACCACCAGGCTCACCCAACCTCCCACCCCCTGCCATTCCAAAACCCTCAGATTGTTTTTCAGAGTCCATGGTCTCTCGTGATTCACCTCCCCTTCCAATTTACCCAACTCCCTTCTCCTCTCTAACTCTCCATGTCCTCCATGCTATTTGTTATGCTCCACAAACAAGTGAAATCATATGATAATTGACTCTCTCTGCTTGACCTATTTCACCCAGCATAATCTCTTCCAGTCCCATCCATGTTGATACAAAAGTTGGGTATTCATACTTTCTGATGGAGGTAGAATTTTTTTAATCATGATTGGTAAGTCTCACTTGCTTTGCTTTGATTTTATACATAATTTTACATTTACTTTTCCCATTGTCCTACAGATGCCCCTGAAACTCATCAATTTTTAGTATAAACTAGCAGCCTTAGTGTTTTCTATTCATAAAGGATTTAAAAAAATAGTTCATTTTTCTACGTTCTGACTTATATACTACTGTGGGCTTAATTTACTTCTCATAAACTTTGAAACTTACACACATAAGGTTATTGTTTTGGAAAGTCAACATTCATTTAAATGTTTTCAAATACTTACTATGTCTGTTATTATTCATTCATTTTGCATCTTTAAAATTTCATCTGTAATGATTTTACTCATGTCTGAAAGAAATAAACTTAAATATTACCTGATACACTTTTTTTGGTAGTGAGCTTTCTTTGCTTAAAAAAAAAGCATTTGTTTCATCTTCATTTTAAGGTTATTTAGAGGATATGGTATTATAAATCAACAGGGATCTCCCAGATTTATAGAAATATGACTGATAGGGGGCGTCTGGGTGGCTCAGTGGGTTAAGCCGCTGCCTTTGGCTCAGGTCATGATCTCAGGGTCCTGGGATCGAGTCCCGCATCGGGCTCTCTGCTCAGCAGGGAGCCTGCTTCCCTCTCTCTCTCTCTCTGGCTGCCTCTCCGCCATCTACTTGTGATTTCTCTCTGTCAAATTAATAAATAAAATCTTTAAAAGAAAAAAAAGAAAAGAAATATGACTGATAAAAGCGATCTATATTTAGCTTGTACAATGTGATTTTTAAATGTGTACAGGTTATTATTTTATATGTATATGTTATGAAATGATTGCACAATAAATTTTGTTAGCTCATCCAACACCTCACATAGTTATCTTTTGTTTCTGTAGTGAGAAAACTTAATATTTACTCTAGCAAATTTTAAGAATAAAATACAGTATTCTTAACTACAGTTGACATGTTGGACATTAGATTCCCAGCATCTATTCATCTTATAATTGAAAGATTGTACCCGTTATGAATATTTCTCCTCCCTAGCCACCCTTCTACTGTCTGGTTCTATGAGATTGACTTTTTTAGATTCTATATAAAAATTAGACCATGTAGTATTTGTTTTTGTGTCTGGCTTATTTCACTTAGCATAAACCCTCTTGGAAAGTTTTCTTTCTTTTTAAGACTAAGTAGTATTCCATTGTTTACATGTACAACGGTTTCTTTATCTATTCATTTGTCAGTGGATACATTTGTCAATGGATACTCCTTATCTGGCTACCATGACCAATAATCTAGTGAACTCAGGAGTGCACATTCTTTGAGCTACTGATGTTACTCCTTAAGGTATTTACCAAGAAGTGGAGCTGCATGATCATATAGTAGTGTTATTTTTTCTTTTTTTGAAGAAACTTCATACTTTTCTCTATCATCTCTGTACCAAGCTATTCTATTAAAGAGATCGTCTGTTTTTTTTCTTTTCAGAATAGTAAAAATAGAAAAAAAATAGTAAAGTTAAAAAGTATTTAATTCTTGAATGCCATTTATGTTGTCTTTAAGAATATTGTATCTGACCAGGTTGTCTTTCCTTTTTTCGCTGATGAATTTTCATATTTATATCTCCTGTTATTTTCCCTTTATCTTTGATCAATTGAAATTTTAATGCATCTGGTGTGACATAATTTTATATTATAGGCTGGTAACTATTTCAAACTTCTGATGTAAATATTTTTATTTATTTTCATAATTAGAAAGTTGTCATCCATATTTTTAACCCTCAGTTTGCTCCCCAATCATTGAGAGTCTCTGATGGTTTTTTTCCCTCTCATTTTTTTCCCCTTCCCATATGTTCCTCTGTTTTGTTTCTTAAATTCCACATATAAGTGGAACATGTGATATTGGTCTTTTTCTGACTGGCTTATTTAGCTTAGCATAATACACTCTAGCTCCATCTACAAATGACAAGATTTCATTTCAAGATTTCAAAATTTTTGATGGCTAAATAATATTCCTGTGTGTGTGTGTGTGTGTGTGTGTGTGTGTGTGTATCACCTCTTCTTCATTCATCAGTCAAGGGACATTTGTACTCTTTCCTTAATTTGGCTATTGTTGATAGTGCTTCTATAAACATCAGGAGGCATGGACTCCTTCAGAATCAGTAATTTTGTATCCTTTGTGTAAATACCAAGTAATGTAATTGCTGCGATGTAGGGTAGTTCTCCTTTTTCTGCATCCTCACCAACATCTGTTACTTCCTAGATTGTCCATTTTAGCCATTCTGGTCATTGTGAGGTGGTATCTCATCATAGTTTTGATTTGTATTTCTCTGATGATAAGCGATGGTGAGCGTCTTTTGATGTGTCTGTTAATCCTCTGAATGTCTTCTTTGAAAAAATATCTGTTCATGTCTTCTGCCCATTTCTTAACTGTATTATTTGTGTTTAGGGTTTTGAGTTTGACAGGTTCTTTATACATTTTGGATACAAAGCCTTTTTTATTCATGTTATTTGCAAATATCTTCTCCCATTCCAAAGTTGCCTTTAAATTTGTGGAATGTTTCTTTAGTTGTGCAAAAGATTTTTACCTTGATGAAATCCCAATAGCTCATTTTTACTTTGGTTTCCTGCCCCTACAGAGACTTGACTAGCAAGAAACTGCTGCAGCTGAGGTCAAAGACATTGCTGCCTGTGTTCTCCTCTAAGATTTAATGGTTTCCTGTCTCACTTTTAGTTCTTTCATCTATTTTGAATTCATTAATGTGTAGGGACCAGAAAGTTCCATTGTTATCATGTCATTATCCAATTTTCCCAAAACCATTTTTGAAGAGACTGTCTTTTTTTCCACTGGATATTTTTTCCTGCTTTGTTGAAGATTAGTTGACCATACAGTTATGGGTCCATTTCTGGGTTCTCTACTCTGTTCCATTGATCTATGTGTCTGTTTCTGTGCCAGTACCATACTGTCTTGGTGACTACAGCTTTGTAATAGAGCTTGAAGTTCAGAATTATGATGCCTCCAGCTTTGCTTTTCTTTTTCAATGCATTGTCTTGAAGATCAATGATCGCATGTCCCTTTCAAGAAGACCAGCGTATATTTGGCTGTTCCATAGGATCCTTCTTCAGTGGAAGACAGCCTCCAGTTCAATGGGTTCCAGGTTTCAGAGTGGTCTCAAGATTGAATTCAGGAAACACAGCCTGACAGCAAAAATTCCTGACATCATTCCTGACCTGTTGAAAGTAGCCCAAACTGAACTTATCCTGGTTTCCTAGGTTCTCCTCAGGAATATATTTCTCACACTCATGATGTGGACAATGTTTTTTAAGGACTCTAGGACAGGGTTAAGGGCTAGTGGATTAGGTATGCTAAATCCACTCTAACATTCTATGTTCCCTGAGTCTTTGGAAACTTTCCTTTCTGGTTTTCCTCAGGAATATTCTGCCATTTCAGTTCATTTACTGAAGACCATCTTTGAGTACAGGTATCAGTCAACTATCTAAACATTCTCAAATACAGTGGGTCCAGAATCTCTCTTAAGGTCCTCATTTTAGATACAATTCAGCTTAATGTTATGTCATATTTCTTTTACTCAGATCCAGTAATTTTGTATCCCACATGTTCCTCAGGTTTTATCTGTATAAACTGACAAAACTTTACAGTTCTTTGGTTAATATATTTTATCTCTGGATCCTTCTAGCATTTGTGTCCAATCATAGATCTAGAATCGTACTTCCCCACACGCCAGACATTAGCCATATCTGATTATTGAACATCTGAAATGTGGCAAATTCAACTGAAGGAATGAATTTTTAATCTTTATTCATTTTAATTAAAGTTTAAAGTCTGAAGCCATATAAAATATTTTTTCAGTTCAACATAATGTTTTGTTTTTCATTTTATTTTAGCTATTGAAAATTTAGTGTACAAAATAAGCTGTGTTTTGTGTTAAATACTGGATTAAGAAGACCTACTTTTATCATTTAAATGATATCAAACATTTAGTTGTGATATATGATTGATTTTATATTTAAATACACTTAGATAATATTAACTTAGATTAAGTATTCTATTACTTATTTTTAGCTTTCATAACATGGTCAAGAGAAAATTTTAATAATACAAGTGTCCCACATTTTATTCCTATTAGACACCACTATTCTCAGAAACCATAAGAGTGGTGGGAATTTTTAGGGCATAGATCATCAGTCCACTTTAAGCCACTTACCTCAGAGGAAGATATTATATTTTCTCTGAATAGGGGGAGACTATGTACCTCATACAAGAGAAGAAGGGCTACTACTTCAACCAGAAGTGGAGTTGGCAGAACTTAGGATTTGCTTCACTGAAGTCTACTCACATAATGCCATTCTAATTTTAGAGTTCTATTTCTTTCTAAAAAAAATGACCTATCAGAACATTAGGAGGGTTTTTTGTTTTGTTTTGTTATGTTTCGTTTTGTTTGTTTGTTTGTTTAATATAGTCTAACATACTTTATATCCTTGTCTGGGCCTTAGGCTAGATATTTAAAGCCCTGAGGTCATTGACTCATTATCTCCTTTATCCTCCTTTTCCAGCTTGTTTATCCCAGAAAGAGCAAATCTATATTTTTCTCATTCTTACTAAAATATTTGGCAGAAATACTTGGACACTCAAATCCTTGCCTTCTTTAAGCACTTGCTTATAGGAAGTAAAAATATATGTTTGTCATCATATTCTACATACCACCAATGTCTCCTTTGCCAACAGCAGCATAGGCCCTATTTTCCTAAGGCTAATTAGGTGAGGAGCTAATGCCAATTTTCTTTCTTAAGAATTTGTTACCCGGGAAGCTCTTCTGGTATCTATACTTTCGTCAATTAGGGTTCAGAACTACTATGAGTATTAAGGAATAGAGAATTTATTATAAGAAATTAGATACAATTGTGGGAGGATGTAGGGAAAAAGAAAAACCCAAAAACAAATTTCTAGCCAGATCAGACCTGCATGAATGAGTCGGTGTTGGAGGAAAACCAGGTACTCTCAGCTTCTGAGACGGGATCATAAAGGAAGTGAGTGTAGAAATTTAAGAAGATGGTTTGTTATTCCTGGTTACTGCTTCTGTGTTTGCAGTAAAATATCTGGTGGTGCATTTGTTATCACTGTTAATAAACAGGTCAGTAGCTGTGGCAAGCTGGTGTTGCTGAAGGACATGAGGAGAAATGAGAATTCTCTAGTATCACTGTGTCACTCTGTCTCTGATGGCAAATATTGAACTACAATAAACAGTGGTTGCTGTTTCCCATTGGCTCCCAGAGGATATGCATTTCTGATGTGACCAACTCTAAACTGGAAACTTATAAAGAAGAGAATTGCAGGAAACAGAGTGCTAGCAAGGTCACAGTGCAGTCACTCACCAAGGCACACTTTATCATCTGTGCTTGACCAAGTGAGGAGCACAATTAATTCACAGTTAATACTTTAAGGAATTAAAGACACATTGTTTAATTAATTGATAGTAAATGAACCAAATAGTAAATGAACTCAAAATTCCATCAGGGTATTTTTATGTACAAAAAATCTCAGCCTGGGGGCGCCTGGGTGGCTCAGTGGGTTAAAGCCTCTGCCTTCGCCTCAGGTCATGATCCCAGGGTCCTGGGATCGAGCCCCGCATCGGGCTGTCCACTCCGCGGAGAGCCTGCTTCCTCCTCTCTCTCTCTCTGCCTACTTCTGATCTCTGTCTGTCAAATAAATAAATAAAATCTTTAAAAAAAAAATCTCAGCCTGTTATTTTATTTTTCTACAAATTAGTTTAAAGAACAAAGGGAGAGTGAGAAAAGTGTAGGAGGATAATCATCTTTAAAAGTTATTAAAATATATTAAAATTTTGTAGTGATGAAAAACCTTGGGATACCAGTTCAAGAACAGATAAACCAACTATACAAATGAAGAGCAGACCCTTTTACAAATTGAAATTTAATATGAAGAAAAAATAAGTAAAAATCAGTTTTGAAGTAATGAGTTATTAAGTCATTTATGTTAATAAACAGGTTAGAAATAGAAACAGAAAGTCATTTCATTTTCTTAAATCTTGCCTCAAAATAAATTGTAGTTAGATTGGAATTAAAAGTAAAACTTAACATACACACACCCCATTCACAACAGGTGTTGGGATATTGATATATATATTAAATCTATGCAGAAGTCCTAAGTTTTAAAGTGATAAATTCATGTGTTACAGGTAATATAATTAGTATTTATTTCATTTAAAAATTTAATCTACGATATGAAAATAAGGTACTAAAGATAAGGGGCTTATAAGAAAGTCTTACTCTGTCAAGTGTAATAAAAAAATCATGCTATGAGACTTTTAAGAAGCTAGGCAGAAACTTGAAGAGGAGGCAAGGAAATCAGTAAATAAACACCATAAAAATAAAGAAGAGCATGACCTATTCAATCAGAAACCTACTATTTGATGATCCTACTTCTTCTAAGTATAGAACCTTAAATTTTTTCAAATATAAACAAAAATGATTCTTAAAGATGTCATGATATTGATTCTGAATTAAAAATACCTAAAATATATATATTCAAATATGAAAAGATAAAAACACATATTAAAGACTCTAGTATATTTAAAAAGGAAAATTATATCCCCTATGTATCAACATTGATCTCTAAATTTAATAGTGAAACAACTCTCTGTGAAATGGTTCACACTGCAATACCATCTACATGAAATGAAAAATTTTAATCCCAAACCCCATAGAAATTATTAAATTTAAAAATATCAATTTAGATTCTAAGAAAGATGAAAAGGATGCAGTGGTAATTCCCATCTCTGAGGATAAGACAAAACTGGAACTGGGTGGGATAAGACTCACAAGTCATTTCAAATTAAATGTCTCATATATTTGATTAACGTTCAAGATAAATAAGCCACTGTAATAATAATTTTTAATTCCATGTTGTGATAATAAAGGTATTTGTTGTATGTTTCCTTGTCTTATTCTGTTGAATGGAGACAAAAGTAAGATTTAAAAATGGGGGGAGAAAAAAAAGCAGTGCAAATTAATGATGGGAAGGGTCAATTCTTGGACTGTTCACTCTCACAGAGTGAAGTAATACAAACAGTTCTTCCTTCCAAGGAATTAGTCCTTGAACTTGAAATATTTTGAAGATTATTCAAATCATAGAATCAACAATGGCCAAGATCAAATGCTCTGAAATATAATATGGCAGCAATAAATTAAGGCGGAGAAAAATCTCTGAAAAGAACCACATTTTCCTTGCTGTATTGAAACTCTTGGAAAACAAATGTAAGAGTACTTAATTTTTAGTAAAGAAACAGAGCACTCGCTCTCGAATCTGTTTGGTCCTTACACCATAAATGATGGGGTTGAGTGAAGGTGGGATAACCAAATAGAGATTGGCAACAAGAATGTGAATGTAGCGTGGTATGCTGTGTCCAAATCGGTGAGTGAGAAAGGAGAACACTGAGGGGATATAGAAAACACAGATGACCCCAACGTGAGAGCCACATGTGCTGAGCGCTTTTAGCCGAGCATCCTGTGATGGGAGGCGGAAGACAGCTCGCAGAATGTAGACATAGGAGATGCAGATAAGGACCAGGTTCAGCAGAAAGAGAGAGACCACAAAGAGCCCATAAATTATATTTATACGAATATTTCCACAGGACAGTTTTGCGATGCCCATGTGCTCACAGTAGGAATGAGCTATTACATGAGTCTGACAAAATGGCAGGCGGTAAATGAGATACACCATGGGAAGTGTAAATAGAATTGGACGAAACACAATGCATACACTGATACCCACTAACACCCGGGTTGTTAAGATGGTTCTATAATGGAGTGGAGCACAGATGGCCACATAGCGGTCAAAGGCCATGGCCACCAGGACCTCAGCCTCCATGCCAGTGAAGGCATGGATCAAAAACATCTGGGTCACACAAGCCCCAAAGCTAATCTCATGAGCATCAAACCAGAAGATACCCAGAATGCGGGGCACAGAGGTTGTAGAAAGGACCAAATCAATAGTTGAAAGGAGGGCCAGGAAGTAAAACATGGGCTCCCTCTGAAGGCTCTGCTCCATCTTGATGACCAGCAGAATTGTGGCATTGCCCAGTAAAGCCAAAAGGTAAACTGAGCAGAAAGGCAGGGAGATCCAAGCATGAGCCCCTTCCAGACCCGGGATTCCAGTGAGGAAGAATGTGGTTGGATGAAAAGTGCTCCTGTTGGGATAAAACATCCTTCCAAATGACAGAGAAGGAGATGTCATTCCTATAAAGAGGGGGAAAAGTTTGAAGGTGGTCATGAAAATGACTAGCTTAATGATCCGATATATAGTGAAAATGAAAAAGGTTGCTATTTGAAAGGTTTTGTTAATGTATTTTGTTTTTATAAGCCAAGGAATACTCATTTTGAATGAGCCACTCTCAAAGAATTCAATCCTCTTTCTTTTAACCTACAAGGCTTATCAGCAAGCCAATGGCAAAATTTTAAGGCACAAAACGAGCTATCAAATATGGAATAATCTTGTATGCTCTGTACCTTTTGTAAAGCTCCTGTCTGAAAAGAGATATGCAAAAAATGAAGGATGTCCACATGGAAATGCAGACATAATCCAAGAGGCGACAGATCAGCTAGAAGCAACATGACAGGCACAGATGTACAAGACACTTCCTTAACTAGGAAATGCAGAAATTATCTAATGATTCATTCATCACTTATTGACATAGAGAAAATGCCACAATCTGGCCAAACATTCTATCAAAGATAAGCAGAATATTAGAAGTACATTGCCATCATCAAAAGCACACACTAGGTCATACACCTCTATACTTGAAACATCCCAGAAAGAGAGATAGTGATAAACTATGTCTGTTTTTGTTCATGTCTCTATGTTTCCAAGACTAACCCATTGCATAGTTATTGTATTACAGAGTGTTAAGGGAATGGTGATTTCTAGCAGTATTTGAAAGCTTCTTTATTTATTCTCCATGCCATATCAGTTCGTCTGGGAAAACCTGCCAAGTTTACAACTGTTACAGAATGAGCATGTACTGCGTTCACTCCTTCTGCATAATGAACTAGGAATGTGGGTAACAGACTGCCTAGAAGACTTCAAGGTGCAGGGACGTGAAGAAGGCATTTTGAGCAGCACAAAACTGTCTAGAAAACGGTCTGTACAGAACTGCTCTCTGTAGTTGTTTAAAGGGCACAGAGAAGGTGGCTTTTGCAATGCCTTCAAAATGATGAAGCACCTAGTCACTGATTAGCTCAAATAATGAAATAAATGGACATTCTCTAGGTCTCCACCTCGAGACAGAGTGGTTTGAGGTCAGAAATAGTAGCACAGGCTCCAGTTTTTATGTGTTATATAGCTTCATATTTCTCTGGGAAGCATAACAAGGTAAAAATAATGTTATATGCATTCTAAGATTAGACTGTGTGTGTTTGTGGAGGGGAGAGAAGAGCTGTATTTTGCAATGCCTCCCTTATTTATGTTTTTTTGTTTTGTTTTGTTTTTTTCCCCAAGAACTGAAACTCCATGTAACAGGCACTGTCCAGTAGTGCGATGCTACCCAGGAACAGGCCTTCTAAGACCCAGATGTCTGCCTTCGGTTTCTCTCTGAAAATAAACTCTCAATAACATGGCACTGCTCACCTCAGGTTTCCACTGTGTTTTGGAAGTCCATCTCATTCATTCCTTATAACCCATAGGAGAAACAGAAATGATACTTTATTATATATTATATAATCATAATGCCTCGGATCTTCTAGATATTTTCAAAAACACCCAATCTCCATTTAAAATTTGAAAAGTTACAAAAAAAAAAATTACAAGGTTAAACTTAAAACAGTAAACAAAACAAAACAAAACAAAACAAAAACTACTATGAAAAAAGTTTTCGGAAAAAAAATGTATATATAAAGTTTCTTCCCCAATTAGATTCAAAAATTGGACCACATGATGCATAGAATATCATATCACAACAAGCCAGTAGCTCTTCTCAGCTACCTGTGACTATCTCTCTTTCATTTGACTGCAGTACATACTGAAATCAAAATAAATTTCATTTTTTATTTTGATGATCCATTCCTCCACAGGAATAGAGACAACAAGGAAAATCTCAAGTAGCACAGCTCTGTGTGCTTAAAAAAAAAAAAAAAATACAGTCCAAGGAGAGTCATTTTATACTGAGGCTTTAGCTGCTTATAAAAGTAGAACTCAGTTTTCTAGTATAAATTGTGCCCTGGGATTGAATCCTCTGAGATTGTGGGCAAAACTCCTAGACTATGATTTAGATAAATAGAAGCCTACGAAAAAGTGGCATGAATAGGAATTTATAGAGAGAAAACTACAAATGTGGGGCAAAATCACACAAATATTATCATTACTATATGATATAAAGATAGATACACCCTCTCTCCCTCTAAGTAATATTTTGCAGCGTAATTCTATGGATTGTTGTTTCTTAGATCAAAGTGTACTTAATCCATGTTCTAATTTCAAAAATAATAGCCGGGTATAGGAGATCCTATTTTCAACATGAGTACTCGCTATCTCTCTGCACTGTCCTGACCACGTGACCTAGGTTCATTGAATGTTTGACTATGGAATGACATCTGTGAGCTTTTGGTCCCATTATCCTTTGTCCATGATTGATCTTCTCAATCTTCCTCCTGGATAGTTTATCATATCTATGTCACAGAAGCCACAGAGAGAAGTGGTGAATATATCCTATCCTAGACTTGGTCTGATTCAGTTCAGATACTGGATTTCCCACTCATACGATTTGAAAGAGTTTGTACTGTTATGAGATATTAATTACTCTTTACACATAGGATAGAGTTCACCAGGGAACATACGTGGGCCTAAGATTTTCATTATAGGAAATATTTGATTACTAAATTCAACTAAAAATGTCTACTCAAATTCTATTTTTCATCTTCAGTTACCTATAAAGACATTTTGAGATAAATAAAAACTAACGGACTCCTTTGCCAGCCAATTGGCACAATAAGAAATGCTAAAGGATTACTACCAGCTGATGGAAAATGTCCAAAGCTTTTAAATGTCCAAAGCTTTTTAATGAAGAAAGGAGGATCATTGGAAATGTTGAATAATCATGTTATCTACTTCAAATATCAAATGAGCTTTGTGCACAAAAATTGTTATTATACTACTCTGAATTATTGCAAAAAAATAAGCACTTAAATGCACAGAAGATTTTATTCACTCAAAGATATTACACTTTCACTAAGATCAAAGTATATTAGGCATCTACACATAATGTATACACTTTCATTTATAGCTATACATGAACTATATAAAATAATATGATATAATTTCAATGAACAAGTCAAAAATACAAAACAACATATTTTGAAACAGCAAAACAATGTCATAATGTGTGTGGGGGGGTATTGGAATACAGACAATATTATTGCTTCTCATTCTAATTTATGGAGTTTGAAGTGTTTAAGTAATGAGACCATACAACAATCTGACAACAAAAACTATCATAAATGAATACTAACTGAAAAAATTACTCCACTCAGATCAGACCTATTATCAAATGCGATATCTTAAAAAAAGTTGGTTTCCCAAGCTTTTAAAAAATGTTAGTTTCTGCTGTCAAGATGGCAGTCTATGTAACTATTCTTATTCCCCCAGAAAGCTTCAGATATATTAAAACTGATGTTAAAACTAAGTGATATATAAGTTAAAACGAAGTGATATATATGTATATTAACATTCATTAAATTAATGTTACTATAATTAATTAAAGATATATATCTTCAAAATCAATAGAAGCAGTCATTAAAGGACAAGAGTGAGCAGTCTAGCATATACTTGCAAACACAGGATAGGGTAGTTAGATTTCAAAGACAGGGAAGGGATGTGAAGGTTTCTGTCTTGAGGTTTTCAGAAAAGCCAGAGGCAAAAAGCACCAAAAGGCAAATTCCTAAAGAATTAGGTGGAGTTTCATAGTAGTGTCTCTGCCACACAAAACTCCTACCCTGTATGCTACAATGTGTCATCTACATATCTTTCAGATCTGAATTTCTCAATCATCTAACTACTGAGAATATGGCCCTCTTTCTTTCTATTGTCTAATGGACCTTCCTCAGCTGAGGTCAAATCCCCCTCCCAGAGAACCCCCATAATGCCTGGTTGATGAAGGAGCATAGAGCTTACTGGATTCACCACAATGAGGACAACAATGAAGGGACACTCCAGCTCCAGCACTCCTGTGTAAACTTCTGGCTGACACTTTTGTTCATATTTCATTACAAATCATTTTCTCCCTCTTTCTTCATTCACCTCTCCCTAGTGCTGATCTTGGGAGCAAAGTCATTATTAGTTTTCTAATGCCACTGTGATAAATTACCAGGAATATAGTGCCTTAAATCAATGTAAATTTATTATCTTGCAGTTCAGTTTGTTAGAAAGCTGATGCATATCTCACTGAGCTAAAATCGAGTTTTCAGAAGGTCTGCATCTGTTTCTGGAGACACTAGAGGAGAACGTTTTTTGTTTGTTTGTTTGTTTGTTTTACCTTTTTCCAGCTTCTATAGGCTACCTACATTCCTTAACTCATGGCTCTCTTCTCCATTTTCAGAGCCAGGAATGAAGTTTTAAGTCCTACACATATGATATTGCTCTGACTTTGCTTCAAACATGTAAAGGCACCCCAATGTTCATAGCAATTTTATCAACCATAGCCAAGTCATGGAAAGAACCCAAATGCCCATCAGCTGATAAATGGATAAAGGAATAGTGGTATATGTATGCAATGGAATATTACTCAGCCATCAAAAAGAATGAGATTTTTTTTTTTGCCATTCACAATGACCTGGATGAAGCTAGAGTGTAGGATGCTAAGCAAAATATGTCAGTCTGAAAAAGAAAAACATCATATGATTTCACTCATTTGTGGAATTTAAACAACATAACAGATGAACATAGCAGGGGAAAAAAAGAAATAGGTGAACCATAAAGCAGACTATTAACTATAGAAAACAAACTGAGGGCTGCTGGAGCAGAGTTGGGGAGGGATGAATTAAATGGGTGATTGGGGTTAGGTAGGGCACTTGTGATGAACACGGGTGATGTATGGAAGTGTTGAATCACTGATTCCCACTCCTGAAGCTGATATCACACTGTGTGTCCACTGGAATTTACATAAAAACTTGTAAAAAAAAATGAATGTGTAAATAATTACACAATTGAGTCATCACATCTTTCTCTGGCTCTGTTTTCTGTTTCTATTATCTTCCACTTCCAAGGACTCATGACTATATTGGCTCTGCTTCAATAGTCCAAGACACTCTCCCTATCATGATCAACCTTAATCCTCTATGCAAATTTAGTTCTTCTTTGCCATGAAACTGAACATATTCACAAATTCTGAATATTAAGATGAGGACCTCTTTAAAGGGACATTATTCTGCCTCCAGGCAAATCTCCATCTCAGAATGTGCTTTCTAAGAAACCCGACCTGAAAACATTGCTTAGCAGGGGTGTTTGAAGAGCCTACCAAGAAATCACAATGGCAAAGAAAAACTCACAGTAAATAGTAACCAAATGTCCAAAGATTATTAACAAAATAAAAAAAGAACTAACAATATAATAAGAAACTGTATAAAATCGAACTAAAAGTAAACCCTTCAGAGTTTTAAAATACATGTAGTTAGCAGCCTTAAAGACAGGAGAGAGAGAATTGCCATCATGAAGAAAGGGATTTTTTTTATTAAAAGGATCTCATATATGGAGTATAACAAACAGTGTACAGGACTGTAAGGGTAGGGAGAGAAAACTGAATGGGAAGTCTTCAGAGAGGGAGACAAGCCACGAGAGACTCTGAACTATGGGAAACAAATTAAAGGTTGCTGAAGGGGAGGTGGATGGGGGAATGAGGTAACTGGGAGATGGGCACTAAGGAGGGCACAGGATGTGATGAGCTTGGGTGTTATATGCAACTGATGAATGGTTGAACACTACACCTGAAACTAATGATGTGCTATGCGTTGGATAATTGAATTTGAATTTTAAGAAAAGGATCAAACATAGAAAATTTAAATGTTGAAATAATTACATTAGGGGACTAAAGAATAGGATGGAAACTTCTGAAAATAAAAATTGGGGGTTTGGGGCACCTGGGTGGCTCAGTGGGTTAAAGCCTCTGCCTTCGGCTCAGGTCATGATCCCAGGGTCCTGGGATCCAGCCCCACATCGGGCTCTCTGCTCGGCAGGGAGCCTGCTTCTCTGTCTCTCTGCCTGCCTCTCTGCCTACTTGTGATCTCTTGTCTGTCAAATAAATAAATAAAATCTTTTTAAAAAATTGGGGGTTTTAAGAATAGACAGATATATTTTTAGGATTATAGTAAAAGAAATAAATAATGGAAGGAAAGAAAAGTTAAAATACATGGAATAAAGATAAGGTGTCCCAACCTTATTTTTACATATTTACAAAAGAATATGGTGGTAAGTGGGGAAGGAACTAGTTAAAGAAATAAAGTTTGAAAAGTAATAGAGAAATATCTGGAAGTAATAGATATCTGGTATATATCATGTAAGAAAAGAAGGGCTGATTGAATACTGAACATGCCTTTTTAAAAAAATTTTTAAATCTAGTCTCATAATGAAATTTCAGAACACTGAAGTAAAGATGATACCAAAAAAAAAAAAGAAAAAGAAAAAGAAAAAATCTTTCAAAAAAGTAGAAAAATAACCGGCTTATTTTCCACTGACAACTTTAGTGGCAAGAAAACAAAAACTTGAACAATGGATTCAGAAAGGTTGTGGAATAGAACTTGGTTCCAAAATTCTGTTAATTTTTAATTTATTTTTCAAATATGAGAGCAGATGAAAACATATTTAGCCATGAAAATGCAATTAAATAACACCAACGAGGTGGGGTTGTGGAAGTGGGAAAAATAGATATTCTTCACAAACACTGTGAATCTCAGAGCAAGAAAATATTCGTAAAGATTTATTGCAGAAAGGAATAATTAAAAATATATATGATCAAATAAAATGGCCATTTAAGAAGGTTTTTTAAGCCTAGAATCACAGTTCCAGGTAATTCCAAAATGAGAGATACAGTTGTACAAGAACAGGACAAAGCAAGAGGGCTAGAATTTTTGTTTTGTTCAGAGTAGGGTAGCTACAAATTACTATAATTAGAAAACTAATATTTGACTAATACTAGGGAACAAAGTTAAATTAAGGAAGCAAGAAAGTTAGAAAAAAGGAAAGTATTGAATAATATGAATTTTTAAAAAAATTTTATTTTTTTGTGTGTTTCAAAATTTCTTGTGTATGCACCTCACCCAGCGCTCCATGCAATACATGTGAAATTTTTAAGAAGTGATCAAAAACAATGATGAAGAAATCAGAAATATATTCTTATTGGCAATTCTGCTACTCAATAATTTTACTGCAAATTATAAAAACATGCATAAACTTCTTAAAATTCACCAAGAAATAAATGCAAGGAAATGCAGGATACTTTCTAATTAAAAAATAATAATAATGTGAATATCTATTAATTAAGAGATGACTGCATAAATAAAACCAAATGTTAAAAATAAAACATGAAATATTTTAAGCCATATAAATAAATAACAAATGACCTAATTAAAACATTGTGACTGGGGTGACTGGGTTAAACTTCTGCCTTTGGCTCAGGTCCTGATCTCAGGGTCCTGGGATCAAGCCCCATATCAGGCTCTCTGTTCAGCAGGCAGCCTGCTTCCTGCAGTCTCTCTCTTTCTCTGCCTGCCTCTCTGCCTACTTGTGATCTCTCTGTCTGTCAAATAAATAAATAAAAATCTCTAAAAAAAAAAAAACTGCAATGGTTATAAAATTTAAAATTTCTGTACTGTGTGTCAGATAAACAAATGATACATTTTGCCTCTGGAAAAATAGCACAAAATTTGTATTGGAGCAGTGTTGAAAGTAATTTCCACCTTTATTCTGTGTATATTTTTATTGCAACACATTTGAGATGAGTTCAATGTTTGAAGGTCGTTAATTCATAAGTTGTAGGAACAAAGGTCTGCATTATACATTTACTTTAGTTTTTTTTCATAAATAATCTGAAAAAGAAAAAAATTAATGTAAAGCAATATGCCAAGTTTGATGATGCAACAGGTCATTGCTTGGTCTTTGGGAAATATTACTATTGAATTAACTGAAAGCCATCAGTAGGATCAAAGAAAGGTGACTATTCATAGATTGGTTTGAAAACTTATACATCAAAGTCAGTGGGGGAATGAGAGATAGATCATGGACCTAGAATGAGAGCCCTTTCATTTTGGAAGGGAGTATTTCATGGTCAAATGCAGATTGAGAGGAAAAAAGTGAATAAAATGATAGGCAAAGGCCAGCATGCATCACATAAATAGAGAAAATACAATACATGATTGAATTATAAAACTACACTTGTATTTATGGGCCTAACTAGAGGGAGACAGTCAGTGATGTGGTACTGTTGATATGTAAGAAATAGTTTCGAGGGGCACTTAGTTGGCTCAGTTGGTTAAGTGTCAATGCTTGATTTCATCAGAGGTCATGATCTTAGGCTCCTGAGGTTGAGTCCTGTATCGGGCTCTGTGCACAGTGTGGGAAATCTGTGATTCTCTCTCTCTCCCTCTGCCCTTCCTCCCCACTCTCTCTCTCTCTCTCTCTCAAATAACTAAATAAACCTAAAAACTAACAAAAAAGAAATACTTTCAAAATTGCATGTTTATTTTGGCTATCATTCTTCTGAATCTTACATGTTTGGCAGATCATTCCACTTCAAGCCACAGATTGGAAAATTTTTTTTTGAACCTATGAAGTTTGCTCTTTTTAAAGAACATAACACAATTCAAACTCCACAAGCCGGACATTTTGTGTTAGTTTGGTTCATGGATATATCCCTAGCAATTAGAATTATCCAAGACATATAACAAACACAAAATGAATGTAAATGAAAGGAATAATAAAGTGAATGAATGAATGAATGGACAAACCAAACAACACATGAAGTAGGATACAGGGTCAAATTTCCAGTGCCACATTTCTCTAATTACAGAATGCAAATAAATAAATAAATAACAGTATAAAATGTTCTTTACCCAGAAAAAGAGAATCTTTCTCCTATGAAGGACTTGGCATGAAGACATGTGGACAGAGGCCACACAGCTCCATCCAGACACTCCATTAGCCTTTGAACTTGAGCTCCAGTGACATTTCCACAAGTCTTAGAATCCATTAGTCAGTAGCTAGGAATAAATCAAAGTGTATCTCAACCTGGAAGCAACATATTAGAACTAGGAGATGTTTGTTAAAGCAAGAACACACATGTTTTTCTAGATGCATCAAAATCCTTAGTGAAAGAACATGTCATGAGTCTTATTTTTTGATAAAGACATGGAGTACTCGCTCTCGAATCTGTTTGGTCCTTACACCATAAATGATGGGGTTGAGTGAAGGTGGGATAACCAAATAGAGGTTGGCAACAAGAATGTGAATGTAGCGTGGTATGTTGTGTCCAAATCGGTGAGTGAGGAAGGAGAACACTGAGGGGATATAGAAAACACAGATGACCCCAACATGAGAGCCACATGTGCTGAGCGCTTTTAGCCGAGCATCCTGTGATGGGAGGCGGAAGACAGCTCGCAGAATGTAGACATAGGAGATGCAAATAAGGACCAGGTTCAAGACAAAGAAGGAAACCACGAAGAGCCCATAGATGGCATTGATACGGATGTTTCCACAGGACAGTTTTGCGATGCCCATGTGCTCACAGTAGGAATGAGCTATTACACGAGCTTGACAGTAGGGCAGGCGGTAAATGAGATACACCATGGGAAGAGTAAGCACAACTGGACGAACCACAATACACATGCTGATGCCCACAAGCACCCGGGATGTCAAGATGGTCGTATAGTGGAGTGGAGCACAGATGGCCACATAGCGGTCAAAGGCCATGGCCAGCAAGATCTCAGCTTCTATGCCAGTAAAAGTATGGATCAAAAACATCTGGGCCACACAAGCCCCAAAGTTAATCTCATGAGCATCAAACCAGAAGATACCCAGCATGCGGGGCACAGAGGTTGTGGAAAGGGCCAAATCGATAGTTGAAAGGAGGGCCAGGAAGTAGAACATGGGCTCCCTCTGAAGGCTCTGCTCTGTCTTGATGACCAGCAAAATTGTGGCATTGCCCAGTAAAGCCACAAGGTAAACTGAGCAGAAAGGCAGGGAGATCCAGGCATGGGCCCCTTCCAGACCCGGGATTCCAATGAGGAAGAATGTGGTTGGGTGAAAAATACTCCTGTTCTGGTATGTCATGCTGTCACTGGTCAAAGGAGGTGAAACTTTCCTCATCTAGGGTAAAAATGAGAGAGATTAAGTTGAAGAGATCAGAAGAGAGATCAAAGTCTGAAGGGGATGTCATGTCACTTGCTGGCTCAGTGTTTCAGGATAGAGTTGATGTCAAGCTTAATGCACAGTAAGTGTGCCAATGAAGGACATATATGAGATACCTTACAGCCATTTGATAAGGCAGGTTGAGGTCATATTCAGAGTTTCCACCCTGCCTGCGGATTGAGTTCTAATCCCAAATATGGAGGCTTGCAGCAAGCTCAGTGAAGATTTCTAATAATTAGAGCTTATCATTCACTTTGAAGGAGATAGGATGTGATTCCACTCTGGGAAATATCACTCTGATGAGTGACATTGGCAACACCAAGACTACAGATGAGGTCAAGTTATTATACTACAGAGGCAGTCAAAAATGCCTTTAAGCAGAAAAAGACAGAGACATGAAAGAAAGAAAGAAAGAGAGAGAGAGAGAAAGAAAGAGAAGCAAAAGAAAGAAAGAAAGAAAGAAAAAAAAAGAAGAAAGAAAGAAAATACCTTTAAAAATTCGTAAAGAAAACAAACTCTAGATCCAGGAGTCTAGGTATTCACACAATTAAAATCTGAATTCTTCTGACTGATCTGTAAAAACTCTGACCTTGGCCCAGCAACCTCTCATACAAACCAAATCAGAAAATAAGGGCGACCCCTTGGGATGCCTGGCCTGGAGTAGAAACAGGAACTATTATGATTTACAGGCAGCATCGAGTATCAGGTGGGAAAAGGAAAAGGAGGGTTTTCTAATGCCATATCACACCTGTTCACTCTCACAACATAACCAGTACTCTCAGAGCACCTGTTATCTTATCGGTGTTCATTTTACCACTGCTACGGAGCCAACACTCGGAGCCAACACTTCCCTTACCAGTCCAAGACCCCGGGAAGAGAGGTGAGTTGGGTAAAAAGCCTCAAATGATTTTTGTACTAAAAAAGATATTTTCTGCAGTTTTCTGGGACAATCATGTCTTAATAGAGAAGAATCTAGTTCTGCAATGATCTAAAGGGTATGGAGAAAGACACTTAAGTAATGCCTTCAAAATATTACAGAATGCATCAAATCACTCAGAATGAGGTAAAGGAACTTGCCCTGGAATGTATGGTTCAGCAGTTGTAATAAAAAATAAAGCAGAGATAGGAGCACCTGGGTGGCTTGGTGAAGCTGATTTCAGCTCATGTCATGACCTCAGCATCAAGAGAATGAGTCGTGCAGCGGGCTCCACGTTCAGCATGGAGTCGACTTGAGGTCTCTCTCTCTCCTTCTGCTTCTGCCCCTCTCCTGTTCACACATGCCCTCTCACACTCAATAAATAAATAAAATTATTAAAAAGCAGAGATATTCATTTTTGTCTTTGTTATACTTTTACTTTATTGTTTTTATTTTTTCAATATAGAAAACATATCAAGGTAAAAAAAAATAAACCTTCACTTGTGAGTTCAGTCCAATGAAGAAAGAACAGTGCTTCAAAGTGCACAAACTCTTCTTTCTCTGTAAAATCATAAACACCTGGTCAAGTAAGAAACTATTGCCTAGAAGGGTGATGCCCAAGGTCAAGCTGGAGAGTCCCTGTTGTTTAATATGGAGCAAAACTAGGAGCCCACTCACAACAGCAGCTCTCCACTGGCCTTATTCCTTCCTACTGACATGGAAATTGATTTCATCTAATACAACTGACAAGATGATATTAAGGGCATTGTATCTTCCAGAGACTTTTAAACATAATATAATCCCCATTTAAAGATAATTTCATCCCCATTTAAAGATAATCTCATCCCCATTTAAAGATACAATTTTGGTTTTTTCCTGCCTGGTGCAGTTGGCCACTTGGTACAGATCTAAGGCTGTTCTGCCCACAGTACAGTTAAAGACACTTAAGTAATGCCTTCAAAATACTACAGAATGCATCAAACTGCTCAGAATGAGGTAAAGGAACTTGTCCTGGAATGTATGGTTCAGCAGTTGTAATAAAAAATAAAGCTGAGATAGAAGCACCTGCATGGTGTCCGACTCTTGATTTCAGCTCAGGCCATGACCTCAGCATCAAGAGATTGAATCCCTCATTGGGCTCCAAGCTCAGCATGAGTCTGCTTGAAGTTCTCTCTCTCCCTCTGCCAGTGCCCCTCCCCCGCAGACACATGCTCTCTCACTCTTTTTTTTTTTTTTTAAGATTTTATTTATTTATTTGACAGAGAGAGATCAGAAGTAGGCAGAGAGGCAGGCAGAGAGAGAGAGAGAGAGGGAAGCAGGCTCCGTGCTGAGCAGAGAGCCTGATGCGGGACTCGATCCCAGGACCCTGAGATCATGACCTGAGCTGAAGGCAGCGGCCCAACCCACTGAGCCACCCAGGCACCCCTCTCTCACTCTTAATAAATAAATATTTTTTAAAAAAACAGATATTCATTTTTGTCCTTGTAATAGCTTCACTTTATCATTTTTATATTTATTCAATGTAGAAAACATATCAAGGTAAAAACAAACAAACAAACAAACAATTATTTCTGAGTTCAGTCCAATGAAGAAAGAACAGTGCTTCAAAGTGCACAGACTTGTCTTTGTCTGTAAAAACTTCAACACCCTGGCCAAGTAAAAAACCAGTGCCTAGAAGGGTGATGGCCAAAGCCAAGTTGGAGAGTCCCTGTTGTTTAATATGGAACAACACTAGGAGCCCACTCACGACAGCAGCTCTCCACTGGCCTCATCCCTTCCTACTGACATGGAAATTGATTTCATCTAATGCAACTGACAGGATGATATTAAGGGCATTGCATCTTCCAGAGACTTTTAAACATAATATAATCCCCATTTAAAGATAATCTCATCCCCATTTAAAGATACAATTTTGGTTTTTTTCCTGCCTGTTTCAGTTGGCTGCTTGGTCCAGCTCTCAGGCTGCTCTGCCCACGGATCTCTGCATTTCCCACCACACCTGTTCACCAGACACCAGCCGCTGAGTCACATTTTCCTTCCATAGGAATCGAGACTTCCCCACAGCATAGAGCAGGGAGGCCCTTATACCTCTCTCTGAGGACTTCATGGGGAGTGTCTTTAAGTTAGGCTCCTAGCACCTAAGGGATATTTCTAAGAAAACATCCCATTTTAATCCTAGCTTTATGTGAAGCTCTGGGATTGAGTCCTTGGAGACTGCGCACAGTCCTCCAGATTCTATTCCCCAGACCAAAAGTCTCAAGGAACATAAAAGCAAACTGAAGAATATGGAAGCAAAAGTTGAAAAGTAGGGATAAAGCACATGGTTTTTGTCATCTATACTTGACACATGTGAAAACAGACTGTCTCTCCGTGTGAATGTGGCTCTGTGGTCCAATTCAAGGGCTTACTGACCTACATAGAGAAGAAAATGGCTTATTTATTTATTTGTCCATTTTTTAGTTTATTTTTTAATAGAACTAGGTTTTTTTTTTGGAACTAGGTAATTTAAATTCAAATATTGGAACTAGTATAGAAGTCTTTTTTTTTTTTTCATTTTACTATTTCTTTTCACTAAGTTTTTTCCAACCTCCTCTCATAAAGCTGCTTTGAGTTTCCCCAAGTAGCACTAAGGACAGAGATCCATGATCATTTTTCCACACTATTTTCTAGGCATGAATTCCCTATCACAACACGATTTCACCTGCACAAATTTCAGAAGTCCTATTGATTAGTGTCAAAATTTCAATCCTGGGACCAGAGTGCTGGTTCAAGTTCTGGCTCTGCCACATTAGCTGCATGACTTTAGATGACTTATGTATCATTTCTGTGCCTCAGTTTCCTTAACTATAAAATGGGGATCAAAATAATGTCTTTCTCACTGGGTACATTTAATACAAATTTAATCTCTCTGAGGCATTTAGATTAGTGCCATATACATAGTATGTGGTCAATCATAACTTCTTTTTCTTTTTCTTCTTCTTCTTCTTCTTCTTCTTCTTCTTCTTCTAAATTTCAGCTCACAAGAACAGCTGCATAAATATTATTCAGGCAGAGCAAATTTAGGAATCACCAATCACTACCAACTCTGTAGCCATTTTTCTTCTGAAATTTCTAATAACATTAAATATTTTCTTTTCAGGAGCACCTGGGTGGCTCAGTCTGTTAAGCATCTGCCTTAGGCTGAGGTCCTGATCCCAGGGTCCTGGGATCAAGAAATCAGGTTCCCTGCTGAGCCTGAAGTCTTCTTCTCCCTCCCTCTCTGCCCCTCCCCCCAACTGGCTCAGGCTTTTTTTCTCTTTCTCAAATAAATAAATAAAATCTTTAAAAAATTTTTCTTTTCAAATGTTAGAATCAATCTTGCATATATCATGTAGATTTTATTAGAATGTGATCTTTTTGGATTAAAAAAATTATATCCCTTTATCACTCAACTGAAGTTTCTGGGAACTTCCTAAAATAGCACTTAGGCTTATGAAATAAAACACTGACTACAAAGCATGAGAAGTAATATCTTTCTTTCATTTGACCATGCCAATCTTCTCCATCATTCTCTACAAACATTCAAGCTATTTCCTGAAAATTTATAGCTTTTGTTTGCCTGTACATATACAATGAAATATTCTCTTGGATCCAATAAGGTCTTTACACATAATCAAAATCAATTTTAAGACATTTACTTTATGGTACATTTCTTCCTTCTTTGAATGTGAGGAAGGACACATCAAATCTTGAGAGATGCTAAGAGATATCGAGGATCCATAAAGGCAGCTAATTTTAGGATCAAGATGAGACACAGATTCTCAACAGCAAATTTTAAAACAAACTTGGTCCCCACTGACACAGTTTATTTCTTCAAATAACTGTTATATAAAATCAGACCAGAATCTTTACTGTTGTAAAAAAACAATAAATTCTTTTTAATGACAAAGACAGTTGGGATTATCTTTTCAGAAACTTAAAATGTAAACTATCTCAACAGATACAGATTTTTTTTTTTTTCTCGAAAGACCTCCTTCACAGTGGCCTCAATTCTGTTGCTCCAGTCTGAATTGGTTCTTTTTCATGTGCCCAGAGCTTCCATATAAATGCTTATCCTATTCTCCTGTTTGGAATCCCCCTTTTTTTTTTCATTTTCATATCCCCTTTTTCTGGAACACATTTTTATATTAAATTTCAAAGTCATAATGAAGAGGAGGTAGAATTTTAACATCTCTGTATGCCTGAAATATTTCTTTGCTCTCAACTATGATTGATATTGTTGGTTTAGTCATTACTGGTTAAACTGTGTCCCTCCCTGCCATAAATTTATGTGTTGAAGTGCTAATACCCAGTACCTTAGAATGTGACCTTATTTGGGAATAGGGTCATTATCCAATAATTTAAGCCAAAATTAGGTCATACTAGAGTAGGGCAGGCCCCTAATTCAATCTGACTGATACTCTTATTAAGACAAAAAAGCTTGGGCGCCTGGGTGGCTCAGTCCTTAAGTGTCTGTCTTCAGCTCAGGTCATGATCCCAGGGTTCTGGGATAGAGCCTCATATCAGACTCCCTGCTCAGCGGGAAGCTTACATCTCCCTGTCTCACTCCCCCTGCTTCTGTTTCTTCTCTTGGATATCTCTGTTAAGTAAATAAATAAAAGTCTTTAAAAAAAAAAAAAAAGACAAAAACGTTCTGTGAGAAAAAACCTGTACATCAGGAAGGTACCAAGTAATCTAGGCCTGAAGTCTGGAACAGACACTTTCTCACAGTTATGAGGAGGAAGCAGCACTGCAGACCCCTTCCTCTCGGACTTCCAGACTCTGGGACTGGGAGACAAGACATGTCTGTTAAGCCACCCAGCCTGTGGCATTTTCTTGCCACAACCCTAGTGAAATAATACAGTTATATTAGTTGAAGATGACATTATATGCATGATTGCATTTATCCTCTATCCTCATATGGAAATCAAGGATTCTGATACCACTGTAATTCTTATTTCTTACAGGTAACCTCTTTTGACTTTTCTTTCCTCTTTGAAATATATAGTATCATCTTTTTTTTTTAATTTTTTTATTTTTTATAAACATATATTTTTATCCCCAGGGGTACAGGTCTGTGAATCAGCACTCACCAAAGCACATACCCTCCCCAATGTCCATAACCCCACCCCCCTTCTCCAAGCCCCCCTCCCCCCCCCCAGCAACCCTCAGTTTGTTTTGTGAGATTAAGGGTCACTTATGGTTTGTCTCCCTCCCAATCCCATCTTGTTTCATTTATCTTCTCCTACCCACTTAAGCCCCCATGTTGCATCACAACTTCCTCATATCACGGAGATCATATGATAGTTGTCTTTTTCCGCTTGACTTATTTCACTAAGCATGATACCCTCTAGTTCCATCCACGTTGTCACAAATGGCAAGATTTCATTTCTTTTGATGGCTGTATAGTATTCCATTATGTGTATATATACCATATCTTCTTTTTCCATTCATCGGTTGATGGACATCTAGGTTCTTTCCACAGTTTGGCTATTGTGGACATTACTGCTATAAACATTCAGGTGCACATGCCCCTTCGGATCACTACTTTTATATCTTTAGGATAAATACCCAATAGTGCAATTGCTAGGTCATAAGGCAGTTTTATTTTCAACACTTTAAGGAAACTCCATGTTGTTTTCCAGAGTGGTTGCACAAGCTTGCATTCCCACCAAGAGTGTAGGAGGGTTCCCCTTTCTCTGCATCCTCACCAGCATCTGTCATTTCCTGATTTGTTAATTTTAGCCATTCTGACTGGTGTGAGGTGATATCTCATTGTGGTTTTGATTTCTATTTCCCTGATGCTGAGTGATGTGGAGCACTTTTTCATGTGTCTGTTGGCCATCTGGATGTCTTCTTTGCAGAAATGTCTGTTCATGTCCTCTGCCCATTTCTTGATTGGATTATTTGTTCTTTGGGTGTTGAGTTTGCTAAGTTCTTTATAGATTCTGGACACTAGTCCTTTATCTGATATGCCGTTTGCAAATATCTTCTCCCATTCTGTCAGTTGTCTTTTGATTTTGTTCACTGTTTCCTTTGCTGTGCAAAAGCTTTTGATCTTGATGAAATCCCAATAGTTCATTTTTGCGCTTGCTTCACTTGCCTTTGGTGATGTTCCTAGGAAGAAGTTGCTGTGGCTGAGGTCAAAGAGGTTGCTGCCTGTGTTCTCCTGAAGGATTTTGATGGATTCCTTTCTCCTATTGAGGTCCTTCATCCATTTTAATTCTATTTTTCTGTGTGGTGTAAGGAAATGGTCCAACTTCATTTTTCTGCATGTGGCTGTCCAATTTTCCCAACACCATTTATTGACTCATTCATTCTTTAGAAGGATGCTGTTTAGTCTCCATGTATTTGGGTTCTTTCCAAACTTACTTTTGTGGTTGAGTTCTAGCTTTAGAGCATTGTGGTCTGAAAATATGCAGGGAATGATCCCAATATTTTGATACCTGTTGAGTCCTGATTTAGGACCGAGAATGTGATCTATTCTGGAGAATGTTCCATGTGCACTAGAGAAGAATGTGTATTCTGTTGCTTTGGGATGAAATGTTCTGAATATATCTGTGATATCCATCTGGTCCAGTGTGTCCTATAAGACCTTTATTTCCTTGCTGATCTTTTGCTTGGATGATCTGTCCATTTTAGTGAGGAGAGTGTGAAACTCCCCTACTATTATTGTATCATTGTTGATGTTTTTCTTTGATTTTGTTATTAATTGGTTTATATAGTAGGCTGCTCCCACATTGGGGACATTGATATTCAAAATTGTTAGATCTTCTTGTTGGATAGACCCTTTGAGTATGATATAGTGTCCTTCCTCATCTCTTATTATAGTCTTTGGCTTAAAATCTAATTGACCTGATAAAAGGATTGCCACTCCTGCTTTCTTCTGATGTCCATTAGCATGGTAAATTCTTTTCCACCCCCTCACTTTAAATCTGGAAGTGTCTTCGGGTTTAAAATGAGTTTCTTGTAGGCAACATTTAGATGGGTTTTGTTTTTTTTATCCATTCTGATACCCTGTGTCTTTTGTTTGGGGCATTTAGCCCATTAACATTCAAGGTAACTATTGAGAGATATGAATTTAGTGCCATTGTATTGCCTGTAAGGTGACTGTTACTGTATATTGCCTCTGTTCCTTTCTGATCTACCACTTTTAGACCCTCTCTTTGCTTAGAGGACCCTTTTCAATATTTCCTGTAGAGCTGGTTTGGTGTTTGCAAATTCTTTCAGTTTTTGTTTGTCCTGGATGTTTTTAATCTCTCCTTCTATTTTCAATGATAGCCTAGCTGGATATAGTATTCTTGGCTGCATGTTTTTATTGTTTAGTGCTCTGAATATACCATGCCAGCTCTTTCTGGCCTGCCTGGTCTTTGTAGATAAGTCTGCTGCCAATCTAATATTTTTACCATTGTATGTTACAGTCTTCTTTTCCCCGGGCTGCTTTCAGGATTTTCTCTTTGTCACTGAGACTTGTAAATTTTACTATTAGGTGACGGGGTGTGGACCTATTCTTATTGATTTTGAGGGGGGTTCTCTGCATCTCCTGGATTTTGATGCTTGTTCGCTTTGTCATATTGGGGAAATTCTCTCCTATAATTCTCTCCAGTATACCTTCTGCTCCCCTCTCTCTTTCTTCTTCTTCTGGAATCCCAATTATTCTAATGTTGTTTAGTCTTATGGTTTCACTTATCTCTCAAATTCTCCCCTTGTGGTCCAGTAGCTGTTTGTCCCTCTTTTGCTCAGCTTCTTTATTCTCTGTCATTTGGTCTTCTATATGGGTAATTCTTTCTTCTGCCTCATTTATCCTAGCCGTGAGAGCCTCCATTTTTATTGCACCTCATTAATAGCTTTTTTTATTTCTACTTGGTTAGATTTTAGTTCTTTTATTTCTCCAGAAAGGGCTTTTATATCTCCCACGAGGGTTTCTCTAATATCTTCCATGCCTTTTTCGAGCCCGGCTAGAACCTTGAGAATCGTCATTCTGAACTCTAGATCTGACATATTATCAATTCCTGTATTGATTAGGTCCTTACCCTTCAGTACTGCCTCTTGTTCTTTTTTTTGTGATGAATTTTTTCCGCCTTGTCATTTTTTCCAGATAAGAGTACATGAAGGAGCAAGTAAAATACTAAAGGGTGGCAACAACCCCAGGGAAATATGCTTTAACCAAATAAGAAGAGATCTCAAATTGTGAGGGGAGAGAAAGGGGATAAAAAGAGGTTCAGAAAGAAAAAAAAAAAGAAAGTAAAGAAACAATAAAAAAAAAGAAAACGAATAAAGAAAACATATTATATATACATATATATATATATATATATATGTATATATATTAGATAAACTAGTTAAAAAACTTTAAAAAATGGGGCACCTGGTTGGTTCAGTGGGTTAAAGCCTCTGCCTTCAGCTCAGGTCATGATCCCAGGGTCCCAGGATCGAGCTGCACATTGGGTCTCTGCTCAGCAGGGAGCCTGCTTCCTTCTCTCTCTGTCTCTGCCTGCCTCTCTGTGTACTTGTCTGTCAAATAAGTAAATAAAATCTTAAAAAAAAAAAAAGTTAAAAAAGAAAAGGGTAAAAGTTAAAAAATATTAGCAGAAGAAGAGGAAAAAAAAATTGAAGAAGACAAAAAAAATTAACTGCAAGACTAAAGTATCATGGGGTGAAAGCCATGAGTTCCGTGCTTTGCTTTCTCTTCCTCTGGAATTCTGCTACTCTTTTTGATATTGAAACTATACTCTTAGTAGGTGAACTTGGTCTTGGCTGGATTTCTTGTTGATCTTCTGGGGGAGGGGCCTGTTGTAGTGATTCTCAGGTGTCTTTGCCCCAGGCCGAATTGCACCGCCCTTACCAGGGGCTGGGCTGAGTAATCTGCTCGGGTTTGCTTTCAGAAGTTTTTGTTCCCTGAGCACTTTCCCTAGAGTTCCAGAGGACGGGAATGAAAATGGTGGCCTCCTGGTCTCTGGCCCATAGGAGCCAAGAGCCTGGGGCCCCTCTCTTCAGTGTGCCCTCAGAGAACAGCGCCCAATAACTCCCATCTGCCTGACCTCCGGCTGCGCTCCGAGCTCACCGAGCCTGCGACTGGTTCAAGGTAACCCCGAGCTGTGAGCTCACTCTCACCTCTGTCTCTGTAGCCGGCTTCCCTGTTCTAATACCTGTAACCACTGCAACACTCAGACACCCCCTATCCTTCTGTGACCCTGCAGGACCTGAGGCCACACTGACCCCGAGTGGGCTTTACCCCGGTTTAGCCTCTGGAGCAATGTCCCTCAATGGAACAGACTTTTAAAAGTCCTGATTTTGTGCTCTGTTGTTCTGCCACTTGCTGGGAGCTGACCCTTCCCACAGCGGTCTATCTTCCTGTCGCTTTGGATTCATTTCTTTGCCTGTCCTACCTTTCAGAAAGTGGTTGATTTTCTGTTTCTAGAATTGCTGTTCTTCTTCTCTTCGATATGCCATTGGATTTGTAGGTGTTTGCAATCTTTAGATAAGCTATCTAGCTGATCTCCTGCTAGCTGAAAGTCTCAGCTTGCTACTTCTCCGCCATCTTGACTCCCTATTATTTTCTTAAGTTTCTAAAAATTCATCCTCATTTATAAAGTGAATTGGACCTTTTTAATGTATGGATCTGTGACAATAAAAGTTGGAAATTAGGGGTGCCTAAGTGGCTCAGTCCTTAAGCATCGGCCGTCGGCTTAGATCATGATCCCAGGATTCTGGGATCTAGCCCCACACCAGGCTTCCTGCTCTGCAGGCAGCCTTCTTCTCCCTCTTCCACCCACACTACAGTGTTCCTTCTCTTGCTGTGTCTCTCTCTTTCAAATAAATAAATAAGATATATTTTTAAAAATAAAAATTTTTAAAAAGTTGGAAATTATTTTTAACTTAAAATATCCTTTTTTTTTTCTTTCTCTCTATAACTCTGTGGACAAATTATTTTCTACATTGATCTTCTATGTATTTTCTTTATATATATTTTAGTCATGGTTTCCTTCTTTCTTAATATTATGAGATATTTTGTTAAGTTTTTTTTCCTATACTTCTACTGATTTTTATAAAAATATGTGTGGCCATTTAAGAAGCACCCCAGGATTTAAAAACCCTTCATCCTATCTGAGCTCTGATTCTGAATCAAATGGAGGGATTTTTTTTTTAAATGTCAAACAAATGAAGACAAAGAGGTTAAACTTTATCATTGACAAGCTGTCAGTTGACAATCTTGTTTAGATGTGTTTTACAGTGAAATTCCTGACGATTCCTGACACAGATCCATTGAATTAGGTAGGCCTACTGGCCCCATTGTGGTCTGAGAACAGGTCTTTATGGGACTAGAACATGCAGTCTACCCTATAAAATATAGCAGGAGACATAATGTATGCTCCTTCCAGGATGTTGGTTTCCAAAAGAAAAGAAACAAAATAAATTGCACTCATTGTTTTGTAATTATCTAAATACATATTTTATCTCTATTCCTGTGTTTCATAAAGTTACATGGAAAAGGCATTAACCCCTTCAAGACTTTTCTTCAGGCTTTGTTAGGAAAGACCAAATATGGCTTTTGGTCTTTGGTAACTGGTATGATAACTGGGTGAAATAATGGGGAAATTACTCAGGGTAACTAACACTCTTTCAAGTACACAGCCAAATATTCTGTTTATTACAAGGTTTCTCTGTAAGGGCCTGGTTAGCCAGAGGGAGCCATTTCTTTGTAAACTTGGATTGACCCTGCCCCTCCCAGAGGAACTTACTTGCAAACCCCGGATATAGGGGTGGGCCAGGCCAGATGGAGACATCCAATCAGTGGGGCGCACAGATATTTACTATGGTAAATTGAAATTCAATTGGTCACCCATATTGCCAACCTAGCATGACTGTGCAGTTTTCCCTGTGTATTGCAATCTCAATGACCACCTGTGTGTGGGCTGGGCTTAACCCCACTTCTATAAAAGTTAGTCTGTGGGGCTGGGAAGCGTAGTCGTTGGGAGCGTCGTGGTTGTCAGGAGTGTCATGGTCGTCGGGAAGGGTCGTCGTCAGTAGCAGAGTCATTGGGTAGGGTAGTCGTCAGGAGCAGCACCATGGGAAAGTGGAGTTGGGAGCGGTGGAGTTGGGACCGGTGTCGTCAGGTTCAGTGTCCTGGTCATCGTTGCCTCTTTGTAAGAGAGGGCCCCGCCCGGTCGGTTTGATTTTTGATGCTTGACATGAAATAAAGCTTTGCTTGACTTTCACTTTGTGTTGGTCTCGCTCCTTTGATCATGGACCCTAACACTGGGGGCTCATCCAGGGCCAAACAAGGAGAACTGAGATAGCATCGGAATTTCTGGGAAAGGCCTCCAGAGGTAAAATATTGGGATCTTGTCTGTGTGTCTGTTTGTGGAGTTCTAGGGTATGGCCCACCAGGGAGAAGCTGGACACAGCCATGCTCCCCAGGGCCGGAATGGATGCGAGGATGCCCCATCCCTCTGCTGATAGATTGATAGGGGGTTCAAGTCCCCCTGGGCAGTCAGGGGGCTATACAAGTCCCCCTAGGCAGTCAGAGGGTTTGAGTCCCCCTAAGTGGTCACTGGGGGTTCGAGTCCCCTTAGGCAGTCAGGGGATTTGAGTCCCCCTAGAAAATCCCCACCAGTGGCAGGACTGTGGGCCTGCAGTTGTCTTTGTCTTGTCCTTTTGTTGTCTGCTGTGTTTTTTGTTGTGTTTAAAGGAATGGGTCAGGCAGAGAGTGAGGGGACTCTTTTATCTCTTTGTTCCTCATAATAGATGTGTGGCTTCCCCTTCACTCATTTCATGTGTTAAGAGCTATAACTGGAACCAACTGGGGTTAGTCTAACTCAAGACAGAGACTTTAAGGAATATTCCCAAGCAGCTGCCAAAACTCTCTTTGTTTGGGGGAATTCTTTGCCTTCTCTGGCCCGACATGGATTGCCTAGCCCCTCCCCCCAGCTGGCGGGAAAGCATGGCGTCTGAAGTGGAATGGGCCCAGGTGGAACGTGAGGTTTGTTGGTGGAGGGATGGCTGGGCTGATGGTTAATTGTATGTCTCAGGGTTTTAATGGGTAATTGTTAAAGTAGCTTTCAGAGTCTTTGGTAACCTGAAACTTTGAAGTTTTGCTTGGATGACAAATGGGATAAAATGCTTGAGCACTGGTTGCTGGAATTAGGTTTGTGCTTTTGAAATCTGCTGGTAAAGATGTTTTGTGCTTAACTGAATTCTGTTGTAACAGTTCACAATTGGTTAAAATGTAAATGGTTTTCTCTTTGCCTGCACAGAATTGTAAATGAGATCTCTTTGACTCATAAGGATTTTCCATGATATGCTAAGTTACTCAGAAGTACTGCTAAATCAATGATAAACCTTGGGTCACATTTGGGTAAATGCTGTAACTACTCCAGAAGTTCTATACATTTCCCAAGGTTTTGGTGTTTTGATAAGGCCTATCACTTGATATTTAACCATGTCTATTCTGAGTTTTTGTCATTTGTAATTGTTTTAATTCTCTTGTAAGATGAATTCCACCTTAAAGGAAATTCATATGGGAGACTTTCAGAACAAATACAGGTCTTTGATATGTTAAAATCCTGGAACTGAAATGGGTAAGAATTTCCAGAAGTAAAAATGCACTCGGACTAAACCAAAATTAGTACAGTGACTCAAGGTAAGAATGAGTCTCCTCAGTAACCTTTCCTAGAAAGGCTTATTGGAGCCTTTAAAGTGTATAGCCTGATCGACCCTGAGGCACCTGAAAATCAGAGGGCAATGAATATTGCTTTTGCCAGTTAGTCAGCCCCAGATATAAGAAGGAAACTCCAGAAAATTGAAGGATTTGAAGGGAAGAATCTGACTGAGTTAGTGGGAATAGCAGAAAAGTTGTTTAACAACAGGAATGCATAGGAGGAAGGTTTTGGCATTACAGGAGACAGGTAGGGGATGGTAAATGGAAGGAAAAGCCTAAGCACAGAGAAGGCAGGTGGGAAGACTTAGATCCAGATCAGTGTGCTTACTGTAAGGAAAAAGGATATTGGGCCAGGGAGTGCCCCAAAAGGAAGACGGCAATGCTGGCCACCAGAAACTAAAGGGGCCATGGTTCAGAGCTCCTCCCCAAACCTCGGGTAAAAATTGAAGTGGAGGGGAAATCAATTGATATTTTGGTGGACACGGGAGCCCAATTTTCATCATTACTTAAACCTATGGGAAAACTATCTAGAGAGGAACTCTGGGTACAAGGGGCAAATGGCACAGAAAGATGCATTTTTCTGCATATCTTTAGCAGGAGGGTCTCAGCCCCTCTTTGCTTTTGAGTGGTCCAACCTACAGGAAGTATTCCAAGGCCGCTCACCTGGACAAGACTTCCCCAAGGGTTCAAGAATTCACCCACTATCTTCGACGAGGCCCTACACAAGAATTTGCATGAGTACAGAACCTCCAAGCCCTCCACAAGAATTTGCATGAGTACAGAGCCTGTACAGTATGACAGTACATACTGTCACAGACAGTATGTTGATGACTTGCTAATAGCCACTGAGGACTATGAGTCATGTTGTGGGGGACGAGAGCTCTTACAGACTCTGCAGGAAAAAGGGTATCGGGTGTCAGCAAAGAAAGCACAACTCTGTCAGAGCCAAACCACTTATCTAAGCTTTGATCTCCATGAGAGAGTGCATTCATGGTCTGAGTCCAGGAAACAGGTGATCACCTGATATCTCCACCTTACTACATCCCGACAAACTCCCAAGGGAGTTTCTTGGGACGGTGGGCTACTGTAGGCTGTGGATACCACAGTTTGTGGAGATTGCCCGACCTCTCTACAAACTGGCAAAAGAGGGGTTCACTATGATAGAATGGACAGCTGATGCCAAAGGAGCATTTCGGGAATTACAAACAGCCTTCCTGAGTGCCCCAGCATTGGTCATCCCAGAAGCCCTTCCACTTCTATGTGGATAAAAAAGCAAGGGTGGCCAAAGGAGTTTTGACTCAGACTCTGGGGCCTTGGCAAAGGCCAGTAGCCTATCTTAACAAAAAATTAGATCCAATAGCACCTCAGTTCCCTGCTTGCCTCAGCATAATTGCTGCCACGGCCCTCCTGGTCAAGGATGCAAGTAAATTGACTTTGAGTCAAAATCTCATCTTGAACACCATGCACGCTATTGAGAGCCTTCTCCAGACTCCACCAGACTGATGGATGATGAACACTCGAGTGACGGGGTATCAGGCCCTCCTCCTCAATGAACCAAGAGTGACCTTCAGCCCCAGCGGTGCTAAATCCAGCCACATTGCTGCCAGAGGAGCTAGCTGACCACCTACATGACTGCAGGGAGGTCCTAACCCAAGCAACAGGAGTAGGCCGGATCTCAGAGACATTCCCCTTCTGGTTGCAGAGATGACTCAGTTCACAGACGGGAGTAGCTACATGGTCAATGGAAAGAGGTATGTGTGGGCTGTGGTGGTTTCCCCTGAGCAGGAACTCTGGATGGCAGACCTGCCACAGAGAACCTTGGCGCAAAAAGCAGAGCTGGTTACACTCCTGGCTACACTCCCAGAAAAACTGGACTATTCAGAGGAAGATTTAAAGTGTTTATAAAAATGGGCTAAGTTAGACTATGAAGGGGACTGGGCTAAGACTAAAGCAGGAAAAATAATTCTTTCTCGAAGACTAGGTAAAAAGTTAGTAGACCAGATACATCAGGCTACTCATTTGGGGACACACAAACTCAAGGAGCTTATAAGCAAGCAGTTCCAGGTTTCTAAATTAGGGCGTATGGTTCAGGATGCAGTTGATATATGTGCTCAATGCCAGGCAGTTAATGTGGGAAGAACTCGAATGGGAAGAGGGAAAAAAGAAAGAGGTAAGAAACAAGGAATTTATTGGGAAATAGATTTTACAGAAATGAAACCCAGAAAATATGGGCACAAGTATATGTTAGTTTTTGTAGATACCTTTTCAGGCTGCATAGAGACTTTTTCCACCAAACATGAGACGGAGACGGAAACAAAGATGGAACCACATCCTTACCAACCTGGGGACTTGGTTTGGATACATTGCCATCAAGTGGGAAACTTGGAGCCTCGCTGGAAGGGACCATTTACTGTCATCCTGACCACCCCCATGGCAATAAAAGTAGAAGACATCAGGGCCTGGATTCACATAGGTCATGTCAAACGAGCTGAGGACGTTCACATAATGCAGAGCCATCATCAGAGCAAAGATAAAATTTCAAATTTACAAACAAGAAACTTAGAAATGAAAGAGATTTAGAGAATTCTCTAAAACCACCTATCTAGAAAGTTGCACCATTAAGAATCTGATGGAGAAAATTTTCCTCCAGACCAATGCCATGGGATTTCTAAAGACTCAGGCTTTGCCTAAACATGTAGAAAATTTGAAGATGAACCTACTTGGCCCTGACACTATAGATGATGGGATTAAGTACTGGTGGAAGAAGCAGGTAAATGACCACCACGAGAGTGTGGACTATGGGAGGCAGATGTTTCCTAAAGTGATGGACCATGCATACCCCTATTAGAGGTACAAAGAAGATAAGCACCACACATACATGGGAAAAACAAGTGTTGAGTGCCTTTAGTTGCTCTTCACGAGATGCAATGCTCAGCACAGCATGGAGAATTAGGACATAGGAGAGGAGGATGAGGACTGAGTGGGTGTCCAGTGTGATAATGACCACATACAACCCATGGATGTTGTTAACACTGGCATCAAGCAGGATAATTTCAGAATATCCTGATGCAGGCGAAAGGGGTGGCTAGGACATTAGTGTGGCAATAATGATAACGCCTTAATAATATGAGAGTGGGCATCATGACTCCTGAACTTTGTAACAAGTGGTCCAACCAGTCTTACCAATCACATCATTGGTGAGGATGCCTGAGTAGTGCAGTGGATGACATATAGCCATGAATTGGTCAAAGGCCATGGCCAGCAGCACTGAAGATTCCAGGAACGTGAAGGTGTGGATGAAGAAGAGCTGAGTGAATTAGGCTCCTACTTTGATTTCCTGGGCTTCCCACCATAACACGGTCAATATCGTGGGGAGTGTAGACATGGACATGCTCTGGTCAGATATTGCCAGGATGGACAGCAGATAAAAATGGGCTGGTGGAGTGAAGACTCATTCCAGATAACAGAGAGGATAGTGATGTTGCCTAGGAAGGCCCCCAGGTATGCAAGACAAAATGGAATTGGGAACCAAGCATGAACAGACTTCAGTCCATGGAAACCCTCTAAGAGAAAGGTGGGTTCCATAGTACCACTGTTATTCCAGACCACCATGGTGGCACTTCAGAAGCCCTTTGGGTGTGAGAGATGCTGAGAAAGTTATAGGCTATTCAGAATGGTGAGCAAATTCTACCATATTCATGTAAAATCAACCATTAGTGTTCAAATGATTTACAAAAATACAAGTAGGAAGAAAGACATCCCAGGTAGCTGAATCATCAGGTCAGGAACAGCTTATAAAATAGGCAGTCTGGTTGCAACTGTATACAGGAACCTGTGATCTTTGTAGGATGCTTCAGGTGTACATCACAGCCTTGAAAAATTTAATGTACATGCAAAATAGAGAAATAAATCCTCTAGCTAAATTATTTGCATTAATACAACAAAATTTAAGTGAAAATAAGGACACTCATTGATCTCCTTCAAATTAGCCTGTGGATCAATTCTTAATCTTATTTTCATTCTTCAGGGGTAGCCTTATATCCTTAATCTCATTGTTAACGATATATAACATTTTATTTATTTACCATTCTTCACTTCATTCTGTTTTTCAGTTTAAAAATAGTTGTTCATACATATGAACACATGTCTCAGTTAAATAAAATGATTTAATTGATTAGTTCTTTTATTTACATATCAAATGAATTCCAATTTCTAATTCTTTTATTTATTTTTCCAGGAATCTGAGTAGTCCTGCATACGTGGTTCCAAAGCACACAACAATAGACCTTCTTATGCACTTGTCTTTTATTTAATATTAATAATTGTATGATTAAGTTTTAAGTCAGAACTTTTGTCTCTCAACTTTAACTTTCTTAATATTTGGTAATGATATTTTGTTACCCTTTTCTGTTTATTATCCAACTGACTTAGACAAATATATACCAATCCCCAAATGGATTTTTTTATTGCTCTCAGATAAATTTGAATTGGTGTATACAAAATATAAATTACTTGATATTACAAGACTTTACCCAGTTGAAATAGATAATCAGAAAGGAAATGCTGCTTTATGTTCATTATTTTGACTTCTGTATTATTCACCAATGTATGTTTATTTGTCTATGTAGTTGTTGATCTCACTGTATAAATATTATTATATTCTTTTTTTCATTATATATAATGTGGTATCTCTATATTTTTACTAATTTTCGAGGCCACTATTTTCACAGCTACGATTATATGAATATCTTCATGTAAATCATTTTTTTCAAAAGATTTTATTTACTTATTTGACAGAGATCACAAGTAGGCAAAGAGCAGGCAGGCAGGCAGTGGGGGAAGATGGTTCCCTGCTAAGCAGAGAGCCTAGTGCAGGGCTCCATCCAGGAACCTGATATCATGAACTGAGTCAAAGGCAGAGACTTAACCCACTGAGCCACCCAGGTGCCTCCATGTAAATCAATTTTTTATATCTTAAGGTTTTCCTCAGCATGGATTTTCAAAAGGGGTATACTGAATCAAAAAATAAAACAATATATACTGAGATATAATATATACTGATATACATTGCCCAACACAAATTTAACAATAATACTTAAAGTTAAATATTCATTTCTTCAATAATATGACACTGGTCCTTCTGTTAAGTATATATACATATCTCATCTTATTTACTTATTGTAGCGAACATATAAAAACAGAGTAACTAAAACAACAGGGGTGTCTCATAATTTGTCCAAGGTTATACAACCAGTAAACAGAATAGCCAGAAATTCATGAGTATTTCTACCATCAGTTCATGTCTAAATGATGCAAGAAATTCTCTCTGGCTATTAATAAATATTATCTCTAAGCCCCTTTTCCCTCAAAAATAAAAAAAGCTATTCTCATTTGTTTACCAGTTAGATCATTCTTTCACATAAATGACTATTTATTTTCATTCTTCTGTGAATTGTCTTCTTAAACGTTTTATACATCAATTATATTTGTTAACTAAATAACACAAAATTAATGGTTTAATCAAAACAGTTAACCCATTTTAAGTTTTTTATAATTTTCTTACTCTGGCCATTATTCTTCAGAAATCAATTTTAGGCAGTAAATTAAACTACTCTTTTCTTTTGCTTATCTGTTCTTGCAAACATGGAAAAGCATTCTGTTTTCTAGCAATTAACAAGTATTCAGTAGCATCTTCTTTGATTTTTTTTTGGGGGGGTGATCTATAAACTTTTTCTTTTCATCTGTCAAGATGCTGTATGTGTGTGTATGTGTGCAAGGAAGAGTATAGTATAAAGAACAGTATTATTAGATGTTCATGATTACTAAATTCTATCCTTCGTTATCATTTCTCAAATTATCTCTTCTTCAAAAACCTGCAGAAAATACCAGGATCTTACCCTTCCCCTTCTCAACAATGCCTAAATCTCCAAACTCTTAAAAATCTGTCCCCGGTATTTGTCCAGACCAGGGTGAGAACTTCCTGCAGAGAGTTTGAGCTTTCTTTTAAGTTTCAGCTGCCTGCACTGATTTATGTGGATTTCTTTCCTAGTAGAGAAAACTGAATATTTAATGCAGAGTTTGGAACCTGAGGGTTCAAATTTAACTTCCTTATTTTCTAAGGTGTGCCTTGTTCCACATAACAGCTGAAAGGTTCAGAAGGAACATGGAACCAGGGCCTCCAGGAAAAAGTATAAATACATTTCTCAAGTTCCCAAGTCCAGCAGTTCCTGATCCATAGGTTCTCATCCTGCCCCCTAGGGGACTGACATGTTGTTGACTCCTCTGGATGTTCTCACAAGTCTAATCTGAAATCTCCTCCTGGGACCTTGTATCACAAAGACTGCTTCTCATTAACTTCCCATGGTCTATCCTAACCAAATACAAACACCCCCCCACCACCCTCATCCAGAGAGTTTTCTGTCATAATTTCCAAACAATTCTTTACTTCTTAGGGTCTGATGATATCAACTTTCAACATTCTTTTCTCCTTCTTCACGAGTAAAATCTTGTCCTGTCTACCTTGCCCTACTACTTAATCTATGCACCTCTCTCATACATCCCAGATTATAAGTTTAACCTGTGTCTACAGAGAAAGAACAGTTATTTCTACTCACTATGAGGAGTCTCTTTATGACATTTTGGGCTACTTTTTGAACTCATGTTTCACTCACTCCTGGTGGAGATGGAGAATGAAAGATGGACATAAGTTCCATTAATTAGTTAGTCTGTCTTCTTCCATGCTAGATTCTAGGAATACCTACCAATGTTCTAGGAATAGCTACTACCTACCTCAGGTAGGAATACCTACCAGAAGTCCCTACTTCTAGAAGCATGCTTTCTCACTACTCTTGGGCCATGTCCATCAGTCCCCATCATGTTCTCTTTCTCAAGCTCCCTGTCCTTGACTCTCTGACTCTGTTTCTGTGACTCTTCTAAGTGACTGAGTCTCTTTATATCTCCTTGTCTCTGTAGTGTGTCTCTCAACTGATTTCTGGTTCCATCTCTCACTGATACTCACTTTCTCAATCCTGGGGTTTCTGTGCAATGTAGTAAGCAATGATCTATCAGCCATGACCTGAAACAGAACATTACCATATTTTTTAGTAAGAATATTGAAGGATCCCCTTTAAATTCGTCTCTCCATCTGTATTTCCAGTCTGGTGATTCTCAAGACGTTGGAGGAGTAAGCAGAGCTGAGCTAATGTTTTTAATATTGTTGCAAAGTAAAATGTGCTCCAGATTCCCTCCTCATGATCAAAAACACCCCTTCCTTCCTTTTTTTTGGTCTTCTGAAGCTTACAAAGAACTTGTTGTATTCTAGGTACTGCTTTGTCACCTTACAAATATTTATTTGTCAACCATACGAGGAAATTATTATTCTCATGTAACATATAAGGAAATTGAGGCATGCAGCAATAAATCATTTTGCCCGAAGTCATAGAAAGGATATAGTGAAGTAGCATTTCAGGACTTGCTAATAGGGCTCCAGACTCTGTGCTCTTCATCACTATGGTATGCTGTCTCTCCAATCTGGATAGACAAGGGGAGTCAGGTATGCCTTGCTAGCAGACAAGAATAAAGGAAGAGTTAAGGTCAGTGTTCTGTTAAGTATAAGTTTTTACAAAAGCGAGTTCTCTCCTAGGGAGAGGTCTTTCTGACCTTTTCTATCTCCCTTTCTGCTTATTTTCATCCTCTTTTTCTGTACCCATATCTCCTATGAATAAAACTCCTTTGTATATGTCTATGTATTTACTCCTCTGATTCCCTGACACATATTTCAGTCTTTGTCCTTTTTTCTCTCCTGCCGGGCCTTCACTATATTTTCACTTTTTTACCCATTTCCTTTTACTTCTGTCTGCTTCCATCTCTTTGAAGTCTTTTCCTCTTTCTCCCAGATTTCAGTGTTTTGGATATATCCATTGTTTTCCCATGATGTTCTCTCATTGCTTTGTCCCTTAATCATGACTTTTTCTTTCTTCTGTTTTAGTGTCTTTCTCATTGTTGTTCTGCTTCTATATATTTCTCTACCTCCCTTGAGGGTTTCTGTACTCACGAAAGATGCTACCTCTGAGTTTTCTTGCTCAACATCACCCATCATCAGGGAAATACAAATCAAAACCACAATGAGATGTTACCTCACACCAGTCAGGATGGCTAAAATCGACAATACAGGAAACAACAGATGTTGGTAAGGATGCATAGAAAGGAGAATCTTCATGTTGATGGAACTGCAAACTGGTGCAGCCACTTGGGAAAACAATATGGAGGTTCCTCAAAATTTAAAAATGGAACTACCCTATAATCCAGCAATTGTACTACTAGGCATTTATTCAAATGATACAAAAGTAGTAATTCCAAGGGGTATATGCACCCCAGTGTTTATAGTAGCATAATTTACAATAGCCAAATTATGGAAACTGCCCAACTTTCCATCAATAGGTGAATGGGTAAAGAAGTACATATATATATATATATATATATATATATATACACACATACATACGTGTGTGTGTATACATATATATATATCAAATATATATGCATATACATACATATATATCACATATATATGATATATCAGAGATATATATGCATATCATATATATATATATATCAGATATAAAAAAGAATGAAGTCTTGCCATTCTCAGTGACATGGGTAGAAGTAAAGAGTATTATGCTAAGTGAAATAAGTCAGAGAAACACAGATACCATATGATTCCACTCATATGTGGAATTTGAGAAATAAAAAAAATGAGGCCACAATTGGGAATTTTAATGTCATAGAATTGTGGAATACCTTTTCTGATACCTTTTTTTGATATGGTAAGGGCATAATAGTATTAGATTAAGAGGAAGTTTGCTTTCTACAAAACAAATCACTGAATTCTTTTAGGAAAGTAATGTCCATTTTTTTTTCATGTTCTGAACAAACAAGAGAGAAAATAGGGGGTTAATCACCTATGATAGTAATCTTAATGTGTTCTTAATGTATTCCTGACCAGAGAGGGAAGTTAATTGCCAACCTTCTCTCTCTTCATGGCTAGCCAAACTCTTTATGTTCTGGCCATTGTATTTTTAATTTTCAGAATATAATGTTGTTTTATATCTCTTGCCTTTGCAAATGCTACCAGTGCTCTATAGTATATATTTTTTTAAATGTCTGTCTTTGCTTATATCCTAAGAGAGTCAGCATTTAAAAAAAAAACTCTAGAAGTCTCCCCTGCCTTCCACTGCAAAATGACAGATGGTTTGGTCTATAACCTCTTCAGGAATCTTGCAAGGTTATCCTACTAATTATGGTTCATTTGTTTGGCATCTCTTTCCCCAACCTCACTGCATTCTTTGAGAGCAGAAGATATTTTATATTTATCTCCTGGTCACTCGATCCTGTGATACATTTGGTTCTTGTTCAATATTTGTTGGACAATCTATCTTTGTCACAAAGAGGCTAAAGAAATGTAAGACAGGAACAAAACAAGTAAGAATAATCACGGACACAAATTCTGTGCTCCAAACATTGGCTTGCGACTAGGCTTGTATTCTTCTTCTTTTTTTTTTTTTTTTAATATTTTATTTATTTATTTGACAGAGAGTGAGAGAGAGGTCACAAGTAGGCAGAGAGGGGGTGGAGAAAGGCAGGTTCCCTGCTGAGCAGAGAGCCTGATGTGGGGCTCAATCCCAGGACCCTGGGATCATGACCTAAGCCGAAGGAAGAGGCTTTAACCCACTGTGCCACCCAGATGCCCTTAGGCTTGTATTCTTGAAGAAATAATCAATCTCAAGGCAGTCAATGTTAGTTTACAACTAGAAAGCATGAGGAACATATTTAGAGATGTATTTGTTACCATAACTAGTGTTTGACTATTGTTTTCTTCTGACAACAAAAAGGCAATTATATTGAAGAAAAGTATTCACTCTATAAACAAACCATCTATATTCCAAATTGTTAAAGGATAAATATAAAATTAAACTGTTTTGCATTCACAATAATACACAGTCATTAGAGAATTTATATTCTTCCACCAAGAGGCATCTAGCAATGTCGCCTTACACTGCTTTGTTCTTTTTTCTTGTCTTCACTTTCCCTCATCCCTGTTGCAAGAGGCTTACAGATAGAGGCTTTCTGTATATAATAGGTGCCGAGGTTTTCTATTGTTGCCATTCTTTCCTAAACATATACTCTCACAATTCCTTTCTCCATGTTTCTCTTCCTTGCACCTAACTTTCTGTATGTATCATTCCCTCTCTTGTATATTTTTCTCTTAGTTGTAGACTGATAAACTGCAATGTAATCGTGGTATGTTTCTGAGCTGCTACTTCTGTGATCACATTTCTGGAGCTCCTGAATTGCTTCTCCTGGGCTGAAGTTATTGCTCAGTTTGGTTTGTCCCTTTCGATTGCCTACAGTAGTTTAATGATAACTGAATCCACAGCAAGAAATCTTTGAAATAAAACAGGGAATAACAGGACACTTAGCAGAGGATGCAGGATAATTTCTGGATGCAGCTAATAATAAGGAAAATGTTTAAAAACCTATAAGAAGTTGATTAAATAGTTATTACATGAAACTTGGAAGACACTCACCACTAATGTCAAGCTGATGAATGAAAAAAGTGAGAAGTGGGATTTATATATCTCATATCTTTTTTCTCATATATATATATATGAGAATATATATATTATATATATATCTCACATCTTTTTTTCTCATATATATATATATATATATATATAGCTTTTCTCATATATATATATCAGCTATAAGAGAGAATGAAATCTTGAAAATTGCAGCAATGTATATGGAGCTAGAGAATATTATGCTAAGTTAAATAAGTTAGTCAGAGAAAGGAAAATACCTAATGATTTCACTCACATGTGAAATTTAAGAAAACAAAGAAGCTTAGGGGGAAAAAAGAAAGAGAGAGGCAAACCAGAAAACAGACTCTTAACACTAGAGAACAAATTTATGGTCACCAGAGGGGAGGTGAGTGGGGGGGGGGTGGTTGAAAGAGATTATGTGAGCTAAGGGGGGTACTTGCTGTGATGAGCTCCGGGGGTATATAGAATTGCCAGATCACTAAATTGTACACCTGAAACTAATATTACACTGTATGCTCACTAACTAGATTTAAAATAAAAACTGTCAAAAGTGGGGGGGGGGGACAGTATAGGTACACAATTGTTACAATTGCCTTTGTGCCAGGTTTCAGAGTTGCCTTCCTCTATCATTAATTTGATCAGTCCATCTTCCCCTAAGAAAACTCAGAAGTGCACTCCAATGTCCAATTCCTTGTCTGACCTTGCCCTTTCCCTAGTTTGGCTACACACATTTCCAGCCTCTTTCCCACCTCACTCCTCCAATTAAGTCCTTTGTTCTACCAGCTGAGTTTATTAGCCTCTAAATATTTCATGTTTTTAGAGCTTCATGCTGCATACTCTTTCTTTATAAGATGATTTGAAATGCAAGATTGCTTGATCAATGGGCAGCAGTCACTTGTTTAAAGGATACATATTTCCAAATGATAGTGTAGATTCTTTTCTTTGTGTTAGGTGAGCTTAAGACAGAATATGATAATTTTAATGTTGTAAAATTTGAGCAATACCTATAATTCCTACAGCTTGGAAATGATGTTTTGTTGTTTTGTTTTCTTTTAATCCTTCCTATCAAGTGTACCCAAATTAATCCTCAAATTTTCGGTCAGGGATTAACAGTAACTCAGGTCACAGTGGGGTCCCAGTGATGACAGTACTGTTTGGCCTCCTCTCTCTGGCTGCATAGATCCCATGTCAGCGATATTCAATATGTACTGACAAACACTGAATGAATGAAAAATTTATAACCTCATCTTGCAGGGCTGTGTCTTCAAATTAAATAAAATTTATGAAAAAAAAAAAAACCTTTAAAAGATGATTTTAAAACTATGAGCTCATAGATACCATTTTTGTTAGAATCATAAGGTTGCTTTCTTGTTTATCAGGAGGGAAATGTAAAGCAAGGATTTCAATCTAACCAGAAGCATGCAGGGTTAGTATAGGCTGTGGAGAAAGACTGATGGAGGCCACCGTTTTTTCTCTGATGCCTACCTCAAGCTCAGTAAACACATATACCCACACCCAGAAGCAACTTATATTATCACATAAGGGGACAACTATGACAACAGCAAACCACATCACTCAATATCTAGGTCAATGTTCTTTTCTTGGAGTTTCTTGCTGTGACCTGCACCTATCAACAAGTTGATTCTCATGGTTGGCAGGATCGTGAATTTCCACCTATGCATTCACATGTATTGCACTTGTTAGAAAATTGGACTTCTGGCATTCATGCTAAGTACTGGGGTGTCGGAGGCAGGCCCCTGGCCAGGGCGGCCTCCGCCATTAAAAGATGGCGCCTGGCTAGTTGCCAGGTTAGGATTGCCTCGTGAGACTAAGCGGAACACCCAAGGAGGAAGTAAACAGCACTGGTTGCTAGCGAAGTTGTTCGTTTAGGTGCACAGCCTGATTCGCTCCCTCCTGTACCCTGCTCGCTGATTGGTCATGTAAGCGTATATAAGTGTGTAGACTTGCAGAAATAAAGAGAGAGAAGATGCATCCGAACCAGGGTTTTAGTCATCCTTGCGGGGCGAGGGCGATAAATGGCGCCGGCACCCGGGAACTAAATAAAGGAATCTTGCAAGGTAATCCGCAGGAAAGCGGGGAGTAAAGGTCCGCAGGTAAGCGGGGACATTAGCCACGTTCAAAAGTGGGAATTCCACGGTAAAGCGGGGAGTAAAGGACACGTTCAAAAGTGGGAAATCCGTGGTAAAGCGGGGAGTAAAAATAGAAAAAGGGAGAAGTCCGCAGGTAAGCGGGGTAAAACCATGACAAAGGTGGTGGGAAACTTGTACAAGTCCGCAATAAGAAGCGGGGCGGACTTAGAGCCGGGATTTAGCGAGTCCGCAATAAGAAGCGGGGCGGCCTTAGAGCCGGGATTTTACAAGTCTGCAATAAGAAGCGGGGCAGCCTTAGAGCCGGAATTTACCGGTGAGTCTTTAACGTCCGCGTCTGTTGTCTATGTGTTCATAATGGGATCTGAAGCATCTAAAGTGCGGTTGGAAGGGTCTTTAGAAGACCTGCTGAAAGCCAATGGAACTCCACTAAAAGCAAAAACTGCTCGGGCCTTTTTGAATACAGTAGAAAAGGCGGCTCCATGGTTCCTAGATGAAGGCTTGCTAAACATACCTCAATGGGACCACTTAGGGGAGGATTTGAAGAAACAGGATGCTTTAACTCTTTGAATAATACGTTGAATTGCACTAAGAATTTGCTATCTTGAATGTCACGGCCTTCAAGCTGGCTGTGATTATGCGTATCCCTACCCATGTTCCTATCCCAGTTTCCATTCCAGAGGACAAGTTACCGGTGGTGCTATCCAAAAAGAAGAAACATTTTGGTATCACAGCTGCCGTTGTGACAGCATTGGCTATGTCTACAGCAGCTGCCACGGCAGCAGCAGTCTTGCTTGCTGCAACTATACCCACTGCGGAAGCTGTGAACACCCTTGCAGAAGGAATGGTGGCTGCTCTTCAAACATAGACTCAGATCAATGCACATTTGCAAGCAGGAATCCTGCTAGTCAACCAGAGAGTAGATTTGGTTCAAGAACAAGTGGACATATGGGGGGTCCTATTGGGACTGGGATGTATAGTACCCTTCCCGGCAATTTGTGTAACTCCCATAGCCTATACTAATATGAGTGACTTACAGAATGCCTCCCGACAGCTCTCCCAATACTTGCGGGGGAATTAGTCTGCAGAATTCCAAAACTATACTCAGCACCTGCTACTAGGCATAACAAGGATAAATAACACCAGAGGTGAGCTTGCAACCCTCCCAGAGATAATCAAAACATTGCAAGATGTGTTAACCTTTACGAAACAATGGGCTAGCGTAATTGGTCTGATGACAATCCTCGTAGTGGGCTTGATTCTGCTAGTAAGGAAACTGCAAATTTGGAGGCGACAGAAACATAGGCAACAACAAGCCATGGTGCAGGCCTTGTTAGCTATCAAGGCTGGAACATCCCCCCAAGTGTGGCTAAGTATGCTGGATCAGTAGTCAACGACGGGTAAGATTGGTGGGGGAAATATACCAACCTAAGACAGGACGCAGATCATTGATATCTGCCGTCTGATGACGGGTAAGGATATTCCCCGCCACTGACAACCTAAGACAGGCACCATCCCTGCCATAAAAGAAAAAAGGGGGAGATATCAGAGGCAGGCCCCTGGCCAGGGTGGCCTCCGCCATTAAAAGATGGCGCCTGGCTAGTTGCCAGGTTAGGATTGCTTCATGAGACTAAGCGGAACGCCCAAAGAGGAAGTAAACAGCACTGGTTGCTAGCGAAGTTGTTCATTTAGGTGCACAGCCTGATTCGCTCCCTCCTATACCCTGCTCATTGATTGGTCATGTAAGCATATATAAGTGTGTAGACTTGCGGAAATAAAGAGAGAGAAGATGCATCCGAACCAGGGTTCTAGTCATCCTTGTGGGGCGAGGGCGATACTGGGGAAGCACACAGACTCATAATACAGACCTGGCTTGCTTGAGTTAATCAAAAGGGACTGACACCTGTGACTATCAGGAAACTTACCAGCAAGTGGGTAGGCACATCATTGTACCACACATCACAATAAAGAGGAACTAGAGGTGGCACACAGTTACTAGAGTTGTGCTGATATATAAACACACTGATATATGCTGACTCACACAATCTAGCCATCCTCGATGTTTTCCCAGGGGCCCAGAAACCTCTTGAGAGTCCAGCATAACAGGATGTACTCAGAAGAAAAAGAAAATTCCCCACAGGTGAACCTTTAGAAGGGACCAGAGACCATGAGAGTGTCAGAATTAGTCATTTGTGGAGAACACTCTGAAGCCTCCTCTGCTCCATCTGGTATGATTATGGTCACCCCACCCATGATCCCAGAGTACCAAGTAAATAATAGAGCAGTTTCAGATTATGTAACTAAGCCTTTCTGTGTCAGTCTCCTCCACTAGATTTACTTCCGGAAAGTTACAGGGTTTTTCTTCTACAAGTTGAGAACATTCTGAAATTTTAATTGTCATTGAGCATCTTCAAGATGAAAGGGTTTTAAATGGAGATACAGATAGAGTTCACTATGGTGTTTTATAAAAATGAAGATGTCTAGGTCCTATTCAAGACTCACTGAATCTCTTTACTTGATGTTCTTGGTGTATGTTTGATATTTGCTTGATACATTGTATATATTGTTTCTCTTGACTACTGTGAGTCGAGGTACGTTCCTCAGAAAAAATTCTATTTATCAATTTTTATACAAAAATGTAATATCTACTGTCCTTGAACATCTGCTTTATCATTATTTTAGAGATGATTATCAAGAAACTCATTTCTTGAAGAAGAAAGAGAGAGGGGACAGAAGGTATACTGGAGAGAATATTGGGGAGAATTTCCCCAATATGGCAAAGGGAACGAGCATCAAAATTCAGGAGGTTCAGAGAACGACCCTCAAAATCAATAAGAATAGGCCCACACCCCGTCACCTAATAGTAAAATTTACAAGTCTTAGTGACAAAGAGAAAATCCTGAAAGCAGCCCGGGAAAAGAAGTCTGTAACATACAATGGTAAAAATATTAGATTGGCAGCTGACTTATCCACAGAGACCTGGCAGGCCAGAAAGAGCTGGCATGATATTTTCAGAGCACTAAACGAGAAAAACATGAAGCCAAGAATACTATATCCAGCTAGGCTATCATTGAAAATAGAAGGAGAGGTTAAAAGCTTCCAGAACAAACAAAAACTGAAAGAATTTGCAAACACCAAACCAGCTCTACAGGAAATATTGAAAGGGGTCCTCTAAGCAAAGAGAGAGCCTACAAGTGGTAGATCAGAAAGGAACAGAGACAATATACAGTAACAGTCACCTTACAGGAAATACAATGGCACTAAATTCATATCTCTCAATAGTTACCCTGAATGTTAATGGGCTAAATGCCCCAATCAAAAGACATAGGGTGGGAGCCTGGGTGGCTCAGGGGGTTAAGCCGCTGACTTCAGCTCAGGTCATGACCTCAGGGTCCTGGGATCGAGTCCCACATCGGGCTCTCTTCTCAGCAGGGAGCCTGCTTCCCTTCCTCTCTCTCTGCCTGCCTCACTGCCTACTTGTGATCTCTCTCTGTCGAATAAACAAATAAAATCTTTAAAAAAAAAAAAGACACAGGGTATCAGAATGGATAAAAAAACAAAACCCATCTAAATGTTGCCTACAAGAAACTCATTTTAAGCCCAAAGACACCACCAGATTTAAAGTGAGGGGGTGTAAAAGTATTTACCATGCTAATGGACATCAGAAGGAAGCAGGAGTGGCAATCCTTATATCAGATCAATTAGATTTTAAGCCAAAGACTATAATAAGAGATGAGGAAGGACACTATATCAAACGCAAAGGGTTTGTCCAACAAGAAGATCTAACAATTTTAAATATCTATGCCCCCAACGTGGGAGCAGCCAACTATATAAACCAATTAATAACAAAATCAAAGAAGCAAATCAACAATAATACAATAATAGTAGGGGACTTTAACACTCTCCTTACTGAAATGGACAGATCATACAAGCAAAAGATCAACAAGGAAATAAAGGCCTTAAACGACACACTGGACCAGATGGACATCACAGATATATTCAGAACATTTCATCCCAAAGCAACAGAATACACATTCTTCTCTAGTGCACATGGAACATTCTCCAGAATAGATCACATCCTCAGTCCTAAATCAGGACTCAATAGGTATCAAAAGATTGGGATCATTCCCTGCATATTTTCAGACCACAATGCTCTAAAGCTAGAACTCACCCACAAAAGGAAGTTTGGAAAGAACCCAAATACATGGAGACTAAACAGCATCCTTCTAAAGAATGAATGGGTCAACCGGGAAATTAAAGAAGAATTGAAAAAAATCATGGAAACAAATGATAATGAAAATACAACGGTTCAAAATCTGTGGGACACAACAAAGGCAGTCCTGAGAGGAAAATATATAGCGTTACAAGCCTTTCTCAAGAAACAAGAAAGGTCTCAGCTGCACAACCTAACCCTACACCTAAAGGAGCTGGAGAAAGAACAAGAAAGAAACCCTAAGCCCAGCAGGAGAAGAGAAATCATAAAGATCAGAGCAGAAATCAATGAAATACAGACCAAAAAAACAATAGAACAAATCAACGAAACTAGGAGCTGGTTCTTTGAAAGAATTAATAAAACTGATAAACCCCTGGCCAGACTTATCAAAAAGAAAAGAGAAAGTACCCAAATAAATAAAATCATGAATGAAAGAGGAGAGATCACAACAAACACCAAAGAAATACAAACTATTATAAGAACATACTATGAGCAACTCTACGCCAACAAATTTGACAATCTGGAAGAAATGGATGCATTCCTAGAAACATATAAACTACCACAACTGAACCAGGAAGAAATAGAAAGTCTGAACAGACCAATAACCAGTAAGGAGATTGAAACAGTCCTTAAAAATCTCCAAACAAACAAAAGCCCAGGGCCAGACCGCTTCCCGGGGGTATTGTACCAAACATTTAAAGAACTAATTCCTATTCTCCTGAAACTGTTCCAAGAAACAGAAATGGAAGGAAAACTTCCAAACTCATGTTATGAGGCCAGCATCACCTTCATCCCAAAACCAGACAAGGATCCCATCCAAAAAGAAAGGTATATACCAATATCCTTGATGAATACAGATGCGAAAATTCTCACCAAAATACTAGCCAATAGGATTCAACAGTACATTAAAAGGATTATTCACCACGACCAAGTGGGATTTATTCCAGGGCTGCAAGGTTGGTTCAACATCCACAAATCAGTCAATGTGACACAACACATCAATAAAAGAAAGAACAAGAACCATATGATACTCTCAATAGATGCTGAAAAAGCATTTGACAAAGTACAGCATCCCTTCCTGATCAAAACTCTTCAAAGTGTAGGGATAGAGGGCACATACCTCAATATTATCAAAGCCATTTATGAAAAACCCACCACAAATATCATTCTCAATGGAGAAAAACTGAAAGCTTTTCCGCTAAGGTCAGGAACATGGCAGGGATGTCCATTATCACCACTGCTATTCAACATAGTACTAGAACTCCTAGCCTCAGCAATCAAAAAACAAAAGGAAATTATAGGCATCCTAATCGGCAAAGAAGAAGTCAAATTATCATCTTCGAAGATGACATGATACTATATGATACTATATGTGGAAAACCCAAAGGACTCCACTCCAAAACTGCTAGAACTTGTACAGGAATTCAGTAAAGTGTCAGGATATAAAATCAATGCACAGAAATCCGTTGCATTTCTCTACACCAACAACAAGACAGAAGAAAGAGAAATTAAGGAGTCAATCCCATTTACAATTGCACCCCAAGCCATAAGATACCTAGGAATAAACCTAACCGAAGAGGCTAAGAATCTATACTCAGAAAAGTATGTAGTACTCATGAAAGAAATTGAGGAAGACATAAAGCAATGGAAAAATGTGCCATGCTCCTGGATTGGAAGAATAAATATTGTGAAAATGTCTATGCTACGTAGAGCAATCAACACATTTAATGCAATCCCTATCAAAATGCCATCAATTTTTTCAAAGAAATGGAACAAATCATTCTAAAATTTATATGGAACCAGAAAAGACCTCGAATAGCCAAAGGAATATTGAAAAAGAAAGCCAACGTTGGTGGCATCACAATTCTGGACTTCAAGCTCTATTACAAAGCTGTCATCATCAAGACAGCATGGTACTGGCACAAAAACAGACACATAGATCAATGGGACAGAATAGAGAGCCCAGAAATAGACCCTCAACTCTATGGTCAACTAATCTTCGACAAAGCAGGAAAGAATGTCCAATGGAAAAAAGACAGCTTCTTTAATAAATGGTGTTGGGAAAATTGGAAAGCCACATGCAAAAAAATGCAATTGGCCCATTTCCTTACACCACACACAAAAATAGACTCACAATGGATGAAGGACCTCAATGTACGAAAGGAATCCATCAAAATCCTTGAGGAGAACACAGGCAGCAACCTCTTTGACCTCAGCCACAGAATCTTCTTCCTAGGAACATCACCAAAGGCAAGTGAAGCAAGCGCAAAATGAACTATTGGGATTTCATCAAGATCAAAAGCTTTTGCACAGCAAAGGAAACAGTGAACAAAACCAAAAGACAACTGACAGAATGGGAGAAGATATTTGCAAACGACCTATCAGATAAAGGACTAGTGTCCAAAATCTATAAGGAACTTAGCAATCTTAACACCCAAAGAACAAATAATCCAATCAAGAAATGGGCAGAGGACATGAACAGACATTTCTGCAAAGAAGACATCCAGATGGCCAACAGACACATGAAAAAGTGCTCCATATCACTCGGCAACAGGGAAATACAAATCAAAACCACAGTGGGATATCATCTCACATCAGTCAGAATGACTAAAATCAACAAGTCACGAAATGACAAATGCTGGCGAGTATGCAGAGAAAGGGGAACCCTCCTACACTGTTGGTGGGAATGCAAGCTGGTGCAACCACTCTGGAAAACAGCATGAAGGTTCCTCAAAATGTTGAAAATAGAACTGCCCTATGACCCAGCAATTGCACTACTGGGTATTTACCCTAAAGATACAAACGTAGTGATCCGAAGGGGCACATGCACCTGAATTTTTATAGCAGCAATGTCCACAATAGCCAAACTATGGAAAGAACCTAGATGTCCCTCAACAGATGAATGGATAAAGAAGAGGTGTTATATATACCCAATGGAATACTATGCAGCCATCAAAAGAAATGAAATCTTGCCATTTGCGACAACATGGATGGAACTAGAGCGTATCATGCTTAGCGAAATAAGTCAAGCAGAGAAAGACAACTATCATATGATCTCCCTGATATGAGGAAGTGGTGATGCAACATGGGGGCTTAAGTGGGTAGGGGAAGATAAATGAAACAAGATGGGATTGGGAGGGAGACAAACCATAAGTGACTCTTAATCTTACAAAACAAACTGAGGGTTGCTGGGGGTGGGGGGTTGGGAGAAGGGGGGTGGGGTTATGGACATTGGGGAGGGTATGTGCTTTGGTGAGTGCTGTGAAGTGTGTAAACCTGGTGATTCACAGACCTGTACCCCTGGGGATAAAAATATATGTTTATAAAAAATAAATATTTAAAAAATAATTAAATAAAAAAGACACTCATTTCTTGTAATGACTTAATTACATTGAAGAGAGGTGAGACATGTCTGACAAAGCAATGGATGATGGCCAAGCTGACGATGGGCACTGTACAGATGTGTGAAACACAAGTATTGAGGGCCTTGAGTTGCTCCTTTTGGGATGCAATTACCAGCATAGTCTTGAGGATCAGAATGTCAGACACAGTAATGAGCATAAAGTCTACCATAGGGCAGAGTACTCCAAAAAAAAAAAAAAAAAAAAAACATAGAAGACATCAATTTGGTAGTCAGAGAAGGCCAACTACATGACATCCTGGTGGAGACAGTTGGAATGGGATAATTGGCTTTTTCTACAAACTTCTCAGAGAGAAGGGTAAGGGAAGAACCACGAGGAAATGCCTGAAAACTAATGCCATTCCTATTTTTGCAACTCTGACAGGAGTCAGGATGGAACTGTATATCAGATTGCTGTGGGTGGCTAGAAAGTGGTTAAACGACATGATCAGGAGCACTGAGGACTCAACTACTATGAATCCATGGGTGAAGAATTCCTGAGTAATGCAGGCATTGGAAGAAATTTCAGGAGCATCGAATAAGAAGATCCTCCCCATGGTGGGTAGAGAAGAGAAGGACAAGCCCATGTCAGACATGGCCAACATGGAAAGGAAGTAGAACATGGGCTCATGCAAGGAGGGCTCTGTCTTGATGACAAAAAGGATGGTGCAGTTTCCCAGAATAGCAAAAAGATACATGCTGCAGATGGGGATAGAGATCCAGATGTGTGCATATTCCAGCCCTGGCATCCCAACCAGGAAGAAGGTGGTGATTTCAACATATACTATGTTGATAATGGACATGATACATTTAGAGGGCTCTACAATGAGAGAGATAGATGCTGAGTTAGTAAAATATGAGGATCTGAAAATATCACAGAAAAAAAGCAGTTTTTTGAAGAGCTTCTTTCAGCTCTTTTGACAGAACAAAGCATTTATGTGGCTGCCATACAGTAAAAAATACATGCCACTTTGAACTAGACTTTTCAGATATCCTAGCTTAGAAAAATTACTGCTGGCCATATTTTCCTTATAAAGAAACTTGATCTTTATTTTGCATTCAAGATTTTATTTATTTATTTGACAGAGATCACAAGTAGGCAGAGAGGCAGGCAGAGAGAGAGAGGAGGAAGCAGGCTCCCCGCTGAGCAAAGAGCCCAATGCGTGTCTTGATCCCAGGATCCTGGGATCATGACCTGAACTGAAGGTAGAGGCTTTAACCCACTGAACCACCCAGGCACCCCTTTATTTTGCATTCAGATACAGGTCTGAATTCATTTTTTTGGTAGTGTTTTAATAACCAGTCGTCAATCCCATCCCTTTTTTAGTTTTTTAAACAAAAACTTGACAAGTTTTTGTTTAAATTCTAGTTAGTTAACATATAGTGTAATATGAGGTTCGATAGCAAAATTGAGTGATTCATTGCTTACATACAACACCTGACACTCATCACAACCAGTTCCCTTGAGTTGTCTATTGTTTTGTTTTCATGTCCTAGATCTATTATTGGGTAGAATATATGATTCCCAAAGTGACACTTATTAAAGGCAAAGGGATTTCATACTCTTTTTCTTCCTAACCCTTCCCACAAATGTATATAGCCTTCTCAAAATTAAACTCTCCTTAATTCTGTTTCTTGCCATCTGAAAATTGGTTATTTAAACCTTCTTTAAAAATCATTACTATTTCAAATCATGTATATATTTGTCAGGGAAGTCCTTGTAGAGATTACTGACAGATTATACCTCATTTCTTTCAGCCTGGAATTTGTGGAACACTTGTGTAGTGTTGCCAGAAGAATAATAACCTGGTGCGGTCAATATTGCAATTTAGGAGGATTTAAATACTATTGAAGGCTGATCCTCCAAAAAGTAAACAGTCTTTTTAACTAGTCTCTGAAAGGAAAATTCTTGCTAGAGGTATGACTTTTGGAGGCTTCTCCCTGCTCTATACGAAGTTCTGTGCTGTTGATTACCAAAAAATTAAAAATAAAATACGAATTTTAAAAAATTAAAATATAAGTGAATACTAAAAAGAAGGATATCTGGGAGTGGATATTTTGGAGAGCATCTTTGATAGTAACTGAGGGCTTTCAGTATAAAATCGCAGAAGTCATTGAATTTGACTGCCAGAAAGTCTCCTCCTCATATAGGAGGGCTTCCCCCTTCTTATTTCCCCAGTCACCAGCTCTAGGGGCATTGAACTCTCTGGCGATTGCAACCAGGCTGCATCTGTTCTGAAAATAAGCGTATAAACACATGCAGATGCAGGAAATCCAGAGAAAGTTAATACCAAGGACATGTAATAAGCACCTAGACCATGAATTAGGAACTGTTTTCATTAGAAAGAGGACCTTAGTAACGAGGTATGGAAGAGACATGGTAGTGGTAAATGCTGAGCAAAATCTCTGAGACTTCTGTTTGATATTTGGCTCAGATATTCCTCTGCCCGTCAGAGTCAAAGCAGAGATGCTGGGAGTTGAGTTTGTGTCCTTAAAAAAGTGATGCAAGACAAACACCCTATGATGTGTATTTTAGCCTAGACTTCACTCAAGTTGGATTCCTCCTTCCAGATAGTCCTGGATCACTAATTTAATATCCCTGTAAACCAATATATCCAAATTAGACATCATTTTCTCCTTTCCTAAATCTGCCTCTTCTTAGGGACTCATCATAAAAATACACTTTGATGCTCAATTTTCACAAACCAAAAATCTGAGCCCTTTAATCTCTTCTTTCCCACCTTTGTCCTTTTTTTCCCCACTTATTTGTTTTTTCTTAATTTTCACATATAAGTGAAACCAAATGGTATTTGTCTTCCTTTGACTTATTTTGCTTAGCATCATACTCTCTTGATCCACTCATGTCATTGCAAATGGCAAGATTTCATTCATTTTTATGGCTGAGTAATATTTGATTGTATGAATATACCACATCTTCCTTATTCACTCATCAATGGACAAGAGTAAGTTAGTTTTATCTTTTTGAAGATCCCACTTTTTTTTAAAAGATGTTATTTATTTTTGAGAGAGAGAACACAAGCGGTGGGGAGGGGCAGGGGAGAAGCAGTTACCAGGCTGAGTAGGGAGCCTGATATGGGACTCTCAATCCCAGGACCCTGGGTCATGATCTGAGCCAAAGGTGTCACTTGTGCAATTAACTGACTGAACCACTCAGGTGCCTAAGAATAAGTTGGCTCAGCAAAATCCTAATCAAGCCCTAATAGCTTTTATTGTAGAAACTGACAAGGCGATTGTAAACTTTGTGTGGAAATGCAAAAGATCTACACTATGCAAGATTAGAAAAACGTTGTTGGATCTCACTAACTCTAAATAAAGCTACATTTATATAGGGGTGTGGTATTGACACAATGTTGGAGGAATTCATCAGGAGGCTCTGACTGTCAACTGATCCATTAGCTGGGCCTGGATAATCGGAGGGTCCTCACCCCCTCCCAATCTTCAGAATGTACATTCTGTGCACCATTCCCACAGTGGGAGCCCTGAAATGTTCAAGGACATAGCCTCGAGAAAGCACAGTGTTATTGAGACCATCTGGATGGTGTACATGACTGACCCCCACTAAAGCCTCTATATAAACTTTTTAAGATTCTGGAGGCAGGTGTGGACATTTACTCATTTTACGACTTCCCAAGACAAATCTCATATATGTTTCCTTGCTTACTAAACCTGCCACCTACAAATGTGGAGGGCTCTGCCTCTTTCTTTGGTCTCTGCTTGCCCTCCCTGTATGGGGGTCCTTTTCAGATTTTACCTGAGAAATTCCTGAGGTTGCAAACCAACACACAAGAAGGAACAGAATGACAGTGAAAAAATTCAAAAGGGAAAAATCTTTTCAATAAATGAAGCAATTCATATACAAAAATAAATGAATGAATAGTGAGATTTATCATAAATTAATTTCAGCTAGGTCATAGACCTAAGCATTAAACATAAAAGGAAAAATGTAGAAGAAAAATTATTTAAAAAATTCATGACTTTGGAATAATTGAGGTTCTAAAAAGATTAGCCCGGAAGTAATAATAATCACTTATAATTAAGAAAAGGGAAGAACTTCTGGCACTGAACAACACTTTTAAGAAGACCAAAAGACAGACCACTCATGAGGAATAAATAAAGATTACACCTATCTGACAATAAATAAAGATCACACATACCTGACAAAGTATGTATAAAGGACTCCTAGAAATTAGTAAGTAATGTAAAAAAAAAAAAAAAAAAAAGTGTACTTGAATTCTCACATTTTAATTTGCACTTAGGAAATTAAAAATTAATATCATAATGCAATACCATAAAATAAATACTACAGCTGCAACAAGAAAACACATCTCTAAGATTATCTATAGGAATTTTATTTATAACAGTTAAAATTTGGAAACAACTCCAATATCCATCAATAAGATAATAGGTTAAATACAATTTTGTATTCTGATTTAATTGGTCTGTGATATTACATAATATCCAGACTTTAAAAAGCTCCCAAGTGATTCTAATGCTTTGTCAAGATTGAAAGGAAGACTTTTGTTGGCTCTTACATAGGTGCTGTCAGTTAAGATGATATATATCAGCATACTTGTCTGTCTTCTTAAAGGTAGCATTCCAAAGATGACTTACCATTTCCATGATGAATTGCATTCTCTAAGTACACTAATTCCTAATTCTTGTATAAAAGTATAATGGATGTATTTTCTAAGAACTCCCAATCAAACTCTTAAAGGCCTCTATTTGAGTTCATTTCTTATGTATCCTTTAATAATTTTTTTATTGAATCATGTTTTTTATATTTTTTCTCAATAATGTCATTGTGCTCTTTGGCAGGTCTAGTAGACAGCTACTGGTTTTATTTTGTTTTCCTTTATTTAACTTGTTTTGTTCTATTTTTTCCAAATAACATTTCTCCAACCTCCCTAGAAAAAGAAATATCTTCCTTTGTGTATTCCAGTCACTGTAATCTAGTAGTGCCATGACCCAGTTTTGCCAATCACAATGAGTTCATATCCAAAGGTATTATGACCAGTTCTGGTTTAAGAATGTCAAGCAATTCGTATTTTTTAGCCTTTTCCTTAAGTCTCTAAGTGAAGTTCATGTTGAAAGTCCACTCTCTTTTGTTAATAGAGATGTAAGAAGTGTCCCCACTACCTATCACTCCAACCTCTGACCATTTATTCAACATGTAGGGGGTTTCACTCGGAATAGTGATTGAAGCAAAGTAGAAAGGTGAAGAGAACAAGAGTTGGTGATGCTAAAAGTGACTTCCAGAATTTAAGAATGATGAAGCTCCCCAGGTTCCTATGACTTCTATTTCCTATCTGTGAGTCATTGCAATGTCTCACCTAAGAATGTTGTGTTGCTTAGGATACTGTAATGTAGCACCATCTCTAGCATGGAGTGTTTAATCTTACTAACACTTGCTAATCTTACTAACACAGGGTTCTAATTTCCAGGGTTTAGTGTGGATTAAATAGTCGTGCTTATCAGAAGTGAGACTAAATTCCGTTAATTTTTAGTGAGGGCCCGCCTAGATCTTATCTACATACATGAGATTACTCCACTTATTTTGGGATTGCTGACTATATTTATGCTTTATTTGTGCTTGCTTTTAGTTTAATTTTTTCTTTTTTATTTAAGACTTTTTATTTACTCATTTGACAGAGAGAGATCACAAGTAGTCAGAGAGGCAGGCAGAGAGAGGAGGAAGCAGGCTCCCCACTGAGCAGAGAGCCCAATGCAGGACTCGCTCCCAGGACCCTGAGATCATGACCTGAGCCTAAGGCAGAGGCTTAACCCACTGAGCCACCCAGGTGCCCCACTTTTAGTTTAATTTCTATCCAAGTAATTAGTTTGTAGAAGTGAACTTCATATTAATGGAGATTTTCAGACATACTTTAATGGGTTCTTTGGTGTTCTTATCATGCATTATATTTGTGTCTTCACAATGTGCTAGGATTGCTATGCTTTCAACAAACATATGATAAACAATTCATATGTTCCAGGTACTTTGCTAGACACTGAACACAAAGATGGAAATTTAAACATTCTACTTCAATCACATACGCAGGGATGGAGGATCTAGACAATTAAGAAATAATACTACTGCTTAGGTATGTAAGTGGGGAAAAAAAGAATACTATACAAACTTTCAAGGAGCAGCTCACCCAATATGTATACTAAAGGGGGAGATTTATTAAATATATTGCAGAGAACTTAAAATATAAATTAATGACATATTGCTCATCTGCTACTGTATTTACATTTAGTACATGTTTCACAGTACTTGAGACAGGAGCATTTTTATGATTTATTTGAATTTCTGTAGAAACATACACACAAACATACATATATCAGTCCCCAACACACAAACATACATACATACACAAAAACACACAAATACACATACAAATGCACACAAACTAGGGGATGTTTAGGGGATGCTGATGCTGTGTGTGTGTGTGTGTGTGTGTGTGGTGTGTGTGATTAATCTTTCAATTCATTTCAGTTAGAGCTGATCATGCCCGAGTTAGAGTTATGTTTGCTTTTTTCCCAAATGGACATACTAATTTCCTTTTTTTTTTTTTTTTAGAATACTAAATTGAAAAATTTATATACTCAAATTAAGAAGGTACTTCTGTAGCTATTGTTGACATAGTCATATAGCTAGCTGTGAAGAGAGGTAAAGGAATAAAGGAGGCAGAAAATGTAGTGGTCAACATTTTACAACCCAAGACATGTTGGATATTGTTGCTGCTAAATGAAATCAATACTTTGAAACTTGATGAGCCTGCTGAGTATATGAAATATGTATTTTTGTCAATCTCTATTACTTCACTGTCATTACTGTACCCCTACATTTGCTCAAACATTGCCAAGTGAGCTGAGCATTCATTGCAGCTCAAGTTTCTCATCTGTGGAGAGCCATTCAGCAGATGCAAGGAGTCACATAGATGGCAGTGCCTGTAGATTGAGGAAATGAGAATGATTGGTTTAGGAGGATGTGGGTGCGCTCGTGGCTGACGCATGAGCAGCACCAGGAGCCAAGAGAGAAACGCATGATCACCGCTAGAGAACAATAGAGCCCTGTATGGTTACATAAGAGTGCCACGAGGACGCTGCGTGCGCAGCATTGTGATTGGGCGACAGGAGGGATAAACGCCCGTGCATAAATATCGCTGTGTGCTTGGTTGGGCGGCCGCCATTATTAAAAAAAGAAGCTTGCCACTCACCTCGTCTGCGGGTCGTTCTTGCGGGCCGAGAACGACAACTGGTGCCGAAACCCGGGAGCCCTACCTTTAGACGCAGAACGAGGATCGAGGTAAGAGCAACGATAAGGTAAAGAGTGCACCAATTACTGTCTGTTGACAGGGAAGCTCCCCGTAGACGATCGGACGTTAGGTTGCTTGTGACGTTCTACGGGGACGATAAGGTAAGTTTCCTCGGAATGGGGAACGATCTTGCTGACTTGGAGGACTCCTTAAAAGATGTCCTCAAGATGAACGGTACCCCCTTAAAGGCAAAAACAGCGAGGGCCTTTTTGAAAGAAGTAGAAGAGATCGCCCCCTGGTTTATAGAAGAAGGGCTCCTAAATGTGCCACAATGGGAAAACCTGGGTGAGGACTTAAAACGCTGCCCCTCTACATCCCCGGGGACTCTAGCTGTGTGGTCCTTGGTGAAAGTATGTTTGCAATCCCCCCGAGGGCCCTTGCAGCGAGCTGTACGACAGGGGGGCAAAGTCCTTGAGCAAATGAGGGAAGAGTCCCGTAAGGGCTCCTCCCGAGATTCTGAATCCGAAAGCGAAAGCTCAGAAGGGATGTCCGAACGCGAGTTACAGGAGATAGGAAAGATAGAGGCAAGTAACAAGAAAAGGGAATCTCCCGGTCTCCAGACAGACTTGGAGACCGTGAGGCAGCAACTTGAGGAAAAGAAGGCAGAATTGCAGAAGGCATTAGGAGAATTAAGAGTGCAGGGAGAAATAATGGCGCAGCTGAAAGCAGGGGCGGAAGCCGCAGTTGTGGCGCAGTCGAAATTAAAAACGGAAGTTACACCGCTTCCGCATTCTAGCCCCATGGCGCCACCCCATGAGTGGCCCCCGCCTTATAGGCCCAGCTGCGCCAAGACGTGCTATTGTTCGGGCTGTACCGCGGAAAATTGGAGAGAGGTCCTTGGCCCGGGAAAAGGCTTTTTTCCAGTGTTAGAAGATCAGAATCAGCAGAGGTACCACCAGCCACTAGATTTCAAGTTGGTAAAGCAGCTTAAGGAGGCAGTCAGCGCCTATGGACCCCAGGCAGCTTTCACTGTCTCCCTTGTGGAGTCGCTGGGAACACTTTACCTCACTCCTGAGGATTGGGCTAACTTGACCAGAGCGGTATTAAGTGGAGGGCAATATCTAGAATGGAAAATCCAAAATCAGGACAATTGTCAGGACACAGCTCGGAGAAATGCAGCCGCAGGTAACCCATTTCCATTTGGAAATGCTGACGGGCACGGGGCCATACCTTGGGGCCCATGTGCAGAGTACATACCCCCCTGCGGTGTATCAACAGGTAGCCACGGCAGCCCTCAAGGCTTGGAAGACTTTGAGAGGGGCAGGAGACTTGCAAGGCCAATTATCCAAAGTATTGCAAGGGCCTAACGAGCCCTATGCTGATTTTGTGGACAGGTTGATACAGACCGCAGGTAGAATGTTCGGGGATGTTGATACAGCAATGCCACTTATCAAGCAGTTAGCCTATGAGAATGCCAATAAATGGTGTAGAGAGGCTATCAGACCCTGGAGATCAAAGGACTTATCAGCCTACATTAAGGTCTGTAGAGATATAGTGGGGCCTATAGTTCAGGGACAGGTTATGGCAGTGGCTTTCGCACAAGCCATGTATGGCCAGGAAGGAGTCCGCCCCAAAGGATGCTTTCAATGTGGCCAGGAAGGACACGTTAAGAGGAATTGCCCGCAGCGTGGAACCCAGACTGGAAAAGCGTACCCAAAAGTACCGCCAGGAGGCTTAAAGCCTCAGCGTTGCCCGTGATGTAGGAAGGGAAATCACTGGGCACATGAGTGTCGCTCCATGGAGGACACTGAGGGGAACCCGTTGCCTCCTAACAACTGGGGGAATTCAAAAAACGGGAGGCAGGGCCCCACCCCCCGGGGCCCGAATCAAATGTATGGGGTGGCAATGTCCCTACCTACCAAGCCGCAATGGGTTTTCCCACCCTCCGATCAGGGGAGTCAATCCACGCAGGGCCCAGGAGAGCCACAACAGGCTCCGCTGGACTTGACGTCTGTGCCACCACCCGAATGGTCCTAACGCCTGAAATGGGAGTGCAGGCCGTGCCATCTGACCTGCATGGAGGGCCTCCTAAAGGAACGGTGGGGCTCCTCCTTGGTAGGAGCTCCTCCACTATGCGGGGACTTCAGGTCCACCCGGGAGTCATTGATCCCGATTTCGAAGGGGAGGTTAAAATTTTGATTTCATCTCCGAGGGGTATTAACATTATAAATCCAGGGGATAGAGTCGCACAGCTCTTAATTTTGCCCAGCGATCACGAAAAATATCCATCCACAGGCCAGGCGAGAAAAGGTGGCCTAGGATCCACAGGATCTTCCCTCGCGTGCCTTACCATGGGCATGAAAGAGAGGCCCATGCTTAAATTGAGGATCAGAGGAAGACCATTCTGGGGGCTCCTAGATACAGGAGCAGACAAAAGTATTATAAATCATCTAGATTGGCCAAAAGCCTGGGCCCTGATTAAGGCTAATCAAACCCTCCGAGGATTAGGGGTAGCTACCAGCCCAGATATTAGTGCCGCATCCTTAGATTGGGAAGATGAGGAGGGACATAAAGGCATTTTCCAACCGTATGTTTGTGCCACCCCCGTTTCTCTGTGGGGACGCGATGTGCTGGAGCAGATGAATATTAGACTTACTACTGAAAAACTGTATAGTGGGGCCTCCCAAGCCATAATGAGGAACATGGGATATAAGCCTGGCCAGGGCCTTGGAGCCAAGGGCCAGGGAGATCCCGATCCCCCTTCCATGGGAGGTCAGGGTTTTTCCCAGCGGCCACTGAGGCAATTCGAATAACTTGGAAACAACAGGAGCCGCGCTGGGTGCCTCAGTGGCCTTTAACAAAAGACAAGCTACGAGCGGCAAGAGAATTAGTCCAAGAGCAACTCAAAGCAGGACACATTCAAGAATCCACGTCCCCGTGGAATACTCCCATATTTGTGATAAAGAAGAAATCAGGCAAATGGCGATTGTTACATGACCTGCGACAAATTAATGGTCAAATGCAGGTCATGGGACCCCTTCAGTTGGGGCTCCCAGTCATGACAGCGTTACCCAAAAATTGGCCCTCTATCATAATAGATATCAAAGACTGTTTCTTCTCCATTCCTTTACACCCTGTGGATATGGAGCGCTTTGCCTTTACTCTGCCATTCATTAATCATGCTGAGCCAGATCTAAGATATGAATGGAGAGTACTCCCTCAAGGGATGGCTAATAGCCCCACCTTATGTCAGTTGTATGTGAGTCGAGCATTGGAACCTTTTCGAAAAGTATTTCCAAACCTACTTTGTTATCACTATATGGATGACATCCTGATCTGTGGGCCAAATGAGAGGTCTTTGCCCTCGGCTCTAACCTTCCTACAGAAGCAATTGGCAGAGTGGGGACTAACTATATCCCCTGAAAAGATCCAAGCAGGAAACCTACAGAAATACCTTGGTATGCAGCTCTCTAACGCAACAGTAAAACCTTAATTGGTCCAGATACGTAGAGATCACCTGCATACATTGAATGACTTCCAGAAACTTCTAGGAGACATTAATTGGATCCGACCACATATAAAAATCACTACAGCAGAATTGAAACCCTTATTTGATATCCTGCCTGGAGATTCTAAATTAGACTCCCCAAGAGCTCTTACCCCAGCTGCCATTAAATCATTACAGTTGGTTGAAAGCAGACTAGCTTTAACAGCAGCAGATAGATGTGACCCGGAAAAGCCTGTGAATGCCGTAGTTATCCCGTCCCCTGGATCACCCACAGGAGCACTATGGCAGGGAGGACCCCTATTATGGATTTACTTGCCCCATAATCTTAGCCGTGTCATCACCCCGTATGCTACAGCTGTAGCTATGATAGCAAGCAAAATATTCAAAGCTAGCATACAGGTCCTCGGGACACTGCCCGATGCATGTATAGTCCCCTATGACAAAACCCAAGTGAACATTTTAACACATGAAAATGATGATTGGGCCATTTTGACGATTGCTTATCCTGTCACATTTGATAATCATTATCCCTCACACCCCCTAATTGGATTTTACAAAAATACACCCCTCATATGGCCTAAATCCTGCCGATTAGAGCCATTGGTTGATGCCCTCACGGTGTTTACAGATGGTAGCAAATCTGGAACTGGTGCCTACGTGGTGGAAGGAGAGGTAATTCCGGTTGTTATGCCATCAACCTCAGCTCAAATAACAGAATTGTTGGTAATTATGTGTGTTTTACAAAGGTTTCAAAATCAGCCTATTAATATTATTTCAGACAGTAAATATGCAGTTGTAGCTACCAGATCTGTTGAGACTGCCATTATCTCAGCCAGTCAATCAGAAATTTCCTCCCTACTGATTGAATTGCAAGACCTCATTCTCTCTCGTGGTGCCCCTTTTTATATCGGACATCTCAGAGCACACTCAGACCTTCCAGGGCCTATGGCTAAGGGAAACCGAATGGCTGACACGGCCGCACGCTTTCATGTCTGTAGCGCCTTGGAAGACGCGAGAACCTATCATAAAAGGTGGCATGTCAATGCCCAAACTTTAAAGATGCGTTTTAACATCTCAAGAGCTGATGCACGAGACATCGTGAAGTCTTGTGGTAATTGTGTAACACATTTGCCTATGCCCTCCCTAGGGGTAAATCCCAAAGGGCTCTTACCTAACCATCTATGGCAAATGGATGTAACACATGTTCCTTCCTTCGGACAACAAAGATACGTCCATTTAAGTGTAGACACTTGCTCGGGGATAGTTAGCACGACCCCCTTGCGAGGGGAAAATGTCAAACATGTGATGTCCCATTGCCTGTGCAGCTTTGCCTGCTGGGGAGTGCCAAAGCACTTGAAAACAGACAATGCCCCTGCTTACACTTCTGCAAGCTTTCGCGGCTTCATGGCCTGCTACAATATCCAGCATGTTACAGGCATACCATATAATCCTCAAGGCCAGGGCATTGTGGAACGTGCACACCTGACCTTTAAAACTACCTTGCAAAAAATACTAAAAGGGGGAATTGGAGAGGAATATCGTACACCCAATGACCTCACCAATCTGGTCACCTTTATTTTAAATTTTCTCACGGTTGACAAGGACGGCACTTCGGCCGCGGAACGTCATTGGGGCCAACAGAAAATGCAGCAGTCAATGGTGAAATGGAAAGATGTCCTTACTGGCTTGTGGAAGGGACCTGACCCGGTGCTTCGGTGGCACCGAGGTTCCCTTTGTGTTTTCCCACAGGATGCGCCTGCTCCACTTTGGGTGCCGGAACGCCTCACCAGGCTGGTGGCCGTGGAACCTGTGGAGGATGCTGGTGATGATGATGATAGCGACGACGACTGTCCTGCAGCCTGTTCCCATGAAGGCGGAGCCAGTTCAACTGTGGCCGAGACAAGAGACTGCCCAGCTTCAGGCCCTTCTTCAAATGGCTCAGCATAGAGTGCATTCTTCTCACCCGAACTCATGTTTGCTACTGACGCTTATTTTTATGCAACAGGTGTTGGCAGCCCAGGGCTCATTATATTGGGCATACGTCCCCGATCCACCCCTGTTACAGCCCGTGGGTTGGGATGTGGGTTCTATTCCTGTATATGTTAATGATACTGTCTTGCTAGGCCCTCCCTCTTCTGTTCACCTCCGGCCACAGCAGGCTGCCATATCTTACATGGGCTATTCTGATGTATATCCCATATGCTTTGTGATGAAGCGCACAATATCACGCTGTTTGAGTGTTTCCCCGCGATCTGGTTATAGTGATGTGAGTATAGCTGGCCTTGACACTACCTATAGCACCATAGTGACTTCTGGTATAGCCCCACGGGATATTCCACTTTGTGCAGCTAACTTAAGTATAGCTAAGGGAATTGGAGTACCCTGGAGGCTCTGCCTAGGACAAAAAGCTACTAAGTACTCACTAGAGGATAGATTTGAGCTTTGGGATTGGGGGCCTATAATATCTTCCGGATGTCCTGAATGCCGTCCGAAAATACCCCCAATTCTCACTCCTCAACGTGGCTATCCGGTGCAAACTGAGATTTGGAAACTTATTGCCGCCTTTGGAGGCGCCACCCTCCTTGTTCCGCAAACCAGTAACGCTAAGACCATATTTGGATATGAGAATATTGGACTAATACTCAGATACCCCCAAGCCTGCGTGCCCCATCCATTTATGCTAGTTGTAGGAAACCTTACAGTAAAAAAGGAAAATGCCACTTATCATTTCTCTTGTTATAACTGTACCCTAACCAATTGTATTCGAGGAGTGCTGCCAGGCGATGGATTATTAGTGGTAAAACAGCCCCCATTTATTATGATCCCAGTTAATATCTCCAAACCATGGTATTCTAACCCCGGCTTAGAGTTGTGGGAGCGTGTACAGGCTGCCCTAAGCCGACCCCGACGAGAGCTAGGATTATTGTTACTCGGGATAGTCTCCTTAATCACCCTAATTGCAACAGCTACCACAGCGTCTGTGTCCCTTGCTCAGGCTGTGCATACTGCTGATACTGTGGATCAGCTCGCACATAACACTTCTGCCGTGCTGGGAGTTCAGGAAGATATAGATAAAAGGGTTGAAACCCGGTTAAATGCACTATATGATACTGTTAGATTTCTAGGGGAGGAAATTCAGAGCTTAAAATTGCGCACCAGGATCCGGTGTCATAGCGATTATCACTGGATTTGCGTAACCTCTAAAAAATATAATGCCTCTGAGACTTCGTGGGACCGAGTACAACGCCATCTCGAGGGGGTATGGTCTAACTCTAATCTATCCCTTGATCTGTTGCAATTACATCAAGAAATATTAGATATTGAAGAAGCTCCTCATGCCAAGTTAACTGTTGCTCAGCTTGCTGAAAACTTTGTAAGCTCCTTGTTTTCTCACTTCCCTTCCCTGACGCACGCATGGTATGTTGTAGGAACAATTATAGGAGTGCTAGTGGTAATTGTTCTTTTCATGTGCCTCTTGCCTTGTGCGGTTAAAATTATACTCGCAGAAGTTTATAAGTTAAGAGCCATCATACGTAACCATCAGCTAATCAACCGCGGTGGGCTCAGAATGTCACCTTGAGCGCCACCCAGGTATCTCTTGGCTCCGTCAGAGATTTGGTTAGTATGTTATAACAATCAGTCTCATTCTTCAAAAACTGGACAGGCATAGGAGCCCTGATTATGTTGATGATTCTGGCTCAAGTGCTCCTTCTATAATGCATCGCACGACAACAACGGCTACAGCAATGGGCTTTGGTCTAAGCCATGACGGCTCTGGAGGCTGGCACCTCCCCCCCCCCCAAATATGGCTTAGCATGCTGGGTCGGTAGCCAAAGACGGGTAAGACTGATCCCTCACCATAGCAACCTAAGACAGGGGCTCCTCGGCCAGGGGGAGTACCCGATGACGGGTAAGCATGTGTGCTGAGGATTGGCAACCTAAGACAGGCACGATCCCTGCCGTATAAACAATAAAAAAGGGGGAGCTGTGGAGAGCCATTCAGCAGATGCAAGGAGTCACATAGACGGCAGTGCCTGTAGATTGAGGAAATGAGAATGATTGGTTTAGGAGGATGTGGGTGCACTCGTGGCTGACGCATGAGCAGCACCAGGAGCCAAGAGAGAAACGCATGATCACCGCTAGAGAACAATAGAGCCCTGTATGGTTACATAAGAGTGCCACGAGGACGCTGCGTGCACGGCATTGTGATTGGGCGAGAGGAGGGGTAAACGCGCGTGCATAAATATCGCTGTGTGCTTGGTTGGGCGGCCGCCATTATTAAAAAAAGAAGTTTGCCACTCACCTCGTCTGCGGGTCGTTCTTGCGGGCCGAGAACGACACTCATCTACCTTGTCTCTCACATAATTTCATGAGAATCAGATTTCTAATCTCTGACTCTTCAGAGAGTACACAATAGGATTCATTAGAGGGGGAACCAGAAGGAAAGTATCAGCTATGATGACCCTAACAACTGGAGAAATATTTTTGGCAAAGCGGTGAATAATAGCCAAGGTGATGATTGGCACATAGAAGATCAGCACAGCAGAAATATGGGAAATGCAAGTGTTGAGGACCTTGACGCAGCCCTTGTGTGAGGCAATGCCCAGAACAATTTTCAAGATGAACAGGTAAGACACAGAAATGCATACCAAGTCTAACATAGCTGTTAGAGCTACAAGCAGTCCATAGATGACATTTACCCTGTTGTCCGAACAGGCGAGCTTCATGACATCCTGGTGGAGGCAATAGGAGTGGGATAGAAGGTTTTTCCTACAGAATTTCAGCCTCTTTAGAATAAAGGGGAAGGGGAAAACCAGTAAGAGACTTTTTATGGCAAATACAAGAACAATTTTAAAGACTCTGACACTGGTCAGGATGGAGGTGTATCTGAGAGGACTGTAGATGGCTATCAAGCGATCGATGGACATGATGAAAAGTACTGATGACTCCATAGCTGAGAATCCATGAATGAAGAACTCCTGGGCAAAGCAGGCATCAAGAGAAATTCCAGTGGCATTGAACAAGAAGATTCTCAACATGGTTGGAAGGGAGGAGATGGACAACCCCAGGTCAGAAAAGGCCAGCATGGAGAGGAAATAATACATAGGCTAGTGCAGAGAGGTCTCTGTTTTTATGAAAAAGAGGATGGTGCAGTTCCCCAGGATGGCAAGGAGATACATGAAGCAAATGGGGACGGAGACCCAAATGTGAGCATGCTCCACCCTTGGGATCCCAGTGAGGAAGAAGGTAGAGATTTCCCCTTCAGAGGTGTTAAAGACTGACATTGCAGGAAAGTGAGATGAGGTTATGGGTCTCAGAAGAGTCTTCTTGCTATGGCAAAAAGTCGTTTGCTTAAATACATATTTGCATAACCACTTGGGTCAATGGAAATCTTGTAATTCCACCTATTCTTCAATAATTCTTAGGATGAAAATAAAACATTTTGTAAAGTATGGACAGGAATAATATCATAATGTGTAAGTAATGTAAGTAACATGTAAGTAAGATACAGGAACATGAATATATACCTATCCCTCATATATTCATCAGTAGATGGATATAAATATTCAAAATGTTTCCCCTAGACTCAGCACATAAGAAGGAAACAAAATTTGTCAGACTCTATTTCCTACAGCGTATTTTGTTAGGATAATGACTCTCAATGAATTTGGAAATGATATGCATTAACATAGGTTCAGATCAAGAACATCACACTATAGATAGATGCATGTGCAGTTATTTGATATTTAACTTTTAAGAAGCTGTATTGTTTTTAAAATAGTGGTAGGCAATTGCATATTCACAAGCAAAAGAATGAATTTAGACACTACCTCACACTATATACAAATTATTTCAAAATATGAGACTTAAATACAAGAGCTATAATAGTAAACCCTTTTGAAGAAAACAAATGAGTAAATATTTGTGAATTTCAGTTAGGAAACGTTTTTGTATGGCACAAAAAGTATAAACAAAAAAATACATAAATTGGACTTGATCATAGTTTTTCTTAAGTTTGTGATTCAAAGTACACCATTGAGAAACTCAACAGACAACCCACAGAATAAGAGAATATATTAGCAAATCCTATATCTAGAGTTTAGAAAGAATGTGTATCTAGAATTTAGAAAGAATCCTTATAACTCAAAAATGCAGATGTAAGTGATCTTCCACATCATTCGTCATTGGGAAAATGCACAACAAAACCACAACAAGATAGCATCCCACACCTTTAGGCTGGCTAAAATTTAACAATAATAATAATAATATGTTTTGGCAAGGGTTTGGAGAAGTTTTACCTTTGTACATTGCTGATGGAATTGTAAAATGGTATGCCAACTTTGAAAAAGGGATTGGAAAGTTACGGTAGAACCACAGTTAATATTTTAGATTTGTTGGTTATTTTTATCATCTAGGAGCTGAACATAATGCTTTCCATAATGAGACCACAAACTGGAAGTTTAAAATCCACACTGATTGTAAAATTCACCCTATGATATGATAAGGGTGTAAGAATTTTAGATTAAGAGAAATGTTGCTAAGAAAGTAATTTATTTTTCTCTATGTAGTGAACAAAAAAGAGAAAATGCTGGACAAAACATTTTTAATAGTGATCACAGGCTAGAGGAGGCTATTAATTACCAGTCTCCTGACTTTCTATGGCTAACTCTCTTCTTCATGTCCCAGTCAACTTCTTTCAATTTCCAGAATACTATGCTATTTCAAGTATTTTGCTTTTATGTATCATAAAAAGACACTCTTCTTTTCCTTTCCTGCCTTTGTCCAAATCCTTAATTAGATATCATGTCCTTTAGAATATTTTCCTGGAACATTTCTTCACCTTACTTCCAAAATACTGTGAAACAAACTGAAGGTTTGGGAGGGGTGGGTATTACAGAGGGCACATATTGCATGGAGCACTGGGTATGGTGCATAAACAATGAATTTTGGAACACTGAAAAAAATTTAATTTAATGAAAAAAAAATAGAATATGCTTTTCTTTATGAACTTTTGCGAGTTTAGGAGTATTTATTTGACATTTATTTCACATCTGTTCCTCCCACTTCACTGATCTGTTTGTGGTCAGGGTATATTTCATGTTTATCTTGATGTTCCTTGAAGCTTTCACCCATTTGATTATCAATAAATATTTGTTGGATAAATACACAGCATCATTTTAAACTAGAGGCTAAAGGAATGAAGTACTGAAGTGGAATATGTAAGGATAACTGCTATGCATGGGTGCCTGCCTCATGCCCACACCCACCCCATACTCTGACCTTGGATTGCCATCCAGCCTGTATTTCTGTGGGAATCTTGGAAAGTCAATGTTAGTTACAAGTGGAAAAACATGAGGACTAAAAGAAAACATTTAAGTAAAAGAGATACATTTTAATATAACTGGTGCCTGGATACCACTTTGTGCTGGCATGAAAGCAGTATTATTGAAGATAACTTGTTGACATTATTTAAAGAAGCTGTAAATATTCCAAAGGGTTAAAAGGTACATTGTAAATAAACATAAATTTAACACATAAGATTTACTTTTATACCAATTCCTGATCACTAGAGAACTGATGCTCTCCCATAAAGTGATACATAGGTCAATTGTTTATTATGCTGTCTGGTTCTTTTCTCTTCCTCTCTTGTCCTCACATATGTTGCCAAAGTCTTGTAGATTTCTTTTGTATATAATCAGTATCAACTAGTTTGTCATGTTGTCTCTCTTTTCTATACCTTTGTTCCTTCATTCTTGCTTTTATCTTTTATCCATTCCTCTTTTTTTTTCAAGATCTTATTTATTTCTTTACTTGAGAGACAGACTGTGAGTGGGGGTAGGAGCAGAGGGGAGGGGAGGAAGAATCTTAAACAGCACAGAGCCCCACACAGGGCTCAGTTCCAGGACCCTGTAATCATGATCTGAGCTGAACCAAACCAAGAGTCAGATGCTCAACAATAGAGCTGCCCAGGCATCCATGCATTCCACTTCTTTTGCACATAATATTGTGTGTGTATGTGTGTGTGTGTGTGTGTGTGTGTGTCCACACCTATTTCCTGTACCCTTTTCTTATCTCTCCTTCACAGTCCATAAGCTGCTTGCCCATGCCTGCTGCATTTCTAAGCAGCTATATCTGTGATCATTTCTGTTGAGCTTTTGAGGTTTTTTGATTGTGTTTTTGGAGGGGGGGTTAATTCCATCTTTGTAGATTAAATTCCTTGCTTAATTTAACTTCTGTCTCTATGTCACCTATTAGTGATTTAATGGTAAATACATCCGCAGAAAAATATAGTTTGGAAGTAAATGCATATAGAATTTTATGCTAAATAGTGGAGAATACAGAGTAAGTTCTAAATGCAATTAGCACACAAAAAGAAAATAAAAGCCTTATAAGCAATCCATTGGTCAGTACATTCCGGATTGAAAGGTACTCGCCACCAGTATCGCAGAGGCCCTGTGTGTGCATGGGTGTTACAAAATGCCTTTGGTGCCAGCTGCCAGATTTGCCTTTCTGTAATGTCAGTCATTCTCTTTCTCTTAAGAAAATCAGAATAACCTCCACTTCCCCAAGTCAAATCCCTTCCCCGAAGTTCAAGTCCCTGCCTTCTCCCATATTAAGGAGGTGTCTGTTGACTTTCTTGATGATGTACTTTGAATTACAATAAAACTCCCACCCTCTTGGACTGCCCTACACCCCACCCCTGTCCTCTACTGATGCCTGTGGGCTGTTTAGCCCCAAACACAACATAGGATAATGCTTTTGTCCTCCCTGCTAGTGCTGCAGAAGGTGAGCTGATGAGAAAGAATGCAGTGATATAGGCATTTCTTTAAAGGATATATATTTTTATATAACAGTATAACATTTTTATTTTACAAAGATGAACTTAGGGCAGAACTTGGCATTTTCAATAATACAAAACTTGAGCAACAGTTGTTTTTTTCTGGTTGGAATGCCAGTTGTGGCTTTGTTGCGGTTTGTTTGTTTTAACCCTGCCTACCTTGTGAACACAAATTAACCCAAACTTTAGGTCAAGAGCTAACTCAGTAATGAAAGAAATGGTAACTCAGAGCATAGTGTGCTCTAGCTAATAATATTACTGTTTTTCCTCCTTCCTCTAGCTTATTGTGTCCCATGTAATCATATATCATTTCCCATGACATCCAATGAATGAATGAAAAATCCTATCTTCAACTTGGAGGACTCTAAAATCAAGTGATTAAGCAGTTTGTGCAAAACTTAGCCATATGTGATTTAGTAAAATCTGTAAACTCAGATCAAGCAGTTTGCCTTTCCCTCTATGGGATGGCATGATCCAATCAGTTTAGAGCCTGAATAGAGCAAATAGGGGGAGGGAAGAAGAATTCAGTCCTTCCTGCCTGATTGCTTGAGCTAGGACATCAGACTGAATTATACCACTACCTTGCTAGAACTTCCAGCTTCTAAGTGGCAGATTATGGAACTTCTCAACCTCCACATATAATCCTCAGCGTCCAAGACATATCCTATTGCTTCTGTTTCTCTGAATAACTCTAATCAAGACAGTGGTATTGCCAAGGTCTTAAGTATATCCTGAGATTTAAACCAGTATTAAATGTAAAATACTAACAGTTCATCAAGAACACAATTTATCCATCTGTATGTTCTTGATCAATAACATCTAACTGGAACATTAGGGTCTTCAGGTACTTACCGAGGAGTGGGCCATTAAGTCTACACTTCAGGTTCAGATATATGAACCAAGAATGAAGCCACTCCAATCCCAGTCTCGGGTACACAGAATTATCATGACTTCTGATACTAGTCCTTCCTTCATAATGCTTTGTTACTGGCCTTTTGGGATGATAATGCTACCTCCAGAGGGAATAAAAAGCCCAGCTGTATACTTTAATGAATCCTTAACTGGATGCAAGAAGAGTCAGGTGAATTGCCATAATGCAAATGATTTAGCCATTTTTTTAGGGAAAAGAAAGAAAGTATGAGAGTGCCCGGGTCCCATTATGCTGCATTAATTGCTCCCTTGCCTGCAGTTTCAGAGCATTCTGTTCTTGGCTTTTTCCCAGCAGTTGTCACATTGTATTATTCTGTCATGTGAGTGATACTATAGTTGGTTTATTGGTTTTTTCATTTTTGTTTTTTATTTTATTTTATTTTTTTTAAGAGAAAGCACAAGTGGTGGGAAATGGCAGAGGGAGAAGGAGAAGCATTCTCTCCAATGAGCAGGGAGTCCCAAGTGGGGTAGACCCTGAGACTCCAGGATCATGACCTGAGCTGAAGACAGACAATCAACTAACTGAGCCACCCAGGGTTTTTTTAATTCTTACAGGAGCAAATTATTACTTTTAAAAGATAAGGGAATAATATTTACTTTTAAAATACTGCCCGATATTGAAAATAAATAATACTGGCATGTTTAATACAAAAGTGAATGTTGACCTCTCTCTCTGCCCCACAACCATAACCAAGGATAATCTCCATTTACCATTTGAAATGATTGATTCCATGGATCTCTCTCTCAATATACACATACACATATACACTACATGCACACATTTTGTTTGAATTACTTTTTTATAATTGAAATAATTCTACAGCACTGTTATTCAGCTGCTTCCTTCAATAAATCACATATAAAAAGTACATGATTACATATGCATCCACATTATTCCCTTCGGTTGCATAATATATATTCCACAAACAAATTTTCCTTTTATTTTAAGTGTTGATCCCCTACATGGAGACTTAAGTGGTGTACCTTGTGATCACTTTGGGTGAAAGAGGAAGTATCCTGAGGCTGGCACATATACAGAATCATTGGCAGTGGTGAATTAGGGCTGGTCAGGAGACTGACAGGAAAAGACTGAAAAACCAGAGTCCAGGAGGTCTGGGTGGCAGAATTACATGAGCATATGTTGCGAATATCTTCGTACCACACGTTACTGCCCACCAGAGATGGGCACCATGGAAGATGCAGCCAGACTGACCAAAGAGCCTAGTCAGCTATCAGTCACCACAGTGTTTACACAATGGTGCATGAGCAAGGAGGCCATAGAGTGCTATACAGCTGCCCGAGGGTCGAACACTATGGAACCCCACATGATTAAGTCTGATCTAGCTGTTGCCATCACTAAATGGCAGACCTTCTAGCAACAGAGACTAATTTTGAGAATTTGAATTGTAACCATTTCTCATAGTTACCAACTACCCACTTCATGACATGTTGACTACATTTGTTCTTTCAATCCTGCCATAGAGGGCAGCTTGATTTCACAGAATTACACATGCATTCTGGGTGTGGGATTGTCTTTCTGTCCTCAGATCCTCAGCAGCACCATTTTCTGAAAGCTTATGGAGTGTTTCATCCACTGCTCAGGATTTGACTAAACACTATGTCAGACCAGGGGACAGAGGTTATAACCAAAGACATGAGAGAGTGGGCTCATGACTATTCAATCTGTTAGTTATATATCCTAATACTACAAGTTATAGGCCTAACAGAGCATTCACACAGCTTGCAAAAGGCACATCTGCAGTATCAGCTCAAGGAGTAGTCTATGGAATGGCATCCTGTTAGCATCAATGTACACACCAAATCAATGACCTTCATATGTGCTGGGACCACAGTGGGAAGACTACATGGGTCATGGGAGATATTGTTCTTTCTGACCTAACAATGACTGTGTGCTTATAGGTCCTGGTGATATAAAGGGAATGTACTTTTTCCAGCAAGATTTACACTTAATTATAAATTCTGGCTATCATCTGGGGACTTAGGGCTTTTGGGCACAAGAACCAGGAGGCAAGAAGAAGCCATACCATATCAACACGTATAATTAACCTTAATCCTCAAGAAAAGCTAAGGCTGTACTTAAACACATAAAAAAAAAAAAAAAAAGCCAGTTCATTGAGGTCCATCCAAAGATCACTATTAATAGAAAATACTCACAGCAAGATCTCTTCAGCGTTGGACACAGTTTTTTCAGGGCTATATTACAATTCTCTTTCTCTCTGTTGAACGCTACTGCCTTTCCTTTCCTTTCACTAGCATTAAAGCTTTCATAAATACATTATGCCCCAAACACCGTCTCAGGGTCTATTTACAGAGAACGCATATTGCCAGATCTGTTTTCTAAGTGTTGTACTATTTTATGCACTCAGCTACATAGGAAACTTCAGAAAATCTCATCCACACCCTTGTTTATTGCATCAGCCTCTTTAATTCTAGCCTGCCTGAGTGATTTTAATTTGCATTCCTCTAATTCCAGAACACATTTTTATATGCTCATCGGCTGTTCATATATCTTCTTTGGTGAAATGATTCTTCAGTTCTCTCCATTTTATACTAGGAGGTTTGTCTTTTAATTATTAAGTTGTAGGAGAAGTTCATTCTACACAATACACAATACATTCTACACATAACACTTGTCATGTGTTTTACACTTATTTTCTTCCAGCATTTGGCTTATCTACTTTTGTCAAGACTTATTTATTTATTTATTTATTTGAGAAAGAGAGAGAGCACAAGTGGGAAGGGGAGAGGAAAAATAGGGGAATCCCAAGCAAATTCCACGCTGAACATGGAGTTTGATCCCACTCAGGGTTTGATCCAGGGTTTGATCCCACGACCCTGAGATCATGCCCTGAGCTGAAATCAAGAGTCCATCACTGAAACAACTGCACCACCCAGGTGTCCCTGGCTTGTCTATTTTCAAGCACTATGTTTGATGCACAGAGTATTTTAATTTCATTAAGTCTAACTTAACAATTTCTTCTTCTTAGACGATGATTTCAGATTATAGTCAAATGCAGCCTAAAAGTAAATGCTCTAAGACTTTACTTTGAATACACACACACACACACACACACACACACACACACACACACACACAAACAGAGCAAACACTAGTAAAGGTAATTTTATAATCATAAGAGACAGCTTAAATGTATATTTTATCTCTTTTTTTCTCTTAACTGCTTTAAAAAGCAGTTTTAAAAAAGTGATATGTATGTAATATCATGCTGGGCCTATAACATATAGAAATATAATGTATCTATAACATATTTGACAGTACAGCCCAGAGGAGGTAGGCAGATACAATGCTGTATTCTCAGAAATGTCTACAGATGGTAAACTAATAATTAAAACAATGTATTTTAGGATTGTGACATCAATAGATGTATTATACATGTAGTAATACCACAAATAAAGGGAAAATGGAATTAAGTTATATAGGCGTAACAATCTGAATGTTCCCATATATCACTGAAATTGAGCTACATCAGAAGCTTATTTTGGTAATATGATTGTGATAAACCCTATTATAATCACTTAGGAAAACCTTCAAAAATATCTAGTGAAAAAGTGATTAAAGAAATTAGAATGCTACATAGGACAATATTAATTTAAAGCAAAAGAAAGTACCAGAGAAGGAATGGAGAAATTTTTTAAAAATGAGTTGTGAAAAAACAAAAAATTAAGTGGCAGATGTAAGTCCAACTTACCATTATCAATATTATTATTGGAGGTAATGGACAGAGCAATCCAATCAAAAAAGCAAAGTTTTCAGACTAAATAATAAAACATGACCCAACTATGTGCTTTCTGTAGGCAACATATGCAAACATAAAATAATGGAAAACAAAATATCACACAAAAAGCAACTATAAAAAATCTGGCTATACTACCTTAGAAACAAATAGACTTTGAAACAAAAAACAAAAAGGATACTTATACACAAAGATGCCAATTTTCTTAATGGTAAGAGGGCTCAATCTATCAGGAAAGTATACCAATGATAGGCATAAGCTCACATAATTACAGAGCAACAAAATATATGAAGCAAAAACTACAGAAATGAAAAGATGAATAAACAGTTCAAAAATAAAAGCTAAAGATTTTAATATCCCACTTTCTCACTATCAATAGTGGATAGAACAATTGAACAGATCAATAAGGAGATGGAAAACTTAAGTAGTACTATAAACCACTCTACTCAGTAATAGGATACACATTTTCTCAAGTGCTCATGCAACATTTTCCAAGATAGACTATATGCTAGATCATAAATACAGATATAGATTTATATCATATATAAATATATATATTTAAAATAGTAGAAATAACATAAACAGTGTTCTCTGATGACACATAAAGAATATGCATACTGGCATTGTTCATAATAGATGGGAGGTGGCAACAAACCAGATGTTCATCAATCGTCTGAATGAGAAACAAATTGTATGATATGCGTTCTAGGGAGTTTGAGGATCTGGGGAGTGACTAAGGAAAAGGCTTGGCCATGAGATGGCAGTAGCACAGTGAAGTAGGGGAAGCAGGGGAGGTCCCACACAGCAGGAAACCTGCCAGGGGAAGTGGTCAGTGCCACCACCCCAAGGGGAAAAGGGCAAAGGACCTCCAGAGATATAGTGCGATTGGAGAAAGGGCATGTTTCCTGACAATGTCTTTCAGCAACCTGGAAGATAGTGTCTGAGTCAGAAAGCCCTGAAGGGCACCAGTGGTTTGGAGTCTTTTTTATAGCACTAGAGTTCGTCTTATCTATAGCTAGCAGAAGTTGAATACAGTTTTGTGAAATATGCACGTTGGGGAGTCTGTACATGGTTATAATTATATTTCTTTGGGATTTACTTGAAGAATCTGAATGTGTAGTAATACAATCTGGCACTAGTGGGCTTGAGCTCAAAGTCCTACCTGCAGTGAAGAAATAAACAATATACAGGTCAATACATTAGGGGCTCTCCTGAACCCATTTATATAACACCACAAAACAAAGTGTCATTCAGCCATAAAAAGGACTAAAGTACTGGTATATGCTACATAAGTATGCTAAGTGAAAGAAATCAGCCACAAAATAACAAATATTGTATTATTACATTTATTTAAAAAGTGCAGAATAGGGAAATCTACTGAACCAGAAAGTAGATCAGTGATTTCTCAATGCTTAAGTGGAGGATATGGGATGAAAATGATAGCCAGAGAGAATGAAATTATTTTTGAAGTGATAAAAATTGACTGCTTTGATGTTTGCACATATCTGTAAATATATATCTGTTTTTATTTAAATAAATTAATTAACATATAGTGTATTATTAATTTCACAGGGAGAGTTCTGTGATTCATATGTAACTCCTAGTGCTCATTACATCACATTCCCTCCTTAATGCCCATCACCCTGTTACCCCACCCCCACCTCCTTCCGCTCCAGCAACCCTGTTTCTTTCCTATGATTTAGAGTCTCTTCTGGTTTGTCTCCCTCTCTGATTTCATTTTGTTTTATTTTTTCCTCCCTTCCCTTATGATCCTCCATTTTCTTTCTTAAATTCCACATGAGTGAGATCATATAATTGTCTTTCTATGATTAACTTATTTCACTTAGCATAATACCCTCTAGTTCCATCCATCCGTGTCATTGCAAATGGCAAGGTTTCATTCTTTTATTTTTTAATATTTTATTTATTTATTTGACAGTGAGAGATCACAAGTAGGCAGAGAGGTGGGCAGAGAGAGAGGAAGGGAATCAGGCTACTGGCTGATCAGAAAGCCCAATGTGGGGCCTGATCCCAGGACCCTGAGATCATGACCTGAACCAAAGGCAGCGGCTTAGCCCACTGAGCCACCCAGGCGCCCCGGCAAGGTTTCATTCTTGATGGCTGCATAGTATCGTGTGTGTGTGTGTGTGTGTGTGTGTGTGTGTGTGTGTGTGAGAGAGAGAGAGACATTCATATATATATATATATATATATATATATATATATATATATATGCCTGTATATATACACCACATTTTCTTAATCCATTTACCTGTCAATGGATATCTGGGATCTTTGCAAACTTTGGCTATTGCAAACATTGTTACTATAAACATTGGGGTGCAGGTGTCCCTTCGGATGAATACATTTGTATCTTTGGGGTAAATATCCATAGTGCAATCGGGGGATTGAAGGATAACTCTATTTTCAGTTTTTTGAGGAGACTCCATTCTGTTTTCCAGAGTGGTTACACCAGTTTGCATTCTTACCAACATTGTAAGAGGGTCTCCCTTTCTCCACATCCTCGCCAACATCTGTCATTTCCTGAGTTCTTAATTTTAGCTATTCCAACTAGTATGAGGTGGTATCTCGTTGTGGTTTTGATTTGTATTTTCCTGATGCCAAGTAATGTTGAGCATTTTTTCATGTGTCTGTTGACCATTTGTATGTTTCCTTTGGAGAAATGTCTGTTCGTGTCTTCTACCCATTTCTTGATTGGATTATTTCTTCTGTGGGTGTTGAGTTTGATAAGTTCTTTATAGATTTTATATGCTAGCCTTTTATCTTATAAGACATTTGCAACCATCTTCTCCCATTCTGTTGGTTGCCTATCAATATTGTCAACTATCTTCTTTGCATGCAAAAGCTTTTTATCTTTTTTTTTTAAGATTTTATTTATTTATTTGTCAGAGAGCACACAAGCAGGGGGAGCAAGAGGCAGAGGGAGAAGCAGGCTCCCTGCTGAGCAAGGAGCCCAATGCAGGACCCCATCCCAGGACCTTGGGATCATGATCTGAATCAAAGGCATATGCTTAGCCAACTGAGCCACCCAAGCATCCCAAAAGCTTTTTATCTTGATGAAATCCCAATAGTTCATTTTGCCTTTTTTTCCCCCTTGCCATTAGAGATGTATCTAGCCAGAAGTTGATACAGCCAAAGTCAAAAATGTTGCTGCCTGTGTTCTTTTTTAGGATTTTGAAGGATTCCTGTCTCACACTTAGGGTGTTTCACCCATTTGTAATTTATTTTTATTTTGTGTATGGTGTAAGAAAATGGTTTCATTTTCATTTCTTCAGTTTCATTCTTCTACATGAGGTTGTCCAATTTTCCCAACACCATTTGTTGAAAAGACTGTCTTTTTTCCATTTGATGCTCCTTCTTCCTTTGTCAAAGATTAGATGAACATAGACTTGAGGGTCCATTTCTGGCCTTATTCTGTTCCATTGATTTATGTGTCTGTTTTTGTGCCAGTACCACACTGTCTTAATGATTATAGCTTTGTAATAGAGCTTGAAGCCAGGCATTATGATGGCCCCAGCTTTGGAATTCTTTTTCAACATTCTTTTGGCTATTTCAGGTCTTTTCTTGTTCCATACAAATTTTAGGATTATTTATTCCAGCTCTGTAAAAAAAAAAAGCTGATGGTATTTTCATAGGGATTTTATTGAATGTGTAGACTGCACTGGGAAACATAGATATTTTAACAATATTTGTTCTTCCAATCCATCTACATGGAATGTTTTTCCATTTTTTTCTATCTTCCTTAATTTCTTTCATGGGTGTTCTAGAGTTTTCTCTGCCTCTTTGATTAGGCTTATTCCTATGTATCTTATGGTTTTTTGATGCAATTGTAAATTGGATTGACTCTTCAATTTTTCTTTCTTCTAATTGTTAAGGTATAGAACTGTAACTGAGGGGTGCCTGGTAGCTCAGTACTTAAGCATATGGCCTCATCTCAGGTCATGATCCCAGGGTGCTGGGATTGAACCCCACATCTATCTCCCTGCTTAGAGTGAAAGGTGGGGAGCCTGCTTTTCCTTCTCCTTCTGCCACTTCCCCTGTTTGTGCGCTCTCTCTCTCTCAAATAAATAAAAAATATATATTTTTTTAAAAATACAACTGATTTCTCTGCATTGATTTTATACCATGCCAATTTGCTGAATTTCTGAGTTACTTCTGGCAGTTTGGGGGTGGACTTTTTTGGGTTTTCCACATAGAGTATCATGTCACCTGCAAAGAGTGAGAGTTTGACTTCTTTTCCAATGCAGATGCATTTTAGTTCTTTTTGTTGTCTGATTGCTGACACTAGGACTTCTACTACTGTGGTAAACAAAAGTGGTGATAGTGGACAATCTTGTTGTATTACTGTAAAACTCTCAGTTTTTTCCCATTGACAATGATATTCGTTGTGGGCTTTTCAAAGATGGCTTCTATGACATAAAGGTATATTTCCTCTATCCCTACACTTTTAAGAGTTTTAATCAAGAAAGGATTTTGTATTTGTCAAGTGCTTTTTATGCATTTATTGAGAGGATCATATGGTTCTTGTCCTTTGTTTCATTTATGTAGTGTATCGCATTGATTGATTTGCAGTGGTGTTGGAGGCTATGGCATGGTTGGAGTCGAGGATCAAACCAGGCCATGACTTGTGTCTCCTTCAAAGTCTGGACACCTTGATAAGGGGTCAAGGACAGGAAAGTTGAGTAACACTGAGAAAGGGTCTGTGCTATGTGTCGTGTGCTCACCTACATGACTTCCCACATGCTCTCCCTATAGAAGGGAATAATGTGGTCAGGGTCATGAGTTCTTAGTTGGTCCTTGTTGTTCCTGTACCTCCCATATCCCACTCCCTGGTTGATTGTCTCGCTAAGGGCTTTAGCCGAGACTACCTGGCATCACGAGGTTTGCTTGTACTTAATGTAAACTTGTTATAGAAACTTGCGGTCATCTGACTAGGTACTGATGTATTACTCCTCCTATTGTGGTCCGCCTTATAAATGACTGTAAGATGTGGAATAAAATCGGCACTGTTGGACATCCTCCTCAGTGTCCCTCCTGCCCCCATCTCTTTGTCTCTTAATTTCTTTTCACCATCCTCTTAACCCTCACATTTCCTGGTTGATTTGTCGTGCTGGCCGTGACACAGTGGAATCACCCATGCAGCCCAGGAATAAATCCCACTTGATTGTGGTGAATAATAATTTTAATGTACTGTTGGATCTTACTGGCTACTATTTTGATGACAATTTTTGCATCCAGCCTTATCAGGGATAATGGTCTCTAATTATTCTTTGTGATAAGGCCTTTGATTTTGAGATCATCATAATTCTGGCCTCATAGAAAGAATTTGGAAATTTTCCTTCCATTTCTATTCTTTGATACAGCATCAGAAGAATAGGTATTAATTATTTTTTTAATTTATTTTTTATTTATTTTCAGCATAACAGTATTCATTATTTTGGCACCACACCCGGTGCTCTAAGCAATCCGTGCCCTCTATAATACCCACAACCTGGTACCCCGACATCCAACACCCCCGCCCCTTCAAAACCCTCAGATTGTTTTTCAGAGTCTATAATCTCTCATGGTTCACCCCCCTTTCCAATTTCCCCAAATTCCCTTCTCCTCTCTATCTCCCCATGTCCTCTATGCTATTGTTATGCTCCACAAATAAGTGAAACCATATGATAACTGATTTCAAGCTTTACTACAAAGCTGTGATCACCAAGACAGCATGTTACTGGCATAAAAACAGACACATAGACCAGTGGAACAGAGTAGAGAGCCCAGATATGGACCCTGAACTTTATGGTCAAATAATCTTTGACAAAACAGGAAAAAATATACAGTGGAAAAAAGACAGTCTCTTCAATAAATGGTGCTGGGAAAACTGGACAGCTATATGTAGAAGAATGAAACTCGACCATTCTCTTACACCATACACAAAGATAAACTCAAAATGGAGAAAAGACCTCAATGTGAGACAGGAATCCATCAGAATCCTAGAGGAGAACATAGGCAATAATCTCTTTGATATCAGCCACAGCAACTTCTTTCAAGATATGTCTCCAAAGGCAAAGGAAACAAAAGCGAAGATGAACTTTTGGGACTTCATCAAAATCAAAAGCTTCTGCACAGCAAAGGAAACAGTCAAACAAACAAAGAGACAACTCACGGAATGGGAGAAGGTATTTGCAAATGACAGTACAGACAAAAGGTTGATATCCAGGATCTACAAAGAACTCCTCAAACTCAACACACACAAAACAGACAATCATACCAAAAAATGGGCAGAAGATATGAACAGACACTTCTCCAATGAAGACATACAAATGGCTATCAGACACATGAAAAAATGTTCATCATCACTAGCCATCAGGGAGATTCAAATTAAAACCACATTGAGATATCACCTTACACCAGTTAGAATGGCGAAATTTAGCAAGAGAGAAACAACATATGTTGGAGGGGATGTGGAGGAAGGGGAACCCTCTTACACTTTTGGTGGGAATGCAAGTTGGTACAGCCTCTTTGGAGAACAGTGTGGAGATTCCTCAAGAAATTAAAAATAGAACTTCCTATGATCCTGCCATTGCACTTCTGGGTATTTACCCCAAAGATACAGATGTAGTGAAAAGAAGGGCCATCTGTACCCAATGTTTATAGCAGCAATGGCCAGGGTCGCCAAACTGTGGAAAGAACCAAGATGCCCTTCAATGGACAAATGGATAAGGAAGATGTGGTCCATGTACACTATGGAGTATTATGCCTCCATCAGAAAGGATGAATACCCAACTTTTGTAGCAACATGGGCGGGACTGGAAGATATTATGCTAAGTGAAATAAGTCAAGCAGAGAGAGTCAATTATCATATGGTATTAATTCCTTTTAATGTTTGGTAGAATTTCCCTGGCAAGCCATCTGGTCCTGGGCTCTTGTTTGTTAGGAGATTTTTGATCACTGCTTCAATTCCCTTACTTATGGGTCTCTTCAGGTTTTCTATTTCCTCCTGTTTTGGTAGTTTATATATCTCTAGGAATGCATCCATTGTCTAATTTATTGGCACATAGTTGCCAATAATATGTTCTTTATAATTGTTTATACTTCTTTGGGGGTGGCTGTGATTTCTCCTCATTCATTCATGATTTTATTTATTTAGGTCCTTTCTCTTTTCTTTTTAGTAAGTCTGGCCAGCAGCTTATTAATCTTATTAATTCTTTCAGAGAACAAGCCCTTAGTTTCATTGATCTATTCTGCTGTTCTTCTGGTTTCTATTTCATTGATTTCTGCTTTAATCTTCATTATTTCTCTTCTCCTGCTGGGTTTAGACTTTATTTGTTGTTCTTTCTCCAGCTCCTTTAGGTGTAAGGTGAGGTTGTGTAAACGAGACATTTCTTCTTTCTTGAGAAAGGCTTATATTACAATTTTCTCCCTTCTAACAACCATCTTTACTGCATTCCAAAGATTTTGAACAGTTGTGTTTTCATTTTCATTTTTTCCATGAATTTTTAAAATTCTTTAATTTCTTGGTTGACCCATTCATTCTTTAGTAGGATGCTCTTTAGAACGTATGTATCTGAGTTCTTTCCAAATTCCCTCTTGTGATTGACTTCCGGTTTCAAAGTATTGTGGTCCAAAAATGTGCAGGGTATGATCCCAATCTTTTGGTACTGGTTGAGGCCTGATTTGGATATGATCTATTCTGGAGAATGATCCATTTGCTCTTAAGAAGAATGTGTATTCTCTTGGGCGCCTGGGTGGCTCAGTGGGTTAAAGCCTCTGCCTTCAGCTCAGGTCATGATCCCAGGGTCCTGGGATTGAGCCCCACGACAGGCTCTCTGCTCAGTAGGGAGCCTGCTTCCTCCTCTCTCTCTGCCTGCCTCTCTGCCTACTTGTGATCTCTGTCTGTCAAATAAATAAGTAAAATCTTTAAAAAAAGAAGAAGAAGAAGAAGAAGAAGGATGTGTATTCTCTTGACTTAGGATGGAATGTTCTGAATATATTTCTGAAGTCCATCTGGTCCAGTGTGTCATGCAAAGCCCTTGTTTCCTTGTTGATCTTCTGTTTAGATGATCTGTCCATTGCAGTGAGTGGGATGTTACAGTCCATTACTATTATTGTATTATTACCAATATGTTTCTTTAATTTTGTTATTATTTGGCTTATGCAATTAGCTGCTCCCATGTTAAGTGCATAAATATTTATAATTGTTAGATTTTTCTTGTTAAATCAACCCTTTAATTCCAATATAGTGTCCTTCCTTATCTCTTATTATAGTCTTTGAGTAAAATCTAATTTGGCTGAAAGAGAATTGTTACCCAAGCTTTTGTTGATATCTATTAGCATGATAAATATTTTTATACTGTCTCACTTTATCTCTGGCAGTGTCTTTGGGTCCAAAATGTGTCTCTTGCAAGTAGTCTATCTCATTTATGTAATTCTTTATTCTGCTTCTTGTCTTCTTTTACTGTCTGTCCTGTTTACTACTATATTGGCAGTGCTTAAATGGTACCTGACATGTAGTAGATGGTCAGTGCATAGTTTGAATTCATCAGTGAATGGATGATGAAACTGATGGATTCATGGGAGTGTCCCAGATCAATTCTTGTTACTCATGGAAAGCCCTCTGGAATGGAAGTTTGAACGCTCAGCTCTACCTCCCCATGTGATCTTCTCTTTCTTCTCTATTTCTGTCTCTTTGTTAGTAAAATGGGATGATATGTGATGTTAGGACTAAAACTAGTTTGACAAATGTTCTAATTTTACATTTTTCAAGATTGAGATAGAGAGGAAAAGGCAATTCCTACATGACTGTAGATAAGTAATCAGGATGAGAGTGATAAAATGACTAGCCTCTGCCTTCCATATTTTTATTTCTGCTTTCCATTACTGATGGGAAACCTCCACTGGGATAACATGATATGTTTCTGTGTGATTCAAAACTGTATGCATTTCCCCACTTCAGGATACTGCAATTATGCTAAATACAGAGTCATTATGATATAATTTTAGTGTACTTCTCTACTTATCAGCACTTCAATTATAATAAATATTGACTTAATGTGGTAGTTGCATGATACTAAGACGATCTACCCAGACTTAATATAATCCTTAGCTTATATATATTTGGAGCCTGGATATATGTTTTGAACCTCCCTTCAAGAGGTTCAAAAGTAATAGCCTAAAACTGATTCCAGGAACCCTATTGGAAAAAATGTTTTAAAAAATTTACAACACCAAAATAATAATAATATTAAATAATAATAATAATCCCACTGGAAATATGCTAATATTAGATTTGGGAGCCAAGGTCCAGAACCAGGACATTGCCTATTGGAGTCTGGCATATTCTATTCCACTAGAAAAGGAGTTAAACCAGATCTCAGAGCTTTCTTGCCCCCACTCTCCCTAGGGAATCCCAAAGCAGACAAATTTCCCCTCTAGAGCTTCACCACAGTATTAAAAATCCTTCCACAAAAGCAAAAGGAGTTCAGAAGGTTGCTAGGGGAGATTTGCTAACTTCTCCAGGAGTCCTTGCTTTGGAGGTATGAATCCTTATCTGTAGCCAGCTGAGCACAAGAAAGAGAGGTAGATGATAGGATGGGGGGAGTAGAAAAACTTGCTGACTGAAGGCAGGGGATAAGGGAACTGATTGTAGAAATGTGTTGGCATAATTTCTATGTGCAAATGAACAACTGCTGCTTTTATTTCTAATACACCCTTATGCTATCTCTGCATGAAGCTCTGACACCTTTTGATACATCTGCCGTTCTTTCTGTGCAGAAAGCTCTTCACTGACCTGGAGCGTATCTAATCACTGATCTATCAAGGTTCTTTTTTTCCTGTGTTCTGATTCTTGCTCACTGTAATCTCTCCTTCAATCCCTTCTAATCTAATTTAAAGGTTGGATAAATGTCCCCATCCTGAGTTCATTTTTGCCATAGAGGGAGAATAATAATTGAACTTACCTTAACCTATTCAGAAATTGTCTCTCACCAATTACAACCTAGTGAAACACACTGAACCACTAAAGGTAGTGCTAATCATTTTGGAATGGTTTGGTCTTCTAGTGTGTAATGCTAATGTCTGAAAATGTTTAAGGATAGGTTTAATCAGATAAACTCTATTGTAAATGTTAGGACCCCTACCAAAATATTTATAGGGAGGTAAAGTGAGGATACGTATTTAGTCTGCTGACTCCTGATGTACGGATTATCTGAAGGCCTGAGGTAAGTCAAACAATTTCCACTATAGCTGTCTACTTTATTGTGTTCTTATCTATAGGTGTTTACCAGTAATTGTAACTATACTTTTTTGATATCGCATCTTGACTCATGCAAACCTTGCAAGAATTCAGCTTACATAGGCATTTTAGCCTCATTTCATGCATAGGTGAGGAATCATAGAATCAAAGGGAGGAAATAATTTAACCAAATTCACATGGCAGGAAGACTCTGGGTTCAATTCCTAGAGTCTGCTTCTAAACATTATGCCATATCTTATCTACTAAACTCTAACTTAGCTGAACCACAATCACAGAAAAATAAATCTGATTATAGGATTCTACTTCATCCCCTTCCCAAATCCCCTGCGTTTAAATGCCTTTTCCTGCATATAGTCATCTCTGTTCAAATTGGGGATGGTTTTCTATATAGTTCATATTGCTTTCTTGAAATACCTCTTCTCTTTTCTTGGTGTAATAATTTGCTTACTGATTATCTTAACTGCTTCCTCCCTGTAACTGTGATCAAACTCTTCTTTCTATCATTTCTTAAGCAATTTGCCCAAGACCCAAGTTGCAATGCACCCTTCCAACTCACAGACACATGCACGCGCACGCGCACACACACACACACACACGCTTCCATCCCCAGACACACTTTCTAATACAGTTACTCTGGCTAATGTCATTTGTAGCTTGTTTCTCATTTGCACGGGGCTTAGCAGTCTCACAGAATACTGAGCAGAGGACAAGGGAAAGGTCTAATCCTATCTATAGGGAGTAGAGTACATCAAAGGTGATCTATAACAATAATACATTTACCTCAGCCCTCCAGATTCTTCCAAAATTGTCATGTCAGTAAGGAGATAGCCTTCTAGTGGTATGGATTAGATCTACTTTCCTGCTAGTGGTAACTTCTTAAAATTGTAATTCTTACATCTACTGAGTTCCAGACCTTCTCTCTCTGTGTGCAGACATGTCTCTATCTATCTGCCTGTCTCTCTATCTATCATCCATCATTTATTTATCTATCATCTATCCATATGGATGTATAAGAAAGAGAAGGCAAGAGGTTTTAATCAGAATGTGCTTAGAGTTATTAAAGCATATATATTGTAATAAATTATTTAGTCAGATAAATGAAGAATTTAGTTTCCAGGAGTGGTGTGCATAAATTAATTTACTATATTTGTGAATTTTGTGATATTTTATAAAACTGTACATTAATGTTTCTGTGCCCATGTGTAGATCTGTGTTTCTTTCTGGACAGACATCAGCAGGAGGACATTTAAAGGGCAAGGCTCTATTTACCTACCATCAGAACAGAAATGAAGAGGAATATGTGAATATTTTTCTAAGCAGACCCAGATTAAAAGGATTATCTTGAAATAAAGTTTGGTATGGCTTCTTGATAAAACCTCAAGGCAGATTTAATCTCTGATATTGGTACCAGGAAGAAAGTAGAGATCAGAAGATGACTACAGCATGAAAAACTTTCTTGGGGACTTAAACAGTGAGAAGCCTACCTATATCCAAAAATGTCTTAGAAATTTCTGGTTTGGTGCACTTGATGTTTCCTTGAAGACACATTATATATATCAGCTCAGAAATGTGATACATGCAGAATCATAATGGTTGTTATTGCATTTATGTTTATGTTTCTACCATGTACATAATGTTTATAGTTATAAATCCAATAATATTTCTATAAAATACTAAATAACGTTCAGGAAATATTTTGTGCATTTAAGAAGCAAGCGAAAAGCTTTATCTTAGCACTTATTTTCTTAATTAAAATGGTTCATTTGCATAACTGTTTCAACCACTAAAGCTTTAAGTTCCATCATAAAAGGAACCTTCTCTAACTCATCTTTTGCTATCAGCCTTAGCACAGAACTTGGCACATCTATATTAGGTACTCAGAAAATTTTGGTTGAATAACAATATTTAATTTAATTTAATAGACATGATAATGTATACTGAAATCATGTGGCTTCATTTTACCATTCAATTTTGTACACTTTCAGGTCTCAATTATGGGTAGGTACAATAAAGGTTTCACTGAGTCTTTCATTTTCTCTGTGTGCTAAGCAAGGAGGAGGCTTATTCAGTGAATGGGAGGTATTTGATATATAATATCTTTTACTATAAAAATATCCCAGGAAGATGGTCTCACTTAATACCACCCTATTTCATCCTTACTCTTTCTTCCTTCTGGGGATCCCTGGTCTGGAACATATACATATGTGGATTGGTTTCCCTTTCTTTGCTGTGTACCTGACAGCTGTTCTTGGGAATATCAGCATCCTTTCTGTGATTGAGACTGAGAGCAGCCTCCACCAGCCCATGTTCTACTTCCTGGCCATTCTGTCATCTATCGACCTGGGCCTGTCCACATCCACCATCCCCAAGATGCTTGGCATATTCTGGTTCAACCTGAGAGAAATCTCCTTTGAGGGATGTCTCATTCAGATGTTCTTTATCCACCTCTGCACCGGCATGGAGTCGGCAGTGCTTGTGGCCATGGCCTATGATCGCTATGTGGCCATCTGTAACCCTCTTCAGTATACACTGGTGTTGACAAACAAGGTGGTAGTCATCATTGCAATGATAATCCTACTGAGACCTTTGTCTTTCGCTATACCCTTTGTTCTACTCATCCTACGGTTACCATTTTGTGGACACCAAATTATTCCTCACACTTACTGTGAGCACATGGGCATTGCCCGCCTGTCCTGTGCCAGCATCAGGGTCAACATCATCTATGGTTTATGTGCCATCTCTATCCTGGTGTTGGACATCATAGCTATTGTCATTTCCTATGTCCAGATCCTTCGTGCTGTCTTTCGACTGCCTTCCCATGATGCCCGGCTCAAAGCACTGAGCACCTGTGGCTCTCACGTGTGTGTCATGTTGGCTTTCTACACTCCTGCATTTTTTTCATTTATGACCCACAGGTTTGGCCGGAATATTCCACGCTATATCCACATCCTTTTGGCTAATTTCTATGTAGTCATTCCACCTGCTCTGAACCCTGTAATCTATGGGGTCAGAACTAAGCAGATTAGAGAACAGGTGCTGAAACTCTTTTCCAAGAAAACAACATAACTCTTGTAAAGAATCAAATTAAGGAAAGGAACAGCACTGATTGTCTTTGTTCAGAATGGAAAAAGGACATTTGAAAGTTATGCAGATCTCTCTCAGGGAAGACCTGTGAGCCTCCTCCCAAACCCAGAAAATGGAAGGCAAGACCCATGTCAAATGCATGAATAAAAGTTTCTTATGATTTTCAATTGTATAAAAATAATTCAGTTTCCCCATGTGGAAGAGAACAAACACTTTGTTCTACTTTCATTAGGACTGAACACATTCTTCAGTTAACATCATTTTGAAGCAAAACCAACCCTCCAAAAAGAAGACACCACACGAATAATTATAAATTATAATTTTAATAATTATTAAATTATAATTATAAAGCCCATAAATTCCCTTATATCCTAATTTAAACGAAGATAGTACATTGCCCTTATTATGCTGGTTCCCAAAATAATAGATGATAAAACACTTCCCACATGTCTGGCTTCCCTCTCATAAAGAATGCTTTTCTGATCCTACCATATTAATGTTCTTAGACATGAAATTGATCCTGTGACTATGATAATCATGTGAGAAAAGTAGAGATTTTCTATCATGAACAGAATTGTAAAAACTTGGTAATCTTTTAAAATTCATAGTCTGTTTTTGCTTTAAACCTGTGTTGTGTTCCTTTTAGATGGATGAGTATTTATAGAGCCTAATTTATAGATCTGTTTTTTCAAACAAACTATTATTTTTCAAACAGTTCTGTTTCTGTCTTGTGACATTTCACAGAGGAGTTTCTCTCTCATGGAAAGCAGGAAATTTTAGCAATGTTCCAAGTCCAGTATTAGCCAAGTGTGTATCTGTGTACTCTTGTGCCATATGACATTATTCAGTGTTCTCTAGTTCTAGGTGGTATTATTGACATTATCTGTAGAAAGAAGTCAGGAGAAATATATTTGTAAATTTTGACCAATAAAATTAAATTTTTAGCTATACTTTCACTGCAGAATTTCTCAGATCTTTCAACTAACAAATATTCATTTGAAACTTTAAGATAATACTGGCTTTGGATTGCTCCTTTGACCAAAATATGACACTAATATTCCATAGCATGACATTTAGAAAAAAATATATCCTACTTATATTTATTATAATAGAAGAGTTGCTGTCATAAATTCTTCAAGGGAGTTTATATTAATTGACATCACATCCTGAATTTGAAGCTGTCAGTTATGCTGTATAATTTATAAGTACCAGTGACTGTTCCTGGAACCCTGTTGTGACCCTGAACTCAATCACTATCTATATATTTATTCTACTTATGAAGTGGATTTTAATGATGTGGTCTCAATTATATCTTGAATGATTTGGTTAGAGTTCAATCTGTTTATATGTGTTTTGGCTAGTTTTTGGAAAATTGGTTCTTAGCCTTTAAATAGCTAAATCCACCAATGTAGTCACCTGGGTCTGAAGTCTGTGTTAGAAGGTTGCTAAGTACAGATTCAACTTATTTCATAGGTAAAGGACTATTCAGGTCATCGCATTCTTCATGCTTTTGCTTTGAATGTCCTCAGTGAATGTATCACATTCCTCTAACTTTACCTTGTATTCAGGGTGTGGCTGATAAGTTAGGTTTTCTTGATGTCTACCCCACTGTCAATGTTAGATCTTCTCTTTGTTCCTGTGCTGCAATAAGGCCACCCTCCATGTTCTGCACACTCCCTCACGTGTAGAGCACTGTTACTTGTTCCTCAAACCCTGATAATCTGGTGGTAAGAGCCAGAGGACATTAAATACCATTTGGGCTGATTTAGCCTGTCTTGGGCAGGTAGTATGTTCCCGAGTCTTGAAAATGAAATGTCCTCAGTGATTCTGCCCCTTGCCTAGCACCGTAGGACATGTCTAAGGAACTTGTCCCACCCTGGGTTATAGAGTTTGTTTTTGCTCCTTTGGCTCAGCAGCAGTGGGTCTCCTCTTGTGCTCTTCCTCCAAGTGATGGCTTTTGTTCCTTAGGGGAAAGAACCTGAATGAGGAGTCTTTCCCATCTTATAGTGACAGCTATTCCCCTCCACCAGTCCTGGTTCATGATGAAGGTCTAGTCCTACACTCAGATTTTCTTATGAGTCCCTGGTCTAGTCTAGGGAGAAAACCATGAGTAAGTGTGAATTCCCCTTTGTGTCATATATATATATTACTCCCAGATATTCTGTATTTCATATAGGTTTATACTCAGCTGTGAATAATGTGGTTTAAATTTTAACAAATTCTTTATTGTGGCTTGTACAGTATCTGACACATGCCCCTAGTATGCACAGGATCATGTTCCATCTCTTTTCAGAGTTACCTATCTTTCCTTAAATTTTTAATTAGTTATTCTCATTGTGATTTTAACTTTCTGACAGGTCCAAGAAAATAATGAGTTTTTTAATTATTATTATTCACCACTTAGTTTTTGTCATAATGTTTTAAGTGACATTCTTTCTAACCTTTTGTATTTGAAGTAAGAACTATAAAACTCTGTAGGAATTTTAACTCATGCCATATTCTCTGAGTAGGGTATCTGTGTGTTTATTCTCAGCATGCTAAAACTGTGGCATGGACATTGGATCACTGAATTATAAATATATAGAATTATTGATGAAAAGTAAATGAGATTTTTTTTATGGGATACACCACAGTAATTTTGAGTCTAATCGTTTTTAAAAAGGCCTAAGGAATATGTATTTTTAAGATGGTTCAAGCCTAAAGTTTGAAAACTATCATTCTAGAAAGTTGAAACTTGGTTAATAATCAAATTGGGTGATTGTTAGATGGAGAAAATGGGATAAACCTTAGAAAGTGAAATGAATGCAGAATTGGATACCACGCAAAAATGGATACCACTCTAATGTCCAATACACACAAACACACACACACATACACACATACTCCACATATACCACACACTCCACATACTACCTACTTAAGCTGGCCTAATCCACAGGAAATTTGCTTCGTTGCCTACCTGATGTTCCTGATGTGCTATCTTCTGAAACTATTCTTGACTTTCTATAATCCCTAGCCTAGACTGATTCTATATCTCCTTTCTAATTTTATCTTAGCTCTTGTCAAATTGATATATCAGGGTGAAAATGTTAATATGTAACTAAGTATAGAGTAGTGGTTGAGAATATAAACCTGGTGTCAAACTTCCTATGTTCAAACTCTATCTCCATTTTTTTAAAGATTTTATTTATTTATTTGACAGACATAGATCACAAGCTGGCAGAGGCAGGCAGAGAGAGGGAGAGGGGGAAGCAGGCTCACTGCTGAGCAAAGAGTCCGATGTGGGGCTCAATCCCAGGACCCTGAGATCATGACCTGAGCCGAAAGCAGAGGCTTTAACCCACTGAGCCACCCAGATGCCCCTCTATCTCCATTTTTAACCATCTCTATGACTATGAGAAAGTCCACTGATTTCTCTATTTCTCAGTTTCCTTATTTGTAAAATGTAGATATTAATCCTAAAAATCATTTTTAGTTTGCATGAGAATTTAATGGGTTGATATAAAGAACTCAGGCTGACTATGAGAATGCACACATTTTAAAAGTGTTACACATTACTATACTGAAAGTAAATGTTTATTACATCTGAATAAACTATATCAGACTATAGCAACAAAATATTTCTAGCCAATTCTTTATGTTCATGTATTATAAACTCCATCCTTTTTCTATCCTTATTCACTATGTACTAGGGAGAAGCTGCACATTGGAAAATTCAGTAGGAATGCATTGAGTGAGTGTAATTAAGACCCTTTTCCCTGTGTCTCTCCCACCCCAACATACACACTTCTTGGTAGTGAGACTTTCTAAGGCAGTCCTGTGTTCTCTGGTGCTCCTCCATGTAGTAAGTCTTCATGATTTGATTAGGACTATATGCCTAACTCTGGGGTTTAGTTAAAGTGTTCACTGACTCTTATACCACACTTGGTCCTCTAGAATAGACTTCGTTACTAAGAAAGAGGATATTTTCAACTCACATCTTCCATGTCTTTCTTCAATCTCGATCTTTTTAGGAATCAGATGGAAAGAATGGATATATTGATTCTGTGCACCTCTGAGACTCTGAAACTGTTTACAAACTTTGCCTCAGTCATTCCTATATCCCCAGTGAATTCTGTTCCACAAGTAAACACTAGCTAAATGGATCTAAACTGAGTGTGGTTATGAAGAATGCAATGACCAGTAGCAACAATTATGACAGCTCACCTGTGAGAAGCTGTGTTCCTAGGAGTCCCATTGAGTGATTTGGGTGTATATGGAACCATTGTGAGAGTATAAGAAAATTATGGCATTAGTGCTAGACAGACTTCTAATCCTAGCACCTCTAAACTAGCCATTGAATATGAGTTTGTTGATTTACTTATCATGGGAGGATTTATGATAATTTATTCTACAATATATTGTGAAGTTTATGTATTAAAATAATAAAGATATTAGAATCTAGTAAATGCTTAGCAAATGTTGATTCTTTTCACAATTTAGCTTGAAAGATGAAGTGCTTGACTGAAATACTAACTCTGTGGTCAACTAATGTCTCTGTTCCCCAATGTACATAGCCACAGCTCAGTTTTAGCTGCATTTAAAAATCACCTACAGGCCCTTAAAACATGGATGCCTGAACACTACCTCCACACTACTTATCCTTCCTTAGAGTTTCATTTAAACAGAATCACAGTGTATGTAATTTTTCTCACTTGAATAATATCTGTGAAATTTACCCTTGTGAAACTATAGAACACCCAAGAACTCAATAGGATCTAACGACAGTCAGACAGAAAAGATAATTACCTACAAATTATTGACAATTTGGTCAACAACAGTTTTCTTCAAAGTAATGATAGTTTCTAGAAGACTGTAGAATAATGTCTAAAAGACTAAGGAAATGTTATAACTGGAGAGTGGAACTGTGTAGCTAAAAGGTATCATCATGAAGACAAAGAAATCATTAAACACAGAACACAGAAGTTAGCATCAAAAAACTCTCATTAAGAAAGTGGTGAGGTATGTTCTTGAGAAAGAGGGACATTTAGTCAAGAAGAGATGACTGGGGCAAAAATACAAAAGAGAGAGAGATAAAATATGTAAATCTGGTAGAAAGTCTTAACTGGTAAATCAGGTTTACCAGTTAACAGTAACTGTTTACCAGTTACCAGTAAACGAAAAATATGTGATTATATATCATGTTAATTTTAAATCTCTCTTATTTTTCACCACAGATAATTCTAAATTTTGTTTGCTTGTTTTTTGTATTTTAGGAAATAACATTCTAATATTGTAGTAGATTCATACTCAATAACACATAATTATTGCTACAACATAAAATATATGTTTATGAATGAGTTACTTCCCACAGAAAAACTCATGCCCTCTGATTATTAAAAGAGGAGCCTCATGAAGAAGTCATTCAAAGATAGATGATATTTGTTCATATATTACTCATCAACCCAGAAAACATAACTGAAGGCTTTGAAAAACTGAAAAACTTAAGGAATCTGTCCCTTATCTTCTTGGTCCTTACCCCATAGATAATAGGATTCATCATGGGTGGGACCAGAAGATAGATGTTGGCCAGAAGCTAGAAATGGACATGGGGAGCCACATGGTGCCCAAACCTGTGGGTGAGAAAAGAGAAGAAGGCTGGAGTATAAGACACTAAGATGACACAGATATGGGAACCACAGGTGCCCAAGGTCTTGAGTTGGGCCTCCTTGGATGGGAGGTGGAAGACAGTGTGAAGTATGAGATCATAAGAACAAATGATTAGTATGAAGTCTACCCCACCAGTAAGGAAGTCAACAATGAGGCTGTAGGCTTTATGGATTCTTGTCTCAGCACAGGCAATCTTGATGAGGGCCATGAACTCACAGTAGGTGTGGGAACAGTAGGTGTGTGGGTTCTGCAGTAGGGAAGCCAACGTAACAGAAAGGGGTGAGGACTAAGAAGTGCTATGCCCTGGAGTACTATACCTAGGCCCATCCCCCCAATCACAGCATGTGTCAGAATAGCTGAATGTCTTAATGGGTTACAAATGGCTACATAATGGTCAAAAGCTATGGCCAGGAAGAAGCCAGATTCCATGGTGGAACAACAGTGAATCAGAAAACTTGAGTGGGGCAGACTTCAAAGCGAATCTCTCCATCATGGAACCAGAAAAGACTAAGCAGTTTAAGTACAGCTGTGGTGCACACAATAAGATCAGCCAGAGCCAGCATGCAGAGGAAGAGGTACATTGGCTCATGGAGGCTGGTGTCTGTTTTGATGATAAACAGAACAGAACAGTTTCCCAGGAGGGACAAGATGTAGACCACACAAAAGGGGATGGAGATCCAGATGTGGGAAGCCTCCAGCCCAGAAATGCCAATGAGAATGAAGGCTGATGGATGGACATTGGTCTTATTGTATGCTGACATAACAGGTGTCAGAATTTTAGCTTTCTCTTCATGAATTTTTCTCTACACCAAGTGAAAGTAATAGCTTACAAATTTTCAAACCTTTGATGAGTTAAGTCAGCCAAAATGCAGGGAATTGTATGTCAGGGAGTCATTACAATATCTATGAATGTTTATAAATTATTTCACCATTATATCTGACGGTGAGATCTTATTTCATTATTGTAATTTGTAATATGGCTGATCTGTAGATGCCAAATGAGGGAAAATATGCAGGTACCAAAAATCAGAGCTAAATGTATGAAAATCCAAAGTCTTCTATCCACTGAGAAGAAAGTAATGCCAACTGAAATCTAAAAAATGTGTAAGACTCTCAGGTGTATAATTTAGTGATTCAGTATTTATATACAACACTTATAGTACATTGTATTTTAACTAATTGGAATTTAAATAAAACCTAAAAAATAAGATAAACACAAGTGTAGATGCACAGTGGAATAGCTGTATGCTTAATCATTGAAACTTCACTGTATGTAATGAATATCTCCTTCAACTAACTTCTTTCATTAAGATACATGAATTTGTAAACATATATGTAGAATCATATAAAAAATGTGTAAGAGTCATGGGTTTGGTGGACATAGAAACAGTAGTAAGACATAGATTACACAGAAAGAAGGAATAACAGGAAGCTTTGAATAGAAAATGTACCTTTAGAAAAATATTTTAGTCATCCTAGTCTGGGACATGCAAAGATGCCAGTTTATAGGGTGTAGCATTGAGAATGGAATGCCAAATTTCGGAGATGTGTTGCTTGCTTTGGAATGACCAGAAGGAAGTTATTCACACCAACCTGGAACTCAATCAGCATGATGACAAGAGTGGGGTTGATAACACTGTGTCAGGAAGTGAACAGCTCATTGCATTGTTTTTGACTTTCTGATGGTGACACCTTTGTGTTTACTTTTGACTGCACAGGCAAGAATTACAACAAATGTGATTATATCCACTAAAAATAATTTCCTTCACTTCCTTACACGCATCTAGTTAGTCAAATTACTCAGACTGGCTCTCCACTGGCTCCCTCTCCAGGCAAATTCATCCAAACTTCCCCTCATGACCTTTCCTTTGCTCTGCACACTTCTCTTGCATTGGCTGACCCCTTCCCCACCCCATGTTGTGATTTGCGGATGATACTTCTTCCATTTCTTAAGACTAGTAGAACTTTCTGAAAGCCATACTCATCCCATAATAAACAGATCTTTTTCCTCTCTTCTTCTTAGAAGCACAATTGACACTGTTCCACAGACAGTCCTTTTTTACCACTATTATAGACAGTTGAAGTTTAAAGGGCATTGTGATTTGGAAAAATAATCCTTAAGCCAGTGTCCACTGAAACTGGGATTGGAATATGTATAGCACACTGAGCATCAATCTGTAGTGAGAGTGATGACACGTTTCATACCCACAGTTTCTGCTTGCTGGGGTTATTTGGCCTTCCAGATCCCTAGAGGTGGATATTCTCTTTTGAATGCAAATACAGCAGGATAGGTGGGTCAAGGAACTATGGGACATTTATGTAATGACATTTCTGTCTGAGGCATGCTATGAGTTGGGATAGAAGATAAATCCAGGGCAACCAATCCATTGGGGAGTTATATAATAGTGTAAGAGTTAAACATTTTTAAATGCTTGATGTGAGTCAGTTCTTTTCCTGAAAACATTCCACATATTATTTATAATACATATTTATAATAATAAATATTATTGTGTTTGTTAGAGTGGAGGGGGAGTGGGAAGGATGGGGTGCTTGGGTGATGGACATTGGGGAGGGTACATGTTGTAGTGAGTGCTATGTATTGCATAAGACTGGTGAATCATAGACCTGTACCCCTGAAACAAATAATATATAATATGTCAATAATTTAAAAAAATAAATTTTATCTCCATTTTAAAATGAGAATAATTTAAGTAACTTCTAGAATTTTATATAGCTAGTAAATGATAGACCTGTTTCTAGCTACACACACTGATTCTAAAGACCACATTCTTTTTTTGTTTGTTTGTTTAAGATTTTATTTGTTTATCTGAGAGAAAGAGAGAGAGAGTGAGATCACAAGCAGAGGAGAAATCACAAGCAGAGGGAGAAGCAGCCTTCCTGCTAGGTAGGGACCCTGATGTGGGACTCGATCCCAGGATCCTGGGATCATGACCTGAGTCAAAGGCAGACTCTTAACCAACTGAGCCTCGTGGGTGCCCCTAAAGCCCTTATTCTTAACTGTGGTGATAAAAACTGCCCTAAGCACGTGACAGTCTATTTGTAATTGTGCATATAAGAAGAAGAGGAGGACTTGTTCTGTACCTAACAATAAAGAAAACCATCACCATTAATTTGATTATGAATACTGTTCAGAAGTCCCCAACTATTATATTCCATAAAGGAACTGGTCCAAATCCAAGCCTTTCTCTTCTTAATTAACCCTCCTGCACTTTCAACAGATGACCTCTCAGAGGGAAAATTAACCTCTCAACCTCAGAGACAAAATTAACATTTGCCACCAGACAGGTTTGTCAGCCTTACCCTCTTACCTTTATGTTTACGTACATGTAACACATTGAGCTAGTACATTTTCACATACTCTCCTTCCTTTAACCTGAAATGAAATTTCATGTCCTTTTACCTATATTTGTAATTTCATCAACATTCTCATCTTTCTCATGCAGTTTTCCTTCATTTCTTCTACTTGCTCTATGCCATTACACAATTTAAATATATTTTACTGACAGAAAACATGTGGACAGGTGTGCCTGGGTGGCTCAGTTAGTTGAATATTTAACTCTTGATTTTGGCTCAGGTCATGACCTCAGGGCCCTGAGATGAAGCCCCAGGTCAGGCTCCATGCTCAGTGGACAGTGTGCTGGAGATTCTCTCCCTCTCCGTTTGTTCCTTCACCTCCTGTCTCACTTTCTTTCTTAAAACAAACAAATAAATATTCAAAAATAAAAAAAAAATATATGGACAGATTATGTAGAGCAAACATTCACACTGAAGTAAATGCAAATGTTCAATCACATAGGCTTATTCTTAGTGGAAATCAGGAAATTAAAAATTAAATGAATATGATACAATTCATACAGTATTATATTTTTAACCAACAGAATTTCAAGATTGATGATGATAAGTATTAATGAGGTTTGGGTTAACGTGTGATTCTTATGCCCAATTGATTAGAGAGAATTACTCTTAGAGGAAAATTGCATAGTATTATTCTTATTAAAAACAAAGTTCTGGGCAGAGAAATTTCACTACTTGCCATTTAGGGAATAATGTTCAGAAATACATATGGAAGTATATACAGTAATTCTCATTGTAAAAATGCCTGTGATAGAATTAATAGTGAGTCATTCAAAATGTCTATCAGTAAAGTAATAATGACCTTACAAATCTGTGTAATCTTTATATTATAGAAGTGCTTAGAATAAGTAAAGTGTATTTATGTAAACTGACATTCAAATAAAAAAGGAGCAAAAGTTTTATTTTTCCATTAACATTGACAAATTATGAAAAAATTAAGAGCATACTGTATGTGCATATGTGTACATTTATAATGCAAATTTTGTAAACATAAGAACTATATAAAAAGGATACATAGACAATGGAGGAGAGATCTATAATGTAGAGCGGATGGAAAGAGGCATAGACAGTATAATTTAGCTGTATCTTTATAGCTTGGCATTTTTAAATAGTGCCAATATATTTTATATATTAATGTATTACATGTTTAGTTAAAGGCAAGTAAATAAATAATGCAGTTACAAATGTTATTTGCCAGAAAATAATACAAACCAAGAAATTACAAAGAAAATGTGGCCTTCCATGTCTTATAAAATATTAGCAAATTTTTTAACCTCTTCAAATATATTCTCTATATCTCTCTGCATATAGAGAACTGGTCACCTACTCAATTCAAAACAAAAAGACCTGTCTCTTTGTTTGTCATGGCATTTCTTCACACATGCAAACCCTAGGTAACCTAGTTAACCTTGAAGATCCTGCTCACATATCAGCCTCTGTGAGAAAATTTTTCTAGGAACTTTGGACCATCATGGATATCCATCCTCAAGTGTTCCACTGACATGTGTACTTACCTATCTTCTATATCTTCTCATATTGTATTTCATATATCTGCATGTTTTTCTCCTTTATTATATTGCAAATTCTTACTTGGCAGAAGCCATGTATTGTCATATATCCATTTGTTCCAATGAATGAATAAAAATAGGAAAGAAGACAAGGGAGTGTTCTTATTTTTCTGGTAAATAATTTCAGCATAAATTTAAGACAACCAATGGAATCACTATAAATTTATTATAGTCCACACTATCTCCAAACACTACAGTGCATTAATAGTTTTCCTGATTCTAATATAAAAACGTTAAGACATACCCAGGGATTAGCTTCCAGCAAAATCAAATTCTCTTAGCATTTGATTCCTTGTCTGACTACACAGCATGGAAAACAGGAGGGATTGGAAGGGAAAAAAAACCTCACACCTGCTTTGGGGGAGGAATAAAATAAAAAAAGAAAACCCTGAGCCAATAGATCAACATGAATTATAATATATTAGGTACATATAGTATTTACACTGCAGACATTACCAGGTGTTCTGTGAGGAGGATGATGAGGATGGTCTGTGGAAGATTTTCCTTCTCTCAACACCTTTTAGGTTTCTAGATGTGCTCAGTTATAGACATGTCTGCTGATTTCTAAGGCTCTCATGGGCATAGAGTGGGGATGGTCTCCCCTCCTGTCAAGAAACCACTGGGGGTTAAATTTGAGTTCAGAACTCAAGTTCTAAGTCTTTAGAGCTAACCTTTTAGTAACAGGAGAATCCCAGAAGGGTGAGGGGAAGGCGAGAGAGTTTTTTCTGAACTGTCTCTGGAGCCTTCCTCTTGGCGGGGTTGCTGGAGTCTCGGAATGGATTGTTCTTAAATACATCAAGTATTTGTATGAAGTTAGGATAGAAAAGTGTCTAGTTCCTTCACTTTAAACAATGCCTGTTTATCTTGATTTTTACTTTTTTAAAAGATTTTATTTATTTTTTCACAGAGAGAGGGAGAGAGAGTGAGAACACAAGCAGGGGAGTGGCAGGCAGAGGGAGAGGGAGAACCAGGTTCCCCACTCAAGAGAGATCCTGATGTGGGGCTTGATCCAAGGATTCTGGGATCATGACCTGAGCTGAAGGAAGATACTTAACTGACTGAGCCACCCAGGCACCCCTCTCCTTTATTTGTAACAAAGGAAAATATTAAAAAACAGGGGCACCTGGGAAGCTCAGTGGGTTAAAGCCTCTGTCTTCAGCTCAGGTCAAGATCTCAGGTCCTGGGATCAAGCCCCACATCGGGCTCTCTGCTCGGAGAGGAGCCTGCTTCCCCCTTTCTCTCTGCCTGCCTCTCTGCCTACTTGTGATCTCTGTCTGTCAAATAGATAAATAAAATCTTTAAAAAAAAATAAAATTAAATTAAATTAAAATAAAAAATAAAAAACAAACAACCATAATGTCACTTTGATATTTGGTTGATTTTATTTTATGATTTTCATATTCATATAATTTAGAATATTCAAATCATATTATACTTTAACTTTTTTTTTAAAGATTTATTTATTTATTTGACAGACAGAGATCCCAAGTAGGCAGAGAGGCAGCCAGAGAGAGAGGAGGAAGCAGGCTCCCCCCTGAGCAGAGAGCCTGATGTGGGGCTCAATCCCAAGACCCTGAGATCATGACCTGAGCCAAAGGCAGAGGCTTTAACCCACTAAGTAACCCAGGGACCCAGACTTTAACATTTTATCTCATAGTCTAAATTTCATGTTGTGACATGTACCATATTTTTTCATAATTCATCAGAATAAATTTCACTGAAAATTTAATTATATGAAATTAATCAAAAGGGGATTTTGATGAAAGTTGAGTTGCATCTAAACATTGCTGTAGAAAATGTGACAGCTTTAAACATGCAATCCTTTCAGCCATCTAGATTTATCGTGCTCTTACATGCATTCCAGCCTCCTTTGAGAGCTTTGAATAGTTTTTAAATAATTTTCTGTCAATCTCACCAATATTTAAATTGTAGAAGTTGGAATTCTATCATATTATTTTTACATTTATTTATATGCTTTATTTATGTTTTGAGTATGAATCTTATAAATTATATATACACAGTGGGGCTCTATCATATGTGAATTCCATATTTACTAGTTTGTCTACTCCTTAAAATTTATTTGTAACCCCAAATAAATTCTTATGGCACTTCAGCTGTCATTTGCCAATGTGCAAAGAGATGTGAAAAATTTGAGTGCCAGATGATCACATTCGCAGCTGAGGCTGAACAAGGTGAGATTCTTACTTCCCATTTCAGCTATAAATGAGTGTTTTTACATTTGATTTAAGGCCAGGTTTTTCTTATTTTTCTGCTCTTTGTTGATTCCACTGTTTAACATAGCCCTCCAGGATAGTGTTGAAGTGCAACACAGTAAATAACTATCTTATTATTTATTCATGGAAAGTATTGCAGCTAAATAATACTTTTCTAGTGTTCCTAAGTGCAAGATGGTTGTACTGTACTTTATGGAAAAAATAACCATTTTGGATAAACTTCATTCAAGTGTGAGTTATAGCAGTGTTGCTTATGATTCAAAGTTAATGAATCAAAAATAAGATACACCCAGACAAAGGAAGATGAAATTCATCTCTATATGAAGCCACTCTGGAGAGTACTAAAGTAACATTTGTAGCATGTGATATAAATATGGAAAAGATGAAAAAGAGGATAAATTTGTGGAGTCAAGAGATGACAACTAATTAAAAAAAAAGTGCAATAGACAGCATTGTGGTGAGGTCAAAGATGGGGTCAGAGAAAAAAATAAAATCAAGCTCTTGTTGGATAGCACTGGGTTTGCTAGTACATTTCAAAAAGCAATGAGGGATATACAATAATAAACTTAGAGTCAAGGCAGATTTTGCTAATTAGGAGGCTGCAGAAGAGATTTTAAAGTGCCTACTAAGTGTACAGGAAAAGGATTATGTAGAAATCGGGTTTTCAACACCAGTGAGACTCTCTGTTGTACACGGATACTGGTGAATGAAACACAAGTGGCCTCCAAAGCTCCTGGCTTTCAATCATTTAAAGACTGCATGATTAATCATAAGAGCCATGACCAACCTGTAAGAACTATGTAGTACAGGAAGTGTCTCTCACAGAAAAACACATTAAAAAATGTATGTATTGATGGATTGACAAAAATGTTGTACATTTCCCCTAAGAGCAAAGGCACCAAATTTCCTAATTCGGTGTTCAAGGTGACTTTATAGAACACAGCTACTGAGGATAGTGAGAACTGACAATGCTTCTTTGAATACATACATGTGTATACACACGCATGCATGCACACACACACACACACACACACACACACACACAGATCTGGGGGCAGGCTTGCCCTTTCTTTCCCCCATGAGAGAACTCAGGGGCTGAGGGAAGCTCTCCTGGGGCAGAAAAGTACCAGGCTAGGGTAGAGGGGATGTGGATAAATGAAACTTTTCTTCTTATCCTTTCCAATTTGTCTTTTGTTTTATGTACCACTAGAGTCCTGTAATCTCTCATCTAAATTCTGGAACTCTCATAAAGGCCTTTCCATCCATCAGTGCTTGTTAAATCTGTGTTTTTGTACTGGGAGGAGTACTGGGTCCTCCTGTCATCTCACTGACCTAAGTCTCACTCCTCTGCCTTCATTTCTTTCCAAGCCAGGGACCCCTAATGGTTCTCTCTTTTTGAATCAGAATTCGACACTAGAATCCTCAGAGACTTTGTGTTTTTTACCAAACTGGCTCCAGGGAATTTCCTGTTGCAATCTCCTCCAAGGCAAAGAGCAGCACCCTCATAAAGACTGAGCAGGTGAGATAAAACAGAGACAGGATTCCATGCTGGTGCTCAGTCTGGTGAGTCTTCCCCATCTCCCAGCTCATGGCGCATCCTTACTTTACAGTGAAGGGTGAAAGGAAAGACGTCGGATAGGGGAGGAAGAGAGGAGACATGGGAAAAGTGTGGGGCAAAGACTAAGACTGGTGCTTAGAGAAGGAGTAGGATCATGATAGGAAAAACCATCCAATCCTAGTGAAAGCATTTGGATTTTAGCCTGAATCCAGTCAATGTGCATTTTAAAAATCAGTCTGCTTGAAGATATCTAGGGAATGATGGACAACCAGTCTCTTTGGAACATGCTTCAAAGTGCTTTAAAAAATTATCAGTTAGGGGCACCTGGGTGGCTTAGCGGCTTGAGCCTCTCCCCTCAGCTCAGGACCCTGAGATCCTGGGATTGAGAGGTCCTGCGGTCCTGAGATCTCAGGACCCTGAGATCCTGGGATTGAGCCCCCGCATCAGGCTCTCTGCTCACCAGGGAGCCATCTTCCCCCTCCCTCTCTGCCTGCCTCTCTGCCTACTTGTGATCTCTCTCTTTCTCTCTCTGTCAAATAAATAAATAAAATCTTTAAAAAAAATTATCACTTTAAAACTAATAACATACTTAAGGTTTTTATCTTTATTATCTCTATTTTGTGATAAAAATACATGATAAAAGGTGCTTGATATTTACTTTCTTTGGATTACAGAGTGAATTAAGTCATGAATCTGGGTTTCAACACAGTTGGTCAGACTGTAGAACTCTTGCTCTTAAGCACTGTAAAGTACTGTGTTATATAAACCTCCCAAATGATCCCATTAGGATGGAGATAAATGTACAGATTTTAAAGATATTGGAAAAGTAGAATCAGCTTTTTGTTTGGTTTGGTTTGGTTTTTTTAATGTGTGAAAGAGAAGGAGGGTGGTTTTCAGACTTTTTTCTTCTCTCAATTTTTTTTTAAATCTTAGAAATAATTGACATAGAACATTATATTCATTTCAGTTGTACAACATCATGTATAATTGGTAAATGATCACCACCATAAGTCTGGTTAATATCCATCACCATACAGCCTTATTCAGAGTTTGATCTAGTGAGTTCATTGAGTGGTAATGATATAAGCCAGACAACTACAGAATTTCATTGCTGTCTATGTCTTCTGACTATTTCTACTAGGCTCTTCATATCACTGCCTCTCTACTTAGCTACTGAGGCCTCATAGTAGGTTATAGTTATCTGAGTTGAGAAACACACTAATTTCCCTCAATAATGAATAATCAATAATCAATAATGAACTCTATACTATGAGCTACAGTAATTTTCTTTTTTACTGAGAATCTACTGGGTATGAGTATGATGAAATAAGGAAAGCATTATTTTTATAGCTTGCTAAGACTATTGCATACATTTCTGATCTACAGAAATGTTACTGAGGAATACAAAAAATGTTTTAATAAAAGAATCTGTCATTAGCATTTCACTGACATTGATAAATCATAAGAAGTTAAGCCCTCATAATTGAATTTTACCTTTTATCCTTGTGTGGTTCACATCACACATTTTTAAACTATTCACTATTCCATAAACTTGATTACAAAGAGGGAAACAGAGAAAGAAGCAGGCTGCAGATGAATATTATGTAGAGTCTTGCAGGACTTAACCAGCTGGGGAATCTCTGGTTTTTTAATGTTATTAATAAAATATTTATCCAAATTTGGACTTTTCTTTCACTTTTCTCAGGAGGCAATTAGAGTTGAGATATGTTCCTTCCTATCTCCCTTTAGATTCCTCTATGTTTCCTTCTGTTTGTCCTTTCTTCTTTCTTTTCACTTTTCCTCCTTTCTCTTCCTATACTCTTTGTTTATTTTTTTTCTATAGTACTAGCTTATAGCTGCTGGGTTTTTTTTTTTTTCTATAGGAAGAAAGAAAGAAAGAAAGAGAGAGAGAGAGAGAGAGAGAAAGGAAGGAGAGAGGCAGGGTGGAAAGACGAAATAAGGAACAAAGGAAAAGACAGATATTAACTACAGTGTGGTAAGTAAGGAACATGGATATCTTAACCCTGATGTTGACCACCATCACTGTCATTGGAAACACATCTTTACCCCTCAAAGTTTCTCCTTTCAAAACACCTTTTCAGTATTCTTTCCCCAAACCCTTCCCCCAAACACACACAAGGATGGGTAGAATGGTTGGCTATCCAGGGACATTCTTCATTTGGCAACCAACAGAAACCTTGGAGTTCCTTATTAAGTTAATTCCCATCACAATGCTATAACAAAGAGATGCATTTCTCTCCTGGAGGTCATTTCCAGCTGCAGTATTTTACTATCTTTGCGTGTCTCTTTTAAAATCTGAGGCACAGTACAGTATACAGTGTGTCCACCCATCTTTGTGCAACTCTTACTATATTATATCTTAATATATCTTATTATATCTGAGATTCAGCACAGCACGTCTGTGGGGGACCTATGAGTAAGTATGGAGGGATGCAGTAAGGAAGCACAGTTCTTCATTTTGGATCTGGTATTCTAAATATGTATCAATGTATACTGAACACTGAACAAGTGGTTAATGAAATCTTGTATTTGCTATCATTCTATAGCTCTAGGTACACTTATATTCCTTTTATATTGTCATATTCTGTGTGCAGTTGTCTGTACTGTTGCTTAGTGATTTTGTGTTGATCTGTTTAGGTAAAGTGAACTTTGTCTTCAAAGAAGATTGATATTTCAGTATAAATAAACTCTTTTTATGTTTTTAAAATTCGATCCAATTTTTATTTGGGGTTTCAGCAAAGGAATATAAGATATTATTGTCCAAAATGTGAGAGGGAGGGAGACCTTTCATAAGGTTATGTTCCTTCCATTTGAAGAGTACTAAGTCAGTTTCTGCATATTACTTTGAACTCAAGCTATAGCATTAGTTTTCTGTTCTGTTTTGTTTTGTTTTAGAGAGAGAGAGATTGAGGGAAGAGGAAGGGCAGAGGGAGAAGGAGAGAGAGACTTAAGCAGGCTCCATACCCAGCCTTGAGCACTATGTGGGCTCAATGTTATGACCGTGAGATCATGACCTGAGCCAAAATCAGGAGTTGGACATTTAACTGGCTGAACCACCCAGGCCCCCCAGCATTAGCTTTTATAATAAGAAAACTACAGATAAAAGTTAAGCCTACTGGAAAGTTTTGAGATATGCTCTTGTTTTTCCTTCTAGAGTAGTCAACTACTTCTCATCTCATCCGTGGCAAGATGTTCCACACAAACACTTCCACTTTCCACCCAGACACCTTCTTTCTTACAGGCATCCCAGGACTTGAGAGTTCCCATGGCTGGATCTCTCTGCCTTTTTGCTCCATTTACTTAATGGCCCTGTTGGGCAATGCTACGATTTTGCTGATCATCTGGTCTGAGCATACTCTGCGGGATCCTATGTTCTACTTCCTAGCCATCTTATCAGCCATAGATCTGGCCCTCTCCACAACCTCAGTGCCCAGAATGCTGGGTATCTTCTGGTTTGATGCACATGAAATTGGTTTTGGAGCCTGTGTGGCTCAGATGTTTCTGATACACACTCTTACAGGAATGGAGTCCACTGTTCTGCTTGCTATGGCTTTTGACCGCTATGTGGCTATCTGTGTGCCACTCCACTACAAAACCACCCTGACGCCCCGAGTGCTAGGAGGCATTGGTGTGGGTATTATAATGCACCCTGTCCTGCTTACATTGCCCATTCTCTACCTAACCCATCGACTGCCCTTTTGTGAGACTCGAATTATTGCTCACTCCTACTGTGAACACATGGGCATTTCCAAGTTGGCCTGTGCCAGCATTCGAGTTAATGCCATTTATGGGCTTTTTGTGGCTTCTTTTCTTATTTTGCATGTGGCATTGGTTGGAGTCTCTTATGCCTACATCCTTCGTGCAGTTTTCCGCCTCCCATCTCAAGAAGCTCGTCACAAAGCTCTGAGTACGTGTGGGTCACATGTTGGGGTCATATGTGTTTTCTATACTCCTTCTCTCTTCTCCTTCCTCACCCACCGATTTGGCAAAAAAGTTCCCCGTTATGTCCACATCCTGGTTGCCAATCTCTATGTGGTTGTTCCACCTGCCCTCAATCCTATCATCTATGGTGTGAGGACAAAGCAGATTCGTGAGTGTGTGATCCGTGTTTTCACCTCAAAATAGAATCCCTTGTTTCCTTAGTTCTTGAGGACATGCACAGAACTGAAAGAAGTTTATTTTGACCCAATTCTAGGTTAATTATCTTTTTAAATGCTCCTCCTGTCAAGAGATCCTCTAGCTCCTAAAGGAACAAACTTTGGAGAATGCTTTCTGTTCTTAAATCTCAATGTTTTCTCTCCTGGTTGGTGTTGAGTACTTATTCCTTTGAATATAGGGTTTGACAACCAACTGAGAGCCTTTTACCTTTAAAGTATGGAGATTTAGTGAACCTCCATCTCTCTGTGTTTAAAATAGGATAGTATTCCAGCTGGCACAGTTAGTTTAAGGCCTAGCGCCATACTTTCCTGAAAAAAAAGAAATAAATCTGACTGTAAAATAAGTAAGATCCTCATAGATTTCTGTTAAAAACTTAAATGTATCTGATTTCACTGGGGACAATCCTGGGATATTTAGTGTAGTTTAAAAAAATGACTCCAGCTTTTACCTTTCATTTTAGCATCTTTTCCCTTATTTTTCATAATACTATGTGCCCTCACTGTGCCACTACCACCCTTTCTGAAGAAGCATGAAATGAATGTACCTGAAAACAATACTTGTGTTAAGGAATGAAAATCCTTGTTTCTAAGAGAAGCTTGAATGTATAGAATTCTAACAGTAATTTTCAGTTATGTTTCATTAGATTGTTTCCTTGTATATGTTGTGTTTGTGTGTGTGTGTGTGCACGTGTTAAATGTATTTAGACAAACTTCTGTCTAAAGCACTTTTCTGGCTCTCCAAAGCCCTCCTTCTTCATGGACTGCAACATGCATGCATCCTTTGTGACTTCAGGCTTTGCAAAAGTAGATGAAACTCAGACAAGTTCAGGTAGAAAATAGATGTTCAAAACCTCCTACTTTTACAATAATTTGTTAGATATCCTTACAAGTATTTTCTGTAATCCAATAGGGACATATCTCCTCCATGATTCCTGGGCATCAAAGATCTATTATTCTTCCTGAATTTGTTGTGAGCAGAAACTGATGTGTACATAAAAAATCATGAGACAGAACATAAAAGCAACAGTTCAGGAGGCTAAGAATGAGTTTCCTGATGTCATGTTTGCCATCTGATGGTACAAAAATGACTGTACAACTCTGCAACATGACTGAGCCAGAATATGTACCTGCAGGGTTTGGAAGTATGGAAGGTTATCTTTCAGCAAGGAGCATGGACTAGAGATATTGATGAAGGCTTTCTGAAAGGAATTAATGGAAGGTGACACAGGGATATCTAAATACAATTGTCTGAAGAACTTACTTCCTGGGAGCATCTTGAGCCCATTAAAAGCTCTTTTCTCTTAGAGAAAGAAAGATGTATATTTTAAGTTATCGGTGGCCTCTTTTTTCAAAAGAACAGCAACAGTGTTTTCCTTAATTTTGATGTCATGTTTCATTTTAAGCACAACTCAAATTTAGTAATATTTAAGAATAAAATACATAAAATAAAGATTGATATCTTTCCATTTATAAATTATTTTTATAAATCGATTTTAAATCTCCATCCATTATGAGGTCCCCTATCTTGAAAGCCACACAGGGTTACCAAAAGGATTCCTCAAAGAAACTAAATTCAGTGTCCTACCTTTTGAGGGAAAGTTCGTACATATTTTCAGTTATCTGAATGATAAGATTCAGATATGCCAATCTGTAAGTAATGATTTTTTCTATTAAAATGTTAATAGCAACTATATATTCATGTTCTAACCATGTCTTTTATAGTCCTAATGTTCATTGTCTCCAACCATCTCCCAAGGTTCCATTCCATAAATTCCATACAATTAAAAATCCAAGCAGGGTTTTGCAACAACAGCATTGAAATTATCTTTAAGTCCTACTTATAGAGTCAGCACTCCAAACCCTATGTTGGTGGGTCTTGATCCCAAACAACACAGAAAATGGAGCACTGTTCCCCCACCCCCATGCAGTCAAAAATCCACTTATAACTTTCGACACCCCCAAAACTTAACACTAATAGTCTACTGTTGACTTGAGCTCTAATATAAACAGTCGATTAACACCTATTTTTGTAAGTTATATGTTTTATATATGTATTCTTATAATAAAGTAAGGTAGAGAAAATAGAATGCTGTTAAGAAAATCTTAAGGAAGAGAAAACACATGTATAGAGTTGTACTGTATTTAAGTGGATCCACATAGTTCAAACTCATATTACTCAATGGCCAGCTGGATATATACAAATGATATAAGGCCAACAGAAGACAATTTGCAGTTCCAAATACCTAAATATCTCCATATTTATTAAATAAGTTGCACAACTAAATAATAACCTTCCAAAACAATCAGCTTCTGAGGGTTTCACTGATGAATTCTATCAAACACTAAAGAAAAAAATTACATCAATTGTTTTAAAACATTTGAGACTATAGAAGCTAAAAAATACTTAGATTATGAAGCTGGACATACCTTAATACCAAAGTCATTTAAAGATGCCCAAAAAATATACATAGAGACTATACCTAGCTATCTAGCTATATTTAGAGACTATGTATCAAAATTATCTCATGAATAATTGCAAAAATCCTCAATGAAATATTATTAAATTAAGCTAACAATTTACAAGAATAAATAAGTATACATGGAGCAATCATGTTTATTCTTAATAAACAAGATTGATTCAATGTTCAAAAACAAACAATGTAACCTAGAACATCAGTCTAAAGAAGAAAAGTCATATTGATCATATCAATGGTTAAAAAAATATACTTTCTTAAAAAATGTGACAACACGCAAAAAAATGACAACACATATTTATAAAAACACACAGCAAACAAGGATTCAAGAAGAACTCCCTCAATTCATGTGGTAACAGATTAGAGACTTCACTATGTTTATATAGATGATAAATGATAGAAAGATGATAAATAAATAGATGATAGATATTTATAGATATGTATACATACAGAGGTTGGCATTTCCTTGCTTTTCCAGCTGAGAGGGTCTTAAATGAATCACACCCCAGTAGCAAAGTACATCCAGCACCCTAAAATTTGTTTATAATACCGTTATCCAATTAAAGGTATCAGTAATTTTCAGAGAAATATCACATCTAAGATTGAGGCACCTGATATATGGGATACACCTGTAGCAACTTGGGGTCCCAGAAAGTAAGGATGTGACCTTTCTCACCAAAAAAAAGGACACACAATTATGGGGGTAAGTAAAAGGACACAAGAGATAACTGAAAGAACTCCCAATAGCCAAAATTGGTCAATATGACAAAATAAAGGAGTATTGGCTTACAACTTAAAGTATGAAATAAATATTTGAGTCCATCTGGGTAAAATTGAATCATAAACAAATGGGAGAATAGATTATCTCTCATGCAAAAACAAATACCAAAGAAAAGAAAAACCAAAAAACAAACCAAGGAGGTTTGTTCCAAGGAGGAGGAGCATAACTACTCACTGTTTAATTTGTGGGCTATATACTGCAAATTAGTTGCAAAGAGGAAACTTGGAAATGGAGGAGAAAGAGACCCTGACATGATCGCAGCAGATGATAAAGCTCAAAATCAACAGTGATAAACCATGTAGATAGTATGTACTTTTGATATATTTTGAAATAAATAGAATTTTACCTCATTGATCTTCCCCAATTACATAACTCTGGTCTAGTCATGGGGGAAATAATCAGACTAATTTCAATTGAGGGATATTTTACAGAAACCTGACAAGTATTACTTTAACAACAACAACAACAACAAAAAGATTTATTTGAGAGAAAGGGTGTGTGCACAGAGACAGGGAGGAGAAAGGGAAGAGGGATACACTCTTCAAGCAGGTTTCCCCACCAAGATGAGAGCACACTGTGCGGCTCAATTCCAGCACCCATGAGATCATAAACCTGAACTGGAAACAAGAGTCAGATGCTCAACCAGCTAAGCCACCCAGGTACCCCTAAAACCTGACTAGTATTTCTAAACACTGTGAAGTCATCAAAACTAAGAAAAACCTCAGTAATTGTCACAGTCAAGAGAACTAAGAGACATAACTAGATAAAACTAGTCAGTGTAATGTGGTATCCTGGATGGGATTTCCACTAAAGAAGAACATTAGATTCAACTAAAGGATTCTGAATAACATGAACTTTAATAAAATATGAACTTTAGTTAATATTGTTTTATTAATTATAATAAATGACCATACTAGTAAAAAGTATTACTGATAGGAGAAATTATGTATACATTTATATGAAAGCTTTCTGTACTATATTTACATTTTCTATAATCTACGGTGTTAAAAATTTTAAAAAAAGCATATGGAAAATCAATTGGCTAGAAATTACTATAGACCTAGGAGAGAGAAACAGGATAGCCTATGAAATATCAGCAATTTTAGTATATTGTTATATTTAATATATATTAAATATCAAATTACATTGTAATAAATTAATTATACATTATTAAATTAAATTAATTATGCATTAATTGTAATTTTATATATTAATTATGATATGAATATTCTAATATTATTACATTATAATATTATATTAATATTTAATATATTGTTGGAATTATGATAAGTGAATTCTGATAAAAGAATTAACAAAAAAGGTGAGTACACTGAACAGAGAACGTAGAAACACATACTTAATTGTCACATGATAGTGTTGACATTGCATACCCTCGTTTCTGCTTAGATGATCTGTCTATCCCTGAGAGTGGAGTGTTGAAGTCTCCTATTATTAACATATTATTACCAAGATGTCTCTTTATTTTGGTTAACAGTTGGCTTATGTAGTTGGCTGCTTCCGTGTTGGGGGCATAGATACTTAAAAATGTTAGATCCTCCAAAATTACTTTTATCTCCAAAATTCAGGAGTTCCATAAGTTTCCTCACAAGGCTCTGCCGCTCCAACAAAAAACCTTAGCTTCTGAGGTAAGTTAAATCTGGGGGGCTTGAGAGGGCAAAGATTGTTAGAAAGCCCAATTTTCCAATTTGGATGCACAACTAAACCAAGAAATACTACACAGATTTTATTCAGTAATAATGCTGATATTCTAAAAGCCTTTTTTTGTACTCATATGTTTTATTCTTTATTGGCAATAAATATAGGAAGGAAAATGATGTCACATTTATCAACTCCCCTGTAACTCCAAAAATGAATCTAGGAGACATCTTCATGGCAACTCCTATCAGTATGAACTTCCACAAAATACCCTTGCCTGGGAATACTGTTAGTTAAGTGGTTTAGATTATTATCAACAAATCATAATAAATTTTTTACTCTACATCAGGAAATATTTTAAGTGTTATACAGGTATTAGCTTTTTAAATCTTCACAACAATGTTTTCCACTAGATATTACCCTGCTTATTGTAGAGGAGGAAATGGAGACACAATTTCCTTCCCAAATTGATATGTCCATTAAGTAGGGAAGACAGGATTTGAACCCACATGTCTGTCTCATAGTTCATTCACTTAACCAATTTTCAGTATCTCACATTTATTTCCTTAGATCCCTTTATGACATAAATTAACCCCTCTCTTATTTTACTATTAATAGGAGCCAGGAAGCAGAAAGGGTTTGTGTCCAAAACAACTGGTCTTTGTTTTATTATATTATCTCTCCCATCAAAGTTCTAACAAGTACTCTACTCCATGAAATGATAGCTATTAGCTGGGCTTCATTTTTTTCCTGATATTATTTAATGTTGAATTGTGTTTAGTATGGAGTTGAGAGGGAGAGGTAAGTTTTAGAGAAATTGACCTGATAACAGCAAGGTAAACAACATGGTAATGAAAAAAAGAGCCAGAATGACTTGCCAATTCCATACATAAAATCATCCTGATCTTCTGTGACCTGGCCTTGTACATAGGGCCCATGAAAAGGAATCTAGAATAGCGGGATCTTGAAGAGAAAGAGTGTGAGGTAAGCCCTCCTCATAGCTATTCCTGCCTAGACATCAGCCAATTTATCCAAGTCATCCCAAGCTTGGGAAACAGTATTCAGAATCAGGATATTTTCTTCTTTCTTTCTTTCTTTTTTTCTTTCTTCCTTTCCTTCCTCCCTCCCTTCCTTCTTTCCCCTCTCTTTCCTCCTTTCTTTCTTTCACCAATGATTCTTTGCTTCATATTTGTTTAATAACATATAACGTATTATTTGTTTCAGAGGTACAGGTCTGTGATTCAGTAATCTTATATAATACCAAGTGCTCATTATATCACATGACCTCCTTAATGTCCTTCAGCCAGTTATACCATCCCCCCACCACCCCTCCCCTCCAGTAACTCAGTTTGTCTCCTATGATTAAGAGTCTCCTCAGGTTTCATCTTGTTTTATTTTTCTTCTTTTCCCTTATGATCCTCTGTTTTGTTTTTTATATTCCATACCAGTGAGATCATATGAACTCAACCCATGGAATGGGAGAAGATATTTGCAAATGACACTACAGATAAAGGGATGATATCCAAGATCTATAAAGAACTTCTCAAACACGACACCCAAAAAACAAATAATCCAATCAAAAAATGGGCAGAAGACATGAACAGACACTTCTGCCCATTTCTTTTTTTTTTTTAAACAGACATTTTATTTTTAAAGATTTTATTTATTTATTTGACAGAGAGAGATCATAAGAAGACAGAAGCAGGCAGAGAGAGAGAGAGAGGGAAGCAGGGTCCCTGCTGAGCAGAGAGCCCGATGTGGGCCTCGATCCCAGGACCCTGAGATCATGACCTGAGCCAAAGGCAGTGGCTTAACCCACTGAGCCACCCAGGGGCCCTCTGCCCATTTCTTGATTCGATTATTTGTTCCTTGGGTGTTTGGTTTGATAAGCTCTCTATAGATTTTGGACACTAACCCTTTATCTCATTATACCATTTGCAAATATCATCTTTCATTCTGTAGGTTGTTTTTTGATTTTGTTGACTGCTTCCTTTGCTGTGGAAAAGCTTTTATCTTAATGAAGCCCCAATAGTTCATTTTTGCCTTTCTTTCCCTTGCCTTTGGAGATATGTCTAGCAAGAAGTCTGCTCCAATTTTTATTGCTTCTCTTCTTCTGCTAGGTTTAGGCTTTATTTGGTGTTCATTCTCCAGATCTTTTAGGTGTAAGGTTAGATTGTGTGTTTGAGAACTTTCTTGTTTCTTGAGAAGAGCTTGTATTGCTATATACTTCTCTCTTAGGACTGCCTTTGTTTCATTGCAAAGATTTTGAACAGTTATGTTTTCATTTTCATTTGTTTCCATTAATTTTATTTAATTCTTCTTTATTTCCTGGTTGAACCTTTCATTTATTAGTAGGATGCTCTTTAGCCTCTATGTATTTGAGTTCTTACCAAATTCCCTCTTGTGACTTCCAGTTTCAAAGCATTGTGGTCTGAAAATATGCAGGGTGTGACCCCAATTTTTGGTACCAGTTGAGACTTGATTTGTGACCATTATGTGGTCTATTCTGGAGAATGTTCCATGTGAACTGGAGAAGAATGTGTATTCTGTTGCATTAGGGTGTAATATTCTGAATATATCTATGAAGTCTATCTGGTCCAGTATTTCATGCAAAACCCTTGTTTCTTTGTTGATCTTCTGCTTAGATTATCTGTCTATTGCAGTGAGTAGGGTGTTAAATTCCCTCATTATTTCATATTAGTTTCAATATGTCTCTTTAATTTTGTTATTAATTAGCTTATACAATTGACTGGCCCCATGTTAATGGTATACATATTTACAATGTTCGATCTTCTTGTTGGATAAACTCTTTAATTATGATATAGTGGGTGTCCTGCCTCATATCTTATTACAGTTTTTGGCTTAAAATAAAATTTGTCTGATATAAGAATTGCCACTCCAGCTTTCTTTTGATGGCCTTTAGCATGATAAATGGCTTTCCACCCCCCTCACTTTCAATCTGGAGGTGTCTTTGGATTTAAATGCATCTCTTGCAGACAGCATATTGATGTGTCTTGCTTTTTTATTCAATCTGATACCCTGTGTCTTTTGATTGGTGCATTTATCCCACTTAATTTAGTGTCATTGTATTACCTGTAAAGTGATTATTCCTGTATATTGTCTCTGTTACTTTCTGGTCTATGTTACTTTTGGACTCTCTCTTTGCTTAGAGAATCCCTTTTCATATGTCTTGTAGGTCTGATTTGGTGATCACAACTTCTTTTAGTTTTTATTTGTCCTGGAAACATTTTTGTCACTCCATCTATTTTAAATGACACCCCAGCTGGACAGAGTATGCATGGCTGCATATTTTTCTCATTTAGCATCCTGAATAAATCATGCCAGTCTCTTCTGGCCTGCCAGGTCTCTGTGGATAGGTCTGCTGCCCATCTAGTGTTTCTACCCATAGACCTCTTGTCCTGAGCTGCTTTCAGGATTTTCTGTGTGTCTTTGAGATAGTCCAGTTTCACTATTATATGTCAGGGTATTGGCTTATTTTATTTTCAGGGGGGTTCTCTGTACTACCTGGACATGGATCCCTGTTACTTTCCCCAGATTTGGGAAGTTCTCTGCTATAATTTGTTCCAGGATACTTTCCTGTCCCTCTCTTTCTTTCTTCTTTGAGATCCCAATTATTCTAATAGTGTTTTTTACTTTATGGTATCACTTATCTCTCAAATTCTCCCCTAGTGATCCTATAGTTATCTCTCTTTTTCTCAGCTTCTTTATTCTTCATCATTTGGTCTTCTCTATCACTAATTCTCTCTTCTTTCTCATTTATCCTAGAAGTTAGAGCCTCCATTTTTTAATTAACATATAATGTATTATTTGCCTCAGGGGTACATGTCTGTGAATCATCAGACTTACACATTTCACAGCACTCACCATAGCACATACCCTTCTCAGTGTCCATATCCCAGCAACCCTATTCCTCCCTCCCAGCCCCCAGCAAACCTCAGTTTGTTTTCTGAGATTAAGAGTCTTATGGTTTATCTTTCTCCATGGTGTAAGAGAATGGTCGTGTTTCATTCTTCTACATATAGCTGTCCAGCTTTCCCAGCACCATTATTTGAAAAGACTGTCTCTTTTCCACTGTATATTTTTTCCTGTTTTGTCAAAGATTATTTGCCCATAGAGTTGAAGGTCCATATCTGGGCTCTCTACTCTGTTCCACTGGTCTATGTGTCTGTTTTTATGCCAGTACCAGGCTGTCTTGGTGATCACAGCTTTGTAATAAAGCTTGAAATCAGGTAATGTGATGCCACCAGTTTCATTTTTGTTTTTCAACATTTCCTTAGCAATTCGGGGTCTCTTCTGATTCCATACAAATTTTTGGATTATTTGCTCCAGCTCTTTGAAGAATACAGGTGGAATTTTGATCAGAATGACATTAAAAGCATAGATTGCTCAAGGCGGTATAGACATTTTAACAATGTTTATTCTTCCGATCCAAGAGCATGGAATGGTCTTCCATCTTTTTGTATCTTCCTCAATTTCTTTCATGAGTCTTCTGTAGTTCCTTGAGTACAGATCCTTTACCTCTTTGATTAGGTTTATTCCCAGTTATCTTATGGTTCTTGGTGCTATAGTAAATGGAATTGATTCTCTAACTTCCCTTTCTGTATTTTCATTGTTAGAGTATAAGAAAGCCACTGACTTCTGTACATTAACTTTGTATCCTACCCCATGACTGAATTGCTGTATGAGTTCTAGTAGTTTGGGGGTGGAGTCTTTTGGGTTTTCCTTATAAAGAATTATATCATCTGTGAAGAGACAAAGTTTGACTTTGAAAGACCCTGGAGCCGCACCCAAGAATCAAACAGCACGCCTCCACTGGATGCAAATTGCAAGAGGTTTATTGGTTACACAGGCGCCTGCGGACGCATCAGCCTTTGTGGGCTGAGCGCTCCGGGCTAGGTTGGGGAGCAGATTATATAGGGCAGGGTTGGGGTGGCGGGAAGCGAGCTTACAGAAGCAGATGCATGGTTACAGGAATCTGATTGATAAATCAAGCATTGTCAGGCACTGGGTTTAAGGCAAGGACACAACGGTTTGTTCTGGTGGGCCTTGGCTCAGCACTCTGGAAAGTCCCAGGTCACTCTGCTCCTCATTTGTCTTCCCTTTTGAGAGGCCAGTTGACCATAGACATCCTGGTATGGGTTGCCATCCGGCTATGGGGACAATAGGTTACTTAATCAAGCCTTCAGCAAGGGGAGAGGGGTCTTTCATTCCCCCCTTTTTTTATCATGGATAGAATCTTATATCCATTCACTTTGTTTATGAAGCAAGTCAGTTTGAGAGCCGGTTTGTTTAATTAGTTGATATTGCTGCGTCAGCACCATTGTCTGGATTACTGACAGGCGACCTTTTATAAACTGTATGAGTTTATTTAAGATACAAGGGCCAATTGAAAATTGGGTTATTGATAAGGTAACTTCTTTGTTGTAATCTCAAGGACATTTGCAAACCAAGGGAGGCTCCTGTCTTGCAGGATAGTGATCTCAGCAAGTCAACTATTTATCATTTTATGGCAGTCAGGGGTGCCTGAGGAATGCTACATATATGGAGGGGAGCGGGTGAAGGTGGAAGGTCTCATCTTCTATAACTTCTTCGTGCTGAATAGGGGTGTAGAGCTGTCCCTACCTACTGGGGTCAATATTGATCAGGGTAGGAATGTATAAGGGACTTTCGAAAGGTGGAGGCAGTTGAATCCAGCGCTGACAGTAAAGAGGTGTCCTTGCGCGCGACAGGGATCGTCTGTCGTGGTGTAGTCATTGTAGCAATGGAGTCTCGGCACCAAGTAGAGAAACATGGAACAAAGCAACATATTAAGGTTAAAAAAGCGATAAGAATGAGAAGCCCGAAAAGGAGATTCGGCCATAGCCCTCCTCCAAACCAGGAACTTAACCATTTACTGAGAGAGAGAGAAGGATCTTGTAGGCCTTAATTTGGGTATTTATATCTTTTATTAGTCCTGTGACATTTTTGTGATAGTCTGGGATGTACACACAACATTCTGTCTTGATAATTGCACATGTGCTACCCTGGACTGCTGTCAGGACATCTAAGGCCATCCTATTTTGTAGGACTGCCTTGCGTATCTGTGACACTTTGGTATTAAGCTGGGAGATGCTATTTAGTGAATCATTGAGTGCCTTTGTAGTATATTTATTAAGGACTTTTACATGCCACATGACATCCCCTAGTCCCGCAGATGGAACAAAAATGGATGCTAAGTGATCATACCATTTAAAAACAGATTGTGTTCATCTTTGTTTCAAGTTGGGGAGATTAGCAGGAGTTGTAATGGTTTTAGTAATGTGCCCATGATTCCAGGAAAATCCCCTTTCCTTCCAAATAGCTCCATGGGCATGTGGTACCAGGAAGGCATATTTGGAATCAGTATAAATGTTAATTCTTAGGCTTTGGCAATTGCAAAGTGCTAGTGAGCATTATGGCACACCTAACTTTTCTTCTTCTTTCTATGAAAACTATTTCATCAGAAAACCAACTGTCATTCGTAATTTTAACAGGGGCATCTTAAACCTGGCCATATAGAATAAGCTAGATTAATAATCTCTGAACATTTTTGCTGTATAGAGAAAGAAGTACAGTGGTCAGGTTCAGGCATACAGGTAACTAGGTTTAAAGTTTGACAAATTTTAAGTTTTATTTCTGGCATCTCTGTTAGTGTAGCCCAGTATTTAATAAGTCGGCCTCCATAATCCATTGGTGGCCTTTGGCTACTAAGACAAATCTGGACCTGATGTGACATTATTACAGTTAGGGACTGTCCCATAGTGAGCTTTGAGGCTCTTTTATGAGGGCTGTTTTAGGTTTTGCTAGAGCATCTGTTTGCAATTGCACCTCAACGGAGGTGGCCTCTAGATAAATATGACTAAGGGATGAAACCAATAAGAAGACCTTTGAGTGGTCCAACCTTAACAATATCCTGATTACAGAGGATCATTGTCAAGTGGGAGAAGAGTGTGGTATGCTGGCTTTTAGGCAATTTCATTATTCCAGTTGTTTAATCATGTGTCGTGGGGTCTGCTAATATCCCCACAAAATAACAAGATTGACTTAAGAAGCTATTGTACAACTTCTCTGAAGTTTACCTCAAATTGTTTAGCTTAGATAAACAAACATTTAAAGACAATCAAATCTAGAATTTAACATCCATAAAGGTGTGTTATTAAAACAGAATTTTTCTCTCTAAAATAACCCTCATTTACAGAGATAGCCAAATCAGGACTAATTCACTTGTGAAACAAGTTCAGTTTTAACAAACTTGGCCTATTATTTACATAAGCTCAGCAAGAACAATGAGTGTGATCAATAGATCTTTTAGCATCTGCTTTGCTGGAACTTTTAATAAGGAATCTCTAGGTTGAACTTTAGTAGCCTCTCCGGGCCAGAAGCCAAGCCCTGTATTGGCCATCAGGCATGCCTGCAATACCTGTGGATTTGAGCGAATTCCTCAGTGGGCGAATTCCTCTTCTGAGACCGCACCTACCAAGGAGTGACATTCTTTACTTACCTGGTGAGGCTTCTGGGAACTCTGTAAGCAAGATAAGGTATCAGGCCAACAGTCCCAAGGGGCTTTATGGCTCCAGGTTTTATATAGTCAACCTTAGTTTCTTTAAACTGTCTAGTCATATCCGAGTCTTTTCAAATATGACATTCCAGTCAAAGCCTTGGTAAAATAACCCGTGTTTCCAATTCTTTCCTGTTATAAGGAGAACAGATTCTTATTGGACTTATGCAAATGACTGATTGCCATGGAAGAATGCTTACTTACTGAGACCTTTTGGTTTCAGAGGGTTCAGATAGAGAGAAAAGCTTGAATGCTTTAAGCTCTTTTATAAATGAGCACTTTTACATCTCTATAAGTTACAGATAACTAGGAGGAAGTATCCCTAGTCTGGAAGAGCAAACATTAGAAAGAACCAGCAATGTTTAAAGTAAGACAAAACATTAAGAGATATAACATTATAATTTTTTAGTTCATTTAGTCCCGTGTTACCAAATCTGGTGAATGCGGCTTTAGTCAGTTTTGGAAATTTTTACCCATTTCAGTTTTAGGATTTTCAAGTATATCAAATATCTGTATTTGTCCTGAAAGTCCTTTATAGGAATCTCCTTGAAAATAAAACTCATTTTACAAGAGAATTAAAACAATTATAAAAACTCAGAATGGATATGGTTAAAGCTAAAGAGACACAGGAGTTTACAATTTAGCTGCAAGGAAATCAGGTTATTTTTGTGATTCATAACATTTCCATAATTACAGTATTAAGCGATTATCTCTCAAAACATTAAAACTTTAGGAAGTGCATAGAATCTCTAGAATAGTTATAGTGTTTTCCCAAATGTAATCCAAGGTTTATCATCGGTTCAGTAGTATTTCACGAGCAATTTCACATACCAAGGAAAAACCTGAGTCAAAGAGATTTACAATTTAAATCTTGTCAACATTTGCTAAGATCTTAGAAAGTTTTGAAGCACATGCCTAAATATAATAGGGATGTTAAATATCTGATAAAACAAAGCATAGAAACTGGTTTTTCTGGGCAGGCAAAGAGAAAATCACTTACATTCTTATAACAGGAGATCAATTAATCTAAGAAAACTTTATCCTTTGAACAGAGAATTTCAGTCTTATACTAATGTAATGTACCTTTAAAACCCATTTATTTAGTCTATCTTAGTCTGTCCTGACTATCTATAACTTTCCTTTGCATTCAGGTTTTGTCCCAAGCCATTTTCTTTTAAACATTATCTCATTTAGGATAAAATTACCTTTAACAAAATGTATTTTTATTCTTTAAATTTTTCTTACATATTTTCTATTTTTTTTACATACAGAGTTTTCCTTATTTCCATTAGTCTTAGTTATACTAAGCAGAACTTTGTATTCTTAGAAACACCTTTAGTTATTAACTAATTGTGAACTGTTACAACAGAATTCTTCAGGTGGCAAATTTATGAATCAGTTAAGTGGAAAACAAGTTTACCAGCAGATTTAAATATTCTTAGTTTCTTTGCAGTAAGAATTCAAAAGCACAAACCTACAACTAGTAATTAATGACTTAGCATTTTATCCTGTTTGGTTAAGACCTAGATGTTCATAATTCAATTCCATTTGTCATCCAAGCAACACTTTAAAACTTTCAGGTTACCAAAGACTTTGAAAGCTACTTCAGCAATTACCCATTAGAACTTTGAGACAGACAATTAATCATCAGTTTAGTTATTTCTTTGCCAACAAATTTTAATAAATAACATGAGCTTATTTGACCTTCAGTAAACTTCGAAGTTTCACATTTACTGCTGATAACTTAAAAGACAGGTCTTATTTTAATTAAACCAACAAATTTAACTTAGTTCCAACATTGATTTACGTTCCACCTGGACCCACTCCACTTTGAATGTTTACCTAAGACATGGTTGGGAAGATCTGGAGTGGGGGGGTGTTAGGTCCAGGGGGTGCTCTTCTTGCTCCTTGACAGTGAAGAGAGAAGGAGCTGTGGTGCATAATCTAGAGGCCAGTCATGCAGGCTGCACACACATTGGTGCAGAAATAGGAGAAGAGGGAAACAGAAGAAACAAAGTGCTGCCAGGAGGCAGAGAAAGGATTCCCAGTTTTGGAGCTCCTAAGCCCCAACAGAGGAGCAGATGCCATGCTTTTTCATTAGCCAGGGGGGAGGGGTTAGGCAGTCCAAGTCAGGACAGAGAACACAGGGAAACCTCCCCGAAACAAAGAGTTTCGGCAGCTGCTTGGGAATATTCCCTATAGTCTCTGTCCCGAGTCAGACCAACCCCAGTTGGCTTCAGTTATAGCCATCAACATAGGAAGTGAGTGAGGGAGAAGCTCCCACATCTATTAGGAGAAACAGAGAGAAATAAAGCCAGAGTCCCCTTTGCTAGGGATGGCCCAGCAACCTGGGTTTACTAAAAGAAGGCTTATTTACATAATTATTATCCAATATGTCAGGAGGAAATTTACTAGCTGACTCACTGAATCTGGTTTTAGTTCTTAATACCTATCATTTATATTTCCTTCCGATATGTATGATGTTGCAGACAAGGGGAGGGGGACCTTTCAGGTGCTGTCCTGCTCGCGTCCCTTGTGGGAACTTAGGAGCATCTTAGCTAAGGTCTATCCATATAAACCCTGGACCAGGCTACTCCATGGAGTAGATGACCGTTATGCTGTATGATGCTCCGCGAGACTCAGGGTACAGCCCACTCAGACTCCGTAGCCAAAGGCAGTGGAGCCACATAAACATTCATATAGTCAGGCATTCCTCAGATTCAAACGGATCAGACATTTTTCCCTAAACAGAATTACCTTCATAACTGATACAAAGATCATATAGACACTTAGGACGTTGACAGGACAGACTGGACACAAGAGACAAAAATAGAAATTGCTGTGCGGGTTCGGTTCAGAAATCGAGACTATGGGTTATGGTCAGGAGGAACGTGAGATCCTCTCTGACCGACAGGTGGCCCAAGATAATGGCCCTCTTTGGAAACCCCAAGGCGTCCCCTGAAGTAAACTGAAACCCCCGAGGCGTCCCTCGGTTGCAGCAGGGGAGAAGTCTGAGTTCGTCAACTCCTTCTCAGCCTGCCCAAAAATACGGAGCAACAACATTGTTGTACGGAACAGAAAAACAGACAAACAGAGAGACAGAGACATGGATGACAGAGACACGGATACTGGCCAGCTTACCTTCCGGTGGGGACCGGCTAGAGTCTTGGGTGGGACTTCAAGAGATCTCGGTGGGATCTCCAAATGAAAGACCCTGGAGCCGCACCCAAGAATCAAACAGCACGCCTCCACTGGATGCAAATTGCAAGAGGTTTATTGGTTACACAGGCGCCTGCGGACGCATCAGCCTTTGTGGGCTGAGCGCTCCGGGCTAGGTTGGGGAGCAGATTATATAGGGCAGGGTTGGGGTGGCGGGAAGCGAGCTTACAGAAGCAGATGCATGGTTACAGGAATCTGATTGATAAATCAAGCATTGTCAGGCACTGGGTTTAAGGCAAGGACACAACGGTTTGTTCTGGTGGGCCTTGGCTCAGCACTCTGGAAAGTCCCAGGTCACTCTGCTCCTCATTTGTCTTCCCTTTTGAGAGGCCAGTTGACCATAGACATCCTGGTATGGGTTGCCATCCGGCTATGGGGACAATAGGTTACTTAATCAAGCCTTCAGCAAGGGGAGAGGGGTCTTTCAACTTCTTCATTGCCAATTTGGATACCTTTTATTTCTCTTTGTTGTCTGATTGCTGTTGCTAGGACTTCTAATACGATGTTGAACAGGAGATCCCAGATATGGACCCTCAACTCTTTGGGCAAATAATCTTCGACAAAAGAGGACAAAAATATACAGTGGAAAAAAGACAGTCTTTTCAATAAATGGTGCTGGGAAAACTGGGCAGCTATATGTAAAAGAATGAAACTTGACCATTCTCTTACACCGTACACAAAGATAAACTCAAAATGGAGAAAAGACCTCAACGTGAAACAGGAATCCATCAGAATCCTAGAGGAGAACATAGGCAGTAATCTCTTCGATATCAGCCACAGCAACTTCTTTCAAGATATGTCTCCAAAGGCAAAGGAAACAAAAGTGAAAATTAACTTTGGGGACTTCATCAAAATCAAAAGCTTCTGCACAGCAAAGGAAACAGTCAAAAAAACAAAGAGGCAACCCACGAAATGGGAGAAGATATTTGCAAATGACAGTACAGACAAAAGGTTGATATCCAGGATCTATAAAGAACTCCTCAAACTCAACACACACAAAACAGACAATCATATCAAAGAATGCAAAAAGGGGGCCCCTGGGTGGCTCAATGGGTTAAGGCCTCTGCCTTCATCTCAGGTCATGATCCCAGGGTCCTGGGATTGAGCCCCGCATCAGGCTCTCTGCTCCGCAGGAAACCTGCTTCCTCCTCTCTCTCTGCCTGCCTCTCTGCCTAGTTGTGATCTCTATCTGTCAAATAAATAAAATCTTTTTTAAAAAATGGGCAGAAGATATGAACAGACACTTCTCCAATGAAGACATACAAATGGCTATCAGACACATGAAAAAATGTTCATCATCACTAGCCATCAGGGAGATTCAAATTAAAACCACATTGAGATATCACCTTACACCAGTTAGAATGGTTAATATTAACAAGACAGGAAACAACATATGTTGGAGGGGATGTGGAGAAAGGGGAACCCTCTTCCACTGTTGGTGGGAATGCAAGTTGGTCCAGCCACTTTTGAAAACAGTGTGGAGATTCCTCAAGAAATTAAAACTAGAGCTTCCCTATGACCCTGCAGTTACACTCCTGGATATTTACCCCAAAGATACAGATGTAGTGAAAAGAAGGCCCATCTGTACCCAATGTTTATAGCCACGGTTGCCAAACTGTGGAAAGAACCAAGATGCCTTTTAACGGACAAATGGATGAGGAAGATGTGGTCCTTATACACTATGGAGTATTAAGCCTCCATCAGAAAGGATGAATACCCAACTTTTGTAGCAACATGGACGGGACTGGAAGAGATTATGCTGAGTGAAATCAGTCAAGCAGAGAGAGTTAATTATCATATGGTTTCACTTATTTGTGGAGTATAACAAATAGCATGGAGGACATGGGGATTTAGAGAGGAGAAGGGCGTTGGAGGAATTTGGAAGGGGGGTAAACCATGAGAGACTATGGACTCTGAAAAACAATCTGAGGGGTTTGAAGTGGCGGGGGGGTGGGAGGTTGGGGTACTAGGTGGTGGGTATTATAGAGGGCACGGATTGCATGGAGCACTGGGTGTGGTGCAAAAATAATGAATACTGTTATGCTGAAAATAAAAACTTAAAACATTTTTTTAAAAAAAGAGTCTTATGGTGTGTATCCCTCCTGATCCCATCCTTTTTCAGTTTTCCTTTCTTACCCCTGACAACCCCCTGTCCTGCATCTCAAAATCCTCATATGAGAGAGATCATATGATAATTGTCTTTCTCTGATTGACTTATTTCACTCAGCATAATACCCTCTAGTTCCATCCACATCATTGCAAATCGCAAGATTTCATTTCTTTTTATGGCTGCATAGTATTCCATTGTATATATACCACATCTTCTTTATCCATTCATCCGTTGATGGACATCTAGGTTCTTTCCATAGTTTGGCTATTGTGGACATTACTGCTATAAACATTCCAGTGCACATTCCCCTTCGGATCAGTTCATTTGTATCTTTAGGGTAAATACCCAGTAATATGATTGCTGGGTCATAGGGTAGCTCTACTGTCAACTTTTTGAGGAACCTCCATGCTGTTTTCCAGAGTTAAAGCCTCCATTTTTAATTGCATCTCATGAATAGCCTTTTGGTTTCAAGTTGCTTAGATTTCAGTTCTTCTATTTCTCTGGAAAGGGATTCTCTAGTGTCTTCTATGCTTTTTCAAGCTCAGCTAATGGCTTTATAATCATTCTAAATTCCAGTTCTGATATCTTACTTATATCTGTACTGATTTGGTCCCTGGCAGTCATTACTGCCCCTTGTTCTCTTTTTTGAGGTGAGTTTTTCCATCTTGTCATTCTTCCAGAAAGTAATCATCACTTTTCTATTTGCAGACTTGCAGGAATTCTTTTCTTAGGTGTCTGGTTGAGTTCACAGGTGTTCAGAATGTTTTGATAGCTATCTAGCTGAATTCCTGAGACCAGACAAAACTAAAGTCTCCTACTTCTCTGCCATCTTGAAAAGTTTCCCTATAAATGTATCTTAAAACACTGAATCTTATACTTTATTTTTTAATAAGACTTTATGTATGTATTTATTTATTTATTTGATACAGGGAGAGAAAGCACACACATGCCCATGAGTTGGGAGGAAGAGCAGAGGAAGAAAAAAATCTCAAGCAGACTTCTCGCTGAGCCCAGAACCCAAGGTCAGGCTCGATCTTCACAACCCTGAGACCATGACCTGAGAAGAAATCAAGAGTCAGACACCTAACACTGCAACACCCAGGCACCCCAAATTACATACTTTAATTGAATGGATTATATGTAGGTGAATTATATCTCAGAAAGCTGTTAACATTTTAAAAAATACAGTATTTAGCAACCTAGTCACCTAAAATATATATTGAAGTAAAAGGATGGAGATAGATATAACATGGTAACATTAGTAAAAACAAACAAAAAACACTAGAGAAGCTATATTAATTTCAGAAAAGACAATCTTTAAAGTGAGAAAAGCTATCAAGGATAAAGGGCATTATATTTAATAAAGTGAATTCCAAGAGACATAACAAATCTTAATATCTATGCACCCAACAAAAGAGAATCAAAATACCTGAGGTAAAAACTGATGAATGATGAAGAAAAATAGAAAAATCCACTCATATTTGGAAGCTCTAACAGCACTCTTTCAGTAACTGATAGATCAAAAGCCATCTTAAAATCTATTCTTCAGAAATTGAGGAACCTCTGAAAGTTAATGAACAACTTCATTAGACTGTTGACTTCATGACTCTTAGTTTCCCAAACATTTATTGCTAATTATTAAAAGAAAAATCATAATTTTGGTAAGAAGGACCTAACTTAGGTTTAGTGACCATATTCCCTAGTTATCAACATAAAGACAAAACAAAACCATGTCTTTATTCTCTATACTGAAAATACATATTTTACTGCTATTGAGGTTTATATCTATCAACTTGAAATTAAAATATTATTAGCAAAATTTAATTCAAAATTCAACATTAATATGAAATACTCTCATAAATATAAAGGAGAAGGGGAAGAAATATGTCTTTTAGGTTCTCTCTCACTTAAACTTTCTATTTCTTGAATTTCCGGAGGATTCTATCACGAATTTGCTTGGTCTTGACACTGTAGACAATGGGGTTCATTAGGGGTGGGACCAGCAAGTAAACATTGGCCATGAGCACATGGACAATTGGGGAAGCATTCTGCCCATAGCGACGGATCATAGAGAGCCCAATCATTGGTATATAGAAAGTGAGTATGGCACAGATGTGGGAGATGCAGGTGTTGAGGGCTTTCATCCTCTCTGTCTTGGAGGCTATACTCAATACTGTGCCAAGGATGAGGATATAGGAGAGGAGAAGAAGCAGTGAATCAAGTCCCATGGAGCAAATGACCACCATGAGGCCATAGATGCTACTCACTTGACGGCTGGATACAGTTGTTTTTATGAGGTCCTGGTGTAGGCAGAATGGGTAGGAGAGAATATTGACAGGATGATATTGAAGCCTCTTTAGGAGGAAGGAAGCTGGAAAGACCAGAGCCAAGGCCCTTCCAGCAATTGCCAACCCAATTCCAATGATTACACCATTGGTTAGAATGGCCACATAGCGCAGGGGCTCTCGGATTGCTACCAAGCGGTCAAAGGCCATGGCCAACAGCACAGCTGACTCAATAATTGAGAAAACATGAATGAAGTACATCTGGATCAGGCAAGCATTAAAGGAGATCTCCCGGGCATGGAACCAGAAGATGCTGAACATTGTAGGTAAGGTAGTTGTGGATAGGCCCAGGTCAGTAAGAGCCAGCATTGATAGAAAGTAGTACATTGGTTGGTGGAGGGAAGGCTCAGTTCTGATGATAAACAGAATGGTAATGTTTCCCGATATTGAGGCGGCATAAACCAAAAAGATGGGGATGGAAATCAAGCTATATCTGCTTTCAAGGCCTGAGAAGCCTGTCAGGAGGAAGCGAGGGTACAAGACAGAGCTATTGAAGACAGACATCATGGTGATGGAGGTGCCCTCAATCTAAGTGGGAAGACAAGAACCTGCAACAATTCATGTACAGTCAATATTGCAAGAAGAACCAATGCTCTGATGCATGCTGCTCTGCATAGTCTTTCTAGTCATTCCTTTGTTCATTATATATAATTACCACCCACATTTATTATCTTCCCAATTAATCTATTTCATCACTGTACATTTATTGAGAATATATTTTATAAAAGGAAAACTGCTTAAAATGCTGAAATGTAGAGAAATATATAAAAACAGAATTCAAATACTTATAGCCTAGTAAATGGAGAGATCTAAAATCAACGTAGTAGTTTAATACAAACGCCTACAAAACATAGAAAGAGGAAGTTAACTTGACCCAGAGATGTCAGGGAAGATTTAATGAAGGCAGATTTATTTATTTATGACCTGATTCAAGATCTGAACCCAGTCTTGAATTAGGCCTTCAATGACAAATATAAAATAAAGGGAACAAAAAGCTTTGTTGGCTATTCTATGCTGATTGAAAACCAGGTAAATGCAGAAAGATGTTAGCATTATACATGTAAATGAATGCCACTGAGCAAAACAGTAGGATAGGGTGATTTTCAGATAGTTATCAGAGTGAAGATTGAATAGAAATGGACCAGAATTTTGAAGGAATTTGTGTATAAATATAAAGAACTTAGACTTAATCTTAGAAGACACAATATAGTCATTTTAATAAAAAGTAAACAGTATGACCACATTTATATTATATTGCCATCAAACTAGAATCATTGATAAGAATAGACTAAGTTTGGCAATAGAAGGCAGGGAAATCCTTTAGAAGGTTATCATAGTAATATTTAAAAGTGGATGAAAGTAAAATGTGGGATGATAAAGGATAAATAGATATAAATGTTGCATAGGGAGAAAAGATACTGGTTGATGATCATATGGTAGGAATGTGAAAAAGAAAAAAAAACAAGGCAATTTCAATTATTTGGTAGACTGTGGTGTCATCTATTGAAACAAACAAGCAAAAATTCAAGAGGACCTCATGAAGAACTTGTGAAACTAGCAGGTAAGATTAATTTAATTTTATTAGGATAAATTTGAGGCATGCATGTCAAGGGAGCAATGGTATATTGGGTTCCATAGGGAGTTGTGGAAAGGGAAATTACTCCTACTCAAGGAAATTTGGAATGATGCCTAATAGGGCAAGGATACACAGAAATGCATTCTTAAAAAAATGAAAACAACAATAACAAAAAGAACACCTGACATTTTATATTAAGAGTGTTAGAGTTTTAGTGCCCAGGGCTCAGGTCCCAATAGATGGAATGCACTGTAGGGAACATAAGAGGCAGAAGTGACCAGGGACTGGGGAAGATGAGGCATTATAGAAAAGATCCCTAAAGACTAATTACTTAGACATTATGGCCACCCAATTCCCATTACTTTGGACACTAAACATAAATTCTTTTTCTACTTAGCATATTTGATGTCACAGTTTCTCCAAAATTCATGTGACCCCCAATGTATCTTGCTCCACCAATACAATTACATTCCATAGTTTTCTCTGACAGACATAATAAAAATAAGTAATTCCCTCACCCCCTACAATGACCGCAGGAGATTTTCCACTTTGCTACCATCTTCCTTGCATTTTTGGAGAGAGAACAATGAAGAGAAGAACTGCTTTACATATCCTCATCCTGTGATGTATACACTATACTATTCATAACATATTGGGCAATGCTGGTCTTTATACACCTCTGTAATTATCCTAGCTTTTTATAGTCACAAACTTCTGGTCTGCTTCAACATCACTTGAACAGTAACTGTCATCATGTTGACAGTTGAGCACACTTATTTTCTTCTTCCTTGACACCCTGCCTCAAATCTTTCAAAATCTTGAGACTTCATCCTGGCCACATATGCCAAGTCTTCCCTCTGAGATCACTTTCTCCTATTACTTCAATTTAAAGACTCCTCTGACGTAGGATATTCATAATCCATCTTCCAAAAATGGGTCTATTGGATGTAGACAGGTGCTTTCAGTGTTACTCTTCTAGAGTCAGAGGAAGTCTAATGACAACTGTCATTCACTATCTCTATCACTTTGGACAGATTAGTAAACTTCTTTGAGCATAAAATCTGGGAACCATATTACCTTACTTAAGAGATTATGTAAGAAAATGTAGCTAAAGTTCTTGCACAGAGTCTGAGACATTTGGGCTTAAGTGAAGCAAAATGTTAATGGAGATACCAAAGTACCCACAATTTTAAGTGTACCAAATTTAAGTGTAACAGGAATCCAAAGGCAGGTGTGACCTGGAGTATCTAAGTTATCACTTATAAAGACACTACACTTCAGGGCTTCTCTTGAGAACTATTTTGTCAAATTTCTTTTTGGCCCATAATACTGCCAAGAGTGTATGATACAGGGGAGAATGAGATAGAGGAGGTACTCAAGTCACCATGAACACTATCATCATCATTTTTAATGGTATAATTTTTAGTTAATATCAGATACCAATGTTTCAAAGAACAGAGGTTTCAGTACGTCGTTCCTATCATGTGTACTACCTATATCTGGAGATGAGTTTACAATGGTATCCCATCCTAGGGCTCTTTTGATCAGCCTTTGAAGATGATACTCTGGCTCACTTTGGGGGAAATGATACTCTATACCTCTGACTTATCCTAAAGCTGTGAATTTGCATGAGCAAAGACTGGTCTTACATCTTGACTTATCCTTCTACTTCTTGGATTCTTCAAAGTATTAAGTACTTATAATTTCTTGCCCATTTTGCTCACTTTTGAACCCTTCCTTTAGGCATACCTGAGTCCTCAAATGTGGACAGCCATCCACCCTGCTACAGATTTGCTGGACTCCATTCTGCCAGGCCAAGGGAATTGTTGCAGGTAGAGAAATCCACTGAATATGGACATAAAAGAAGACTAAAAAGCACAATGGCAGGTAGATCTCCAAGGAAAGTATAGAGGTCCTGAATGAGGCATCCGTTTCTCCTTCAGCAACTCCAGAGCCAAGATAACATGTTTGCTTTCAGCATCTCTGACTCTACCCAGCTAGGTGCTTTAGCCATATTACACTTCTTGGCTTTAACTACTTTAAACTGCATTGCCCCTCTTGACTAGCTATCCCCTCAGGAACATTCTTTTTTTTTTTTTTCTTAATGTAAACTTCAGAGAGGATAAATGCCACTGGAGATTTTATTCCTGCTCAGACAAAGGAGATGATTATGCCAAATTCCCAAACTGGGACTCCAGATTTGCTAGCAACTGAGCAGTGTCCTTGGGATCCTCTGATGGAGTAAAATAGTGAATTTAGTCAGAATAGTGTACTAGAAAAAGTCTGTGCTCTGAATAAAAGACAAAGGCAGCAGTTATTTACTAGCAGTTGAATGTTGGGAAAATTACAATAGTTCCTCCTTACTTTAAAGTGGTTTCACTTTATGTGGTTTCAGTTACCCAAGATCAATTGTGGTCTGGAAGCAGATGATCCTCCTTCTAAAGTATCATCAGAAGGTCAGTTGTGGCACAGGCTTCAGTGCACTAGAAATATAAATCATAGCTTCTTTCCTCATTGCACTTTATTTGGTGCCTTGATCAAGCCTTCTCTGAAATAACCTTCTTCTAATGTGGCACCAAAAGGAAAAAAAAAAAAAAGATGAAAATAAAAAACAGACAAATAGACCAAAGAATAATTAACATGTGAGACATTCAAAGGCTCTAAAGATACACGAGAGAAGAGAACAACACAGAACCAATATCTGAGGGACAATGGCCCAGAAATTTCCATCTGAAACTAGTGTTCTGCAGATTATCAGGAATTTATGTCTTTCTTGAAACCTTATTTGAAAGTTTTATAGAAAGAAAATCCCAGGCCCAGATAGCCTTTTTGTTTGAAGATTTCATTTATTTATTTGAGATGGAGAACACAAGTAGGCAGAGAGGCAGGCAGAGAGAGAGGGGGAAGCAGGCTCCCTGCCGAGCAGGGCTCAATCCCAGGACCCCAAGATCATGACCTGAGCTGAAGGCAGAGGCTTAACCCACTGAGCCACCCGGGTCCCTCCCGGATAGCATTTTTAATGAGTAACTAAAACAGAAAGAAGAAGAATAATAGAAATCCTACATATGTATTTCTAGAGAATATAAAAAGAGGGATCACTTCTTCATGATTTTTATGAGGCAAGTATAACTGTATGCCATTACCAGAAAATGACATCACAGAAAACAAATATCAAAGAGCAAAATACTCTGCAAAATTGATTATGAAATTCGAAACCAAATATTAATAACTGTAATCCAATGACTACATGCACATGCGTGCGCATGCACAGACACACACACACACTCTGATCCTGTTGGATTTTTATGATAATACATAATCAGTATTAAATTTAGTCAAATAATTTTTCTTCATCAGTCTGGAGTAACAAATGATTTTCTCCTTTTTGCTTGTTTAAGTCAAGCATCAAAGTTGTTTTACATGCAAAAATCACACAGTATAATTAACTATATGTAATATAGTGAATAAGGCATATATAGAAAATATAGTGAGTATAGTAGATATAAAATATACTGACTAAAAGGGATAAATCACTTGGTAATGTAGATTGATAAAGAAAAATATTTGACTAATACTGATAATCCTTATTAAAACATATTAAACTAAAAAAAGTCTTGATCTGATTTTAAAAACAAAAATAAAGTTGATGTCCAGTTTCTTCTGGTTCCTCATGTCCTAACAATGAGGAAAAAACTGAACAGACTGAAAATCAACCATCTCTTCTTGGATCCATGAGAGAAAGGACACAGGGCAAAACAGCACCACCAAGAACAGAGAGTCAGGGAATATAGGGAGTCACAGCTTACAGAGTAGAGGCTCACAAGAAAGATGGCTTCAGGAGACACCACTAGTGTAGGAAAATCTGAACCAAATTAATAGGTTACTGGAACCTCAGCGTGGACAAGTCTGACAGTTAAAATCCGCAGGGGGACCCAATAATGGCAGAGGGTGGAGAGTAAAATAACGTGATATTTGCCTCCAGAAACACTGGAGAAAATTTTTCTCATGCTCCAAGCATGGAGAAGGGAAAGGCACCATTTTGAAATATGCCATTGCTCTCTGTTCATTTTCATAAGGCCTTAGGAGAAATTAGTTAATCAGGGCCTAACCTGCTAGAGTATTAGCATCTAACTGATCTTAGGAAAGCAAAATACCCAACTCCAGCCCTCTCTAGCTTGTCCATGTGGGAGATGGAAATACCCAACTCCTGTCCATGCTAGCTATTCTATTTCATCTAAGGCAGGAGAATTAAAACAAAACAAAATAAAACAAACTAAGAAACAGCTGTGAAGTTCAAATTTCAGGCGTATAGATAGTCTTACTGAAAGACTGAAACTTAATCATAAGACTATAGGATACTTCTGCCTACCCCCACATATCTTCATGTATATTAATAAAACCCTATTTAAAGTAGTTCTTTTTACTTGGTACATCCTGTCCAGCTATTAGGGGAGGGAAGAAGCTTCCTAAAAGGCTGAAAATATAATTTGAAGAAACAGAGCAAGCATCAGAACTAAGTATGACAAGGATAGTTGAATTATCAGACCAGGAATTTAAAAACCTTATTATTAATTAACATGCTAACAACTCTAATGGATAAGGTAGAAAGCATGCAAGAACAGATGAAATTTCCTTTTCTCAACCTAGCCAAATGGAAGCCTCCACAACCCTTTTCTGTCTATACTTAAACACAATGCTTAGGAGTAGAGGAATAAGAATTATGTACCTTCTCCCAGGCTCAGACACTGAATTTAGCCTTTTCTTAAGGCTTAGAATAAAAAATCATGGCTCTTTGCTCTTACTTTGTTCCACCTTCCTGCACAAGGATGTCTCTGTGAGAATTAAATTTCATCTTTCATCTTTATCACAGTTTTTCTGGGAACCTCTCATCCCAGGGTTTCTAAGAAAGCAAACTTTGAAATAAAATTTAGTCTGCAATATGTTTCAGATAGAGAGTCCTTGGGATAAACACCCCAAGATGAAGAGGGATAGAAGTAGAATTGTCAGAAGGAGAAATTGAGCTGTGAGTCATATCTGATGCTATCTATGGTCCATACCACAGAAGGTTCTAGGGGTAAAATTGTCCAAGTGAATTGTTTTGCACTGGCCAAAAAGGTCAGGGATTTATACCTTATATCTCAGTGGTTGGATAGGTCCTGACCTTGGGTGAGGCTCATATCTGCAACTGAGGAAATTCTTGAAGAG